>NC_047122.1:49631407-50231407 GCF_902500255.1 Thalassophryne amazonica
TTTATGCTTAAATAGATTTTTGCTGGTTATTGGTGGTCTGGGAGCAGGCACCGTCTCTACGGGGATGGGGTAATGAGGGGATAGCAGGGGGAGAGAAGCTGCAGAGAGGTGTGTAAGACTACAACTCTGCTTCCTGGTCCCAACGCTAGACAGTCACAGTTTGGAGGATCCAAAAAAATTGGCCAGATTTCTAGAAATGAGAGCTGCTCCCTCTAAAGTGGGATGGATGCCGTCTCTCCTAACAAGACCAGGTTTTCCCCAGAAGCTTTGCCAATTATCAGTGAAGCCCACCTCATTTTTTGGACACCACTCTGACAGCCAGCAATTCAAGGAGAACATGCGGCTAAACATGTCACTCCCGGTCTGATTGGGGAGGGGCCCAGAGAAAACAACAGAGTCCGACATTGTTTTTGCAAAGTTACACACCGATTTAATGTTAATTTTAGTGACCTCCGATTGGCGTAACCGAGTGTCATTACTGCCGACGTGAATTACAATCTTACCAAATTTACGCTTAGCCTTAGCCAGCAATTTCAAATGTCCTTCGATGTCGCCTGCTCTGGCCCCCGGAAGACAATTGACAATGGTTGCTGGTGTCCGCTAACTTCACATTTCTCAAAACAGAGTCGCCAATAACCAGAGTTTGATCCTCGGCGAGTGTATCGCGAGTGGGGAAAAACGGTTAGAGATGTGAACGGGTTGACGGTGTACACGGGGCTTCTGTTTTAGGGCTACGCTTCCTCCTCACAGTCACCCAGTCAGCCTGCTTTCCCGACTGCACGGGATCTGCCAGGGGGGAACTAACGGCGGCTAAGCTACCTTGGTCCGCACCGACTACAGGGGCCTGGCTAGCTGTAGAATTTTCCACGGTGCGGAGCCGAGCCTCCAATTCGCCCAGCCTGGCCTCCAAAGCTACGAATAAGCTGCACTTATTACAAGTACCGTTACTGCTAAAGGAGGCCGAGGAATAACTAAACATTTCACACCCAGAGCAGAAAAGTGCGGGAGAGACAGGAGAAGCCGCCATGCTAAATCGGCTAAGAGCTAGTAGCTGCACTAAGCTAGCGGATTCCCAAAAACACACAAAGTGAATAATGTGCAAATAATCCAGAGGTGATTCAGCAGAAGGAGTGCCCCAATCAAGGCACCAAACAGGCCATGAAGCAGCACAGGCAACGCACGACAACAGCGAACGCACGACAACGGTGCTAAAATAAAATAAAAATATAAAAAATAAAACGAAAGCGTTAGCAAGCTAGTTAGCTTGCCAACGCTAATGAAAGTTAGCTGATAAAAGTGCTCCGTCGCGATGTTTCGACCGTTAGAGGTCTTCCTTAGGCGTTGGAGCACAGTAAAAAAGTTAAAAAAAGTAAAAAGGTAAAAAAGTAAAAAAGTCTTGAAAAGACTGTTAGTTCAAGTCCAAAGCAGCAGGTAGCAGTCTCTGTGTAAACAGTCCCAACAGAGAGCCAAAATTCTGATGCAATCTCACTCCGAAGATTATCCAGGTAGTAGATTAACTCCTTAATCAACTTCTCATATCCATTGATTCTCGTTGACCCAAGTCATACTAAATATGTAATCACATCACGCCTATAAATATGACATCAGAATGGTGCGTTGGATGTTTTACTCACTTGACACCATCTTGCACAGACATCTTGACTCCCACATACATATTCAAGACTAAATACTATCACTGCTGGGCGCTTCTCATCTCTCCCTTGCTGCCAGTCCCATATTTCTCCCTCTATATCTGTCCCCTCTCACGCCAACACATGCAGCTGGGAGATTTGTCACTATGCTACCGTGAAGCATTTCAGGCTCGAACACACAAACAACACTAATCTGTATGTGTGAAATGGGCTTCTGTGGACTTCTTTCCACATAGCTGCATGCCCACAGTGAAAGTGCACACGGTGTCTGTCATTCTTTGTTTGAGGGTGGACGCTTTTCAGTTCCTGAGAATGTCCCAGTCACCTTGGAGCGCAATTTCATTTATTCCTACAAACACTACTGCAAGTACACAGACAGCAGTGAGGCCATTTCAGAATAATATCCCACCTTGGAGACAAATAACCCAGCAGCAACAAACTTTTTTGTGTGTGCATTGCAGGGATCCAAGGCGTGGTGGAAGCCTATCAGAATTGCCTCCCGAAGATCCAGCTGTACGGGCCGACCAACATCGCCCCAATCATCCAGAAAGTGGCCTCCTCGGCCTCAGAGGAGATGCACACCAAAGAGGCCATGGTGAGAGAGAGAGAAAGCATAAAAGAAATATGACAGGATGTCATTTCTTTTCCCTGTGGGCAGTTGTTGCTTGCAGACAAGAAATGCCATGAAAAATCAAAAAGTGAGAGAGGAGAGGAAGGAAAAGTTGGAAATAAAGCAAGATACAGCCAAAAAAAAAAAAAAAGATAAATTGAAAAGATGAAGAAATTAGTGATCTTGATTTAATTCCGGTCACAAATTTTCAGGAGCAAATGCCTCTCTGCCTTAACGCTTTGCACTTCTCTCTGGCTCTCTGGTGGATTAGAATGAGTTTTATTCAAATTAGCTCTGACAAGAAGCTACTTTCGAAACATACATTCATTGAAAATCTATTCATTCCTCCCCTCTCTCCTCACATCCTCCGCAAATTTCACTCTGCTCCCATTCCCACCTGTCCCACTAGGAATATTTCATCCTGCTGATCCTGACGGATGGCGTCATTACTGACATGGCAGACACACGCGAGGCCATCGTGCATGCATCCCACTTGCCCATGTCCGTCATCATCGTTGGCGTGGGCAACGCAGACTTCACTGACATGCAGATGCTGGATGGAGATGATGGGATCCTGCGTTCACCCAAAGGCGAACCCGTCCTCCGTGACATCGTCCAGTTTGTTCCCTTCAAAGACTTCAAACATGTAGGTGGTACATAGGCGGCTTTAGGGTGGGGCTTCATGGGGCTGTAGCCCCACTAATAAATTGTTTTCTACCTCAGTTTACCATGTTCTTTTATCAAGGGATGCTCATAGTTTCCATAGCACCCTTTAAATATTATCTCCTGAGTTCACCCTTCTCACAAACAGTGGCGGCACCAGACATTTTCTTCTTGGTGGGGCTAGGTTTGGCTCAAGGTTATTGAATTATGTGGCAAAAGATGTAGTAAACATGCAAATTTGCATTTTTAAAGCAGATCTGAAATATGTAGGTCTTAATTCCTGCATACAAAACATGGCAGGTTGAACTAACAACAGGAAGTGTTGCTTACAAATCCATAATAATAATCCCCCTTCCAACAAAACCCAAACACAAATGCTGAAAATTCTAAATCAAATAAAACTAAATAAAATGAAAGCATATTGTGTTGTGTGTGTGTGTAGTGTGAAGTTGCTCAGTTGGTCACATCTGGGCTATGGAACCATAGCAGTCAGAGAATGTGAGAAACTCCAGCTGCAATTGCAGGTTTTTGAAATGCAAATGTTGATTCATTTTCTGGTGGTTTTATGGCAGGGCACTGAAATTCTCAGTGGGGCTACAGTCCCATCAAGCTCCACTCTAGAGCCACCACTGATCATATGAAGTTTGCTGTATTTATTTTTATTGAAGCACATTATTCAGTTTACTTTGTTATGCTGGCATAATTAAATATAACGCAATGCTAACATACCCTTGGCCGTATGAGCATTATGTTCTTTATAATTTGGAGTTGTTTAATTAATTATTAAGATCCTATTGTCTTACATGCAATTTGTTCATGTTCAAATCAAATCATCATTTGAATATTGTAGCTCACCCTCTGTACATTTGCATATATTAATATTAATGAGACAAATTTAACTCCATAGAAAGTTAGCTTTGAGTTAGTGAAAGTTAGCGTGCAAACTAACATCCACAAAATGTCTTGTAAATGACACCAGAGATGTTATCAGGTTATAAGAACAGCCTTTTCAGTTTTAGAAGTGTTTATTTCTTGCCAGCTTTTACATAATATACCAGAAATTAAGCAGTTAGCAAGTCGCTAAGCTAGGAAGTGATGCCACCATGCTAACCTCTGTAAAATGTCTTATAAATAAGTTCAGAGGTGCAATGCTAACATACCCTCGGCTGTATGAGCATTGTGTTCTTTATACTTTGCAGTTGTTTAATTAATTATTACGATCCTATTGTCTTACATGCAATTTGTACATGTTCAAATCAAATCATCATTTGTTGATGTTGTGCAAATCAAGGAATATTTGTACCTCACGCTCTGTTCATTTGCACGTATTAATATTAATGAGTCAAATTTAACTCCATAGAAAGTTACCTTTGAGTTAGCGAAAGTTAGCGTGCAAGCTAATATCCACAAAATGTCTTATAAATGACACCAGAGATGTTATCAGGTTATAAGAACAGCCTTTTCAGTTTTAGAAGTGTTTATTTCTTGCTAGCTTTTACATAATATACCAGAAATTAAGTGGTTAGCAAGTCGCTAAGCTAGGAAGTGATGCCACCATGCTAACCTCTGTAAAATGTCTTATAAACAAGTTCAGAGGTGTTAATGGGTTCCAAAAACAGCATTTTCAGTTTTAGAAGTGCTTATTTCTCACTAGCTTTTACATCATATATGAGAAACATGTATATAAACACACACAAAATGAAGCAGTTTTGAAGAGACCAGCGACTCATTGGCTATTACCCACATCACTCAAACACAAAACGGCTCAGATTATAACAGAATGTGACTTTTTAAACCTCTTAAAATATATCAAGGTTAGCCATCTTTGAACTTGTCCAAGATCTGTGTCACAAGAATGTTCCCTGTGAATTTCAACACTCTGACAAAAATAGGACTGGACTGGCTGAGCACAGACAGGCGGATGGACAGATGGATGCAAAGCCTTCACAATAAGATTAATTTCCTTGTCAGGCAAATGGAGGATGATAAATATAAAGAAGAACCTGTACATTTGTCTAATTTCCCACATTCACACTCGTGTCCTGTCAGTACAGTAACAGTAGCTGTTGCTGGTCCTATTTATTGTGTATAGTATATAATAGGCATTTTGAGATTTACTTAAAACTTCATATTTGCAAACTTAATCCAAATTCTGCCCCCCCCCCAACACACACACACACACACACACACACACACACACACACACACACACACACACACACACACACACACACACACACATATACACACACTACTAAATAATTATCCACCCACCAACAATAATCCTCTGGTGCCGCCGCTGAGTAGCAGCAGCGATGGCAAAAAGTCTGCTTAAAAGGAGTAACACAGTTATTCTAGTCAGAGATTCTGTTCAGTCTCTAGAGATATGATGCATGATTGAAAATATTAAAACTTAAATATAAGCCAGCATGTAGTACCACAACAGACTGCATTTTTTTTGTCCACCCTTTTTTAAGTAGATACTGGTACTCTGCAAAGCCAGCACAACTGCAGCAGAAACCAAACTGTTTTTTAGACTGTGAGTGATGACATTAAAGTGCACAAAAAAAAAAAACCTTCAAAAATATCTTGTAATATCTTGCGGGGGGGGGGGGGGGGGGGTCAACAGGAGACCGTAGCTAAAGACAAAAGGGACTGAGGGAGTGTGTGACAGAGGTGGAGAGGTGATTTTCTGCTCCGTCATTTCTTTTCAGAAGGGATTAGCAGGGCCAAGCTGGCATGTGACGGCAGAGTTGGGAATAACAGGAGCAGAGGACAGAGAGAGGAAGAGGACGGCTGAGGGCACTTTGTCCATTGTCTCTGCAAATTATGTGAAACACAGTGTAGGACAGAATGACTGTTAACACTTTCACAATCGACTGTTTGTGTTCTTGTGTGGAAAGTAGAAGGGGTTTTGTTGTCCCGTTTTGGTGCTGATCTGTATTGTTACCCAAGGCCATCAAATATGACCGTTGGGTATTGCAAAGACTTTGCATCCATCCATCCATCTGTCTCTGCTCAGCAGACGTCCAATCTGCCAGAGTCGTCAAGTTCACAGGGAACATTCTTGAGACACAGACTTTGGACAAGTTCAAAGATGGCTAACCTTGACCTATTTAAGAGGTTAAAAAGTCACATTCTGTTTCAATCTGTTCCATTTTTTTTTTTTTTTTTTTTTTTTGAGTGGAGGAGGTGATTAGAGCAGAGAGGCACTGTGATGTCAGTGGCAGGTCCCTCTAAAAATGCTTAATTTATGTGTTTATATAACATGTTTCTCATATAATCTGTGAAAGCTAGCGAGAAATAAACACTAAAACTGAAAACACCTAATACCAACCAAACAACCTAATAACACCTCTGAAGTCATTTACAAGACATTTTGAGGATGTTAGCGTGGTGAAGTCATAGGCTGGTAGCTAGCTGCAAACTCCTGTTTTCTTTGTATAATCTCTTTGTCATATATTATGTAAATGCTAGCAAGAAATAAACACTCACCCATATTGGCCTCTCTTCATTGGCTTCCTGTTAATTCTAGAATAGAATTTAAAATTCTTCTTCTTACTTATAAGGTTTTGAATAATCAGGTCCCATCTTATCTTAGGGACCTCATAGTACCATATCATCCCAATAGAGCGCTTCGCTCTCAGACTGCAGGCTTACTTATAGTTCCTAGGGTTTGTAAGAGTAGAATGGGAGGCAGAGCCTTCAGCTTTCAGGCTCCTCTCCTGTGGAACCAGCTCCCAATTCAGATCAGGGAGACAGACACCCTCTCTACTTTTAAGATTAGGCTTAAAACTTTCCTTTTTGCTAAAGCTTATAGTTAGGGTTGGATCAGGTGACCCTGAACCATCTCTTAGTTATGCTGCTATAGACTTAGACTGCTGGGGGGTTCCCATGATGCACTGAGTGTTTCTTTCTCTTTTTGCTCTGTATGCACCACTCTGCATTTAATCATTAGTGATTGATCTCTGCTCCACTCCACAGCATGTCTTTTTCTTGGTTCTCTCCCTCAGCCCCAACCAGTCCCAGCAGAAGACTGCCCCTCCCTGAGCCTGGTTCTGCTGGAGGTTTCTTCCTGTTAAAAGGGAGTTTTTCCTTCCCACTGTCGCCAAGTGCTTGCTCACAGGGGGTCGTTTTGACTGTTGGGGTTTTTACATAATTATTGTATGGCCTTGCCTTACAATATAAAGCGCCTTGGGGAAACTGTTTGTTGTGATTTGGCGCTATATAAATAAATAAATAAATAAACTTCTAAAACTGAAAATGCTGTTTTTGGAACTTAATAACACCTCTGAAGTCATTTACAAGACATTTAGCGGATGTTAGCATGGTGAGGTCATAGGCTGGTAGCTAGCTGCAAACCCCCATTTTCTTTGTATAATCTCTTTGTCATATATCATGTAAATGCTAGCAAGAAATAAACACTTCTAAAACTGAAAATGCTGTTTTTGGAACCTAATAATACCTCTAAAGCCATTTACAAGACATTTAGAGGATGTTAGCATTGTGAGGTCATAGGCTGGTAGCTAGCGGCAAAGCCCCGTTTTCTTTGTATAATCTCTTTGTCATATATCATGTAAATGCTAGCAAGAAATAAACACTTCTAAAACTGAAAATGCTGTTTTTGGAACCTAATAATACCTCTAAAGTCATTTACAAGACATTTAGAGGATGTTAGCGTAGTGAGGTCATAGGCTGGTAGCTAGATGCAAACTCCTGTTTTCTTTGTATAATCTCTTTGTCATCTTCTTCTTTGTCTTTGTGGTACAGCTTTCAATATGACTGGAGCATCTTTGTCTTACGGCTGTTCCCGTTAGGGGTCGCCACAGCAGATCAATCGTTTCCATCTCACCCTGTCCTCTGTATCTTCCTCTGTCACACCAACCACCTGCATGTCCTCTCTCAGCACATCCATGAACCTCCTCTTTGGTCTCCCTCTTCTCCTCCTGCCTGGTGGCTCCATCCTCAGCATCCTTCTCCCTATATACCCTGGGTCCCTCCTCTGCACATGTCCAAACCATCTCAATCTCGCCTCTCTGACTTAGTCTCCAAACTGTCCCACCTGAGCTGTCCCTCTGATATGTTCATTCCTAATCTTGTCCATTCTTGTCACTCCCAAAGAGAATCTCAACATCTTCAGCTCTGCCACCTCCAGCTCTGCCTCCTGTCTTTTTGTTAGTGCCACTGTCTCTAAACCATACAACATAGCTGGTCTCACTACTGTTTTGTAAACTTTCCCCTTCACTCTTGCTGATATTCTTCGGTCACAAATCACTCCTGCCACCTTTCTCCACCCACTCCACCCTGCCTGCACTCTCTTCTTCACCTCTACCACACTCTCCATTACTTTGAACAGTTGACCCCAAATATTTAAACTCATCTACTTTCACCACTTCTACTCCTTGTGACTGCACTATTCCACTGGGCTCCCTCCCATTCACACATATGTACTCAGTCTTGCTTCTACTGACTTTCATTCCCCTTCTCTCCAAAGCATATCTCCACTTCTCCAGACTAGACTCAACTTGCTCTCTACTCTCACTACAGATCACAATGTCATCTGCAAACATCATAGTCCATGGGGACTCCTGTCTGATCTCATCTGTCAACCTGTCCATCACCACTGCAAACAAGAAAGGACTCAGAGCTGATCCTTGGTGTAATCCCACCTCCACCTTGAATGAGTCTGTCATTCCGACTGTGCATCTCATCGCTGTCACACTATTCTTGTACATGTCCTGCACTACCCTAATGTACTTCTCTGCCACTCCAGACTTCCTCATACAATGCCACAACTCTTCTCTTGGCACCCTATCATAAGCTTTTTCTAAGTCCACAAACACACAATGTAACTCTTTCTGTCCTTCTCTGTACTTTTCCAACAGTATTCTCAGAGCAAACATTGCATCTGTAGTGCTCTTTCTCGGCATGAAACCATATTGTTGCTCACAGATCTTCACCTGTTTTCTAAGCCTAGCTTCTACTACTCTTTCTCATAACTTCATGCTGTGGCTGATCAGCATTATGCCTCTGTAGTTACTGCAGCTCTGCACATCACCCTTGTTCTTGAAAATAGGAACCAGCACACTTCGTCTCCACTCCTCAGGCATCCTCTCACTTTCCAAGATTTTATTAAAAAATCTGGTTAGAAACTCTACTGCCATCTCTCCTAGACATTTCCATGCCTCCATTGGAATGTCATCTGGACCAACTGCCTTTCCACTCTTCATCCTCTTCATAGCAGCCCTCACTTCTTCCTTGCTAATCTCTTTTACTTCCTGATTTACTCTCACCACATCATCCAGCCTTTTCTCTCGCTCATTTTCTTTATTCATCAACTCTTCAAAATATTCCCTCCACCTTCTCAGCACACACTCCTCACTTGTCAGCACATTACCACCCTAACCTGCTGCACATCCTTTCCAGCTCTGTCCCTTTGTCTGGCCAATCGGTACAAGTCCTTTTCTCCTTCCTTACTATTCAACTTCTTGTACAGCTCGCAATATGACTTTTCCTTTGCTTTTGCCACTTCTCTTCTCGCCTTACGCCGCATCTCCTTGTACTCCTGTCTACTTTCTTCATCTCTCCGACTATCCCAAAACTTTTTCGCCAACCTCTTTCTCCTTATGCTTTCGTGGACCTCTTCATTCCACCACCAAGTCTCCTTGTCTTCCTTCCACTGTCCAGATGTCATACCCAGTACTGCCCTAGCTGTCTCCCTCACCACATCTGCAGTACTTTTCCAGTTGTCCAAAATTGCTTCCCCTCCAACCAGTGCTTCTCTCACCTGCTCGCTAAATTTCACACAACAGTCTTCCTCCTTCAGCTTCCACCATCTGATCCTTTGTTGAGCTCTCACTCTCTTCTTCTTCTTTACCTCTAAAGTCATCCTACAAACATGATTTCTTTTAGCTTGCATCTCCTATAAAGAATGTAGTCCACCTGTGTGCACCTTCCTCCACTCTTATATGTTACCCTGTGCTCCTCCCTTTTCTTAAAGTAGGTATTCACCACAGCCATTTCCATCCTTTTTGCAAAATCAACTACCATCTGTCCTTCCCCATTCCTATCCTTGATACCATATCTACCCATTACTTCCTCATCACCTCTGTTCCCTTCACCAACATGCCCATTGAAGTCTGCTCCTATCACCACTCTTTCATGCTTGGGCACACTCTCCACCACCTCATCTAACACACTCCAGAAATCTTCTTTCTCCTTCATCTCACAACCTGCCTGTGGGGCATATGCACTGATGATATTCATCATCACCCCTTCAATTTCCAACTTCACACTCATCACCCTGTCAGACACTCGCTTAACCTCCAACACACTTTTAACATACTCTTCCTTTAAAATGACACCCAACACCATTTCTCTTCCTGTCCTCACCATGGTACAACAACTTGTACCCACCGCCGATGCTCCTGCTCTTACTTCTCTTCCACTTGGTCTCTTGCACACACAATATGTCTACCTTTCTCCTCTCCATCATATCAGCCAGAAAACACTGTTTTTGGAACCAAATAACACCTCTGAAGTAATTTACAAAACATTTAGCGGATGTTAGCGTGGTGAGGTCATAGGCTGGTAGCTAGCTGCAAACTCCCATTTTCGCTGTGTGTAAATATAATATCTTTGTCATATATTATGTAAACGCTAGGGAGAGATAAACACTTCTAATACTGAAAACTCTGTTTTGTAACCTGATAACACAGAGTGATTTAAATGACATTTCACGGACGTCACCATGCACGCTAACCTCCACTAACTCGAAGCTAACTTCTGCTCTTCTCAAAAAGCTCATAAATGTAAATTTTGTTTGTGACTGATTGATTGAAAGGCTTTATTGAACATGTAAAAATTTTAAGTAAGACAATAGGATCTTAATAATTAATGTAAATAACAATTTTATATATATATATATATATATATATATATATATATATATATATATATATATATATATATATATATATATACTTTGCAGTGGGATACCAATTAAACAACTGTAAATTATAAATAAGACAATGCTCATACGGCCGAGGGTATTTCATCATTGTTATATTTTTAATGTTTAGTTTCACAGTGTCACTGTATATTAAGCATTATATAATTCTAATTAATTCTATAGTATTCTTACAGTAATAATATTGATGCTGCTTGGTGAAAATCTTGCTTCATTTATTATTAAAGCTACAGCGGGCAGGATTTATGAGCAGAAATGGAATACAGTGTTCATACCCAGCTGTTCATTAGTCTATAATTACCAACAAATAAATGTGCATGATATGATTACATCCACCAGCATGTTTTTACTGGCCTTTATTTGACAGATGTTAATGAAATTTGGTGATCAGATGGATACTTTCTTAGAAAATGAGGGATTCTATATTGAATTAGGTCTTGAACATATTTTGGATCCATGAGAGGTTTTAAGCGTTCACAAACATTTAGATAAAAAATTATGAAATTTGTTTAGTCAATTTGTAACATTCTGGATCCAGGATCCAGAAGAATGGTAGCGATACGGCAACACTGAACTCAAAATGACATCGATGGATCTTGATGAAATTTTCTAAGCATATAGATCAGTTCTTAGGAAATAAGTCTTAAATACAAGTGAAAGTGGGTATTTTGGCGAGACGGTCGGTTGGGGGTCGGGGGGATATGTTGCCTTGGCAGAGGTGTGTGCTCTCTGAGTTTTAATTATTTTGATTTGTCTTTTATGCTGTTTTAATTTTTAACTTATGCGCTGGCAAACAGGCAAAGCAGGGTATTTTCTGGCATATATGAGTGTGTTTGTGGACAAGATTAACTTAAATACAGCTGGATGGACTCCTTTCAAATGTGATAGGAATATTACTTGGAAAGCTATCTACGGGTGATTACATTTTGGAGTAATTTCATGAATGATCAAGGAAAACGCAGTCAAAAAAAAAAAAAACACCAGTTTTTGTGTATCTCGAAAACAAAGAAGCGTAGATGGATCATCTAAAGCATATATTGATCAGCAAAATATTTGTGATTGACTGGTCTGAAGTCATACATAGTAAAAAAAACAAAAAAACAAAAGACCAACAACATTACAGCCATATGTATATTTACTTGTACATTTATATTGTGGTGTGCAGAGCGTGCACGGTGTGTATCAACTCTCTGATGCCTTTCAGAAAATGAAAGGCAGCAATAAGGTCTTGGGTTCAAACTCGCCTTTGCCTCATTTCCCATGCACATTTGCAGTTGCATCAGAATAAGCATCTGGCATAAAACTTGTGCCAAATCAACTTGGAGATCAACCATCACATTCTCTTAAATCACCATTAAACCTAAAGGGTTAAACATATTTTTTTTTCTCTCATTAGAGTGTTTGTTTGCACCAAATGTATGAAAATGTTCATTAGTATCTGAACACGCAAACAGACAGATGGCTGCAGATACATAGCCTCCTTATTAGAAGTAAAGACGTCACTAAAATGTTCACCTAACTACATCATTTATGAAAAGGGTGTGATGCGTTTCTCTCTTGTGTTTTTGGTTTTGGCGAGCACGTACAGTATGTAGGACGCAGCCTGGTCTGAGGACAAAAAAGGTGAAACGGGTGATGTTTTTAGAACTGTCATTCGAGCTTGTCGGATCATATCAGTTTCAGTGGAGTCGACCTGTGACAGTGGCGGGGCTCATCAGGCTCATGCACGGGCAGTGAAGCATTTGTGCCCCCCCCCACACACACCCAACCTCCCTCCGCTTATGTCTGTCTCTGTGTTTGCAGGCCTCCCCGGCTGCGCTGGCTAAGAGTGTGCTGGCAGAAGTCCCAAACCAAGTGGTGGATTATTACAACTCGAAAGGCATCAAACCCAAGTGTTTGTCAGACTATGAGTCAAACAGAACCTTCAGCCCCTGACAGTGGACTAAACGCAAAAAAGACATGCATATGTATATCGTATATATGTATATACGTTTACAGATTGTATTATTCATGCACACGTGCAAAAGCACACACATGCACACACACACACACACACACACGTATGTGCAGCCATCATGCATACATATAGTCTAGCGCAGAGAATTAGCTCGTTCTGGTGAAACAATATGAAATATTAACATTGATGACTGTTGCATGTTTTGCCACAATGGCATCATTTGGGAAATTATTGCTGTATACTGTATAAGAGAAAGGTGTTTATAGAAATAAGAGCCGTGTTCTGAACCAGCATGCAAGCGCATAGTCCACCACAAAAAATGACACTCTTACCTTATTTAGATAACTAGCAAGTGCAGTATAGTGCAGCAGATAACTGTAACAATTGTTGATTTCTGGAAACAATTAAGTGGCAAAATTGGAACACATACTCCTCAAACATTACTCTTCTGAAAAAACTGATTATCCACTTGAATTTTCAATCGGTGTTCAGGAAGGGGTCAATTGAAGAATTACACAGGTCAAAATTTAAAAATGTTTCATTCATATTGAAAGCTATACCACATTATTTGTCTGATCACAACGATACCAAAAAGGTATAGTTTGGACTATCTATGACTGAATGTTCTGGAGTTATGGGGTAAAAACAGCAAGAATGGTGACAAAGGTCAATTTCAGTTTGTACAGGGTTAGAAGTTAAAGTTGCTCCAATTTTGGTAAAGATTGGTGAAAATTATTGGTTGAACTAATAGGATTAATAAATGAAATAGTTTTGACTGTGTTGAATGCTTGGTCTGCAAGGTAAAGGTAGAGCAATGTCGACATCCATTGGATTCTATGACATGTGACATATGTTACCCTGTAACATGATAACTAAGCATGACACATAGTGCAAACTATTCCTTTTTAAAAACCCTATTAACTCAACCAATAATTTGCATCACATTTTACAATATTTAGAGCAACTTTAACATCTGACCCCTGTACAAACTAATGCTGACCTTTGTTACCATTCTTGCTGTTTTTACCCCATAACTCCATAACATTCAGTCATAGATAGTCCAAACTATACCTCTTTGGTATAGTTGTGATCAGACAAATAATGTGGTATAGCTTTCAATGTGATTGAAACATTTTTAAATTTTGACCCCTGTGTAATTCTTCAATTGACTCCTACCTGAACACCGATTGAAAATTCAAGTGGATACTCAGTTTTTTCAAAAGAGTAATGTCTAAGGAGTATTTGTGCAAACGTTGGTGTTTGTTTCCAGATTTGAAAGATTCCTCTGTAAATATTCTGTTATCTGCTGCACTAGTACAAAAGACCAGCAAGTAGGCGAGTCAAAGTGTGTGTGATTGCATAACCCACATTCCCCCCAAAAAATGTTTAGGATTTGCATTGCAAATATTATTTATGGAAAAGGTAGAATCCTTGTTAGTGCAACGCATAAATGCATGCATAATTCAGCTCCAGCTAATACCCAATCTCAGTCTCCAGTAGCTGCTTGCTAGTTATGAAATAAAGTATCTCTGTCATTTGAGTGACATTCAGGGTTGTTTGGGTTCTTTTATACAGACTTCTTTGAAATTTTGCAAAACAGTAATAAACCAATGAACAACTGTAATAATTTCATACGTTGTAAAGATTTAGGGGAGACTAGCAAAGTGTGTATCTTACAGATTCATCTATGTGCTGCCTTTTTTTTCTGTATCCTGCATGTTGATTATAATAAATAAATAAAATACTCTGATTTTCTCATGTCATCTATTGCTTTTCTTGGTAGTGCAGCAGATAACTGTAACAATTGTTCATTTCTGGAAACAAGCACCAAAATTGGCACACATACTTCTTAGACATTATTTTTTGGAAAAAAAACAAAAACAAAAAAAAAAACTGATTGGCCACTTGAACTTTCAGTAGGCAGCCAGGTTAGGGGTCAATTGAAGAATTACACAGGGTCAAAATTAAAAGATACTCCAATCATATTGAAAAGTATACCACATTATTTGTCTGAATGCAAAGATTACAAAAAGGTATAGTTTGGACGATCTGTGACTGAATTCTATGGAGTTATGGGGTTAAAAACAGCATGAATGGTGGCAAAGATCAGTTTCAGTTTGTACAGGGGTCAAAAGTTAAAGCTGCTCTAATTTTGTTTAAAAGTGATGCTTGAGCTTTGCTTGAGCTGCTGCCCCCGCAACCCGACTCCTGATAAAGCGGAAGAAAATGGATGGATGGATGGATGGAAGGGTGATGCAACTTATTGGATGAGTTAACAGGGTTTTAAAAAGGAATAGTTTGCACTGTGTGTCATGAATAGTTATCATGGTACGGGGTAACCTAAACTATGTCATGTCATAGGAACCACTGGATGTTGACATTGTTTGACCTTTACTTTCCAGACCAAGCATTCTACACAATCAAAAATATTTCATTCAGAAACTTATTAGCTCAACCAATAATTTGCACCACTTTTTACCAAAATTGGAGCAACTTTTACTTTTGACCTCTGTACAAACTGAAATTGACCTTTGTCACCATTCTCGCTGTTTTTACCCCATAACTCCAGAACATTCAGTCACACATAGTCCAAACTATACCTTTTTGGAATATTTATGATCAGACAAATAATGTGGTACAGCTTTCAATATGACTGGAGCATCTTTTAATTTTGACCCCTGTGTAATTGTTCAATTGACCCCTACACAGTAAATTTTGCAGAGAAAATTTACTCTGCTGGGATAACATTTGGTCCCAGTCCAAACAGAGTTAAATATACTCTACCACAGTGCTAAATTAACACTATCACAGTGTAAAATCAACTTATTGGAGTAGAAACACTTGATTTGACAAGACAGTAGCTGAATTCACTTTATAATAGAGTGTCTTCGTCTTCTTCTTTGTCTTTCGGCTGTTCCCGTTAGGGGTCGCCACAGCAGATCAATCGTTTCCATCTCACCCTGTCCTCTGTATCTTCCTCTGTCACACCAACCACCTGCATGTCCTCCCTCAGCACATCCATAAACCTCCTCTTTGGCCTCCCTCTTCTCCTCCTGCCTGGTGGCTCCATCCTCAGCATCCTTCTCCCTATATACCCTGGATCCCTCCTCTGCACATGTCCAAACCATCTCAATCTAACATCTCTGACTTTGTCTACAAACCGTATATGTTCATTCCTAATCCCATCCATCCTCGTCACTCCCAAAGAGAATCTCAACATCTTCAGCTGTGCCACCTCCAGCTCTGCCTCCTGTCTTTTTGTTAGTGCCACCGTCTCTAAACCGTACAACATAGCTGGTCTCACTACTGTCTTGTAAACTTTCCCCTTCACACGTGCTAATATTCTTCGGTCACAAATCACTCCTGCCACCTTTCTCCACCCACTCCACCCTGCCTGCACTCTCTTTATAATAGAGTGTATTTTACTCTATTTAGACTGGGACCAAATGTTATCCCAGCAGAGTATATTTTACTCAGCAAAATTTACTGTGTACCTGGCTGCCTATTGGAAATTCAAGTGGCCAGTCATTTTATTCAAAAGAGTAATGTCTAAGGAGTATGTGTGCCAATGTTGGTGTTGTTTCACCATAATATTCTGTTATTTGTTGCACTACAGTGTGCAGCAAAGTGGAAGCCTGAATAGACTTGTCTCTGTATTCCGGTTAACATGCAGCCTGTTTGTGAATGCACACCTCCAACCGAGGTGTGGTATCGCATTATTCACATTACCCCTCTCCTCTCTCGTTGACAGCCCCGGCTAGTCCTGAAAATGAGCCAACACTCCACTTCAAAGTGCCTTGAACCCCTTTGCTATACACGCACAAATAACACGGATTCACAGACATTTTCATCCCCATAAGTCTATCTTTAACTCTCTTCTAGACAAGCATTAAAATGCATGAATTAATTATTTCACTAATCTCCATATACTTAATTAGAGCAAACTAAAGTTGGGCTGTCCTGAGAATAGACTCCATGTGTGCATCTGTCTCTCAGAGTCAGATCAGTATTCAACACGAGCCTCCTGTTTCTATCTGTTTCACCATCAGAGACCACCCACATCAAAAGAGTCGCACCGACGCAGACTGCATTCAGCGCTGGAGAAGTTGCTTAATAGGAACACGATTGTAACCGTCTGTTCGAGTCCATTCTGTTAGCTGTTTTACAACTACCCTTTCAAGAATTTTTGAGAGAAAAGGAAGGTTGGAGATTGGCCTATAATTAGCTAAGATAGCTGGGTCAAGTGATGGCTTTTTAAGTAATGGTTTAATTACTGCCACCTTAAAAGCCTGTGGTACATAGCCAACTAATAAAGATAGATTTGATCATATTTAAGATCGAAGCATTAATTAATGGTAGGGCTTCCTTGAGCAGCCTGGTAGGAATGGGGTCTAATAGACATGTTGATGGTTTGGAGGAAGTAACTAATGAAAATAACTCATACAGAACAATCGGAGAGAAAGAGTCTAACCAAATACTGGCATCACTGAAAGCAGCCAAAGAGAACGATATGTCTTTGGGATGGTTATGAGTATTTTTTTTCTCTAATAGTTAAAATTTTATTAGCAAAGAAAGTCATGAAGTCATTACTAGTTAAAGTTAAAGGAATACTCGGCTCAATAGAGCTCTGACTCTTTGTCAGTCTGGCTACAGTGCTGAAAAGAAACCTGGGGTTGTTCTTATTTTCTTCAATTAGTGATGAGTAGTAAGATGTCCTAGCTTTACGGAGGGCTTTTTTATAGAGCAACAGACTCTTTTTCCAGGCTAAGTGAAGATCTTCTAAATTAGTGAGATTCCATTTCCTCTCCAACTTACAGGTTATCTGCTTTAAGCTGCGAGTTTGTGAGTTATACCACGGAGTCAGGCACTTCTGATTTAAGGCTCTCTTTTTCAGAGGAGCTACAGCATCCAAAGTTGTCCTCAATGAGGATATAAAACTATTGACGAGCTAATCTATCTCACTCACAGAGTTTAGGTAGCTACTCTGCCCTGTGTTGGTATATGGCATTGGAGAACATAAAGAAGGAATCATATCCTTAAACCTAGTTACAGCGCTTTCTGAAAGACTTCTACTGTAATGAAACTTATTCCCCACTGCTGGGTAGTCCATCAGAGTAAATGTAAATGTTATTAAGAAATGATCAGACAGAAGGGGGTTTTCAGAGAATACTGTTAAGTCTTCAATTTCCATACCATAAATCAGAACAAGATCTAAGGTATGATTAAAGTGGTAGGTGGACTCATTTACATTTTGAGCAAAGCCAATTGAGTCTAACAATAGATTAAATGTAGTGTTGAGGCTGTCATTCTCAGCATCTGTGTGGATGTTAAAATCACCCACTATAATTATCTTATCTGAGCTAAGCACTAAGTCAGACAAAAGGTCCGAAAATTCACAGAGAAACTCACAGTAACGACCAGGTGGACGATAGATAACAACAAATAAAACTGGTTTTTGGGACTTTCAATTTGGATGGACAAGACTAAGAGTCAAGCTTTCAAATGAATTAAAGCTCTGTCTGGGTTTTTGATTAATTAATAAGCTGGAGTGGAAGATTGCTGCTAATCCTCCGCCTCGGCCCGTGCTACAAGCGTTCTGGCAGTTAGTGTGACTCGGGGGTGTTGACTCATTTAAACTAACATATTCATCCTGCTGTAACCAGGTTTCTGTAAGGCAGAATAAATCAATATGTTGATCAATTATTATATCATTTACTAACAGGGACTTAGAAGAGAGAGACCTAATGTTTAATAGACCACATTTAACTGTTTTAGTCTGTGGTGCAGTTGAAGGTGCTATATTATTTTTTCTTTTTGAATTTTTATGCTTAAATAGATTTTTACTGGTTGTTCGTGGTCTGGGACCAGGCACCGTCTCTACAGGGATGGGGTAATGAAGGGATGGCAGGGGGAGAGAAGCTGCAGAGAGGTGTGTAAGACTACAACTTTCTGGTCCCAACCCTGGATAGTCACGGTTTGGAGGATTTAAGAAAATTGGCCAGATTTCTAGAAATGAGAGCTGCTCCATCCAAAGTGGGATGGATGCCGTCTCTCCTAACAAGACCAGGTTTTCCCCAGAAGCTTTGCCAATTATCTATGAAGCCCACCTCATTTTTTGGACACCACTCAGACAGCCAGCAATTCAAGGAGAACATGCGGCTAAACATGTCACTCCCGGTCCGATTGGGGAGGGGCCCAGAGAAAACTACAGAGTCCGACATTGTTTTTGCAAAGTTACACACCGATTCAATATTAATTTTAGTGACCTCCGATTGGCGTAACCGGGTGTCATTACTGCCGACGTGAATTACAATCTTACCAAATTTACGCTTAGCCTTAGCCAGCAGTTTCAAATTTCCTTCAATGTCACCTGCTCTGGCCTCCAGAAGACAATTGACTATGGTTGCTGGTGTCGCTAACTTCACATTTCTCAAAACAGAGTCGCCAATAACCAGAGTTTGTTCCTCGGTGGGTGTGTCGCCGAGTGGGGAAAAACGGTTAGAGATGTGAACGGGTTGGTGGTGTACAGGGGGCTTCTGTTTAGGACTACGCTTCCTCCTCACAGTCACCCAGTCGGCCTGCTTTCCCGGCTGCTTGGGATCCGCTGGAGGGGAACTAACGGCGGCTAAGCTACCTTGGTCCACACCGACTACAGGGGCCTGGCTAGCTGTAGGATTTTCCAAGGTGCGGAGCCGAGTCTCCAATTCGCCCAGCCTGGCCTCCAAAGCTACGAATAAGCTACACTATAGCATTACTATTTGGATTAACAAATTCAGACTTTTTAATGATCATCACGCAATGTTGCAAAAGATGTTGGTTGTTCACAATCAGCTGTGTCTAAACTCTGGACCAAATACAAACAACATGGGAAGGTTGTTAAAGGCAAACATACTGGTAGACCAAGGAAGACATCAAAGTGTCAAGACAGAAAACTTAAAGCAATATGTCTCAAAAATCAAAAAATGTACAACAAAACAAATGAGGAACGAATGGGAGGAAACTGGAGTCAACGTCTGTGACCGAACTGTAAGAAACCGCCTAAAGGAAATGGGATTTACATACAGAAAAGCTAAACGAAAGGCATCATTAACACCTAAACAGAAAAAAAACAAGGTTACAATGGGCTAAGGAAAAGCAATTGTGGACTGTGGATGACTGGATGAAAGTCATATTCAGTGATGAATCTCAAATCTGCATTGGGCAAGGTGATGATGCTGGAACTTTTGTTTGGTGCCTTTCCAATGAGATTTATAAAGATGACTGCCTGAAGAGAACATGTAAATTTCCACAGTCATTGATGATATGGGGTTGCATGTCAGGTAAAGGCACTGGGGAGATGGCTGTCATTACATCATCAATAAATGCACAAGTTTATGTTGATATTTTGGACAATGGAAAGGATGTTTGGGGATGATGAAATCATTTTTCAAGATGATAATGCATCTTGCCATAGAGCAAAAACTGCAAAAACATTCCTTGCAAAAAGACACATAGGGTCAATGTCATGGCATAGGGTCAATGTCAATGAGCAGATCTGATTTGATGCAGGTGTTAATTTGGGGGATGAAAATTTACAGGGTGATTCCATAATTTTTTCCTCAGAATTGAGTGATTCCATATTTTTTTTCCTCTGCTTGGTCTAAAAAAGTAACTGTTACTGACTGCCACAATCTTTTTTTCTTGATTTCTTATAGTGTTTCTTAAAGCCAGAAAGTTGCCATTTGAAATGACTTTAGTTTTGTGTCATGTCTGTGATCTGCTTTTTTTCTACAAAATTAAACAACTGAATGAACATCCTCTGAGGCCGGTGATTCCATAATTTTTGCCAGGGGTTGTAGAATCCATAACGTGAAGCAGACAATAATCATCCAGTAATAAATACTCTGAAATATGTATTATTTCATTAACGTCAATTAGGAAATTAAGTA
Organism: Thalassophryne amazonica; assembly: GCF_902500255.1. Lineage (NCBI taxonomy): Eukaryota > Metazoa > Chordata > Actinopteri > Batrachoidiformes > Batrachoididae > Thalassophryne > Thalassophryne amazonica. The sequence goes on from NC_047122.1 coordinate 49,652,187, forward strand.
ATTAAGATATTGAGGGTGAAATCACATTTCAATTAGTAGGGGATCTGAATGAAGTGGTTGGATGTGTCTGATTTCAGTGTTTGGTGAAAATGATTCAATTCTTTCTGTTATGTTTTTCGTTGTGTCATCAAAATTCCACAACTCAGTTCGAAAAAGTGTCAGACCTCCACGGTCTTCAAATTCACAGGGAGCATTCTTAGGACACAGATCTTGGACAAGTTTAAAGATGGCTAACCTTGACCTATTATCAGAGGTCAAAAGGTCACATTCTGTTTTCTATTTTTTTTATGCTCATATAGCTGAGGGTATTTTAGCATTGTATTATATTTACCCCATAACTCCATAACATTCAGCCATAGATAGTCCAAACTATACCTTTTTGAAATCTTTATGATCAAACAAATAATGTGGTATAATTTATCAATATAATTGGAGCATCTTTTATTTTGCCCCCTGTGTAATTTTTCAATTGACCCCTACATGGCTGCCTATTGAAAATTCAAATGGCCAATCGGCTTTTTCAAAAGAGTAATGTCTAAGGAGTATTTGTGCCGAATTCAGTTCTTTTGTCACCATTTGCAGGATTGTTTCAGTTATCTGCTACATTAAAGTGTGCCCGCTCGGAACTGTTGTCGTGAGTCTGCGAGCGGCGGAAGTGTTTCGTGACGTACCGGATGTAGCTCGGGTGACTCGTAGGACGAATAAGAAAGCATGTTTAAACCAGTAATTCGAACCTGTAAAACGGTCACGTTTTTATAGAAAGAAGTGTACAGATTAAGGACGGAAATGGCGACGCAGAGTTGTCGTTTTGTGCTGCAGCGGGGAGTTGGATTCTTCTGTTTCCGAGCAGCATCTGAAAGGTGGCTATTAGCTAACTAGCATGTAGCTTAATCTTTTTCCTTCCAGGCAAAATTTTTATTTTAAAAAATATATATATATATATTTATTTTTATTTTTTTACACATTTTACAAACTTCATGTCTTGACGGTAGCAAGGCTCCCATTCTGACTTAAATGGAAATTGGTCGGTAATTCATGCAGATACAGTTTGCCCACAGTAGGTTCTGTGATGAATGATATGTGCACAACTTAATCATCGGTTTTATCAGACGGTTTCACCGTGCAGCAAAGTACAGAAGAGTTGGGAGGGAGAGGATTAAGTAGACTCTGCAGTTTGCCTTTCAATTCATTAACATTTTGCTTCGGTTATCTTGTCTATATATATATATATATATATATATATATATATATATATATTGCACATTAATGATAGATGAACAGACTGACTAGGAGGGTGAGACCTGAGGCCACATGCTTAAAACTGTAGTTTCACGATTAAAACTGTGTACGCACAAAGAGTAATGTGCATATGTATTCTTTTCACCTGACGTATAAAGCCAGGCAGGTGGTGGCTGCTTGCACGTTGGACTGGGATGCCAGCGACTCGGGTTCGCTTCCCGATGGCAACCACGCTCCCGACTGGCACTCTCAACATCAGTGCTTTGGGGGGGGGGGGGGGTAGTGACACGTGCCATGGGCCCTTCTGGAAGCAAGTCGTAAACTCGTTGGCTGCCCATGTTAAATAAGAAACTCCTCTTCTTCAAAGCCATGTGTCTGTGTGGTGGGGATGTGCCATATCATATTTGTCATCCCACAATAATATGTATATGTTGCGGACAAGAACGAGCGAAGCTCTTCTTCAGCATCTCATTATGTCATTTAGGTCCTTCAGACTGTTTTTTGAGTAAATGCTTCAGGGGAGCATGAGCATCAGCACCTTATTATAATACTACTACTAATAATGCATTATATTTATATATAGCTTTACACAGTGCTAAAAGACACTTTAACAGAACAGAAAATAACAAAGAACAAAGCAACTTTATTATAGAAGGATAAAAAAAAAATAACCAAGATTATAAAATCAAACCTTCACTGTGCCTTGTGATGGAATGACTATGTCCATGATGGCGGCCACATTTCTTGAGCCTCAACAACTAATGCGGCATCTACTCTTTATAGTGTCTATGTTTGTCTACCATCAGTTTGTGGCTTTTTACGACAGTGTTGTTTGGTTTGTGGCTTTTTCCCCACTGGGCAGATTTTTTTTTTGTGCCATTTCTGGTTTGTACCTTCATCTACCACAGGTATGCCCAAGTTTGGTCCTCAAGATCTACCTTCCTGACACTATTAGTTGTCTCCCTGCTCCAACACATCTGAATCCAATGAAAGGCTCATTAAAAGCCTGCTAACGAGTCTCATTGGATTCAGGTGTGTTGGAGCAGGGAGACAACTAACAGTGTCAGAAAGGTAGATCTCGAGGACCGAACTTGGGCATCCCTGGTCTACCAGGCGCTTTGCTCGTATTAACAGTGTAGTTGTTTACATGTGCACCACACCTGGTCAGTTTACTGTATGCAGGTAAGAACAGTTGGCCATCAAAAGAGGTGCTTCTGTCATGTTTTAGTAAACTGGAAAGTCAGAAATTTCATACCTCTGACGAGGAAAAGTGCACTGGAATAACTACTAGCAAAGTTGGGGCAAAATGATCTACCCCAGCTTTACTGAGACACAGTAGCCTGATGTCACAGAACAATGGTGGCGCCACGAAGATGCACACCGTGAAGGGTAAAACCTCAACTAATAGACCATCAACTGTATTTATTGGTTACTAGACATCACCATTTAACACAAATTGTTCTGCATCGAAATTGGCGTTAAGATATGTCGCTATAATATATTTTTTGATAGGCTATGTTTTCTAAGCAGGAATGCAAAGGGAAGGTTATACAATGTATAATGAGGTGTGTTACCTCATGAGTTGTTTACCCTGTGTTTTGTTTATGTATGCAAGAAAACTGGATTGTTGACAGTCAGTGTCTCTTCAAAAACAAAGCAAATATTAGCGTATCGTGGCCGTCTGTGTGTTTTTTTTTTTTTTTTTTCGTTCAACTTTGTCTCTAACGCTTTGAGGTGAGATGTAGTACACTAAGTGGGATAAGTCAGACATCCCAGTTTTATGGAATGCAGCATTCCTCCAGAGTATGGAACGTGTTTGGGATCTGAAGATCCCAAACTAATTTGGGCTAATTTGTTTCACCATCTGAATCATAAACACAGGCCTGTGTGTTCTGTAATTTATGTCTGTAGCATGGCCCAAGCAGAGGTCACCCCTTTGAGTCTGGTCTGCTTGAGGTTTCTTCCTCCGAGGGAGTTTTTCCTTACCACTGTTGCTCTGGGAGTTAGTAAGGTTAGACCTTACTTGTGTGAAGCGCCTTGAGGCAACTCTGTTGTGATTTAATATTAGTGTGTGTGGGTACATCAACAAAAAATAGGATGTTAATAAGAAATACAAATTCCCTGATGTTGGGTGCTTTGTTTTACCTCAAATTCTGTCTTGCTTCACTTACATTTCCCAGTGTGAAGTGTGACTTGATTTGAACAGTGTGCGTACACATGGTCTGAAGTGTATACACATTTTCACTGAACATTCTGCCTTTATTTAGTATTTGTGAGTACACATTGCATATGCATGTTGCCTCTGGTATCAGGAGGGGTGTAGTGACTCGGTGCCTGTTGTCTGTTTCATTCCTAACTGCGACTGGTACCTCATGCCCCGACCTGATTACACAGCAGTGAAACAATGTAAGATAAATTTTTAGCTTCATCAAGTGCAGTACAGCACATGCTGTATGAAATATGCTTTGTTTTATTGGTACTGAACTGCCAGCTGTACTTGTATGTGTCTGGAAGCAGTTGTCTTATAGCAGCTCATTTCATTCTTTCTTTTTTTTCTTGCAGTCCTGTCCAGTTGGTCGGTTCTGTTAGGTCAATAGAATCCAGCACATGGTTTGATGAACACCTCACAGAGGACAACCAGGAGTTCATGAGAAGGAGCGTTGCAGAGGAATACAGAAGACAGACAGCTGAAAAGCTCAACCCACTTAAAGACGAGCCCTGGCCAAGACATGAATGGACAGAAGGTCTGTGTTATGACTGTTAGGTACAGCAGTGTCTCTTTCTTGAGTCCTCTCGTTGAGCCTCTCTCCCACTGGCTTTTCATCTTTGTCTTTCACAGGCAGTCGTAGAGTTGGGTTAATAGCCGTGAAGTTGGGAATGGCCCCGATCTGGACAAAAACAGGAGAAAACTTTCCTGTCACCATCCTGCAGGTATCATATCCAGATCTGTGTTTTCCCTCCACACGTTTGACAAAGAACTGCAAAGGAGCCTCAGTGTTTCTTCAATAATAATGTGTATTTATGTTTGTCACCGTAATGACACATCCAACAGGTCACAGAGGCAGTCAAATAAATTAGATAGCCCTGTGCACTGTGGGAAAAGAATATCATTTTTTTTGGCAGTCTTAAATCTCACTTGAAGGCATTAGAACTGCTTCACTGTTCTTCAGCAAGCTGTTTCTGCCTTCATAGCAGGACTAAAGAGAAGTAGGGGAGGTGATGGTCAAGTGGTTAAGCGTTGGGCTTGAGACCAGAGGATCCTCGGTTCAAATCCCAGCCTCACCAGAAAATCACCAAGGGCCCTTGAGCAAGGTCCTTAATCCCCTAGTTGCTCCCGGTGTGTAGTGAGCGCCTTGCATGGCAGCACCTTCACATCAGGGTGAATGTGAGGCATTATTGTAAAGCGCTTTGAGTGTCTGATGCAGATGGAAAAGCGCTATATACGTAAATGCAGTTCATTTACCATTTAAGTTTTAGGTGTGCATTATTCCCGTCACATTTTTGTAAACTGAAAAATCTATCAGAGAGGTATTTAAAAAGTAAACAGTAGCTGAGTTTATTCACTCTGTGGTTCATTAGTCATGATGTGCTGCGCTGTGCAACATAAATTCTAATTTCAGTGTCAGTAAATCACCATTTGTACTTCAGCCTCACGTCACATTTATATTCGATTTGCAGCAGGTATACTGTGATATGTATTAGAAAAACTCAGGACTGCAATTAATTATTATTTTTCTAATCAATTAATCAGTCAGTTGTTTTTCTGACTAATTTATTATTTTCTGATTAATGCATTAATACTTCGATTAATGTACAGTGGTCCCTCGTTTATCGCGGGAGTTACGTTCTAAAAATAACCCGCAATAGGCGAAATCCGCAAAGTAGTCAGCGTTATTTTTTACAATTATTATAGATGTTTTAAGGCTGTAAAACCCTTCACTACACACTTTATACACTTTTCTCAAACAGGCATTAACATTTTCTCACTTTTCTGTCATGTGTAAACACTCTCAAAGTTCAAACCTTAGTAGAAAAATAAGACCAGTATTATAGAATGAAACCAAAGATCAAAACCTCTTTCCAGGCCCAAACATTTGTTTGAGAAATAAAAAAGGAACGTTTTCCTATAAATAATTATGATGGCTTTTAGAACTAACAAATTTAATTTTAACGATTAACTGACGAGGTTGGACACATAAGAAATTATTAATAGTGACTGACCAGTATTTCACAGTTCCTTTGACCACACCTCTTCGTCCTAGCGCCGCTCCGCTGTCGCGTCTTTTTCCACTGAGTGACACCTCAGTGCAGGTGTCTTTTTCTGAGTGAAGAACACAGTTATGGGTATTTGTTGGCGCTCTTTTTTCTTCTGGGTGAGAAGATTCTTACAAGCCGCAAAGCCGAGCTGCAGAAAAGTTGATTATAGACCCACTGCAGGGTCTGTAATCAATGTAGAGAAATTATAATTTTCCTGACAAACACCCCCAAAAACAACGGCCACTCTGAAGGACCAATAAGGGAATCGTTAAGTAAAAAGGTTATTGATGTCGGTGGATCGAATAATTTCTTAACGATACCCGAAAGGAACCGGTTCTCGATACCCATCCCTAGTAATAATAGCTAGCCCAGAGAGCATATTGGAGTTTTCATATGTTTTGCATATCTGTATTACAACCGCAATTCCAATGAAGTTGGGACGTTGTGTGAAATGTAAATTAAAAACAGAATACAGTGATTTGCAAATCCTCTTCAACCTGTATTCAATTGAATACACCACAAAGACAAGATATTTAATGTTCAAACTGATGGACTTTTTTTTGTGCAAGTATTTGCTCATCTTGAAATGGCTGCCGGCAACACATTTCAAAAAAGCTGGGACAGGGGCAACAAAAGACTGGGAAAGTTGATGAATGCTCAAAGAACACCTGTTTGCAACATTCCACAGGTGAACAGGTTAATTGGAAACAGGTGAGTGTCATGATTGGGTATAAAAGGAGCATCCCCAAAAGGCTCAGCTGTTCACAAGCAAAGATGGGGTGAGGATCACCACTTTGTGAACAACTGCGTGAAAAAATAGTCCAACAGTTTAAGAACAATGATTCTCAATGTTCAGTTGTAAGGAATTTAGGGATTCCATCATCTACAGTCCATAATATAATCAGAAGATTCAGAGAATCTGGAGAACTTTCTACATGCAAGCGGCCAGGCCGAAAACCAACATTGAATGCCCATGACCTTCGATCCCTCAGGCGGCACTGCATTAAAAAACAACATCATTGTGTAAAGGATGTTACCGCGTGGCCTGGGGAACTCTTCAGAAAACCATTGTGAGTTAGCACAGTTCATCGCTACATCTACAAGTGCAAGTTAATACTCAGCCATGCAAAGTGAAAGCCATACATCAACAGCATCCAGAAACGCCACCTTCTCTGGGCCCGGGCTCAAGTGAAATGGACAGACGCAAAGTGGAAAACTGTGCTGTGGTCTGATAAGTCCACATTTCAAATTGTTTTTGGAAATCATGGACGTCGTGTCCTCTGGACAAAAGAGGATCAAGATCATCCAGAATGTTACCAGCGCAAACTTCAAAAGCCAGCATCTGTGATGGTATGGGGGTGTGTTAGTGCCCATGGCATGGGAAACATGTATTTGTGATGGCACAATCAGTGGTGAAAGGTACATCCAGGTTTTGGAGTAACACATGCAGCCATCCAAGCAATGACTTTTTCAGGGACGTCCCTGCTTATTTCAGCAAGACAATGCCGAACCACATTCTGCACGTGTTACAACAGCGTGGCTTCATAGTAAAAGAGTGTGGGTACTAGACTGGCCTGCCTGCAGTCCAGACCTGTCGCCCATTGAAAATGTGTGGTGCATTTTGAAGCGCAAAATACGACAACAGAGACCCCAGACTGTTGAACAACTGAAGTCGTACATCAAGCAAGAATGGGAAAGACTTCCACCTACAAAGCTTCAACAATTAGTGTCCTCAGTTCACAAACGCTTATTGAGTGTCGTTAGAAGGAAAGGTGATGTAACACAGTGGTAAACATGCCACTGTCCCAACTTTTTTGAAACATGTTGCAGGCATCTATTTCAAAATGAACAAATATTTGCACAAAAACAATAAAGTTTATCAGTTTGAACATCAAATATCTTGTATTGTGGTGTATTCAATTGAATATAGGTTGAAGAGGATTTGCAATTCATTGTATTCTGCTTTTATTTACATTTTACACAATGTCCCAACTTCATTGGAACTGGGGTTGTATACAGTATCCAAGGGAGAAGAGGCTAGAGTACAGAGCTGTTATTTTTGATATACAACATACAATCAGTCCTTATAGTCCCTACCCTCTCTTTTTTCCCCTCCCCCTTTTTTCTCCCAGGTACAGGACTGCCACGTAATCAAGCACGTCTCCAAAGAAGAATTTGATGGTCGCACTGCTGCTCTCCTTGTAGGAGGGAAAAATGTATCACCATTTTATGTAAGAATTTTTTTTTTTTTTTTTTATATCGTTAAAGTGACCACAAATTTTTTTTTAAATAATAGTGACTCCGAGTGAATTAAGAGACAAGCCGAAGGAACTTACTTATAATGCAAGTAAATGCTTTATTATTACAGAATTTCTGCTCTCACAGGCATTGAACTTTTATTGGGGGGGAAGAGTCCCTCTGTCTGTCTGTCTGTCTGTCTGTCTGTCTGTCTATTCATACATGTGTCTTGTAAGTGCAGTATTATCTAAATAGGTGGCTTTTAATGAAATATGCAATGTTGGCACTCCATATCAAGATGTGCAGAAAGGAAAATAATTCTGATCCAACATGTTAAAAAAATGGGGGCGGGGGTTAATGATGTCAGTTTTTTTTTTTTTTTTTTTTTTTTTCTTCAAATATTAAAATTGGAAGAGGGAGTTCTACTAAATTTTTACTTCTGCCATGAGGTAGAAAAGCTTTTGATTAATTGGTCATTTTTGCTGCCAAAGTATCATTCTCGCCAGCACCTGTCAACACACAAAAATGTCATTTATTTATTTTTCCAGCCGCTTTGAAACATTGCCAGAATTACTTAAGGGGAAAACAGCAGTAACTCACTCGGTAATTTCAACTTTGTCAAAGCCTGTTTGTTCAGATTAAAACTGTGGTGGGGAGCGTTTACTTAAGAGCTGAGTGAGGTCAGCGTGTTTATTATCAGGATTGTGATTACACAGAAATCTGTTTGCTCTGTTCATTTGTAATTTCACCGGCTTGATGAAAGATATTTCAAACTCATCAGACAGTGCAAAATACTCTCTTACATGACCACCCAGCCTAATGTTCTCTCAGAAGCTGGCAATTTAATTAAAACATTACTCACATGTATTTGTTTCTGCAGGTTGCTGCATGTTTCAGGAATACACTGAAATGTGATCTTGACAGCTTTATAGGTGAAGTTTGTCATTTCTCATGAGAAATGAGTTCATATCATGCCACTCAGTTCTCAGCGCTTTTATGAATACAGAGTTGTAGTCAGGAAATTAAACTTGCCTGCTAACCAACAATGACAGTATTTCATTTCAGGTGTCTAAAGAAATGAGGTCTAACTAATTTCATTGCTGCCAAGAACACTTCTGGAAAGTGTCTTTCATGCTCAGTCCCTTCAGTGCCTCATTGCTTATCAGAATTTTCCACCTTTACCATGATTAAAAATGTTGAAAACCAAAGTGACAGTCGGCACATTAGCTCTCTGCTGGAACACTAGTAACCACTGCCACCTTGTCTGTACTGTATACAGTAATGTTATTAAAAGTATGAAAACAGGGCCTTTAATTGGAGTTCTGTTTGTGGGATATCTGTTTTCAAGCAAAACCGATTATCAAGCTGTAATGTATTAGACGGTATAAAATGACCTGCTGATCGTGGGGGGGTGTCTATCTTTCAGCTGCAGCAGTCATTTTCACGCCCACTGCATCCAGCGTGTATGTAACAAGTACAGTAGCACTCATTTGTGTGCCCGTGGTCTAAAAGTGAGGTGTGGTCAGGCACAGTGCCCATGCATTGTTAAAGTGGAAGTTGCATGTTGTTTTTCTGTTGTTTACACGCCACATGATTTGGAGACACTACACATAGGCAGGTCCATGTCCATGACATTATCAGTCAAACAAAAGTATGAAATAATGGGGGGGGAAAAACAAAACTTCAATGACTCGGGTTTCTTTATGCCCATTTACACCAGACTGAGACCTATATAAGACCTACAAGATCATCACATTTTGTCAACTCTCACAAGTCTTGCCTGGTCTCTGTTGTGATCTGTTGTTTGTGTTTGCACCAAGCTCGCATTGTGACTGAATTGTGAGAGTGAACAATATGTTAATATCGGCGATCATTGATGCAACCCCATGCAGACTTAATGGAGAGTCTATTGTGACCCACAGGATCACGTTCAGAGTGAGTTGAGACTTGAGAGTTTATCGGGACCGATTATGAGACCCATGTATCTGTTAACTGGTCGCACAACTTGCACGAGTGCTTTAAACAGTACAGTACACTTGCACACCTGTTGGAGACCAATGGTGACCAAGAGGGATCTTTTTTTCTGACCATGGAGAGACCCCGTTGTGATCAGCTCACAACCCCAGTGGGAATCACTGAGTGCGCCGGCAAGTGGAGGCAATTTTTCAATCACAACACGGTTGTGGACTCTGTAAATGGGGTGTTAGACTGGTTGGCTTCCTCCCTAGGTTAGCTGGGGGGGGGTCGCATAGCTTGTTGGCTATAGAGGAGATCAGGTGGTCTGGCGAAGGGTTGCAGGAATTGAGCACTAAATGCTTCACCTCAGGGAGTTGTGGTGCTGCTCAATCTCATAGTCAGAACAAACTGGGGGGAGGGGGGCATTCAGTTTCACAGGGGGTCCAAAATTTAATCATGGTTTGAAATGAAGAAATAGACTGCTGATAATACATCATTAAGTTGTGTAACAACCCATACTTTGATGCAAAACACATTAAAGACTATAATCACACACTCCATCATAAACAGATAAAGAAAAACTCAAGTCAGTCCATGTCGGTGTCCACGCACAACCAAGCTAGACTGCACAAACACTTTCAGTTTGAGTCAGAGGGGACATTTTTTGTCTTCCTGTTGAAAGAAACGCATGTCTTTGTGTGGAATCTCCTGAGGACATTATCCATCAACTTCTTCAGGTACTTGCATGTAAGGTTTCTCTCAAAGGCTGTCTGAACCAGCTGCACCTTATGTGCATAGAGCTTGACTCTACAGTGATCCAGGAAGACATTTTGCAACACGGTGAATGAATCTTCAGGCATAGCATTCAGAGCACCAAGTATCATTCCAAGTCTTGTAGCAGTCGCTACACTTGACAAGTATTGTAGTGTTGTCTTTGTCTGTTTTACCTTCTACTTCCCCCTCATGCACTTGTGCAGGCAGAATTGTTTCCTTGCCAGAAAACCTCTCACTTCCGAGGTCACACTCCGAGTTGCAGTGGGCAAGATGCTCGAATCCTTATGTCTTGAGGGGATGATGGTCCGATTGTTTTCTTCTGTGTTACACCAAAAATGGTTTTCTTCTATGTTGCACCCAAAATGCACCCAAAGTATGAGCCTAAACAGCCCATTTGCATTCTGTGCCCTCTAGTGCTCAGTTTTCACACTGTATAAATAGCAATGGGGTGTTGAAGAAGAAGTAAGCCTCATATTGGCCCTGGGGTGTTTCTCCGGATTCTGTAACATGAAGCGGATGAGAGTCTGCAACTCTCTCTGGATGGAATGCCAGTCTGACACAGGTTACTTCCCCAGCCTACGGTAGGCTGTTACCCGTTTACAGCTGGGTGCATGCACTGAGACAAGGCAGATTAAGTGAATTGGCAAAGTATGGACAAGCATGAGAATGATACAAAACCAGGTTCCTCATCGATATGCCAGCTCCTTATCCACTGGACTACTTGCACTACAGATAAGGGAGCTGGAAACGGCCCAAATGTTACTGGCACTGTGCACTTTAGAGCCAATGCCATCCAGTATATCATCAAGCTAATTTCACAGAGCAATGGCTGCTGCTGTTATGCAGTGCATTCAGGAGAATGAGTTATCATCAGTGCTCTTACACATTAACTACATGCAGCAATAGAGAAATGAGAGCTGCTGTGAATAGCGCTCACTTGACTCTTGTTATTTAAACTGTATTTTAGGAACATCACAGGCCCAGCAAGCTGTAGTTTTTCACTGTCGAGCCGCCAGGCCTGTACAGTGGTAGGGGAAATCCTGTAGTCCATCTGTCACACATTGCAAGATGGAGCCCAAATATAATGTCACAAATGAGCGATTTCTGGTTAATACAGTTTATTGTGGATAATTTCGACATACACCGTGACTTTGATATTTAACATTAAACTCCAAACATATTTACGAAATGTTAGATTAAAAAAAAATTTTTTGGAGGTAATTAGTTGCAGCCCCTAATTTCTGTGTAATTTATTAGTTGATTATTTCAAGGCGCATGATGTCGGGTGTCAAAAGTTGCATGTGTCGAGAATGAAGTTGATTTGATTCGTCCTCACAACCGCATCACACTCGAGTCAGAGGCAGAGTTTGTCAGAGTGAGAAGCTTTGGCAGGCTAATTTTCAGTCAACAGAAGGGGAGAGCGAGCTGAAATGAGCGAGTCGGGTGAAAGCAAATGTCAGAGACATTCACTGCCAACCCTGATGCGTATGCCTGTGAGTGTTTGGCTCCCGTACAGTCACAACAGGCCGAAAAGATTTTAAAATGCCAAATTCCAACTGCTATTCGCTGCTTGTTTTTTTTTTTTTTTCCTTCTTCTTCGTATTATTTTCTTTTGCACCATCTTCATCTTTTTTCCCCCTTGTGTCTGACTTACAGAGGTCGGAAAGCATAGTCGAGATGTTCAGAAATGCAGGAGTGCCCCCAAAACAGAAAATTGCCTATTTCAGAGTCTCTGACAATGCTATCCTCAAACCAGGTACAAACAAAGACCGGATTTAACTTGTGTTCATGCTGAACTGAAGCTCAAACATTTGTTCGATAACCTTGGTTGGCATCTGCATCTGTTCAGGCACTCCTCTGTATGCAGCGCATTTCCGTCCAGGCCAGTATGTGGACGTCACTGCCAAATCGTAAGATCTGTTCTGCCAGCCTTCCTCATCACTGACACTCTGTCTTCTTAGCCTTTTTTTATTTGTTTTTGTTCTTGCTTCTGTAATCTAGAATCTATTTCAGAGAAAATACCAATTTTTGACTTTCCAAGAACATTTTACGTCATTCTCTTGCAATAGAAGTTGCCATACTTAACCTGAAAATATTTGTGTGTATGTAGTATTGGCAAAGGTTTTCAAGGTGTAATGAAGCGTTGGGGGTTCAGTGGTCAGCCGGCCACCCACGGGCAAACCAAAACTCACCGCCGACCGGGAGCTTCTGGACCCGGAGGGGTAAGACACATCATTATCAATTTCAATTTATTTTCAATTACAGTAGTGTTCAGAATAATAGTAGTGCTATGTGACTTAAAAGATTAATCCAGGTTTTGAGTATATTTCTTATTGTTCCATGGGAAACAAGGTACCAGTAGATTCTCACAAATCCAACAAGACCAAGCATTCATGATATGCACACTCTTAAGGCTATGAAACTGGGCTATTAGTAAAAAAAAAAAGTAGAAAAGGGGGTGTTCACAATAATAGTAGCATCTGCTGTTGACGCTACAAACTCAAAACTATTACGTTCAAACTGCTTTTTTAGCAATCCCGTGAATCACTAAACTAGTATTTAGTTGTATAACCACAGTTTTTCATGATTTCTTCACATCTGCGAGGCATTAATTTTGTTTGTTTGGAACCAAGATTTTGCTCGTTTACTAGTGTGCTTGGGGTCATTGTCTTGTTGAAACACCCATTTCAAGGGCATGTCCTTTTCAGCATAAGGCAACATGACCTCTTCAAGTATTTTGACATATCCAAACTGATCCATGATACCTGGTATGCGATATATAGGCCCAACACCATAGTAGGAGAAACATGCCCATATCATGATGCTTGCACCACCATGCTTCATGCTATAATTTTTTGCACCTGCGTATAAGTTTTGCCCTCTCCAATCAACTTTTTAATCAAACTACGCTGTTCTTCTGAACAATGTCTTGAACGTCCCATTTTCCTCAGGCTTTCAAAGAGAAACGCATGTTCAACAGGTGCTGGCTTCATCCTTAAATAGGGGACACCTGATTCACACCTGTTTGTTCCACAAAATTGACAGACTCACTGACTGAATGCCACACTACTATTATTGTGAACACCCCCTTTTCTACTTTTTTTTACTAATAGCCCAATTTCATAGCCTTAAGAGTGTGCATATCATGAATGCTTGGTCTTGTTGGATTTGTGAGAATCTACTGAATCTACTGGTACCTTGTTTCCCATGTAACAATAAGAAATATACTCAAAACTTGGATTAATCTTTTTAGTCACATAGCACTACTATTCTGAACACTACTGTATATAGCACCAAATCACAACAGAGTTGCTTCAATGCGCTTCACACAAGTAAGGTCTAACCTTACTAACCCCCAGAGCACCAGTGGTAAGGCAAAACCCCCTCTGAGGAAGAAACCTCAAGCAGACCAGACTCAAAAGTGTGACCCTCTGCTTGGGCCATGCTACAGACATAAATCACAGAACAATTCACAAAACAAATATACAGGAAATGCTGTTGGTGCTCAGGACAGGAGGGTCTCCAGCACAAATACCACACCCATCTCTGGATGGAGCTGCACCTTAAACAGAGAGAAAAAACAGAATCAGGCATCAGAAAGACAAGAAATACAGTATAATTTGGCAGCATTAAACAACAAGAAAAACAGGAAATACTAAGGTGATCACCGGCCACTAGCCCTAAGCTTCACTAAAAGACCCAGAATTTAGGTAAAGTTGAGGCCGCGGCCCGCTCCATTTCCTAATAAAATGAATTAAAAGACTAAAAATCATAGAACTATATTATGCCAGAATGCACGCCATACGAAAGGGAAAATAAGTGCGTCTTAAGTCTGGACTTGAAAGTCTCCACAGAATCTGACTGTTTTATTGATGCAGGGAGATCATTCCACAGAACAGGGGCACGATAAGAGAAAGCTCTGTGACTTGCAGACTTCTTATTCACCCTAGGGACACAAAGTAGTCTTGCATCCTGAGAACGCAGAGCCCGGGCCGGTATGTAAGGTTTAATTAGGTCAGCTAAGTAGGGAGGTGCCAGTCCTTGAACAGTTTTATAGACTAATAGCAGAACCTTAAAATCTGATCTCACTGGGACAGAAAGCCAGTGAGGGGATGCCAAATTGGGTGTAATGTGGTCGAACTTTCTGCTTCATGTCAAAAGTCTGGCTGCAGCATTTTGAACCAATTGGAGAGCCCTAATGCTGGACTGCGGTAAACCAGAAAATAGAACATTGCAGTAGTCCAATCTAGAAGAGACAAACGCATGGATCAGGGTCTCAGCACCAGCTATAGACAGGATGGGACGAATCTTCACTATATTTCGCAGGTGGAAGAAAGCAGTCCTCGTAATATTTCTAATATGGAGGTCAAAGGACAATGTAGGAACAAAAATTATCCCAAGGTTCCTCACTTTCAGTGTAATGTATGACACACGAGCCTAGGCTAAGTGTTAACTGGTCAAATTGATGCCAATGTCTTACTGGACCAAGAACCATCATTTCAGTCTTATCAGATTTTAAAAGTAGGAAGTTTCTAGACATCCAAACTTCTCACTGATGCTAAGGATTTTAAGTGAATGAGATTACTAGCAGTTATCAGCATGTATAACTGAGTATCATCAGCATAGCAGTGAAAAGTAATCCCAAAACGCTGCAGTATGTGCCCAAGGAGTGCTATATAAAGGGAGAAAAGCAGGGGGGCTAAGACAGATCCCTTTGGAACCCCAAATTTCATGTCAGTAAGGTTAGAGGTTGTGTTACTGTACAAAACACAGTGAGAACAACTGGTCAAGTATGACGTCAACCATACAAGGGCACTCCCAGTAATCCCAAAATGTAATCCCAACACATCATCAAATTAAATATCTAAAAGTAAGCTTGGTCAGAAAATATTGCAGATACACACGGGGTGGGTCAAAGAGTGACCAAGCAGAGTTCCTACTAAGTAACTAACAGTTTACAATTACAGTTCAAGTGCAGTTAGAAGTCCCTTAAAATTTCATAATCATTTCAAAGGACGTTTTAATGCTATTAAAATCATAAATATAACGTAATGCTAAAATACCCTTGGCCGTAAGAGCATTGTGTTCTTTATAATTTGCAGTTTAATTAATTATTAAGATCCTGTTGTCTTATGAACAATTTGTAGAAATTCAGATCAAATCAGCATTTGTTCATGTTGTCAAATCAAGGAATATTTGTAGCTCACCCTCTGTGCTTTTGTAGTTATTAATGAGACAAATTTAACACCATAGAATGTTAGCTTTGAGTTAGCATGCAAGGTTAACGTCCACAAAAAGTCTTGTAAATGACTCCAGGGATTTTTACATAAAGGCCCTTTCACACCAGGCCTGCTTCGAGTTGCGTCATGCGGCGTCATGTTGATGCCACGTTGGTGCAACCTAGTGCCAAGTTGATGCAGCTCAACGCCACAACACTGTGAGGGACACAAGGGCGAAGTGAAATGGACGCCAACAATTAAATGTTTAATTTTTTCTGCGTCGAGCACAAGACGCAGAAAGGAAGCCGTTTTCTCACAAGTTAAGGCAACTTAATGGAACTTAACATGACTGGATGCCACACCCACACAATATTACGTTACCCAACGCCAGTTTATGATTCCTGCTGTCCTCCATTGTTGCCGAGCTGTAAATCATGCAGGATTGTTGTCGAACTTTTTATACCGTGTACACAATGCAATAAATCTATACCACTCAAAGAGCACATACAATTAAAAGAAAAAAATGCTCATTGCAGCCTGACTGCAGCTCCTTGCGCTCACCTCAGTTCTCTCACGATTGTGTTAAGTCCATAAAAGTCCTGCTCACAGACTGATTGCCAGGGACAGGGCATGTCCACATCCCATATAACTCCAGACATCTCCACGACCACTCACAGGTGGTGCGCGTAAATGCCGGCTGCAGCTCCACGGTCATAGGAAGAAATATAAACTATAACAGAAATCAGTGTAAACCTGCAGTACTGCACAAGAAGAAATATAAAGTAGAAGAGAAATCAGAGTGCACACAGTCTGCCTGCAGCTCCTCTGCACTCCCCTCAACCCCCCCCCCCCCACCACCACCACCACCACAGACATTCCTACATCATTAGATACGCGGCTAATGCAACTCAAAGCAGACCCGGTGTGAAAGGGGCTTAATATACCGCAAACTAAGCTGTTAGCAAGTAGCTACACCAGGAAGTGATGTCACCATGCTAACCTCAGCTAAATGTCTTGTAAATAAGTTCAGAGGTGTTATTAAAAAACAGTATTTTCAGTTTTAGAAGTGTTTATTGCTCGCTATCTTTTACATAATATATGACAAACATGTACATAAACACACAAAACAAACCGGTTTTAAAGAGACCAGCGACTAGTGATGCCATAACACGTTAATTAGTAATATGTTACTCTAATCTGATGTTTTTTCAGTATCGAGTAATCTAACACTTTAATCTTTCTAAATCAGTAATCAGATTAAAGTTACTTCTCCAAGTCACTGTGTGTTACTATTATTTTTGCATTGTGGGTCAATCACAGCTTTAAAGTTGGTCCATGGGCAGGGGGAGGTCGGGATTCAACTGAACTGCCCACTTTCAGCGAGCTGCAAGCTTTTCCTCTGCAGTTTTTAGCAGCCTCCCCGAGTTGAAAAAAAAGCTGTTGTCGTCTCTCAAAGCGTGGTGATGACAGCACAGCTGCACTGAGCTTCACAAAGACATTTTTACGCTCTGTTTTCCCAGAGGATGGCTCATATGGATAAAAATAAGGTTGCAGTTCGTTGTTTACCTTCCTGAGGTTAGAAACTAGTATTGTTTATTTTTCAACAATGTTTCTCTTAAGATTATTGAGCTGTTTACCAGAGGGGGAGGTTTCTGTCCTCCTGAGTTCGAAGCCTTCATTCCTGTTTGACAGGTGGACCGTCCCAGTCAAACTCCTCACCTGACACTGTCCGTGGAGCGGGACAGACCCAGCGGGGTCGGACCCTTGACACCAGAAGCAAGTTGTGCTCGGATCACCTCCTCAGGCTGCAGTGACCCCTGCCAAAAAAATAAAAATAAAAATCATTTTTACAGTGATAGGGTTTGCGATCAAGATTTCCTGCAGTAATTGATCCATAAACTGAAATCCAGAAACTACTTAAACTGAAAAAACGTGTGTGTGTGTGTGTGTGTGTATTTGTGAGACCTGTGCTCCCGTTTTTGGAGATATTTTTTCAGTATTCACGTTTTGCAATTAGCGGTTTGTGGATAATTCACGATTCACAGCTGATTCACATTTTGAGGGTTAACAGCTTTGTGTGCCCATGCTACGTCACAGCATTTCTGCAAGCGATCCAGAGGTCTGTGTCCCAAGAATGTTCCCTGTGAATTTCAAGAGTCTGGCAGTAATAGGACTGGACTTACGCTGAGCACAGACAGATGGACAGATGTGCGAAAACCCTTTGCAGTACACTTGCTGCCACTTACAGCCAACATGTGAAAGCAGCATGAGTAGTGTAGCCCACAGTGACGGTGCACGTCCTTGTTGTTTGTACCCGTGTTTATCCCTTTTCTTTGTGGGTTGGGTTGGACTTGGATCGTTAATCAGCACATATTTTTGTGGGTTGGATGGTGCAGATTGGCCGTCAGGACCTGTCGATGGGTTCAGGTGTTTAAAAAAAAAAAAACCCTGAGCCACGTATCACAACAAGACACAAACATTTTTGTTCTCATAATCTGCTGATATGAGCATGTGTTGTCTTCTTCATGTGTGTTTAGGATCCAGGCCGAGTTTTCAAAGGAAAGAAGATGCCCGGCATGATGGGCAACATAAACATCACAGAACACGGACTCAAGGTGTGCAGATTTAGACTCATAAAGATGCAGCTGCAGCATGTACACCGGCATGGCTGTGAACTTATTTGTCTTTGAATTCATTTCATTGTTCCCTTCTCATCTCTCTCTCATTCTCTCTCGTTCTCAGATTTGGCGAGTCAATACCAAACATAACGTGCTGTATGTGCACGGCTCTGTGCCCGGCCACAGGAATTGCTTAGTGAAGGTAAAAATAACAACACACACGCCAAGTAACGTTTGAAGTCAGGAGGTCAACCCCAAGCATGCTTAATGTTCTGATAGAGACGGGTGACCTTGCACCTGTAAGACAGCGTGATCCATCTTCATTAACAGTGTGCCGTGTCAGCAGAGTGCCTCTGCATGCGTTTGTGTCTATGAGCAAATGAAAGCGCGCACCGTGGTGATGACTGTCCTATCTGGAGCATCCGTTGCCGTACTCTGCCAGGGCTGTGAAAACTCCGCGGATCCATGGAATTTCAGGGATTTCATCAAAAATGCCTATCGCAAAGAGTTTGGTTTTTTACCACATCGTGCAAGTTTTATAAGTCCGCAGACACTTATAACAGATACAAATCTTTGTCCTTGGATCCGCGGAACTCCACGGAGAAAAATCCCTCTCGCAAAGCATGGCTGTTGCGACAGTTGTCGTAAAGCAGGACTGGTTGGTTGCTACGGCGATGCTGTGTGACTGCTGCAAGATAAACATAGCATACTTTAATAGCCATCAAGTTTTTAAAAGAAGAATTTTGCAGCATGTGTGTCACGGAGCGATGTCGGCGAGAGGGAAGATGGTGAGAAACACGGTTTGAAAAAGCTTAGAGAATCCGTGGAATTGGCGCTGGGTTGAATTTAAAGTTCGTCATCATGAACACAGATAAAAGAAACGGGAAAAGTTCACTGCATCTTGTGCCCTCAAGAATTTTTTTTTTTTTTTTGTCTGGAAAATAAACATTGTGCTGTTCAAACAGAATTTCAGACAAGACTTTCTTTCAGTGGGGAAAAAAGACATTGTGGCTTTGAATGGATTTGCAGGAATTTACACAAGGGTATAAGTGACTTTTTTGCTATAAGGTATGTTATTGATATTTTACAATGATTTTCAAAATATTCTACAAGCTTTAGCTGGTTTTTGAAATGCCTTCACAGTCTTTTCAGTTTTCATGAATTTCATGTAGTTTAATTGTTCTGAGTTAATGCATAATTTGGTTTGCAATTAAAAGGAAAATCACTCCAGGTCCTACTTCCACATCATATTCTGTTATTTCAACTTTATCATTGACAGTTCAAATGAGAGGTTGAATCTAGGACCATTTAAAAATGCACTTCTTTTGAGATTTTTTTTTTTTTTTTATTCCAGGGGATGCTGAAAATGTATCATTAGATACCAAATTAATTTGGTTTCTGGGGCCCCATGGACCCGGCTCCAGGGGGGCCTTCTGCAAATTTTCCTCGGATTTCAGTTTTCATTTCACAGCCCTGCTCTGCAGATTGTGCTCATTTTGTATTTTTGTGCACGCTCCATGCAGCGTATTATTTGTATGGCAGACAAGGAGAAAATAGATTTAAAATAAAAAATGCGCAATGTGTTTCAGGTGAAAGATACGGTGCTGCCGACCAGGCGTCCCACAATGCCCAGCGGTCCTTTCCCAACCTATTTCGCCGAGGAGGAAGGCGACCTCGAAGAGGACCTGTACGACGATGACCTGTTTGTTCACACAGAGGAGTCGCTAACACTGACCTGACATGTCCTCTTCACCGCCAGCAAATGCACATGTTACATCTAAAACTGTAGTTCAATCCGGATCATTTAATAAACGATAATCTCATTGGATGTTTCGAGCCCGTTTTTTGTTTTTGTTTTTTTTTGTTTTCTATACAAGAGCACCACGCCTGCCTCTTTGATCCAAACAGTTATTATGCCCCCCCTTTTTTTTTTTCCTGAAACCATGGTAACCGCAGGAATGATGATGTCACCAGAGGATCCCCTAGCAGAGAGAAAAGACAATAACAGGGAGGAAGAGAAATGTGCAATAACCACACAGGCTATGAGAAGGGAGAGGCAAGAGAAATGAAGTGGAAGCGGAATAGCATCACAGACTGAGGGAAAGGCTACGGTGGGTTGGGGAGCAGGAATGAATAAGTGGGGAGTAGGAAGCGTGGAAGCAAGTACAAAAGAGTAAAAAGAAGGGAGAGAGGATAAAGGTGCAGAGAGAGAGAGAGAAGCAGGGATGAGGATGACAAAGGTTGACATTTGTGCATAAGAGGACAAATGAGGACATTAATGTTGCAGCAGGAACTGCTGGTCAGTTAAGCTTCTGTGTGTTTGGAAGTATTTAATGAAATGAATGCTGTGGGGGGGGGGGGGGGGCAGTCTCCCTCAGCACAATGTGGATTTCTCACATTTTTGGAACTGTTCTTGAATGTGTTAACTATTCACTGTAAATGCATCCACAGAGGTGTGGATGTCATTCAGTCCCCACACTGTTCGCGCCATCGACAGCAGCAACTGAAGATTCTGTTTTGAAACAGTGTTACACGAGCATCATTGCTGTTACCTAATTGAAACAAAACACTACAAAAAAAATGCACGGCGTGCAGGGAGTCGGCTGTCAGGTGAACAGAACGAACGCGTTGGGTGATGATGGACTTTATGACAACTTGCTGCTCT
Organism: Thalassophryne amazonica; assembly: GCF_902500255.1. Lineage (NCBI taxonomy): Eukaryota > Metazoa > Chordata > Actinopteri > Batrachoidiformes > Batrachoididae > Thalassophryne > Thalassophryne amazonica. The sequence goes on from NC_047122.1 coordinate 49,673,153, forward strand.
GTGTAATGTGCAGCAGTTTGTAGGTCCATAAGGCGGCGGCAGGTTCTTTGAAATGGTAATGCCGTTTGAAAGCCTGCTGTGCAGCCTGCACATCATCAACCTCTTGTGGGGGTGGACGAGAGGATGGTGAGGTGGTGGTGGTGGTGGGGGGGGCGGCTGCCTGTTAAAGCAGCAGAGCAGAAAGAGAAGAACTCCAACTCACTTTCAGGAGCCGGGGTCTCGTCTGACTTTCATAAGACTCACAGATGGACAAAGATCTGCTTGGCAGACTGAACCATCCACTTCAGGCACAAATTAACATCGCAGGCGTTCAGTCCGGAACGGGACGGGGGCCACTTCCTTACAGTTCGGCTTTGGATGCGCAAATTTGTCTGTGGCACTCAAATACACTGAGCTCATTAGCTGCTTCAGCGTTGAATAATATTTAAATATCAACATCTGCTTCACCCCCGCTAAAGTGTTTTCTGACACATGGCCGAAAAATCTTCATTTGTACATTGAGCAGCGAGGGCACGTGAAAATTTAAACCGCGTCTTCCAGCGTAATCTCTGCAGCAGCCTAACAAACGAAACGCACATATGTGGGTGATTCTTTAACTACGGGCACTATTGGCCTTGTAAATGTAATTTCCACCACACCATTGCCTTACAATATAAAGCGCCTTGGGGCAACTGTTTGTTGTGATTTGGCACTACATACATGTGCTCTGATGTCACTGTTTATCTCCATAGAAACTACCCAAACAATCTTTCATACAAACTGTTTAGGGACATTACAGTGTTGTGGTGGAAATTACGGCAATAGTTAGTTTAAATGAGTCAACACCCCCGAGTCACACTAACTGTCAGAATGCTCGTAGCACGGGCCGGGGCGGAGGATTAGCAGCAATCTTCCGTTCCAGTTTATTAATTAATCAAAAACCTAGACAGAGCTTTAATTCATTTGAAAGCTTGTCTCTTAGTCTTGTCCATCCAAATTGGAAGTCCCAAAAACCAGTTTTATTTGTTATTATCTCGTCCACCTGGTCGTTACTGTGAGTTTCTCTGTGAATTTTCAGACCTTTTGTCTGACTTAGTGCTTAGCTCAGATAAGATAATTATAGTGGGCGATTTTAACATCCACACAGATGCTGAGAATGACAGCCTCAACACTGCATTTAATCTATTATTAGACTCTATCGGCTTTGCTCAAAAAGTAAATGAGTCCACCCACCACTTTAATCATATTTTAGATCTTGTTCTGACTTATGGTATGGAAATAGAAGACTTAACAGTATTCCCTGAAAACTCCCTTTTGTCTGATCATTTTTTAATAACATTTACATTTACCCTGATGGACTACCCTGCAGTGGGGAATAAGTTTCATTACACTCGAAGTCTTTCAGAAAGCGCTGTAACTAGGTTTAAGGATATGATTCCTTCTTTATGTTCTCTAATGTCATATACCAACACAGAGCAGAGTAGCTACCTAAACTCTGTAAGGGAGTTAGAGTATCTTGTCAATAGTTTTACATCCTTATTGAAGACAACTTTGGATGCTGTAGCTCCTCTGAAAAAGAGAGCTTTAAATCAGAAGTGTCTGACTCCGTGGTATAACTCACAAACTCGTAGCTTAAAGCAGATAACCCGTAAGTTGGAGAGGAAATGGCGTCTCACTAATTTAGAAGATCTTCACTTAGCCTGGAAAAAGAGTTTGTTGCTCTATAAGAAAGCCCTTCGTGAAGCTAGGACATCTTTCTACTCATCACTAATTGAAGAAAATAAGAACCCCAGGTTTCTTTTCAGCACTGTAGCCAGGCTGACAAAGAGTCAGAGCTCTATTGAGCTGAGTATTCCATTAACTTTAACTAGTAATGACTTCATGACTTTCTTTGCTAACAAAATTTTGACTATTAGAGAAAAAATTACTCATAACCATCCCAAAGATGTATCGTTATCTTTGGCTGCTTTCAGTGATGCCGGTATTTGGTTAGACTCTTTCTCTCCGATTGTTCTGTCTGAGTTATTTTCATTAGTTACTTCATCCAAACCATCAACATGCTTATTAGACCCCATTCCTGCCAGGCTGCTCAAGGAAGTCCTACCATTATTTAATGCTTCAATCTTAAATATGATCAATCTATCTTTGTTAGTTGGTTATGTACCACAGGCCTTTAAGGTGGCAGTAATTAAACCATTACTTAAAAAGCCATCACTTGACCCAGCTATCTTAGCTAATTATAGGCCAATCTCCAACCTTCCTTTTCTCTCAAAGATTCTTGAGAGGGTAGTTGTAAAACAGCTAACTGATCACCTGCAGAGGAATGGTCTATTAGAAGAGTTTCAGTCAGGTTTTAGAATTCATCATAGTACAGAAACAGCATTAGTGAAGGTTACAAATGATCTTCTTATGGCTTTGGACAGTGGACTTATCTCTGTGCTTGTTCTGTTGGACCTCAGTGCTGCTTTTGATACTGTTGACCATAAAATTTTATTACAGAGATTAGAGCATGTCATAGGTATTAAAGGCATTGCGCTGCGGTGGTTTGAATCATATTTGTCTAATAGATTACAGTTTGTTCATGTAAATGGGGAATCTTCTTCACAGACTAAAGTTAATTATGGAGTTCCACAAGGTTCTGTGCTAGGACCAATTTTATTCACTTTATACATGCTTCCCTTGGGCAGTATTATTAGACGGTATTGCTTAAATTTTCATTGTTACGCAGATGATACCCAGCTTTATCTATCCATGAAGCCAGAGGATACACACCAATTAGCTAAACTGCAGGATTGTCTTACAGACATAAAGACATGGATGACCTCTAATTTCCTGCTTTTAAACTCAGATAAAACTGAAGTTATTGTACTTGGCCCCACAAATCTTAGAAGCATGGTGTCTAACCAGATCGTTACTCTGGATGGCATTTCCCTGATCTCTGGTAATACTGTGAGAAATCTTGGAGTTATTTTTGATCAGGATATGTCATTCAAAGTGCATATTAAACAAATATGTAGGACTGCCTTTTTGCATTTACGCAATATCTCTAAAATCAGAAAGGTCTTGTCTCAGAGTGATGCTGAAAAACTAATTCATGCATTTATTTCCTCTAGGCTGGACTATTGTAATTCATTATTATCAGGTTGTCCTAAAAGTTCCCTAAAAAGCCTTCAGTTGGTTCAGAATGCTGCAGCTAGAGTACTGACGGGGACTAGCAGGAGAGAGCATATCTCACCCGTGTTGGCCTCCCTTCATTGGCTTCCTGTTAATGCTAGAATAGAATTTAAAATTCTTCTTCTTACTTATAAGGTTTTGAATAATCAGGTCCCATCTTATCTTAGGGACCTCGTAGTACCATATTACCCCATTAGAGCGCTTCGCTCTCAGACTGCGGGCTTACTTGTAGTTCCTAGGGTTTGTAAGAGTAGAATGGGAGGCAGAGCCTTCAGCTTTCAGGCTCCTCTCCTGTGGAACCAGCTCCCAATTCAGATCAGGGAGACAGATACCCTCTCTACTTTTAAGATTAGGCTTAAAACTTTCCTTTTCGCTAAGGCTTATAGTTAGGGCTGGATCGGGTGACCCTGGACCATCCCTTGGTTATGTTGCTTTAGACGTACACTGTGGGGGGGTTCCCATGATGCACTGTTTCTTTCTCTTTTTGCTCCGTATGCATCACTCTGCATTTAATCATTAGTGATCGATCTCTTTTTCCTGGTTCTTTCCCTCAGCCCCAACCAGTCTCAGCAGAAGACTGCCCCTCCCTGAGCCTGGTTCTGCTGGAGGTTTCTTCCTGTTAAAAGGGAGTTTTTCCTTCCCACTGTGGCCAAGTGCTTGCTCATAGGGGGTCGTTTTGACCGTTGGGGTTTTTCATGATTGTTGTATGGCCTTGCCTTGCAATGTGGAGCGCCTTGGGGCAACTGTTTGTTGTGATTTGGCGCTATATAAGAAACAAGTTGATTGATTGATTGATAGTGTGGGACAACTACATTTTGTTTAAAAAAATCACAACAGTTGTATGACATTGAATACCCCAATTATGTTTTGATTATTTTACTGATATTTTATTCAGAGATATTTTAAAACATTAGAAAAAATGTTTCTTTACCATTCATTTTTATCATTGAAGATCAAAAGTCTGGGTGTGGGACAAGCACAAAACGGCAATATTTGCATATAATGATGCTGAAAAAAGGTGAAAAAGTCATCATAGACTGCTAGAACAAATTTCTTAACACACTTTCATTGTAAAGATAACTATAAAAGTGTGAAATTTCCCCTTTTTTTTCTGTTTTTCATACAATATGATCAAAGGACATAAGTGCCCGTAGTCTAAGAATCACCCATGTAGATCTGAACCACATCCACCTGCAGCGTCGGTCCAAACTGCAGCTGCTGATCACTACGGTAATTTGCATTTCGTTAATTAAAGATGTGGCTAAGTTTGGCTGAAGCGGATGGCTTTGGGTGGAATTAGCGAAAGTGCGTAATTTTGACCTGTCTTGATGTGATGGATGTACTGCGCTTCTGCTGGCTCAACACGAGCGATCGGATTTCTCATTAGGAAAGAGGACACAAGCTCCCCCCCCCCTTCGTGTTTGCCTGTTGCAGGCCTGTTTGTTTTAAGGCATGCTGTCCAAGCCTGGCAGAGCACTTAGTGTATATGGCCTCTTGCTTGCAGAGTTGACACAAAAAAAAAAGTGTTCATCTGACCTCAACAGGCAGACACACACACACACACACACACAGGCGTGTCGGTGTGTGCGCACGCTGTGCAATATGAATTATTGAGTGTGTTATTTGAGGGACAGCTGGTTATTGAACACATTAATTCCCTCAGTCAGACAGCCTGTCATGAGCCCACACTGAGGCAAGAGGATGGAAATGAGAGAATCCGTTTGTCTGATTTTAATCCAGTTTCACACTGGCTTATATTATACAGACTGGATATTATGGGGTATTTAAAAATGTTTTCAAGGCAGTTAAATAACATGAATTTAATTAAGGATGTTATTTATGTGATGATTTGCTGAAAGCTCAGTCACTGAAGTTAAGTCACTTCTGATGGTGTGTTTTTCTCCACTAATATTCACATGAATGAGGAATAGTTGAATTGGAAGTATAAATAGTTGTGTATTCTGTGATTGTAGTTTAATCCAATAATTTTTAAAATGACATCTTTCTTGGTGAGAGAGAGTGTAGATTAATGGTGTTCATAGGCTGTGTGTCAGCGTTATGAAAAAAATTTCTTCTCAACTCTGTCTCAGAGCCAGAAACTGGTGAAAATGAATAAGAGGATGACGGACAACAGCTCCACCTAAAGTTAAACACCATGTCTGTCCTCACTCTGGGGTTAGTTACTTCCACAAATAAAGTAACTATATACTGTATAAATGGATGGAACTGATAAAATTTTGGTGTTGGTCCAGATCATGGAGCAGATCTTGCTGTTCTTTTATGAAGGATCAAAGGATCTTATTCGGTAACAAAATTAGGATGTGTATTCAGAAATAAAGGTGAGTAAATGGAATCAAAGGTCAGCTGTCAGGATCTAACAGAAGAAAAAGTCAAAAGGACTGTTGGCTTTGGCTGAGGAGGAGCTCCTGACTTTAGCTGTGTGATATTCTGGAAGTGTTTCCAAATATGCTTTTGTCTGCTATCAGATTCAAAAAAAAATGTTGAAAATTTTTAGAATATTTCATCCAATCAGTTTTTTTTTTTAAGATCTAACGGAAATGTTGACTTTCTATGAACATGTTTTGATAAATCACTAAACAGCGCCACCCTTTCACCAGTGACCTCCTGTGGCTTATCCTCCTTGTGTAGGGGGTTCAGACTGCCTTTCTCAATTTTTTAAATTTTTTTAGAATATGTTTATTAAGTTTTCAAAAGAAAAAAAACGGGAACACATAGAACAAAAACAACCATACAAACATACATTTGGCTCACTTCCACATTTAAATTCAAAATTAAATTTAAACTTTATACAGGTGAGAGATTCAATAATCATTTTACACAAAAAAGAAAAATTGCGTAAAATAAACCAAGTGTACACTGTCATGAATGATAGTATATTATTTACAAGGCAAAGCATTCACAGCTATGATACAAACCCTCTTGCAGGAATGGTAGAAATATTCAAAGTTTTCAAACGTTTGGGCACCCCTGATAATTTTCATGATTTTCCTTTATAAATCATTGGTTGTCTGGATCAGAAATTTCAGTTAAAAATGTCATATAGCAGACGAACACACTGATATTTGAAAAGCCAAATGAAGTTTCTAGTATTTACAGAAAGTGTGCAATAGTTATTTAAAATAAGCCAGGTGCATACATTTGGGTACCCTTGTCATTTTATTGGTTTCAACACATTTAGTACTAATTATTGGGACACAAAATTGGTTTGGTAAGCTCATTGACCCTTGATCTCCTTACACAGGTGAATCCAATCATGAGAAAGGGTATTTAAGGTGGTCATTTACAAATGTTTTTCCTCTTTACATCTCTTCCAATGAGTGGCAACATGGGAGCCTCTAAACAAGTCTCAAATGACCTGAAAACAAAGATTGTTCAAAATCATGTTTTAGGGCAGGGGTGGCCAAGTTCGGTCCTTGAGAGCCACATTCCTGACACTCTTAGTTGTCTCCCTGCTCCAACACACCTGAATCCAATGAAAGACTCGTTAGCAGACTTTTAATGAGCCTTTCATTGGATTCAGGTGTGTTGGAGCAAGGAGACAACTAAGAGTGTCGGGAATGTGGCTCTCGAGGACCGAACTTGGCCACCCCTGGTTTAGGGGATGGATACAAAAAACTATCTCAGAGATTTCAGCTGTCAGTTTCCACTGTGAGGAACATAGTGAGGAAATGAAAGACCACAGGCACAGTGCTAGTTAAGGTCGGAAGTGGCAGGCCAAGAAAAATCTCTGATAAGGTGAAGCGAAGGATGGTGAGAACAGTCATAGTCAACCCACAGACCTGCTCCAAAGACCTACAACATGATCTTGCTGCAGATAGTGTCTCTGTGCATCGTTCAACTATACAGCACACTTTGCACAAAGAGATGCTGTATGATGCTGGAATGCAGAGGAAGCCTTTTCAGCATACACACTACAAACAGTTGCGTGAGGTATGCTAAAGCACATTTGGACAAGCCAGCTTCATTTTGGAGTAAGGTGCTATGGACTGATGAAACTAAAATTGAGTTATTTGGACATAAGGGGCGGTATGCATGGCTGAAAAAGAACACAGCATTCCAAGAAAAACACTTGCTACCGACAGTAAAATTTGAAGGTGGTTCCATCATGCTGTGTGGCTGTGTGGCCAGTGCAGGTACTGGGAATCTTGTTAAAGTTGAGGGTCACATGGATTCCAGTCAATATCAGCAGATTCTTGAGAACAGTGTTTATGAATCAGTGACAAAGTTGAAGTTGTGCCAGGGCTGGATCTTTCAACAAGACAACGACCCTAAGCACTGCTCAAAATCTACTAAGGCATTCATGCAGAGGAACAACGTTCTGGGCTGTCCATACTCGGAAACCAACAAACCTGAGATGTTTAGTAAAGAAGAATGATCCAAAATACCTTCAACCAGAATCCATCATTGGATGCTATAGGAAGTGTTTAGAGGCTGTTATTTCTGCAAAAGGGGGATCTATTAAATATTGATGATTTTTTTCTGTTGCGGTGCCCAAATTTATGCACCTGCCTAATTTTGTTTAAAGAATTATTGCACACTTTCTGTAAATCCTATAAACTTAATTTCACTTCTTAAATCAGTGTTTGTTTGCTATATGATATATTTAACTGAAATTGCTGATCAAAACAACCAATAATTTCTAAAGGAAAATCATCAGGGGTGCCCAAACCTTTACATACAACTGTATATGACCAAAAGAGTTCCTATGTTTTACGAAAAACATCATTTCTGCTGTGTATCTTATACGGCAGATAGTCCAAAGCAACATATTCAAGTGTCACCTTTTGCCACTGAACCTTGGATGGAACTCTATCCATTATCCAATTTAAGAGAATACACTTTCTAGCACAGAAAGTAAGTATTTGATGGAAGTTTTCTTTTAAGTTTGTCAGTGATGGACAAATCAGGTATGCCAAGTAGCAGATATCAGGGATTGTTATTTCTATTTGTACATAGAATCTTATTAACCTCCTGCCCAGTGACCTGCCAAAACTGCTGCAACTTGACTGAAATGCTTGAAACATTTTGTTATATGCTATGAGTCTACAATATATAAATTTTAGCTTTTTAAAATAACTGACAAAAATATTGAACTTTTTCCACAATATTCCACATATACTATTCCATATATATATATTTGAACACCCTGCGATTTTGCAAGTTCTCCCACTTAGAAATCACGGAGGGGTCTGAAATTTTCATCTTAGGTGCATGTCCACTGTGAGAGACATAATCTAAAAAAAAAAAAAAAAAAAATCTGGAAATCACAATGTATGATTTTTTAATTTATTTGTATGTTACTGCTGCAAATAAGTATATGAACACCTACCAACCAGCAAGAATTCTGGCTCACACAGACCTGTTAATTTTTCTTTAAGAAGCCCTCTTATTCTGCACTCTTTACCTGTATTAATTGCACCTGTTTGAACTTGTTACCTGTATAAAAGACACCTGTTCACACAATCAATCAATCGCACTCCAACCTGTCCACCATAGCCAAGACCAAAGAGCTGTCTAAGGACACCAGGGACAAAACTGTAGACCTGCACAAGGCTGGGATGGACTACAGGACAACAGGCAAGCGGCTTGGTAGAAGACAACTGTTATGATTATTTATTAGAAAGTGGAAGAAACACAAGATGGCTGTCAAGCACCGGGTGGAAACATCATACTCTGGGGGTGGTCCTCTGCAAAGGGGACAGGGCGACTGCACCGTATTGAAAGAAGGATGGATGGGGTCATGTATTGCGAGATTTTGGCAAACAACCTCCTTCCGTCAGTAAGAGCATTGGAGATGGGTCATGGCTGGGTCTTCCAGCATGACATTGACCCCAAACACACAGCCAGGGCAACTAAGGAGGGGCTCCGTAAGAAGCATTTCAAGGTCCTGGGGTGGCCTGGCCAGTCTCCAGACCTGAACTCAATAGAAAATCTTTGGAGGGAGCTGAAACTCCAAACCTGAAAGATCTAGAGAAGATCTGTATGGAGTGGACCAAAATCCCTCCTACAGTGTGTGAAAACCTGGTGAAAGGAAACGTTTGACCTCTGTAATTGCAAACAAAGGATACTGTACCAAATATTAACATTGATTTTCACATGTGTGGGGATTTCTTGCCTACTTTTTGGAGGCGCAGTGAACGCATCAGCTAGCAGCTCGTTCGTTTAGCCGCGGCGCTCCGATTGCTTCTGCCGCCTTTTATGATATAAGGCTGATTCTATGTGGAGGTGATTGTTGTACAGAGGCTTCAGATATCTGTCGCTGAGATAGATGATTACTGGAGTACAGTTTGAAGCAGAAACGAGGTGTTTCGGCGCTGAAATGGAGCGGCGCGCTGCTGCTAGCTAAACAACGAGCGGCGCGCTGCTGCTAAACAGCAACAAACTTTTTTTCTCCCATCAAGTTCTTATTCTCTTCTCTTCATCCGATTCTGTGCCATTTTACACAATCTGGATTACAATACAGGACTAGAGCACCCGGAGGATTACATTGACGAATATTTCAACGTACTCAAAAGGCTAAAAAAAAACAAAAAACACGCACGGTAGAATCCGCTTCATCATCATCTGATCTTTCACCTCAGTGTTCTCCTGCTAAACCATCGGACAGCCCAGAAATGACGAACCTTTTACTATCTATAAAGGAGCGATTATCTTCTCTGGACTCAAGAGTCGCGCTGACTGAACTCCAGCATAAAGAGTTCCAAGAACTTCGCCGCAGTTTAGAATACAGTCAACATCAAATCGAATCGCTCACGAAGGAAAATGCATCACTACAAAACACCGTCACCTCGCTCACAAACCAACGCTCCACTGTTTCAACCCAGCTCGCCACTCTCACGACCGCAAATAAAACTACGAATGAAACTGGCCTGGATCTACGAGCACGCAGTATGAGGAACAACTTGATTTTCACGGGCATTAAGGACCCACACATCGACGACCCCGAAAAACTGTTAAAAGACTTCATGATTAAAGAACTCAACCTCCCACTAGATACTGTCAACATCACTTTCCACCGTGTGCACCGTTTAGGCCGCAAGCTCCCCAACTCCATCTGACCCCGGCCCATTATCGTGAAGTTTGAACATTTCAAACAAAAAGAATTAGTCCAAAGGCAAAGCAGACAGCTGAAAGGGACCCATTACGGACTTAATGACCAATATCCGCAAGAGATCATTCGCAGACGCAAGCAGTTATTTCCCATACGCAAGGACATGATGAAGCAAGGTAAAAAGCAGTCATCACAGTTGACAAATTGTACATTAACGGACAACTGTTTAGGGGTGATTCTTTAACTACGGGCACTATTGGCCTTGTAAATGTAATTTCCACCACACCATTGCCTTACAATATAAAGCGCCTTGGGGCAACTGTTTATTGTGATTTGGCGCTATATACATGTGCTCTGATGTCACTGTTTATCTCCATAGAAACTACCCAAACAATCTTTCATACAAACTGTTTAGGGACATTACAGTGTTGTGGTGGAAATTACGGCAATAGTGTGGGACAACTACATTTTGTTTAAAAAAAATCACAACAGTTGTATGACATTGAATACCCCAATTATGTTTTGATTATTTTACTGATATTTTATTCAGAGATATTTTAAAATATTAGAATAAACGTTTCTTTACCATTCATTTTTATCATTGAAGATCAAAAGTCTGGGTGTGGGACAATCACAAAACGGCAATATTTGCATATAATGATGCTGAAAAAAGGTGAAAAAGTCATCACAGACTGCAAGAACAAATTTCTTAACACACTTTCATTGTAAAGATAACTATAAAAGTGTGAAATTTCCCCTTTTTTTCTGTTTTTCATACATTATGATCAAAGGACATAATAAGTGCCCGTAGTCTAAGAGTCACCCTTAGAGACAAAAACATTACACCCTGGCTTTACTAACATTACATTACCACCTGTGTTTTCTTTCGTACTCTTTCTACCCAGAAGATAAATCTATTTGCACCGCGCTTATCACACTGTATATACCATGCACGTATCTCATTGCTCGCTTATGTCGTTTCTCTTGTTTGTTCATGTTATTGTTTTTGTTGTTGTATGTCTGTGGATGTCCTTTTTTTTTTTTTTCTCCCCTTCTCAACATTTATTGCGCTCCAAACCACACGTGCACATACATCAGTCACACGCTTGCAGACCTATACACACATAGCATTCCAGATTACCATAAAAATAACAAATTATGCAGCTTAAATTTGTAACATGGAACATTCGGGGGGTTGGCTCTCGGGCAAAGAAAATTAAAGTAATAAAATTATTTATACAGCATTCATGCAGACATCTGTCTCTTACAAGAAACACACCTCACCCATTCAAATCAACATAGTTTAAAAAACTCACAATTTACCAATTCCTTTTCTTCTCCATATAATTCAAAACAAAGAGGAGTATGTATCCTACTAAAAAAAAAAAAAAAAAATCATTTGTCTTAACAATTACAGATCCAGAAGGGCGTTTTTATTAACATTTCCATTAACAATAACCCAATCACAATTGTCAACATTTATGGTCCAAATTCTGATGATCCTTCTTTCATAATCTATTTTCATCTATTTCTAATTATTCTCACTGCCCAGTAATTGTAGGAGGTGACTTCAATACAGTCATTAACCCGTCAATAGACAGATCAAAAACCTCAAATAAACCTTGGCATTCTACTATAACCATACAGCAGTTCATGAGTGATTTTGGTCTTGGTGATGGTTGGAGGCTTCAACACCCAAATGCCTGTGAATATATATATATATATATATATATATATATATATATATAATTTTTTTTTTATCAGTTCACCAATGTTACTCTCGTATTGATTTATTTTTAACAAGCAACTCAATCATACCCAGTATTTCCGAATCTCAAATATATCCAATCATCAGTGACCACTCCCCTGTAACATTCACTTGGAACTTGCCTGCTTTTCAGAAATGCTCTAGCAGATGGCGTTTTAACACATCTCTTTTACAGGACTCAGAGTTCGACAGTTACTTTAAGAGAGAGTGGACATCCTTCCTTGAAATAAATGACTCCCCAAAGTCTTCACCAACAATACTCTGGGAAACTTGGAAAGCCGTTCTGCGAGGTAAAATATCATTCTCTGCCTATAAAAAGAAAGTAGAAAAGGAAAAACAAACACAGCTAGAAATGAAAATTAAAGAATTGGAGACAATTCAATGCAACAAAACCAACTGAAATTATAGACCGAGAACTCAGGAAAAAATAAACTTTTGCTAAATGAAATAATTAACAAAAAATCTATTCCTTATTCATAGACTGAGACAAGAATCATTCCACCATAGCAATAAATCCGGCGAATACCTAGCAAACCAAATGCACTCAACAAAAATATAAACGCAACACTTTTGGTTTTGCTCTCATTTTGCATGAGATGAACTCGAAGATCTAAAACTTTTTCCACACACACAATATCACCATTTCCCTCAAATATTGTTCACAAACCAGTCTAAATCTGTGATAGTGAGCACTTCTCCTTTGCTGAGATAATCCATCCCACCTCACAGGTGTGCCATATCAAGATGCTGATTAGACACCATGATTAGTGCACAGGCGTGCCTTAGACTGTCCACAATAAAAGGCCACTCTGAAAGGTGCAGTTTTGTTTTATTGGGGGGGGGGGGATACCAGTCAATATCTGGTGTGACCACCATTTGCCTCATGCAGTGCAACACATCTCCTTCGCATAGAGTTGATCAGGTTGTCAATTGTGGCCTGTGGAATGTTGGTCCACTCCTCTTCAGTGGCTGTGCGAAGTTGCTGGATAGTGGCAGGAACTGGTACACACTGTCGTATACGGGTGATTCTTTAACTACGGGCACTATTGGCCTTGTAAATGTAATTTCCACCACACCATTGCCTTACAATATAAAGCGCCTTGGGGCAACTGTTTGTTGTGATTTGACGCTATATACATGTGCTCTGTCACTGTTTATCTCCATAGAAACTACCCAAACAATCTTTCATACAAACTGTTTAGGGACATTACAGTGTTGTGGTGGAAATTACGGCAATAGTGTGGGACAACTACATTTTGTTTAACAAAAATCACAACAGTTGTATGACATTGAATACCCCAATTATGTTTTGATTATTTTGCTGATATTCAGAGATATTTTTTAAAACATTAGAAAAAACGTTTCTTTACCATTCATTTGTATCATTGAAGATCAAAAGTCTGCGTGTGGGACAAGCACAAAACGGCAATATTTGCACATAATGATGCTGAAAAAAGGTGAAAAAGTCATCATAGACTACTAGAACAAATTTCTTAACACACTTTCATTGTAAAGATAACTATAAAAGTGTGAAATTTCACCTTTTTTCTATTTTTCATACAATATGATCAAAGGACATAATAAGTGCCCGTAGTCTAAGAATCACCCATACGCCGGTCCAGAGCATCCCAAACGTGCTCAATGGGTGACATGTCCGGTGAGTATGCCGGCTGGGACATTTTCAGCTTCCAAGAATTGTGTACAGATCCTTGCAACATGGGGCCGTGCATTATCCTGCTGCAACATGAGGTGATGTTCTTGGATTGGCACAACAGTGGGCCTCAGGATCTCATCACGGTATCTCTGTGCATTCAAAATGCCATCAATAAAATGCACCTGTGTTCTTCGTCCATAACAGGCGCCTGCCCATACCATAACCCCACCACCACCATGGGCCACTCGATCCACAACATTGACATCAGAAGACCGCTCACCCACACGACGCCACACACGCTGTCTGCCATCTGCCCTGGACAGTGTGAACCGGGATTCATCCGTGAAGAGAACACCTCTCCAACATGCCAAATGCCAGCGAATGTGAGCATTTGCCCACTCAAGTCTGTTACGATGACGAACTGGAGTCAGGTCGAGACCCTGATGAGGACAACGAGCATGCAGATGAGCTTCTCTGAGATGGTTTCTGACAGTTTGTGCAGAAATTCTTTGGTTATGCAATCCGATTGTTCCAGCAGCTGTCCGAGTGGCTGGTCTCAGACGATCTTGGAGGTGAACATGCTGGATGTGGAGGTCCTGGGCTGGTGTGGTTACACGTGGTCTGCGGTTGTGAGGCTGGTTGGATGTACTGCCAAATTCTCTGAAATGCCTTTAGAGACGGCTTATGGTAGAGAAATGAACATTCAATACACGAGCAACAGCTCTGGTTGACATTCCTGCTGTCAGCATGCCAATTGCACGCTCCCTCAAATCTTGCGACATCTATGGCTTTGTGCTGTGTGATAAAACCGCACCTTTCAGAGTGGCCTTTTATTGTGGACAGTCTAAGGCACACCTGTGCACTAATCATGGTGTCTAATCAGCATCTTGATATGGCCCACCTGTGAGGTGGGATGGATTATCTCAGCAAAGGAGAAGTGCTCACTATCACAGATTTAGACTGGTTTGGGAACAATATTTGAGGGAAATGGTGATATTGTGTATGTGGAAAAAGTTTTAGATCTTTGAGTTCATCTCATGCAAAATGGGAGCAAAACCAAAAGTGTTGCGTTTATATTTTTGTTGAGTGTAAAAAATAAAGAAAAAACAATAAATTCTATCATGAGCTCAGCAGGGGAGCCAACCAGTGCTCCACAAGAAATAAATAAAATATTCCAAGACTATTACACAAATCTGTTCTCCTCTGCTTTGAACCCAAGTCAAGAAGACATAAATCAATTTCTCAACAACATTCATTTACCAAAGCTTAACATAGAACAAACAAATGCATTAGAATTATCAATTTCAGAAAAAGAACTTTACTCCGCTCTTAACTTAATGCCCAGCAATAAAGCACCAGGACCTGATGGCTTCCCTGCTGAGTTCTACAAACACTTGTGGTCAATCTTATCTCCATTATTTATGAGAATAGATGAAATAAAACAATCTCAAATTCCCAACACACATGAACACAGCGCTTATATCACTTCTCCCCAAACCCAATCAAGACCCCACCCTGGCATCAAATTATCGCCCAATTTCACTCAATGTAGATCTCAAAATCATCAGTAAAGCTCTAGCCCTCAGAATTGAAAAAGTCATACCATATATTATTCACCCTGACCAAACAGCCTTTATCAAAGGAAGACAATCATCCAGCAATACCTGCAGATTATACAACCTAATGCATTACTTATCAGTACAACAAAAAGACACACTCATAGTTAGCCTAGATGCTGAAAAGGCATTTGACAGGGTTAACTGGAATTTTTTACTCACTACACTGCAAAGGTTTGGCTTTGGGGACTCATTTATGAATTGGATCAAGATTTTCTACACATCAGCCACAGTCACTACTAATGGACTAACATCACAACGTTTCACATTGCACAGGGGGACTAGGCAGGGATGTCCACTCTCTCCATCATTATTTAACATCTTTGAGCCCCTGGCAGCAGCAATCCGTCAGAACCCACTCATCAAAGGTATTGAAACAACCCAAAGTCATAAAATATCATTATATGCAGATGATATTTTACTTTTCATTCAAAATCCACAAATCTCTCTACAAGAAGTAATTACAACAATTCAGTCATTTTCCCAAATCTCTGATTATGCAATAAACTGGAATAAATCATCCATTCTCCCACTTAACAGTTATCGGGATGTGGTAATCCAGCAGTCACCCATTCCCTTATGCACAGATCACATCACTTATCTAGGAGTGAAGATATCCTCCAGGCTGTCAGAGCTGAGTGCTCTCAACTTTACACCATTACTGACAACAATAGAAGATGACTTACTCCACTGGCATAATTTACCACTTACCATAATTGGCAGAATAGCAGTCGTAAAAATGAATATATTACCTAAATTAAACTATTTATTTTCAATGATTCCAATCCATCCCAAACCCAACTGGTTCAAAAAATTAGATTCAATCATTTCCCATTTCTATTGGAAAAACAAACCACCAAGAATAAAACTAACTACTCTGCCAAAAAAAAAAAAAATTTCAAGGAGGTCTAGAAGCACCAAACTTTCAATTATACTCCCTGGCAGACCAGCTACAATACATATATAAATGGACACACCCTACCCAATCTGATATCATCTGGCTAGACTTGGAACAAACTCTGTGCAAAGACATAAACATATCAGACATTCCTTTTATTACAAAGTCCATTAAACACCATACATGTTTCAACGCGGTCACAATAGTCTCCACCCTGACAGCCTGGTGGAAATTCCACCAAATCACTAATTCCACTCTTGCCCCATCTAACTTCACTCCACTGTGGAATAACCCGGGCTTTGTAAATAATAAAAAAAATCACTTAACTTTAACACGTGGGCTGAAAAGGGTATCACTCACATTAACCATATCTTCAATTCCAATGAACTTTTACAATTTCCACTCCTGATCCAGAGGTTTGGCATCGGGAGCAATCAGTTCCTGAAATACCTGCAATTAAAATCAATTCTACAAACAAAAATACATTTCAGATCATCAAATCTACAACTATCACCTGTAATATCACAATTAATTAATCTATCTTCATCCAAAAAATTACTCTCCAAAATATACAAAATTATTTTAAAACCTCTTCAAGAAATATCTCTGGCGACATCCAAATGGGAAAATGACTTGTCAATTTCTCCCGATGCCAGCTTTTGGAGTCAAATCTATAAAAATATTTATTTTATGACTAATAATGCAAATTTATAATTGATACAAAACACTGCATAGAACACATTACACGGGGGAAAGGTTATCAAAAATGGGACTCACATCAGAAATTTGCATGCACTGCACAGACACATACTCGTACATTCATACGACATGGCACTGCACCCCCATCAGACACTTCTGGGAACAGGTTACACAGGCACTTTCATCCTTGCTGGACTGCCACATCCGATTATCTCCCGCGCTCTGCTTGCTAGGGGACACTTCAGTAATTACCAAAAAAACTATAGATTTCAAACTGGTTCTCATAGCTCTAACCGTCGCCAAGAAAACTATCCTCATGAACTGGAAAACACGAAACCGTATAAACATCAATTATTGGAGAACTCTTCTCACAGATTTCATCACAATGCAATATTCTTCACCTCCCTACAATGACTCAGCAGCATCCCAACCCTCCCACTCAGCATTAACTGACCTGGTATTGTTTTAATTTCCTTTCAGGGAGAAGGGAAGAAGGAGGGAGAAGGAAAAGAAAAAGGAGGGGAAAAAAAATCAAAACCACGTCACTCTTGACAGCACACTCGCCTCTACCCCCCTCACAGAGCCCACTGGCATCTGGTCAATATTAATAACTTTTCTCTCATAACCTCACACCAGTTGTACGTGTGTGTGTATATGTATCGGTGTATGTATATACATATGTATACGAGGTCTGTTAGAAAAGTATCCAACCTTATTATTTTTTTTTCCAAAAACCATATGGATTTGAATCACGTGTGATTACATCAGACATGCTTGAACCCTCGTGGGCATGCAAGAGTTTTTTCACGCCTGTCGGTTACGTCATTCGCCTGTGGGCAGTCTTTGAGTGAGGAGTCGCCCACCCTCTCGTCGTTTTTTTTTTTTTTTTTCCCCATTGTTTAGGAATGGCTCAGACTGCTGCTTTGTTTGATAAAAAATTTTTAAAAACTGTAAGGCATAACTGAGTGGACACCATTCGATAAATTCAGCTGGTTTTCGGTAAAAATTTTAACGGCTGAGAGATTTTGGTCTGGTAGTATCGCTTTGATGGCCCACGGCGCCTGACGGCGATCTGTGCTTCGATGCGGCAGCGTCTCGCCGTTTCAAGTTGAAAACTTCCACATTTCAGGCTCTATTGACACAGGAAATCGTCAGAACTTTCAGAAGAAGTCGGCATGAGAAGTTTATTCGGACATTCCATTAACGGACATTTTGTAATGAAAGAACGTGCGGGCAGAGTCGCATGTCGGGCCGGACCCAACCCCGGGGGGTCACGACAAGAAAAACACCTGCTTTGGAAACCTTAATGGGCAAGTTGTAACATGCCCAAGCTGTTAAACAATTTCTCAGTTACTCACTTGTTAAGCCGCCTGAATTTTACAAATGGTTTTCAACACGGAGGTGTTTTTCCTGTCGCTGCACACACATGACGACTCGGCGAATTTGCGCGCACGTCTTTCATTATAAAATGTCCTTAAACAGTGGAATGTCCGCATAAAGTCCTCATGCCAGCCTCTTCTGAATCTTCTCTGTTCTCTCATGACGTCCTGGGTGAATTAAGTCTTAAATTAGGATGTTTTCAAGTTGAAACAGGCCGACCACGGCGCCTGGAAGCGCTGCGCGACGTCCCGCTCCATGGGAAGTCCTTACAGCGACAAACACCCCATAATCTCTCATCAGCCGTTAAACTTTTCACCGAAAACAGCTAAATTTCTCAAATAGTGTCCACTCGGATATCCCTCACAGGTCCAGAAAAAATTTTGATAAAGCAATGCGCGCCGTCTCGAGCAGCGTGTAAAACAAAGGAATTCAGCCGAGAGGGCTGAACCACATCTCACTCAAGGCCTGCCCACAGGGAAATGACGTCACCGACACGCGTGAAAAAACTCACGCATGCGCACGAGGGTTCAAGCATGATTGGTGTAATCGCACGTCATTCAAATCCATATAGTTAAAAAACAAAATGTCGGTTTCTTATCTAATAGACCTCGTATAATTTTTTTTTAATTTTAGGCTATTTATATATTATTGATATAATTATTTTTATGATATATGTTTGGGTGTATGTGTGTATATAATTAAAAAAATTTTAGGCTATTTATGTATTCATTATTTATGGTAATATAATAATTATTGATATTATTATAATTGTTTTCATATGATATATGACATGATATGGATGTGTATGTATGAGATTTTACGATTACTTATATGATTAACGGCTGCATGAAATACTAATAGTGACAACAACACAAGGACAGGTTGAATAAATATATATGGGTGATTCTTTAACTACGGGCACTATTGGCCTTGTAAATGTAATTTCCACCACACCATTGCCTTACAATATAAAGCGCCTTGGGGCAACTGTTTGTTGTGATTTGGCGCTATATACATGTGCTCTGATGTCACTGTTTATCTCCATAGAAACTACCCAAACAATCTTTCATACAAACTGTTTAGGGACATTACAGTGTTGTGGTGGAAATTACGGCAATAGTGTGGGACAACTACATCTTAAAAAAAACAAAAACAAAATCACAACAGTTGTATGACATTGAATACCCCAATTATGTTTTGATTATTTTACTGATATTTTATTCAGAGATATTTTAAAATATTAGAATGAACGTTTCTTTACCATTCATTTTTATCATTGAAGATCAAAAGTCTGGGTGTGGGACAAGCGCAAAACGGCAATATTTGCATATAATGATGCTGAAAAAAGGTGAAAAAGTCATCATAGACTGCTAGAACAAATTTCTTAACACTTTCATTGTAAAGATAACTATAAAAGTGTGAAATTTCCCCTTTTTTTCTGTTTTTCATACAATATGATCAAAGGACATAAGTGCCCGTAGTCTAAGAATCACCCATATACATTAAAGATAATTAAAAATAAAACACTGCACATTCAAGCATCCTGTCCATTCTAACCCTACATTTATGTCTGTGTTTTTAATGCACTACATTCCACAATGTTTTTTTAATGCACCATACAAGATGAGACCCACACACAGACTACAAAAAAAAAGAATGGGTCAGATACAACGCAATAATCAATGTCACACTATTTTGAAAGGTTGTTTAGTCATTGTTGCTGTGGTATGGATTGATGTTGTTATGATTGTGGGTATGCATGTGTATATATACCTCCTTGTGTATCATGTCTGTATTGTTTTATGCTATATGGTTATTATCCTCATGTATTTATTTCTTTATATTACCGTTGTTGCCAGTGCTCGTTAATGCCTGTTTTGTTGTCTTTGTCTTCTAATAAAGAAAAAAAACAAAAACTGATTTTCACAGGTGTTCAAATACTTATTCGCAGCAGTAACGTACAGATAAATTAATTAAAAAAAAATCATACATTGTGATTTCCGTTTTTTTTTTTTAAGACTGTCTCTCACAGTGGACATGCACCTAAGATGAAAATTTCAGACCCCTCCATGATTTCTAAGTGGGAGAACTTGCAAAATTGCACGGTGTTCAAATACTTATTTTCCTCACTGTGTGTGTGTGTGTGTGTGTGTGTATATATATAATAGATCCACGTGTATATACATGTCAGGAATTGGCTTATGAGATCTACTTTAAAGCTGCAGCATGTAGGATTTAGTGCCATCTAGTGGTGAAGTTACAAACTGCATTATATCCTCACCAGTATTGTTTCTATTCATGTTTTCACTTCCTTGGCGACAGGAATTCAAGCTCCCTTGCCTCCTCTTGTGATAAACAATATGTATGAAAAAGGTGAAGGGTGCAGTAAATACGACTACAGTATTAACACGGTGGTACAACATGGCGACCTCCATGAGGGGGCCGACTCCCATGTAGAAATGAAAGGACTCATTCTAAGCTTGTGAAAACACACTGACCTGTTGTTGGTGGTTATTACACACTAATGTCCAGAAGGTTATGAAGTCAGTATTTCATGTCTGCTAATAAACGCCCCTAAATCAGACACACTGTAGGTTTCAAGTAAATATTTTCACATATGAGACGAATTCCTCCATCCAGAGAAAAAAGTTCTGGAGTCACTACTAATGATGTTGACGTGTTTAAAAGGCACAGACACGCTCAGACTGTGCCAGTGGTCCTGCTGTGGCGCTGCACCCCTCCCAAGCATGAACACCTGCGTTTCACGTGTGTGTGTGTGTGTGTGTGTGTGTGAGATGCCTCCTACCCATGTTGGTAAATTTGGGTTCCTTCCTTCCAGCTCCCCTGAGAAAGAGCAGGGTGTAGCCTTTGGGCTCCTGCCCTCCTCTCAACAGGTGCTCCCATGATGCCTCTGTGTTCTTGACCTTACTAAAAGCACCCTCTCTCCCTCTCATTAGCTGTCGGTGTCTCTTTATCGCTCTCTCTCTCTCACCCGTTGTCTTTGGTCTCTTCAATGTTCTCCCCCTCTCAATTAAAGCCCACCAAGGTGTTACCATGGTAACACAGTTGCAAGGACCAGTTGAAGATGAGAAAGCTGGCACTAGAATAAAGGGCATTGAGATTTTTTGCAGCTAAACACATCATACTTTAAACTTCTGTCATGCAGGGCTGTGACCATGTCATACAGAGAGGTGATTGTTTCATTAGCTGCTCAAATGTCAATCACGTACATTATCACCTGAGCGCAAACTCGTGCAATGTTTTGTGTACTTAAATAATCCAAGTAAGAGGTAAATGTCAGCAATTTTCATCCGGAAGCCTTCGCCACAAGAACGTGTCTGCAGGATATCAAGGAAATCGATACAGAGCCAAGGGAGGAGGATGAACGTGGGTGGGCAGGGTGGGATGTTACTGCTGGTGGAAAATGAAAACAAAAGAGAAGTAGGAGAGAATGAGTATGGAGAAGAAGAAAAGTTGACCTTCACCTCTGACTGACCTTCATTTTGATACATTTGTTACAAAGGAGTGAATTTTGCTTGTGTTAATGTCTCAACACTGTAGACAACACCCTGTAGGCGATTATCCACGTTTTCTGGTTAAGGACATATTGTGGTGCCACATGTTGTTCATCCCGGGGATTTTGTTATGTTGCGGCAGGTCCACTGAGGAATCCAGTGCAGGTTTACAGTTGTCCTGGATCAGAATACAATCTAGATTTTCAGTGACTATCTGGATCCTGGACCTATCTCAACTGCTGTGCAGTGAAAAAGCTGAACTTGTGCAGATGTTCACTGGCCTCAGCAGTGACATTTATGTCACTGGGCCCTCAGCCTTTGAGATCAGGACCACGCCTGGTAAGAGCTGATGGAGTCATGAGGTCACTGTGCAGAGTTGTTTGGTGATGCTGCTACATTTGCAGGAGAATAGAGGTTCAAGTCTTTAGGGTTCTGGTGCTTGCTGTCTTACTATATGGTTGTGAGACTTGGACGCTATACCAGTGACCTAAGGTATCTTTGGGTGTTTTGGCCATGGGGTTTCTCTGGATGTGGTCCAGCACTCAGGTGACTCACAGGTGTTGGCTTTGTTTCACCAGGCTGCGGCACAGAGAACCATCTGTGTCACCGCCTGGTGGGATGGACTGGTTGTCTCCCTGGGTGGTTGTCATCCAGCAACACATGGCACCAGGCCATGCTTGCACATCTGACCTGTTGGAATCAGTTCCACTGTCACGTTGGTAACACAAATCCCAGCTTCTGCTACGTCATAGCAGAGGGTTAAATATGGAATTTATCTTTTTTTGTGTGTGACTTGTTTGAGCTGCACATTCACTACATCCCGCGTGATGACATTTCTCATGTCTGAATAGAATGCAGAGCCATTCAGGCTGGCAGACCGAGAGAGAAAGACGCCCGACACAAAAGCAGCATGACAATGGAGAGAGAGAGAAGCCTCATAATATTGTGGAGCGTGAAGTAAAACATTTAAAAATGACATACTCATATTTAATAAATAATTTATTGTGGTTTGCAAGGGTGCAATTTCATTTTGGGGACCAAATGTTTACTAGGTGCCACCATCATAGCATTTCCTAAAAGTATGTGATTGTTTTGGAGGACTAAATATTCAAAATGATCACTTTTTTTTATTTTCTACTGTTTTGAAACATTCTTTTTTTTTTTTTTTTTTTTAAACACAATTGCTTCATTTCATGTATTTCAGAAATGAATAACTTTCAGGGGCAGATCCAGGATTTTGTAAATGGGTGGGGGGGAGCATCGATTTGTGAATGATTCGCATCGTGCTTCCTCTGGGGACATGCCCCCCACACAAAATTTTACATTTTTAGAATTTGAATGTTTGTGTCTTTTCCTGCATTTTGGTGCATTTTTCACCACAAAATGCAATCGGAGAGAAAATATACTTTATAACCTGTTTTTGTTTTGTATTTTTATTAATTTTAACTTTTATTGTACAGTCTTGAATGTTATGATGACAAGTAACAGAACATTTGAAATGTGTGGTACAAATATATCTAGCAGTCACTTGTTGCTGAATAAAGGGTTCATTAGTCCATGAAGGGGGGGTGCGCCCCCCTGATCTGCCACTGATTTTCTTTTGAGCAATTCAAAAGCTGAATTGTCTTGTGAAGCATTTAGTTCGCTGACATTCATATGCCTCAAACAAATGAATCATTTTTCAAAGTTAATTCAGTTCATTTGTTCCTTCAGCTGTCTGAAGCCATTCCCCCCACCCCCATTTAGCTTTTCAAGCTTTGTTGAAGAATCATTTACTGAAGCAAAGGGTTTTTTTTTTTATTTAGCTTTTTGAAACACTGAATTCTTTTCTGAAGTAAATATTCCATTTTGAGTATTGCTAAAATCTAAAAGTGAATTGTTTTGAAAGACAACTGATTTTTTTTTTTTTCTTCATTTTGGGAAAACCCGTGATCAAAACAATGAACTCGTCATCTGAAGTAATTTTTTTGTGAAATGTTTCGAACTTGTTGAAACAGTAAATCATTGGATCAATTGATTTATTTGCTTTTTCTAACATATTGAAATAGTTCAAAGTTTCAAAAAGCCTTGTTTGTGACATCTTGTGCAGAGTTTTTCCCTTTGTGGCTCGAACCCCAAACCCTCCACCCTTAACCGCACCTATGGCATTCTGTTTTCAGTATTCAGATCAGGTACATTAATCCTTCTGCTTCTGATCGCATTTGATGATGAATGTAATCAAATCTGTCAACGGGTGGCTTAAACTATGATTGGTTTTTGTTTACTGACACACTCAGTGAATTATGTGAGGATTTCAGTCATTATAATAACCTTCATCTGCTCTGGAGGCGCCCCTGGAGATGTGCATGTGTGTCACAGAAAGAAGAGCAGAAGCACATTGATTATGGGTCAGCAAAAAACAAGACCAGATTTACTTAAAGAGCCAGTGTTAATTAGGACTGGGCCGAGCACACAGCCCACATGCACATTCACACCCACACCTGTGCCATGTCTCACCTCAGCGTGCACCTGAGCTGATCACAGATCACACAGTTATCTATCTGCATGATAACAATATCTGATTCCACTCACATTCCCTCAGTCAACACAGGGAATGCTAATGAAGATGCAGATCAGCAGTTTCAAAGTGCCAGTGGGTCTTATCAGGATCTACAGCAGCAATGCATGCTGGGCTGTGGGAGGATGCTGCCACTCAGTGGTGCATGCCGGGAGGGGTGGAATAAACTGGAGGGCAGGTTGTGCACCAGAATGAGGACAATGTGTCAAAAATGTATGTTTCTGCACATGAAATGCTTATTTTGTCTTTATGGAAGCTGGACCCAAGCAGTTTATCACAGATTGTTACTGTAATGATCATAGCAGCAAACACCCCCCCCCCCATGCTCACATACTATCAAGAGGGGAGAAATGTTTACAACATACACTACATATGGGTGTATGTTGTAAATATTTCTCCCCTCTTGTCAGTGAGACTCAGACTGTCATTGTTCATGCAGACTGTTTGTCTCCATGTGGTTGAAACAAGAGCTCATACAGGGCCAAAATCTGAGCATTGACAGCTCTCTGATCTGCCTCTGCACCAGCTGTCCTCTCTCACACACACACACACACACAGAGAATCATCACTCTATGTGTGCAGGTGGTTTTGAGTGTGTTCCAGGATTAGCAGAACACTCCTGAGAGGATGTGCGATACGATCTGATGGTCTCAGAAGGAGTGATAATCCATCCTCTGCGTCTCCCTTTCTGCACTTTTACTTTATTTATTGCTCTTGATCTTTTCCTTCACTCGTGTCGAATGATCTACCTGAGAGGCAGGACCAAATTTAAAAAGCAAATTTTGACTGCAGAAATCCTCTTAAAAAAAAAAACCTAATTGTATCACTTTTTTAAAATCTTGAACACGTTTGATTATAGAGTTGTTTTTTTTTTTGTTGTTCCACTCTACTCATTTGGTTGTTTTATTGGCTTGTTCTGGCGAACAGACACAACATGAACACTGTCACTGCCTTTTTATTGTAACACCTTTTTTTGCATAATGTAACCATGCAAGATAACATAAAACACGCAGATCCAGAGTTTATACTATGTGCAATATAAATAGCTATAGTGAGAGACCATTTCAACTGGGTCAGTGGTCAGAATAGGTGTTTCCATTCATTTCTATTTAAAATAATATGGCGCATCTAGAACGTATTCACAGCACTTCACTTTTTCCACATTTTATTTTACAGCCTTACTCAAAAATGGAAGCAATTCTTTTTTTTTCCCCCTCAAACTTCTACACACAATACCCCATAATGACAATGTGAAAGTTTTTGAGATTTTTGCAAATTTATTAAAAATAAAATAACTAAGAAATCACATGTACATAAGTATTCACAGCCTTTGCCATGAAGCTCAAAATTGAGCTCAGGTGCATCCTGTTTCCACTGATCATCCTTAAGATGTTTCTACAGCTTAACTGGAGTCCACTTGGGGTAAATTCAGTTGATTGTACATGATTTGGAAAGACACACACCTGTCTGCATATAAGGTCTCACAGTTGATGGTGCATGTCAGCACAAACCAAGCATGAAGTCAAAGAAATTGTCTGCAGAACTCAGAGACAGGGTTGTCTTGAGGCACAAATCTGGGGAACATTTCTGCTGCTTTGAAGGTCTGTTGTCCATAAATGTTAAAGTTCAGATCCACCAGAACTCTTCCTAGAGCTTGCTGCCTGTGTAAACTGAGCAATCAGGAGAGAAGGGTCTTAGTCAGGGAGGTAGCCAAGAACCTGATGGTCACTCTGTCAGAGCTCCAGCATTCCTCTGTGGAGAGAGAAGAACCTTCCAGAAGGACAGCCATGTCTACAGCAATCCACCAGTCAGGCCTGTATGGTAGAGTGGCCAGATTGAAGCCACTCCTTAGTAAAAGGCACATGGCAGCCCACCTGGAGTTTGCCAAAAGGCACCTGAATGACTCTCAGACCATGAGAAACAAAATTCTCTGGTCTGAGGAGACAAAGATTGAACTCTGGTGTCAATGCCATGTGTCATGTTTGGAGGAAACAAGGCCCCATCCCTACAGTGAAGCATGATGGTGGCAGCATCATGCTGTGAGGATGTTTTTCAGCAGCAGGAACTGAGAGACTAGTCGGGATTGAGGGAAAGATGAATGCAGCAATGTACAGAGGCATCCTGGATGAAAACCTGCTCCAGAGCGCTCTTGACCTCAGACTGGGGTGACAGCTCATCTTCCAGCAGGACAATGACCCTAAGCACACAGCCAAGATATCAAAGGAGTGGCTTCAGGAGAACTCTGTGAATGTCCTTGAGTGGCCCAGCCAGAGCCCAGACCTGAATCCGATTGAACATCTCTTGAGAGATCTGAAAATGGCTGTGCACCGACGCTCCCCATCCAACCTGATGGAGCTTGAGAGGTGCTGCAAAGAGGAATGGACAAAACTGCCCAGATAGGTGCACCAAGCTTGTGGCATCATATTCAAGAAGACTTGAGGCTGTAATTGCTGCCAAAGGTGCATCAACAAAGAATTGACCAAAGGGTGTGAATACTTATGGACATGGGATTACAATGTTTTTGCAAAAAACTTTGCAAAACCCCTGTAACTGTTAGAATGGCCTAAGCAGAGGTTGAACCACTTTGAGACTGGTTTGCTTGAGGTCTCTTCCTCAAATCATCAGAGGGGGGTTTCTTTACCATTGTCACCTGTGTGCTTGCTCTAGGGGTTGGTAGTTCAACCTTAATTGTGTGAAGCACCTTGAGGCAGGTTTGTTGTGATTTGGCACAAAATAAACTAAATGAATTAATTTTTTTTTTTTTGTATAAATTTGCAAAAAAAAAAAAAAAGTCTTGTCATTATGGGGTGAGTAGAATTTGATGAGAAAAAGGAATTTCATCCATTTTGGAATACGACTGTAACATAATAAAATGTGGAAAAAGTGAAGCGTTGTGAATATTTTCTGGATACACAGTCATAATCTGTATTCCAGCTTTGGAATTTGCTGAGAGACATCAAGGAGCTGTTTTATGCCCCTTTTTATACTGAACTGAGTCCTATATAAGACCTACAAGATCATGATATTTTGTAAACTCTCAACTCTTATCTGGTCTCCGCTGTGATCCCTTTTTGCGTTTACACTAAGTTTGCATTGTGACTGAACTGTGCAAGTAAACAATATGTTAATATCCGTAATCACTGATGCAACCTCATGCAGAGTTAATCGAGAGTCTATTATGACCCGTAGGATCCTGTTGAGAATGAGTTAAGACCAACCCAGACTAACGGCATGCCGTGATTCAGCAGCACAAAATATACATTAATCTATTGGTTTGTGATATTGTCACGAAAAGTGCAAAATGTTCGTAATGGGAGCACAAATTTGCTCTATTACATTCCGTGACGGCTGCACGAAATTAAGTGAAGCAGGGAGGTCGGGGGAGGGGTATGGTTAGGCATGAGATAGACCAATGTATCTGTTAACTGGTCGCAGAACTTGTGCAGTGTTTAACAGTCCAATACACTCACACACCTGTTAGAGGCCGATGGAGAGTGATGGCGACCAAGAGGAATTTTTTTGACCATGGAGACCCCATTGTGACCAGTAGTCCATGGGCCAAGCAGATTTTTGGTACCACTGAAGGTGACTAAACGACACTTATAATCCAGCCTCAGTGTACTATGGACTACACAAAAACTGAAACTGACCTTTGTCACCATTTTTGCTGTTTTTACCCCATAACTCCAGAACATTCAGTCATAGATAGTCCAAACTATACCTTTTTGGAATCTTTACGATCAGACAAATAATGTGACATAGTTTTTCAACATGATTGGAGCATTTTAACATTTTGACCTCTGTGTGATCCTTCATTGACCTCTAGCTGGCTGCAGCTACAGTGGGGAAAATAAGTATTTGACCGCCTGTCAGTTTTGCAGGTTTTCCCACCTACAAAGAATGGAGAGGTCTGTAATTTTTATCATCAGCACACTTCAACTGTGAGAGACAGAATCTAAAAAAAATCCAGAAAATCACATTGTATGATTTTTTTTTTAAATAATTAATTTGCATTTTATTGCATAAAATAAGTATTTGACCCCCTACCAACTAGCAAGAATTCTGGCTCACACAGACCTGTTAATTTTTCTTTCAGAAGCCCTCTTATTCTGCGCTCTTTACCTGTATTAATTGCACCTGTTTGAACTTTTTACCTGCATAAAAGACACCTGTTCACACACTCAGTCAATCACACTCCAACCTGTCCACCATAGCCAAGACAAAAGAGCTGTCTAAGGACACCAGGGACAAAACTGCAGACCTGCACAAGGCTGGGATGGACTACAGGACAACAGGCAAGCAGCTTGGTAGAAGACAACTGTTATGATTATTTATTAGAAAGTGGAAGAAACACAAGATGACTGTCAATCTCCCTCGCTCTGGGATTCCATGCAAGATCTCACTTTGTGTGGTAAGGATGATTCTGAGAAAGCTCAGAACTACACTGCAGGACCTGGTCAATGACCTGAAGAGAGCTGGGACCACAGTCACAAAGATTACATTAGTAACACATGATGCTGTCATGGTTTAAAATCCTGCAGGGCAGCAAGGTCCCCCTGCTCAAGTCAGCACATGCCCAGGCCCGTTTGAAGTGCACAAGTGACCATCTGGATGATCCAGCGGAGGCATGATAGAGAAGGTTATGTGGTCAGATGAGACCAAAATAGAGCTTTTTGGAATCAACTCCACTTACCATGTTTAGAGGATGAGAACAACCCCAAGAAACCCATCCCAACCGTGAAGCATGGGGGTGGAAACATCATACTCTGGGGGTGCTCTTCTGCAAAGGGGACAGGATGACTGCACCGTATTGAAGGGAGGATGGATGGGTCATGTATTGCGAGATTTTGGCAAACAATCTCCTTCCCTCAGTAAGAGCATTGAAGATGGGTCATGGCTGGGTCTTCCAGCATGACAATGACTCCAAACACACAGCCAGGGCAACTAAGGAGGGGCTCTGTAAGAAGCATTTCAAGGTCCTGAGTGGCCTGGCCAGTCTCCAGACCTGAACTCAATAGAAAATCTTTGGAGGGAGCTGAAAATCCAAACCTGAAAGATTTGGAGAAGATCTGTATAGAGGAGTGGACCAAAATCCCTGCTGCAGTGTGTGCAAACCTGGTGAACAACTACAGGAAACATTTGACCTCTGTAATGGCAGACAAATGTTTCTGTACCAATTGTTAAGCTCTGTTTTTCTAGGGCGTCAAATACTTATTTTCCCCACTGTACCACCCTGTGATGGTTAGCATACATTTTTGCGTAGGCCATGGTACACTGAGGCTGGATTATAAGTGTCATTTGATCACCTTCAGTGGTACCAATCAGGTGAAAAAATTGATGACTGACTGACTCCTGGACTACAGCCTGCAACCCCAATGGGAGTCTGTGAGAATGACAGCGTGCAAAGGCAGTTTTCCATTCACAACTCCGTCGTGGACTAAGTGTAAACAGGCTGTTAGGATTAAAGCTCAGAATAGCCTTTTACAGTGATTTTTCAGGGAAACTGTTCATTTGAATAAAATACAATCTGATGAGTGATTTAAGAGTAAAATTTCCTTTGTATTGGCTCTTGAGGGAGCCCAAGAAGAAATTTACAGTAATTTAAGGGAAAAATGTTCAGTTGAATTAAATAGAACCTTTGGGTCCCAACGCCCAAATTCTGATCTATAAGCTCATTGTGTGAATTTGGTTGTTTTTGTGCTTTATCATTGCAGTGACAAAGTGTCTGACAAAGTTTTCCATCAAACTCCACAGAAACATACATGGATGAATAATCTGACACCAAATTTAAAACCACAAGGCTGTTCCCTGAGATATATAGCATCAGACAGAATGTAATGCATTGCAGATAATTTATTTCCTGGAAATATCAGCAAGATCACATAACATGGTCAGAATTTAATGTAAGTATTCCTTTGAGTCAACAAACGGCTCAGAAAGCCGACAGACAACTAAAGGATTTATCTGCTGTCACCACATGGACGTACAGAAGTCGATTTTTCTGTGAGGAACTTATTGTTGGTTTTGTTGACTTGCAGCTTACATACACTTTAGAATATTCCATCGTTGTGAAATCGAGTTAAAGCTGTGATTAAGGAAATGATGCAGCTCACTGAGCTTTGGCGTCGATTAAAGCTGCTCCAGATTTGGTTTCACAGGCCTCCACAAAACACAATCTGTGTCGCTACAGGTAAAGAATGAGAGTTTATGTGATGAGATTTATGGCAGGACGTGTTGAGAATGAGAAGCAGAGGAGTGACGAGAGGAATCTAAAAGGAAAAAGCGTCGGGTGATGGTGGAAGGATGTAGAACTCGGTGTCTCGATGGGGTTCTTATCTCTGAAGTGCTGCTGCCGAGAAGGAAGGAGCGAGGGGAAAGTTTGCAGGAGGAAAGGAAGGAGGTGAAGATAATCTTAAATCTTTTTTTTTTTTTTTTTTAAACGTTCACTCTTTTAATGGCTGTAACTTCAAAAACAGGCCGGTGTCATATTATTCACCAGAAGGTTCTGTATAAATGTGTTTTTGATGATATTTTCTTCTGTAATACAAGAACCAACTTAAAAAAAAAGCATTACAATGGGTAACAACCTGAATGAATTAAGTTGTTTGAACTTACGTTTGTAAGTTAGAGATAATCTAGAGCTGAACTAGCTTACAAACGTAAGTTCAAACAACTTAGTTCATTCAGGGTTTTTTTTTTTTTTTAAACTAATTAACGCTTTTTTTAAAAAACATGGTTCAACTATTCTTTTTTTCAGTGTATGATGGTAAAAGACCACATTTGAAATTTGTAACTTTTAATTTAAAATAAAGTCAAACATCCCAAAGAATGTTAATTTTGTTTGCTTTTTAACAGTGCTTTTTATGTTGATAAAAACATTAGTACTTTGAAGGTTTGGAGTCCAGAGTATTGAAAAAACTCAGATTGCTGATGTGCTGTGCGCTCTACACACCACGATAGAAATGCACAAGTAAATGTACACGTGTTTTAGAGTTTATATGCTCATATGACTTCTGAGAGGCTTCAATCATTCAAACCAATGTCCAAAAGTGCATATTTTGCCTAAATTTTTTAATTTCCAAATTCTGCCAGAAAGAATTGTGAACATCGGAATCAAAATTTATCAAAAACTGAAGGAACATAAGCATTTTCTATGAACTGTGGATGGATGGGCAGACGTCGCTTGACTTTAACTTATACTTTTTTTTTTTTTACCATGTTTTCTTGACCTTGACGTCAGACCTTTGACCAAAGTAACTCAAAATCTGATCACCTCTAGAAATCGGTCCAAGTAATATTCCCAGAAAGTTTGAATGAACTCTGTCCCACAGTTTGAAATATCTTGTATACACACACGCGCGCGCGCACACACACTGATAAAAAACAATACCCTGCTTTTGTCGCTTCGCCAAGGCTCACTAACGTTCTTCTAAAACCGTGGATAGTTCAACCAAAAGATATAAGGTGCACAGCAAAACCAACGGTGTTAAATTAACTCAGTGTTCAATTTAACAACAAAAACACCTATATGAGTCCATGCTTTGAAGCATTACCCTAAATTCACAGTTTTTAAAGTGTTTGGTTTTTGTAAATAACACTACGACAGTGTTATCTACAAAATTATTACAGTGTAAAATGTTGGCGACTTTTCCTGACGGACATTTTCAGATGACTGGAGGAAGACCAACATATTTCTTTAGCACTATTAAGATGTGACCCCAGTGTGGTGTAAACATGGTGGAAATGAACACCACAAACTTGACACGTTACACTAAAATACCATAACAATGGAAATTTTACACTGATTAATTTACTGTAAACTTATTTTATCTTTAATGCTTTGCACTATATATCTTCAGGAGTGTTTCAAGATTTGGACATAAATGATCCGTCATATAAGTCAAATGATGTCATAAAGACAAATGATGCTTTCTAGATCCTTGCAGAACAACAAATGCACAGGCAGTTCTGTGTCTGAAGTGACCACGGAGGACACAGTTAGCACCTTGTTTGTAGAGCAGGTCAACAGAGCTCTCAGGAAGATGCCAAAAAAACAGTCTGCTGTAAACCTGTCACTTACTGTTATCACTTTTCTGAAGAGTGAGAACAGGAGGGATCTTCAGCCGGCTGCTGTGGTTGTAGTGAGGCAGAAATGTTTGACAGGATCAGGAGTGTTTCCAGACACAAACACAAGGATTCACATTCTGAATGATGCAGCAGTGAGACAAGATCTGATCACGAGAACCAACAGGAGACATTCCTCAATAAGTCAACATGGGTGGCTTTATCAAGGTGGCCCATGTGCCCACGACCACTGCTGGCAAACCATGAAAAGGGTATGTGAATGCTTTAGATAATGGTGTGTGCAAGAGGTATGACTGTAACCATAGTTTCTCTAATTTCTCACAATTTAGAAGAGAAAATTTTAAAAACTGTTCCCCCCAGACATCCCCCTTAGACTGCATTGTGATGCCAAGTCGCTTGCACCACTATACAGCTTTGGGCAACTTCATTTGCCCCTCGCCCTTCCTGGGTGAACTTTTCTTGTTTTGCTTCTGTCAACGATTTTGACGATGGGATTTTTTATTAGTGACGTGTTTACAGAAATTTTTCACATAGCTACATAAATAACATTTATAATAACATAAAAATGAATAAACATAAATTAAAATATACATATAAATGGAAAAGTAATTAAGTGTGTGTGTGTGTGTGTGTGTGTGTGTGTGTGTGTGTGTGTGTGTGTGTGTGTGTGTGTGTGTGTGTGTGTGTGTGTGTGTGTGTGTGTGTGTGTGTGTGTGTGTGTGAAATACAGCAGGAAGAGATATAAGAAATATATTTAGATTTTAATATATATTAACTATAAATAGTGTGTGTGAAATGCAGCAGGAAGAGATATATAAATATATATTTCTATATTCAAATTTATATATCTATCTATTTAGATTTTAATATATATTAAATATAAATAAATACATTTTACATATATATATATATACACTCAACAAAAATATAAACGCAACACTTTTGGTTTTGCTCCCATTTTGTATGAGATGAACTCAAAGATCTAAAACTTTTTCCACATACACAATATCACCATTTCCCTCAAATATTGTTCACAAACCAGTCTAAATCTGTGATAGTGAGCACTTCTCCTTTGCTGAGATAATCCATCCCACCTCACAGGTGTGCCATATCAAGATGCTGATTAGACACCATGATTAGTGCACAGGTGTGCTTTAGACTGTCCACAATAAAAGGCCACTCTGAAAGGTGTAGTTTTGTTTTATTGGGGGGGATACCAGTCAGTATCTGGTGTGACCACCATTTGCCTCATGCAGTGCAACACATCTCCTTTGCATAAAGTTGATCAGGTTGTCAATTGTGGCCTGTGGAATGTTGGTCCACTCCCCTTCAGTGGCTGTGCGAAGTTGCTGGATATTGGCAGGAACTGGTACATGCTGTTGTATACGCCGGTCCAGAGCATCCCAAACATGCTCAATGGGTGACATGTCCGGTGAGTATGCCGGCCATGCAAGAACTGGGACATTTTCAGCTTCCAAGAATTGTGTACAGATCCTTGCAACATGGGGCCGTGCATTATCCTGCTGCAACATGAGGTGATGTTCTTGGATGTATGGCACAACAATGGGCCTCAGGATCTCGTCACGGTATCTCTGTGCATTCAAAATGCCATCAATAAAATGCACCTGTGTTCTTCGTCCATAACAGATGCCTGCCCATACCATAACCCCACTGCCACCATGGGCCACTCGATCCACAACATTGACATCAGAAAACCGCTCACCCACACGATGCCACACACGCTGTCTGCCATCTGCCCTGAACAGTGTGAACCGGGATTCATCCGTGAAGAGAATACCTCTCCAACGTGCCAAACTCCAGCGAATGTGAGCATTTGCCCACTCAAGTCGGTTACGACGACGAACTGGAGTCAGGTCGAGACCCCGATGAGGACGACGAGGATGCAGATGAGCTTCCCTGAGACGGTTTCTGACAGTTTGTACAGAAATTCTTTGGTTATGCAAACCGATTGTTTCAGCAGCTGTCCGAGTGGCTGGTCTCAGACGATCTTGGAGGTGAACATGCTGGATGTGGAGGTCCTGGGCTGGTGGGGTTACACGTGGTCTGCGGTTGTGAGGCTGGTTGGATGCTTACGCGTAGCCAAGGGTGGGCCTGAATGGGCCTGGGCCCGCCCACTTGTCAGCCAGGCCCTGCCCCATCCAATGAGAAGGCTGAGTCGACACTCGACAGTCTCCTGTTGTTGTCTCATTGTATTCCTATGATATAGTATTGCATTAGCACTGAGCCACAATTAATAAATTTTGTCAAAAAAATCTGAT
Organism: Thalassophryne amazonica; assembly: GCF_902500255.1. NCBI lineage: Eukaryota > Metazoa > Chordata > Actinopteri > Batrachoidiformes > Batrachoididae > Thalassophryne > Thalassophryne amazonica. The sequence continues at coordinate 49,707,829 of NC_047122.1, forward strand.
TCATCTTCTGTGATTTTTATTCATTTTCAGAGTACAGTGGTCCCTCGCTATAACGCAGTTCACCTTTTGCGGCCTCGAAGTTTTTGTGGATTTTTTTTAGTGCAATTTTGCATGCTTTTTTTTTTTTTTTTTTTTTTTAAACGGGACATTGTGTTCTGTGTCCTTATCAGGCGGGCCGTTCCCGGCACTGGTTGGCATCACCGTGATTGCTCTCACTGCCTCCGATGCGCTTTCTGCGGGCTCAGTAAATGCAGCAGCGGGCCACACCGCCCTCCTGTCTGCTGTGTGGAATTGCGCCAAATCTGGCAACAGGTCCAGAGACTACGCTCGCTGTTTTGATCCGGATGTTGATCGCAGCCGCAGAGCTCCGTGGCCACCGAGAGAGGACTTGGATTCTTTGCGGGTCCCGCATCCGTACCTCCGGAGGCAGTGAGCGAAGGGAGAGCTTCGCATTGTGTTCTGCGTGTGTCTGTTTATAATCTTCTCGCCCAGAAGAAAAAAAGAGTGTGTTTACACAGGAGAGAAAAGTGAGAAAATGTTAATGCCTGTTTGAGAAAAGTGTATAAAGTGTGTAGTGAGGGGTTTTACAGCCTTAAAACATCTATAATAATTGTAAAAACTAACGCTGACTACTTCGCCGGATTTCATTTATCGCTGGTTATTTTTGAACGCAACTCCCGCAATAAACGAGGGAGCACATTTTTCCTCAAATAAATAGTCTTCTGCGGGCCCTCATCACAATGCCAATAACAACATGCACCGTCGAACGGCTGTTTTCTACTGTTAAATGGATAAAAACGTCCACCAGAACATCCATGTTGACTCACAGACTGAATACACTCTCTGTGCTTTCCCTTGAAAGAAAACTGACTGAATCATTGGACTGTGATGACGTGATAAGAGAGTTCAACAAAAAAAACCCGTCGTCTCCTGCTGTAGCATTAAAAGGATTCATCAAATGTAAGTGTGAGACCATTAATTACTATTTTCTTCTAAATAGGCCTAATTGTTAATATTATATTGCAACTGCCACGAATCATGTTGGTGTCCGTTCTGATGGTTTTTAATTTGGCCGCTGAGCCAACCTGTTTTCATGTTGCGGATATATTTTGAATTTTTATTTTAAAGGACTTTACATGACTAAGCGTTGCGTTGCTGCTTGCATTGTCTATGGGGTGCTTGTGTCTGACACTTTTCGTCTGTGTAACTGTGCACACAGCGTCTGTGCAGTTGGCTGAGATGTGTTCATCATTAAACTTGGAATTCATTTTTGAAACAATGCCTTATTTAAATACTTATTGACGTTTTGGGTTTAGGCCGAGCCAAGTAGGCTACCAGACTTGCACTGAATGTGTGTGTGTGTGTGTGTGTGGAGGGGGGCACTGCACTTGCATTATCCATTAAGAGTACTTGTGTCTGACGTGTTGCGTCTGTGTGCTCACTTTGCCAGTGCTGTAGGCTAAGTGATAACGTTGCTTGCGATGTCCAAACGAGGCACACTTTTTCAAACGGTGTATTATAATACCTACACCTTACCTACAACCCCAAAGGTTGGGCCCGTCTGATTTTTTTCTGGGCCCACCCATTTTATGATTTCTGCCTACGCCCCTGGTTGGATGTACTGCCAAATTCTCTGAAACGCCTTTGGAGACGGCTTATGGTAGAGAAATGAACATTCAATACACGAGCAACAGCTCTGGTTGACATTCCTGCTGTCAGCATGCCAATTGCACGCTCCCTCAAATCTTGCGACATTTGTGGCATTGTGCTGTGTGATAAAACTGCACCTTTCAGAGTGGCCTTTTATTGTGGGCAGTCTAAGGCACACCTGTGCACTAATCATGGTGTCTAATCAGCATCTTGATATGGCACACCTGTGAGGTGGGATGGATTATCTCAGCAAAGGAGAAGTGCTCACTATCACAGATTTAGACTGGTTTGTGAACAATATTTGAGGGAAATGGTGATATTGTGTATGTGGAAAAAGTTTTAGATCTTTGAGTTCATCTCATACAAAATGGGAGCAAAACCAAAAGTGTTGCGTTTATATTTTTGAGTGTGTGTGTGTGTGTATATATATATATATATATATATATATAATGTACACACAGATTGAAAATGTGTGACAAGTTTTCGAAGCTAATCGCATATTTAAGGTGATTTTCTGTGATTTATGACAATCAGGTTGGATTTTATCAGGTTTTAAAGCTCATTTGTATTACGTGAGGCCCAGTGATTGTAGTTTTCCCCCCAAATACTGTTCTTTATTTGGCATTTAATAATTTTTTCTGTAACTGAACTGTTTTTCCCTTTCTTGTTTTTTTGTTTTTTTTTTAATACATTTTTTTCTGTTGCACGTCTAATATCGTCCAAAAGGGGGCAGCAGAGCCTTTTACATGGCGCTTCATGTCTCTTCACACTTTTAGGTCTTTTAGCTTCTGTTACTGTGGACTTTTGCTTGTTTGTTGGCCGATAACACAACAGTCAGAATTCATTGCTGTATAAACTATTTATTAAGGATAAGAAATGTGAAAACCACACCAAAAAGCTTGTGAAAACATGAGACATTCTTACACATTATTAACACTAAGCAGTGAATATCATGTATTTTGTTCACAGCGGTTGCTGACGTTGGCACCAAGAGAAGCATCGTGTTGGCGAGTGTTGGCTGACTTTGTGCACGTGTGAGCAGTCACCTGAGCTAGGAGCCCTTATGAAGTTTTGGGTTTGTCCCAGTTCCATGATGGACTAGGAGCAGGTGCGATGCAGGTCCTCTGGGTAAAGCTGTGAACAGATGGATGCGTGTTGCAATAATAGAAGTGTTAGAGGCACGATGGATGCGTGAGTGTTTAGATGAGTGTGTGCAGGTGACAGGCCGGCTGAGCGTACAGCCGGTCAGGAGAGCGGTGGGAGAGACCGCGTGCTGACCGGGCTGCACTTCACCCTAGAGGGTGATGGAGGCGGCTGACCGAGATGAGGGGATGAGGGTGATGGATAAATGTGTCCGCCAGAGCCGAAGAACCCTGAGGCCGGGTGACCTTTGGGCCTTCGGAGGCTGGGCGGGGTGGAGGAGGAGGGGTTGGCGGGGATGGAATGGTGCACTGAGTGACAGCTGAGCGATGACTGGTGATCAGGGTCGCAGTCAACGCGCGGAGCATCCTGCGCGTCTTTTGGAGATCTTGGCGATTCGGACGCAGTGGACAATTTCTGTGTCTTGGGCGATTTGGGATGGTTAGAGCTGGTAGCAGTTGGTGGAGTGATGGCATGAGAGGAGAAGGCGGAGGAGGAGACGGAGGCGGGGTCTTCACTGTCAGCAAGCTTGTCATACTGAAGGGGCGGGCTGGTCTGTGGGTGGAGTTTGGCATCTTTAGGAAGGAGCACTTCCAGACCAAGAGTTGCTCCATCCTGGAGGAGAAAAGTGGTGTGTGGAGGCGGAAGTAGCCGTAGGGAAAAAAAAAATCACAGCAGTTAAACAAACAACAACAACAACCACATATAAAATAAGGTGTATACAGGAGGATAAAGACATCACAACAGGAACAATATCAGATAAACGCAAATGAAACAGAACATCACAAACTCAAACATAGCAGAGGGTCATATTCTGTGACTTAAAGGTCACTGTTTATTCCTGTTTCCCAACAACAAGGATTTGGTTCATCACTAACCTCACACTCATAGAGTCCATAGATACTTCTGCCAAGGCCTTGCTGTTTCTGTCCTTAACTGTGTGTCAGTGCCAGTGGGGGCGCTGTTTCACCATAATGAGAAGAATATAAAGTCCTCTACAAATAAAATCTCAATAAATAATCTCTAAATAATAAAACCTCATATGCTTACATACAGTGACATCTAAAAAAATAAACTCCTCCAAATCCAAGAGCAAAAAATAAAAAAAATTGCTTTTTCATTTTGTTGTAATTTCAGAAAAACATCGCAAATTTCAATTTTTCAATTTCAATTTATTTAATTTTATATAGCGCCAAATCACAACAAAGCTGCCTCAAGGCGCTTAACACACACACACATATATATCTATATCGATATATATATATATATCGGGATGTGTGTGCTATGATTAACCAAAGTTGCAGTTGTCATGGTTGGGTTTGTGGGGCTTATTGTTGTGTGTTGCTGTATATTTTCTCGCTACGTGTTATTTTTTTGTGCTTGGGTGTTGGTGGAGGGACCTCTCTTGTCTGGTGTTGGATGCTTGGTGTAGGGCGTGTCCATCCTGTCCTCTCTTCCTGCTTGCCACACCCTCTTCCTGATCCTTCCTCACACACCTGTCCTGCATTTCCTCATTATCACTCCTCCTATATTAGTCACTCCCTTTTCCTTCTCCAGTTGCAGATTGTTGTGCCTTGTGCCTTTTCCAAGCATTTGTTCTGTGTGTTCCTGTTTTGCTGACCTGTGTATTGACTGATCTGCTTGATTTTTTTTTTTTTTATTTTTTTTTTTTTTTTTTGTATTTGGATCCTGTCTCTGCCTAATGCTTCGACTACTGTGTTCTTTGTGGCCTGACTTTTTGTGTACCGAACCCTGTCTGGACTGAGAATAAACTCTGTAACGCTGATTTTTCAATCCTGCATTTGTGTCCCACTACTGTGTGCCATCGAGCATGTCAGCAATAAGTCAAATTATAATAATATACTTAACAATATATTATGTGATTATTGCAAAATGAGGTATATATATTTGCACTTCTTGTTATATAAATACATTTGCAATAATTAAAAATTATGGTGTATCATAATAATATAGCATAATATAATTATGTCCGCCAAGGACGGAATAAAATCATCAGTGTTTATTTGTCTGTCTGTCTCTTAGCAGGATTACATCAAAGTTACTGAACAGATTTTGATGAAATTTTTACCACAGATAGATATTAGGCCATAGAAGAAACCATTAAATTTTGGAGGTGCGCTGGTTCCAGATCTGGATTCTGGATCAAGTTTCACTTTATATAGGCTTTGAAAGATTTCTGTTAGCAACATTACGTCAAAAATACTGCACAGTTTTTGATGAAATTTTCAACACAGATACATATTAGGCCATGGAGGAATCCATTAAATGTTTAGAGGTGATCTGGATCCAGATCCAGATTCTGGATGCAGATTTCCTTTTATATAGGCTTTGAAGGATTTCTTCAAAACTACTTCATGGATTCTCACCAAATGTGCACCACAGATAGCTATTAGGCCATGGAAGACTCCGCTGAATTTTAGAGGTGATCTGGATACAGATCCCAATTCTGGATTAATATTACCCTTTATATAGTCTTGAAAGATTTCTTTAAAACTACTATTTCTTTAAAACTCGTACTTCATGGATTCTCACCAAATTTGCACCACAGATAGATATTAGGGCATGGAAGACTCCACTGAGTTTTGGAGGTGATCCAGATCCAGATTCTGGATTAAGATTTCCTTTTATATAGACATTGAAAGATTTCTTTGTGGTCTTGCAATAGAATGGCGCCATGTCCAGGGTGTATCCTCACTGGGATGTGCTCCAGCCCCCCCCCCCCCCAAAAAAAAAACAAACATTATTTGCATCAAGCAGGTGTAAAAAGTGAATGAATAGTAGTGTTCTGCATAATGCAATTATTGCAATATATATATATATATATATATATATATATATATATATATATATATATACACACACACTACACCTTGATCTGGATTAGCCTCAAAATGTAATCACCTGCTGCCATCCCTGAGGTCCACCTTTGCACAAAATTTCATTAAAACAGAAATCCTGTTTATAGTTGTGGGAGTCGTCTGTCTGTGCGGTGAGCTGTCCATGGTGCTGAATGGACAAAGTCCTTTTATGTGTCTGCTGTGTAAAAGGCTGTGAGCGGGCCGCTGTAGCACAAAACCAGGGTCAGGCATGCAGCTGGTTATTATTAGTCAGGCAGCAGACGAGTGGGGAAAAAAAGATGGAGAGAGAGAGAGAGAGAGAGCACAGAGCAACACACGAGGACAAGCTGGGTAAAATTAAAAAGGTTTATTCCAACAACTGTCAACTATAATCCTGCATGTTTACCCAAAAAAGTACAAAAGAACCTCAAGTACATGAAAGTATTAGAAATCACATTGAAAACCAAGACACATCATGTGTAATGTTCATATAGATTCAAATATCAATTCCAAGCAATACTTTAACCTCTTGTACTCTAGGCATAACCACTTACAATATTAGCAACGTCAAACATGAATATTTTGCAAATACACATTCACTTACTTTCCATGTATTTCTTTTTGCAAATGTTACGTTTTCAGACACTTTTTCGTTGATTACACCAATGCATGCGGGCAGAGAGACAGCGAGTAAGGTGGGAAGGCATGGGTGGGGGAGCGTTAGGGGGGGTACACAGCAGAGGAGACAAAGATGGCGTGACAGGTCATTGGTCAAAGACCAAGGCAGGGTGTCAGTCGAGAGTAAAATCAGACATTGGAGTGTCCAAGCCAGAGGTTTTAGTCAAGGCTAAAGGAAAAAGAGGAAGCAGAGGCGTCGTGATGGAACGCGCTGGAATGGCGGCCGTATGTGAACAGGACTATTGTGCTTCTCAGGTTGTATTCACGTGGTGCTCTACTTTAGACGTTAGGGTAGAATATGCACTTTGCATGGTGTAAACGATGTTTGTGTGCTTAGTAAATGTTTTGGTCTTGCTCTCCAGCACCAGACTCTGACAGTTCTTACACCAAGTTGTTCTGAATTAAGTTTACCTCGGCGTTTTCCTCCGTGTTGTTGGGCGTGTTGTCGTGGTCTTGGGCAACGGTGGTCGGGCGGTTGTTCTCATTTTGGGGGGAGTGGGAGTTGAGGATGTTCATTGACCCCTCTTCCTTGGCTTGTGGGGACTTTTCTGGTTCCTCCTTCTTCTGAGGCTCATCCTGCAAACACAAGTATGCACACGTCTGACTTCTTGTGATAACAGCAGATTAAAGTGGCCCCTGGATAAACTTGTCTGAATGTTGGTGATTTATTAAATTCGAAATGACAAAATATCTGTTTAAATGAATCACTCAGAAAGGACCCCAAAACGCTGTACATGGTTTAAAATTTATAATTTAATAAATGTATAACCTCTTGTACTCTAGGCATAAATAATGAAGTGTTTTAAATATATAAAGGTGTCAATGCAAAGGGGAGGTGATGGTCATGCTCTAAAGGTCAAAGTGGTGATTGTGTGATCAGAGCATCCTCAGGTTAAACCCTGGTCAGAGGAGGAAATCACTCGACCCTTAATGGCCAAGTTTGTCCCAGTGTGCATTTAAACCGTGCATGGCAGCAAGCTGACATCGTGTGTGCCTGAATATGAGGCATCATTGTAAAGCCCTTTGAGTATCTGCTTCAGATGAAAAAGTACTATAGAAATGCAGCTCTTTTTTGCCACCAAGCCTACGACCCAAGCTTGTTTCAAAAATATTTTCCGTGTTGTTTTGATTGTGCTAGTAGTTGTTATTTTACATTTTCTTTGTGTATGAAATTAGGTTTTCTGCCCAAGTATGAAGCACAAGTGACAGTGGGTGTGGCCAGAAGGACGAGAGAGAGAGAGAGAGAGAGAGAGAGATATTTAAGATCATGGTCTCTACTCTGCTCTTTTCTACTCTTCTATTTTACTCTTCCTTTTTAGATATTTAGATATCCCTTAGTATAGTTTCACCTTAGAATTGGAATATAATATATAAGATATACCTACTGAATTTTCATGAACAAGAGCATACATGAACCATACCCTGAGGTACTCACAGCTTTTTGCAGTACATGCAATAAATAAATAAATCAAAATAGCAACATTATGTTTTATACAGAGCCCCAGACAGGTCAGAAACTTTAGACTGGTATAAACTTTAATTTAATGCAATTTTAAAATACCCTCGGCTGTATGAGCAGGTAATCAGTGAAAGATTATGTAGAAAGAATGTGACCTTTTGACCCCTTAGAATAGGTCAAGGTTAGCCATCTTTGAACTTGTCCAAGGTCTCTGTCCCAAGAATGCTCCCTGTGAATTTGAAGACCCTAGCAGTAAGACAACTGGAGTTATGCTGAGCACAGACAGACAGACGGACGGACTCAAAAGTTTTCGCAATACCTGATGGCCATATTTTGGCCTTGGGTAAAAATTGAATTTAAACAGGAAAAAAAACTTTGCCACATCAATACAGCAAAATATCAGCTCAGTTGTGCCCAAAGTAAGCTTTCATCGATCTGTCCAAAAGCTTATCACACTCAAGACGGTGTTAATTCCACAGACTGATGACCTGCTTGGACCTTTATGTAATCAACTAATCACACCTCAGCATGATTATTAAAAAAATAAAATCCCATCTAGACATCTGACATTTTAAAAGGTGTAGCAGAGACCATGTGCTGAGGGGGGCTTGAATGGAGGGGGGGGGGGGGGGGGGGGCTTTTTAGCCTCTCGACCTGACATTTAGAAGCTGCACAGAATCCTGCACAGAATCGCCAGCAGCATTTCAGCATCAGCAGCTCAAACTTTGCTTGCTTCAGTTCTAATCCAGCTAAATACAGATTCCGGGCATAAACATCATTTCTGGAATGTTTGTGCATTTTCGCAGCTGCACAAGCAGCGCAGAAATGCACGTTTGGCTAAATTAGAATGGTGTTATTTTGCAAATGTAAAAGCAAGTGATTGATTGACGCGTCTCTTTCATGTGAAGGTCACAGACACCAAAGGCAATAACTGGGGCGCGATTGATCACGAGCACCGACTACTGCTGGTCAGCCCCCCAAAACACACACATGATAAATGAAATCAGTTTAATTGCGTTCATGTGCGGTCTGCTGTTATTGTATATTTGTCCACTTCAATATTTTAACTAACATATTATTTACTGTGACTGATGGATACTGAATGTGCACGCAAACTCAAAGTGTGCACATGCTGCCATCTATTCAAACAAACGTGGGCAGCAGTAAAATGCACTATAACAAACGGAACATGCACGTGTGTCAGACAGGAAACACGTGCACCCTGGGAGATAAAATGGCCGTCTGAGTTTCTGCAGTCAGGAGCCAAAATGGAGCCTTTGTTGCCTTTAATGAGCTTCTTACGAGGCGGAAGCAGGTAAGAGGGGGAACGTGAGCGCGCTACACCTCAGGAGGGAATTAATCATGTCACCTACAGGATAAGTAATGCTGGCTGCAGGGGTGGGGGGGGGGGGGGGGTAGGACAGAGGTCAGAAGCTGGGATTTGGAAGCTTGTAGGTACGTTTGGAGCAAATCCAGGTCGGGAACCTGCTTGCAGTTCGTGCGGGCGTTTCAGCGGTGCTTACCTGGAAGTGGTTATAAGGGTTTCTGGAGTTAGTGTGTTGCCAGGTGCAGCTGGTTTTTGATGGTTTCTCAGAGATGAATAAATGTAAAATGGACAAAATGAACTGATAATACAGAGAAAAGAGGAGTGAAAGTCCCACTGTGGGCATCGAGGTGCTTTGTACTGGGTGCCATTTAGACTAATATACACACAAACAGTCCTCTCTTGACATTTTCCTTTTGTCTTTTCCTTTTTTTATTAGTGTGAGATTGTTGTTTATCTCTTCTCTGTTTGTTGGCCGCGACTGTTGATCTGTGACCCTGATCAGTCAGCTTTGATGCAAATCATTGACTTTAGATACTGATCAGCCATCTATCATAACTGATCTTTGATCCTGATCTTTCATCTGTTACCCTGATCTTTGTACAAAATTACACAGCTTTGACTGCTGACCTTTGGTCCTGGTCACCGAGCTTTGATTCTGATCGCTCATCATTAATAACTGAGCTTTGATCCTGAGCCTTGATCCAGACTGTTGATCTGTGATCCTGATCAGTGAGCTTTGATGCAAGTCAATGACTTTAGATACTAATCAGCCATCTATCATAACTGATCTTTGATCTTGATCTTTCATCTGTCACCCTGATCTTTGTACAAAATTACACAGCTTTGACTGCTAACCTTTGGTCCTGATTACTGACCTTTGGTCCTGGTCACTGAGTTTTGATTCTGATCACTCATCTTTAATAACTGAGCTTTGATCCTGAGCTTTGATCCAGAGTGATGATCTGTGACCCTGATCTTTGTTCATAATTACTCAGCTTTGTCCACTGATCATTGATTCTGACCTTTGTTCCTGATCACTGATCTTTATCCCTAATCATTGAGGCTTCATCCTGATCACTCATCTTTAATCACTGATCTTTGATCCTGGCCTTTGATCCTAATCATTCATCTTTAATTCTAATGCTTGACCATTGAGCTGTGAACCCTGCCAAGGATGCTATGTTTTCTGTCTGGGTGGTTTTGATCCTGTAAACAGGACCGGGCTATAAGCATTCTATATCACATTTGAGGGCCCTATCTTGGCAGTCTATGGAGCACAGTCAGAAACACAAAGTGTGGGATTTGCGGTGTGTCTGCTGATACAGTTATTGGCATGGCGGAAAACAAGGTGCTGGGTACAAAACAGCTGTATTAAACCCTCTAATTGTGGACGTAACATAAACTCAACTCATCAGATTGTCACCTAACTCCCCCCCCCCCCCCCCCCCCCGCCATTTGTCCACACATCACCTGCTATGGCCAGCAATGGGGAGAAAGAAAATTGTAAAAATATGGTACAAACCAGAGTTATTATGGTTGGAGGGTTTTTCCACCCTTTAGTTATGACTTTGACTTAATCGTGTTATTTAAACATCTTTAAATTTAACACTTCTGCACCAGGTTGAAGATAGGGCCCCATAGATCAAAACCAAACTCCACTTCGATCCTGGTCCGCATCAAATTTCCTTCAACTTTTCTTTGACTGAAGATCTTTCTCCACCAAAAATTTAACAGACAGACAGACAGACAGACAGATGGCAGCAATGCGTAACCACCTCAGTGGGGCCAAAATATACAGACACAAGGAAAACTTGAAGCAAAACAGAGGAGAGAACAGGATGCAAAGAAGGAAAGATGGCACGATTGTGACAACAGAAAAGATTAAATGAAAATTAAATTCACATTTAAAAGGGGGGGGGGGGGGGGCGTGGCATACCTGACAGATAATGTTGTCATAGTACGCCAGGTTTTGAGTGTGAGCTTGGGGAGCAGACGGAGGGGTATCGCACAGTTTCCTTACGTTTGGCTGTGAGCCGTCAGCTGTCGTAGAAACGGAGAGGTCGTCCGTCTGTGGCTCGCTGCTCTGCGGCTGGAACTTACTGCAAACCAAACCACAAAAGAAAGGAAAGGAAACGTTTCAGCTTCAGTTTGCCCAAACAGTGGGGATGTACTGCAGAAGGGAAATGTTTTTGTATGTTTGGTATAATTTGACACACAGTTTTGCAGGTTCACTCTCACTGTCCAAACACATTCAGAGTAAATTATGACTTTAAGTGTAAGCAAGTACAAAAAATACGGTATGAACTTTGCGAGAGATTTTCTCTCTTGTATCTGACACTATGTGAAGGTTTGAGGAAAGTTCTGATTGGATCGTTGTCGCTATCCTTTGGTGATGAGGAAGATGATCTCTTGATCAATTCCTGGTTGGGATGGTGGATGCGGAGATGACTGACCAGGCCCAGTGCACAGGATTGCTGCAGGAAGCTTCTGCCAGTCTGTGATATTTGTTCGAAGACTTCCGCCTCCTCTGGACTGTTTTCCTTCACTCACCTGGGAATAGAAGATCTGCTTGGGAAGTCAGCTGTGGTCCATCCTAACAACACAAACCACCCACCGAAGCTGATTCGTGATGATGACACACTCTATGCTCTGGAGCTTGGCTTCAGCCAGGATACTGATGTTGGTACAGTAGTCTTTCCACCTGATGTGGAAGGTTTCTCCTCAGGCAACACTGGTGGAATTGCTGGAGGGTCTTCAGGTGGAGGTGTTAGGTGGTCCAGGTCTCAGATCCATACAGCAGGGTTGGTATGACAATGGCTTTGTCGATGAGATTTGTCTCATGTCGAAAGTCTTTATTGTTGAAAACATGGTTGTGTAGCCGGCTGAAGGCACTTCCTGCACACTTGAGTGGGTGTTGGATCTCGCCATTGATGTCAGCGTTTGATGACCCATGGCTGCCCAGGTATAGAAAGTGGGTCATGTTCTCCAGGACGTATCTGTGCAGTTTCACAGGAAGGCGTTTTGGATTGATCATGTGGGGTGGAGGCAGGTACAGGATCTGTGTCTTTTTCAGGTTGATGTGAAGACCAAGCTTGGTGTAGGCTTCATCAAAGGTTTCAAGGGTTTCTGAAGACCTTCTTCTGTAAATGACGACAAGCTGCTGTCTGAGGTATAGTGGAAGTCCAGGAGTGAAGTGGTGTTGCTTTTCTTCTTGGCTTTCAGTCAATTGAGGTCGAAGAGCTTCCAATCTGTTCTGTACATGATGTCCAACAATGGTGGCACCTCGCCCTTGATCAGATGGAGGATTGTTGCCACAAAGATGATGAAGAGTGCAGGGGCGATGACACAGTCCAGCATTACTCCTGATTGAACATTGAAGGCTTCAGTTTTTGCCATTTTACCAGAACTATGGCAGACATGTCATCATGGAGAAGTCTCAGGATCTTGATGAATTTCTCTGGACAGCCCATTTTGCTCAGAATCTTCCACAGGAGTGGGTGTTGCACACCGTCAAACACATTTGTCAAGTCAATGAAGGCAAGATACAATGGTTGGTGTTATTCTTGACATTTTTCTTGTAATTTGCGGACAGTGAAGATCATGTCTGATGTCCGTCTTGATGGTTGGAAGCCACTCTGGATTTCAGGAAGGATGTTCTCTGCTAGTGGTCTCACACAGTTGTTGACAGTACGTGCAAGAACCTTGCCTTCAATAGACAGCAAGGAGATTCCACAATGGTTTCCACAGTTAGACTTGTCTCCTGTCCGCTTGTAGATGGTGAAAGTCACTGAGTTTTTTGAGTGTACAGGCATTTCTTCTTGAGTCCAGATTTTGACAGTGAGTTGGTGCAGTTGGTGTTGGAGAAAGAGACCTCCTTCTTTAAAGACCTCAAAGGAAATGTCTTCCCTGAGTGCTTTATTGTTTTTCATGCCTTTAAGGTCGATAAGAGTTTCTTTGAGAGTTGAGATTCAGCTGAGATCTTCAGCAATGTCTTTTGTTGGTAAATGCTGAGCACTTCCTCCTTCTCCATGATTGGGTTGGTGTTTGAGGTCTCCAAAGTGTCCTTGGGTGGAAGGGCCATAGATTGCTTTGGTGGCATTGAAAAAGTCTCTGCTGCAATTTCTCTCAGGGAAGGCTTGGATTTCAGCAGCCTTGTTGATCCATTTTGATCTAGAGACCCCTGTGGTGAGTCTGTTTAACATGAAAATGTTGTTGCACGCCGACAAACAATCGGACACGACAGATCCTCAGCCTGTTGTGATGGCTGTGGGATGCCAAATGATCGTGGTCTGAGGTCTTGCTGCAACCTTCATCTGTCTTTACAGCCGTTGGGTGACAAAGCCATCACCTTCACCTGATCCGTCATTGAGGACCTCGTGTTTCACCAGAGTCCTGTTAGCTGTCTCATGTTCAGAGTTCCTGTTGGGCCTTCATGGCTACTGTAGCAGCCACGGGACACACAAGGTCCCCTACCCGATCTGTTGCCCAGGTACCAAAGGTGTGATAAAATATGGCATAAAACAAAAGCTGACTGATGAGTGCTGCTGCCAGCAGAATTAGTTACTGCACAGGTCAGCTCATCTGACTGAAGTTACTGTCCTCAGAAGGTGTCCGATGTTTAAAATGTAAATAGAATGTTGAAAATGATGACTTGAAGTCAGTATTTTGCTTCCCAGATTGCTTTAGAATGCAGAAAAAAAGACTATAGATTATTAAAAAAATTTGGTTGGCATGCCTCTGGTTCCCCCCTTGTAGGGGCCACCCAAGTCACAACCCCCCTTCACCTAAAGCTACATCCACCCCTGCTAGTCGTCTATATCTTTTCAAATTGCTCACATTTAATTTGAATAAACTGACATGTGCCTGTCCACATTTGTCTCTGTTCCTCTATTCCAGCTCTTCTTCCTCACTCCATCTCTCACTGTCACTATTCTCTGTTACTTGCATCATTTTTTTTCTCTCTCTCTCTCTCGTTAGGCTGCGAAGCCTCTCAGGAATCACACTTACAGAAGCACATGTGCACACAGCCAAACACCAAATGATTTAATTCACAACACATTTTTTTCTCACCTCCCAGTCTCACTCACACACACACACACACACACACACACACACACACACACACACACACCTGCGTTTGCAGAGGTGCCTGTTCTCATTCTTGAGCTGGTACAGCTTCTTGGCAAAGACAACGATGATCATGAAGAGGAGGAGGAGCACCAGAGAGGACACGCTCACCACCACACACATCACCTGGAACTCTGTGACCATCCAATCACAGCGCATGCCTTTGTTCCAAATGTAGTCCTGCACATTGCACCTGCATGCAGAGATGGGAGGAGAGACAGTGTTCCTTCTCTTTCATTATCAACCTGTCACTTCTCAACCCTCCCCACAAAAACAAACAAACAAACAAAAAAAAAATCAGAAGCTTTTATGTGAGGCTGTGCCACTGCGCCGTGTCTTTATCTGTGAGCATGTGGGCCAGAATGTAAAATGGTGCAATACAGTGTCCTGAGTTCTGTCCAGCAAAGGAGCGACTCCAGCCCAGGCCTTAATAAGATCAGAGGATCAGGACGTGCATGTGTGACCCAGCATGACACTGTTGGTGTGGCACGTGTGGGTTCAGATGCTGATTATACCAAAAATGTGACAATATAAAGTGTGAGCCTTCAAAAAGGATGCAGTAGTAACCGAATGCCCAAAATAGGACTGTAGTGCTACTATGCATTTGGATGGGCAGAATTTACCAGCCAACTTGTACATTCCAACCCTTATCTCCCACAAATGGAATACAAGCAGAAGAAATGAGATTCAGGAACGGAGCAGTTCGGTACCTGATTAGGATGTCTCCTGGAAAACCTTCCTTGAAGGTTTTCTAGGCACGTCCAACTGAGGAGCAGGAGTAGATCCAGACCAAGCTGCAGGTGTTTTGTATAATACTTACTGATCCCCCAGGAGGAACTGGAGGATTTGGCTGCAGAGGGAGATGACTGTGTTGCCTTATCCTGCTGCCACCATGACCACCTCCCACGTAGGTGGGGAAAAAAATAGATGGAGAGATATTTCCAAATGCATTCAACACAGACTTGCTGTTGGCTATTAAAGAGGTCCTATTGTGCAAAATAGTTTTTTATTTACCTTTACAGAAAATGAAGGTGGGGTTTCATGTTAAACATCCTCAAAGTTGCACAGTTCTTTGTATGTGCATGTAGAAACTACAACGTTGCAAGCAAAATTTTAATCTGAAATGGTTCATTTTATGATTTTGTGACATATGTCACAGATGAAATCATTTGCATTTTTAACTATTTATAAAAACGACAAGTCTTAAATGGCAGAAAACAAGCATGTGAGTGCTCTACTCACGTTTGATCATTGGACGAAATCCAGTTTTCCAGAAATTCTTAAACGAAATACAATGTTTTCAATAAGGAACTCATCATAAGAGCACTAAATGAATTCAAACCATTTCTCTCCAAACATTAAAACTGCATTTTTAAAATTATGAAAGTGTTCTTGCATTACTTACAATCAGTGGTGTAAGACGTACTCAGATATTTTGCTTAGGTAAGTGTAGTAATACCACAGTGTAGAAATGCTCTGTTCCAAGTCCTACATCAAGAAGGATACTTCAGAAAAAGCACATTTTTTTTTCCATCAAATTATAGTTGAAATATCAAAAATAAAAGTGTTAAATTGCAAAATACCCCATTTCTTAATCATCTGTTACATTACTGGATCATATTTAGTGGTTAGCGGGCTTTTCTCTAACACAGAAGACCCCTGGTTCAACGCGAGCAGTACTCCATTCTTCATGTACATCTGGAGTTGCATCCAGCATAAAAAAAAAACTGCACCAAATCAACATGTAGATCAATAACACATCTGCTGTGGTGACCGTGATCAAAAATTGCGGAAGCCAAAGAAATTAGTACACTTGACAAATGTAGTGCATCACCTTCAACAACACTCTGCATCATATGTTCATTGGCTCAAGGTATTTTCAAAAAGGTTCTTACCAAAACACATTTAACTGTCATGTCATTACCGTGCATTGATATTATAGGGTTCAACACAGCTAACTTTGCTGGCTAGCTACCTCACTGCATAGCCATGTCTCTCTAATATATTCTGTATAATTTTCAAGCAAAATTAAACGCTGGAATGTAATCATGACTGGCTATAAATTTTGATCTGCTAATCGTTAGCTGCGTGTACATTGGTAAACTAGCTGACAGGTAGCTGGCTGCATTGCTAGAAATCAAAGAAGTTCCATCTATTTTTGGTTTCTTAAAATCTTTGAATGTATAGACACTGACACCACAGATGAGATAAGAAAAAAGTTGGAAAATGTAACATATAAAAGCAAGTCAAGGTCACTGAACCAGTGTTTGTATTGATAAGGATTGATTCTATTAATTACTTTTATTCCAAATCCCCACTCTTTCTGAATTAATCAGGTAGTGTTTTTCACCATGGTCTGCAGTGCTTATTGTTTAATGTGTCCATGTAGAAAGGATGCCTTGTTTATGTCATGAAGTGTTGGAACTAGTACGACATCTAGTGGCAGAGTAATTATTTATAGCACCTTGAAGAATTACATTTTGGGGTGTTAATCTGTATCTACAAACTAATAACAACTAAAGCTGCCAGATAAATGTAGTGGAGTTTATTTCCCCAGAGATGTAATGGAGTAGAAGTATAAAATATCAGAAAATAAAAATACTCAAGAACAAGTACTTCAAATTGTACTTAACTGCAGTATTTGAGTAAATGTTGTTAGTTGCATTCCATCCCTGCTTATAACATATATTGCTCGTTTCTACCTATATGTAACATCCGTAGAGAACAAACTGACTGGAGCAAACATCTAAGACTGATTTGAGATTAACATAATCCATCATAGCTAGAAAAAAATACACCATGCTGGCAGTATTTCTCCAGGTACCACTGGATGGACAGCTAACATGCCAGTGTTTGCAAAGTAAGTTTATTTCTTTGTCATTTTGAGCATAATTCGCAGTTGCCCCTTTGGCTCTTATTTGTTCCTTCCTACACTAACATTTCCAAAGAAGATATTTTGTAAAACAGAGCAATCACCAAATATTGAGAAGAACATTTGGAGACTTGATTGATAATATTTTGATTTGAGTTAGGTTGTATTAGAAAAGAATGTACCCTTTAAATAATTATACTTGATAACCTTTGAAGACTGTTTCTTGCACATTTTAAATGGTTTTCAGACACACGTCGAAGTATCATTAGCGTTGTGATCTTTGCACCGTGTATGTAGTGTTGCAGCGTGTTGTTGCACTCAGATTGTGTGTGTGTGTGTATGTGTTCTTTCTTACTCAGCACGTACGATGAGCTGACCAACAGTTAATCCTCCAAACCCTCAGCGAGGCTGCAGCACAGGACAGATGGTTCCACCAAGATGTGGCATATGTGCATGTGTACACCAAGTGCATGTGCATATCATCTTCCTTAAACTATCTAAGTGTGTTCACTGTGTCTCCAACATGTGCATGTTTTACACCCCCCCCTCCCCAAAACGGATCTAATCTTCTGGTCGCCCCACTGTGACCTTAATGAACTCTCACGACACGCTTCTGTCCGTGCGCATCAAAGTGTTTTTTGCGTTGGACAAATATGACAGAAGACAAATGTGTTCTGATTTTTTTTTTTTTATGATCCGTTTGCATCTGCACGACTGCACTTTGTATTTCTCACCTGCAGAAGGCTCCTATTCCTGCTGCCACCGTGCAGACGCCACCATTCAAGCAGAAATTGGGTTCAACTTCACACTGAGGGACACAAACTCCAGGCCCAGAGAGCACAAATCCAAGTCTGCATCCATCTGGCCCTGTGGCTCCGCCTACACTCAGCCCCTCACCCTTGTCTGGCCCTGGGATTGGAGGAGCCGGTAAGGGAGCTTTACTGTTGACGTTAGGCCTTGACTTGTTCGGGATTGGAGGAGCAGCAGCCAGCAGTGGATTCTCATCCTCCATGTCAGCCGGCGGTAAAGGAGTCGGTTCTGGTTCTGGGGTCGTGTCAAAGGCAGAAAGGTCATCGTCAGGTGACAGGTAGTCGTAAAAGTCGGAAAGCTTCCATGTAGCAGGGTCTCCTGCTTTTTGCTTCTGGGCTTTCGGGGCTTTGGCCCAATCCAGAGCTCCGTTAGAGGGCACAACGTCTGGGGCGGGGCTGTGGA
Source organism: Thalassophryne amazonica (assembly GCF_902500255.1). NCBI lineage: Eukaryota > Metazoa > Chordata > Actinopteri > Batrachoidiformes > Batrachoididae > Thalassophryne > Thalassophryne amazonica. Next base: position 49,726,152 of record NC_047122.1, read on the forward strand.
ACTCCACGGTGATGATGTCATCAGACAAGGGGTTACCTGGCTGGTCTGGTCCTGCCCCTCCAGCAGTGAGCTCCTCCCCCACAGGCGGGTCCTCCTCTATAACATTGAGGTGTTTACGAGAGTAATGGCGTTTTGGGCTGAGGGGGAGCCTCGCTCCCATTCCGAGCCTCGCTCCGATCAGGTGGTCGCGCTCTGCGGATTCATCGCTGAGCACCATCCTCGTGCTCGCGGCCTCCTTGTTCACTGACGAGTGGTTGTGGTGATGATGTCGCTTGGTCAGTGAATGTCTGCCTGTTAATCAAACCCACAAAAAAAAAAAAGATTTAATATCATCACCAAGACAGCTCCAATGTGTTCATCTGTTACTTTCTACATCTAAACATCAATAAATTCAATTATACAAGCTTCAGAACTTTTGTTTAGCTCATCTCAATGTTTTTCAATCTGTGAAGCCAACTGAAACTAGCAAACGTAAAACCAGACATCGTTTAAAAATGCACACGTTCCAGACTCTCTTTATGAGATGTGACATGGAAAAGTGCAGCTCTTCAGAATGTTAAGTGATAAATCTGATTCATTGCTGCTACGACCCCACGCAAGCAGCGTTTTTTTTTTTAACTCAATGTATCATCTGATTTTGACGTCAAATTCCTCCAAATTTATGAAATCATTTTTCATTCACATCACAATACATTGAAAGATTTGTATTTAAATGTGATACTTTCCATTGTGTCAAGTTTATCTAACAGTGGAATAATTTGGATGACCTCTTAGTAAAGCACAGCCATGGGGCCTTTCATTGGGGTCAAATGTCAAAAAAAGGCACTTCACAAGATAAACTGTAATTTGAAAGAAAATAAACTTGGGATCTGAGTCATTTAAATCCAAAATCTGGTCTCTAGCCTGGTATCTCATAATTATTTTATTTATTGATTAATTTTGCCATTATGATTTTCATTTCTGTCCAGGAGTGTTAAACTTTTTCCCAAATAGTTTGACACCTAAATTAAGACTGTACATCCAAAAGTATCTGAGATGTGAAATAATGTCCACAGATGTGTATCAATTGAATAACTATATTGTTTGTGCAATTTTGAAAGAAATCGGAACAAGACTGTCCTGCAGTCAGACTGAGGCTGTATGGGATTAGACACACAGACCGACTAATGTGCTCTTTTGACCGAGACAGCGTGGAGATTAGACAAGGATTTAGATCTATAGGTTAGAGAATGTCCAGCTTCTCCTACAGGTGTTGTCTGCAGAGTAACACCCATGCAAAGGAAGGAAGTAAGTAAGGAAGGAAGGAAGGAAGGAAAGATAAAGATAGAGAGATAGATGAAAGAAAGACAAAGATGGAAGGAAGGAAGGAAGAAAAGACAAAGATGGAAGGAAGGAAGGAAGAAAAGACAAAGATGGAAGGAAGGAAGGAAGAAAAGACAAAGATGGAAGGAAGGAAGGAAGAAAAGACAAAGATGGAAGGAAGGAAGGAAGGAAGAAAAGACAAAGATGGAAGGAAGGAAGGAAGGAAGGAAGGAAGAAAAGACAAAGATGGAAGGAAGGAAGGAAGGAAGGAAGGAAGAAAAGACAAAGATGGAAGGAAGGAAGGAAGGAAGAAAAGACAAAGATGGAAGGAAGGAAGGAAGGAAGGAAGAAAAGACAAAGATGGAAGGAAGGAAGGAAGAAAAGACAAAGATGGAAGGAAGGAAGGAAGGAAGGAAGAAAAGACAAAGATGGAAGGAAGGAAGGAAGGAAGGAAGAAAAGACAAAGATGGAAGGAAGGAAGGAAGGAAGAAAAGACAAAGATGGAAGGAAGGAAGGAAGGAAGAAAAGACAAAGATGGAAGGAAGGAAGGAAGAAAAGACCAAGATAGAGGGATAAATGGAAGGAAGGAAGGAAGGAAAGACCAAGATAGAGGGATAAATGGAAGGAAGGAAGGAAGAAAAGACAAAGATGGAAGGAAGGAAGGAAGGAAGAAAAGACAAAGATGGAAGGAAGGAAGGAAGGAAGAAAAGACAAAGATGGAAGGAAGGAAGGAAGAAAAGACCAAGATAGAGGGATAAATGGAAGGAAGGAAGGAAGGAAAGACCAAGATAGAGGGATAAATGGAAGGAAGGAAGGAAGGAAAGACCAAGATAGAGGGATAAATGGAAGGAAGGAAGAAGCTAAAGCTAGAGGGAAGTAGGGAGGGAGAAAGAAAGAAAGACCAAAATTAACCAAAGCCTAACTTGCTGTCGTTTTTTTTTTTTTTTTTTAATAGCTGTGTCCAGTGACATTGCTGCGTTCGGCGTCTGGCACTTAATAATTTCAGAGTGACTCCAAAACCTTCTGAACGTGCCTCAAGTCACAAAGATTGCATGAGGAACCATGAGCGTGGCCTCACATGCATGCGCACACACACACACACACACACACACACACCGCACCGTTGCCATGGTGAGATGTAAAGAGGTGCCATGTTGAAAAGAAGCGTTGCAATGGAAACAGAGAATCCAGTGTTCTCGCTCTCTCTCCCTTCCTCTCGCTCTCTCTTGTTTTCCAATCAGTTGGCTGCTCAGTAAACGTCGTATGCCAGCTCCATCTCTGAGAAAACTGAAGCGGAACGTTTCACAGCATATCAAAGACGGAGGCACACTGCAAATCTTAAAAAGTGACTCCATCCTAATTCCATTTTAAGGTTCAATCCACCAATTTGTTCCCTGCGGCGACTTCGATTCTGCATCCTGTTGGCAGCCGGCAGTGTCAAAGATTACAACAGCAAGACCGGCATGAAAAGATTACAAGATGGGCAAAGTCAATGCAGAAGCTCATGCATTACCGTCTTAGAGATGTCGCTTTTGTGCTTTTAACAGCCACGGCACATCTTACCGCTTGACATGACACAGTGTCACTATGGCAACAAGTTGTGTCTGAGGTCACTGGCTGGTTCGAGCAGCTGTAACATCATTGACATAATGCAGTCGGACAGTCAATCAAAGTGCGCTCATTTTCTTTTATTACCTCTGTGCCAAGGAGGCTGTTTCTCAGTAGGACATCAAAAACAAAGTAACAGACTGATCATCATTAAATTCGGGGCGAGGTTGAGTACAGACCGAGAAAGAACACACAACAGTTTGGTAGAGATGTGGATTCAGGGATGGATCTGAGGAGGGAGACTCAATAAATCCAAACATTTGTGTGTCCTACTATGTGAAAGAAGAAAGCAGAGCATTCTTTCCTTATGACATCATAAAGACCATAAAAGAAAACCTAACATTCTTCTTTAATGATATACTATAGTTTATTCTACTTAGCGCTCTTGGTCTTTTTTAAGATGTCATAATGAAAAACCATAACATTGGTCCTCATGACATCTTAAAGAAAACCCCTAACCTTATTCCTACTTGAGCTATCCCAGACATTTATAAATTTTTTTATGAGGTCATAATAACAAAACACAACCATACTTCTTGGTGATGCTTTAAAAAAAAAACAAACAAACAAAGCTTTCCACCTTATGATGCCATCAAGTTATTCCCACTTATGACATCACAAAAACTGACCATCTCTGATACTGTGGAATAAGTGCGTGTAGGCTCGATGGGAACAGGATCAGAATTGTAAGTATTTTCTCTCTTTTGGTTGGCAGAGGTATTCAAGTGGCCTTGTAACGCTGCGCTGCACATGTCAATGAGTGCATGTGTTCTTAACGGACCTTCTGATTTCTGTTTGACACCTCTGATTTGTCAACCTGCAACGATTAACGTGCATTTTGTGGCATTTCATTAAGCTATAAATAGTGCAATTTCACCCTCCCCTCTGTGTGATGATGATCTAATAATCTATTGTGACATATGTAGGTTTTTTTTTTTTGGAGCTACAGGGCAGATGGATCTCACAGTATGCCTTTACTTCTCAGTGCAAACATGCACACGCTCATAAAACAAGGTGTGCAAAAATCTGGATCCCTTCCACACTTTGTTTTTCACACAGCCATCAGTGATCATCTGTGTTCCAGCATGTTATGTGGGGGCTGATGATAGGGCTTTAATGATACAAAATTACAACTGAGAAAGTCTAAATGTAACTAAATAAATAAAATATAAAGAATGAATTAATGCAGTTCACATGAGATGCCGTTAAACCCAGTGACCCAAAGAGTGTTTACTGATGCCCACTTAGGCTTTTGTATTTGGTGTATTTTTAACCTCATTGGGGGTAAATAACTAATTTCATCTTGGCAAATGCCACAAACTGCAAATTAATGACATCAGACATTAAAAAGGTCAACTATTATCAATTACAAAGGAGGATCCAGAAGGGGGATCCAAGGGGTCAGTGCCACCCCCTGTAGTATGACCAGCTAACTCAAACGATTTAGCCAAGTTTTATGTCACAAAGGTGCGTTTAATTAAATAAGCGGCATGTCTGTTGTTGTGTTATTAAAACTCACAGTGATGTCAAAAGTTTTTGCTTTTGCTCAAAAATGTAAGTCAACCACTTTTCTGCATTTGTGAATGATGGATGCTCCTCCCTTCACAGAGGGGGTGTGGCCTGCAGCTCCTTTCCAATTAAAGTAACAGGCACAGAAACTGGTAATATTCATTAATTCATTCATTTTCTGCTACATATCAGGGTACAGATTGCCATGGCAGTAGACCAAGTAGCTCATCCCACACCACATTTATAAAAACACGCTGCACAATGCGTCTAGAAAGTTTTCACAGCGCTTCACTTTTTCCAGATTTTATGTTGCAGCCTTATTCCAAAATGGAGTCAATTCATTTTTTCCCTCAAAATTCTACTCACAACAACTCATAATGACAACATGAACAAAGTTATTTTGATTTTTTTTACAAATTTATTAAAAAATAAAAAACTAAGAAATCACATGCACATAAATATTCACACCCTTTGCTCAATACTTTGTTGATACACTTTTGGAAGCAATTACAGCCTCAAGTCTTCTTGAATATGATGCCACAAGCTTGGTGCACCTATCTTTGGGCAATTTTGTCCATTCCTCTTTGCAGCACCTCTCAAGCTCCATCAGGTTGGATGGGAGCGTCGGTGCACAGCCATTTTCAGATCTCTCCAGAGATGTTCAATCGGATTCATTTCTGTGCTCTGGCTGGGCCACTCAAGGACATTCACAGAGTTGTCCTGAAGCCACTCCTTTGATATTTTGGCTGTGTGCTTAGAGTCATTGTCCTGCTGAAAGAAGGGCTCTCATTGTTCTTATGGTCTGAGAGTCCTTCAGGTGCCTTTTGGCAAATTCCAGGTGGGCTACCATGTACCTTTTACTAAGGAGTGGCTTCTGTCTGGCCACTCTACCACACCGGCCTGATTGGTGGATTGCTGCAGAGGTGGTTGTCCTAGAAGGTTCTCCTCTCTCCACAGAGGAATGCTGGAGCTCTGACACAGTGACAATTCCTTTGACTTCATCCTTGGTTTGTGTTCTGACATGTACTGTCACCTGTGGGACCTTATATGTAGACAGGTGTGTGTCTTTCCAAATCATGTCCAATCAACTGAATTTAGGTGGACTCCAGTTAAACTGTTGAAGCATCAAGGATGATCAGTGGAAACAGGATATACCTGAGCTCAATCTGGAGCTTCATGGCAAAGGCCGTGAATACTTATGCATTAGCTTTTTACACTGTTTATTTTTGTTTTTTTCATATAAATTTGCAATAATCTAAAAAAAAAAAAAACTAACTTTTTTTTTTTACATTGTCATTATGGAGTATTGTGAGTATAATTTTGAGGAAAAAAATTAATTTCATCCATTTTGGAATAACAAAATGTGGAAAAAGTGAAGTGCTGTGAATACTTTCTGGATACCCGGTAAGTCCTCTAACTGTTCCTAATTCCAAGGCATTCCCAAAAAAAAGTAACTAAGTCCCTTCGGCTGCTCCCGAAGGGACTCGGGGTCGCCACAGCAAATCCAAGGTGGATCTGCATGTTGAATTGGCACAAATTTTACGCCAGATACCCTTCCTGACGCAACTCCACATTACATGGAGAAATGTGGTAGGGGTGGGATTCGAACCGGGAACCTTCCGCACTGAAACCAAGTGCATTAACCACTTGGCCACCACCCCTACTCAAGGCATTCCCAAACCAGATAGGAAATATAATCCCTTCAGAATGCTCTGGAGCCTCCTCCCAGTTTAAATGCCTGGAAGACCTTCTGAAGGAGACGAATGATGGCATCCTCACTAGGTGCCCAAACCACCTCAGCTTGCTCCTCTTGATGCAAAGGACCAGCGGAAAGTCCATCCCAGATACTTAAGCTGCACCCTGTCCCTTAAGTGTAAGTCCATACCTGACAAAGACACCTCATTGTCGCCACTTGTATATGTGACCTCTTTCGATCATTACCCAAAGTTCATGACCATAGTTGAGCATAGGAGCATAAACTGACTGGTAAAACGGGAGTCTGGCCTTTTGGTCTTTCTTCACCACAGCGGTCCGGTACAGTGTCTGCAGGACCGATGCATTCCCAATCCTCTAATTTCACACTCCATCCCTACATATCTTTTTTTTTTTTTTTTTTTTTTTTTTTTTTTTTTAGTAACCTGAAATTGGTGGTTCTTAGGATGTATCACATGCTGTTGAGTGTTTTGCCTAAAAACATTAACATCTGTGTTGAAGACACCTGTTGATCCGTATCAGCTGCCTGATGTCAGAGTGGCTGTTGGTTGATTCAGTAGTTTCCTATCTGTGCATCAGAGAAACGCAATATTCTCCTTAGTAGAGTGAAATGAAGAATCTGACAGTGTCCCTTTTAATATAACTGACAGAGCCACGTGATCTGAAGCCTCAGAGGATGTCGCGCGTAAATTATCGGCCTATTTATCGGTCATTGTGTCACTGGGTTAACGCCTGATTTCACATTGAGGGCGCGAGTGGGGGACGATGGGGCACAGCGTGCATGGCAGCGCGTGCCCAGGTGAACCCCAGCTACCCTCTGCGTGCACGAGCCACCCTGTTGCTGGGCGGCGGCGGCGCGCATTGTTCCATCTCACCGGCTTCTGTGCGCCAGATAGACAGACAGACAGACAGACAGAAGTGGGTGATTTCCGTTTGCCGCCTGGCTCCTCGGGGAAGGAGAGGGGGAGCACGCGCAGGGTGCGGTTGTCTCGGGCTTCCTCTGAATGTCTGGAGGAATTCAGTCCTTTTAGCGCTGTGAATAGGCCTCCTGCAGCCCGGCCACGGTACGCGTAATCCCGCCTTTGTCTGGACCACCAGCCATTCTGAGCTGTCATTTCCACATTTTACGCAGATGCGCACAATAGTCGCATTATTCCGGATAAATCAATTACATCTGAATGAAAGATTCCTCTTTAAAATGCTTTAATGGGATCAGTGTCATCAATCATCAATACACCAGGTGTCAGCGCGCGCCAGTTTGATCAATTACCGCTGACATCACGTGGATGCAGTTTTTAAACACTGCACGAAATGCTCAGTAATGTGCATTTTATGAAACGTTCCAACCTGAACTGTAATTTGGTCTGTGAGGGTCATCTGTCACATCAAAGCCGGTGCAGGTGTGATTTTCATTAGTGCACGCGCGTGCTTGCATGCACACGCACAGGGTGGGACCCCCGTGGTAGTGTGGTGGTCTTACCGTGCGTAGACAGGGGCAGGATGACCGCCAGGATGGTCAGCAGAAGCCGCCAGGTGCCCAGCCGAGCGTCACGGCGCGCCATGCCGCAGTCTGCTCCTCAAACTCGAATGATCGCTTTTCCCTCACGGAGCCTCTTCACCGGTCACACACGCTGCACGATAATCCCGCTCGCAGATCCGACAAAGTTCAGATCTTTGCTGCTGCCGCCATGCCGCCGTTTAACCGCCTGCGTCCGCGCCGTTCACAGACTCGGGTTCGATTCCATTGTCCCCAGTGGGCGCCCTCTCCTCCGCCTCCCCCCGTTTTTTTTTTGTTTTTTTTTCCGTGCGCGTTTCTTCTCTGCACTTCGGGGTCCGTCACTGTAGTAGCGACGCGCGCGACCTGCGGATGGTGCGCGGAGGAACCGAAGCGTTTCTCTGTGGCTGCGCGGCGCGCACAGCGGCGGATCGGACGCGGCGCAGCGCGGTCGGAACGGCGCGCACGGACAGTGCGCTTTGGGTGTCAAAGTGCCACGAGGCGCAGGCTCGGCACCGTCTGTTAATAACGTCGGTCACTGCTGCAGAACGACGAACGAGGCGGCGTCTGTTGTCCCAAATCAGTAATCTCGATTTTACGTTGCGGTGCCAACTGTGCCTGCGCGTGGGGAGTCATTCGGGTGCAGCCTGCGTGGGGTCAGTGTGCGCGCATGCTTGCTTCTGATCTGTGGTGGCGAAAGTATAAGCGCTGCGGAGACAAACTTTATTTGTAGACTGCAAGGAGGTCCATGAAAAAACAAACTTTTAGAGTTTATACTTTATTTTAAGATAATTTCATAAGCGTAGTTAGATGGGGTTGGGGAGGGGGGTGTTGGGGTTTAAAGCCCCATGTAACCGCCACATATAAATAATGCTGGGAGAAATCAGGATTTTTGATACTATGAACCAAATGAGCCATTTACTACAGACAGTTCACAGATTAGAAAGAGTAAAACAGGTTGGTCCTATTTTGCACCCAGGTGCTAATTTCCATCCAAAGCAGTTGTAGCAGGGCAGACATATGCACTTTATTATAAAATAAAATAAAGAACCACATTTTGCACAGAGATTGATATAGGATTTAAAATAATTCCATATCATGCCATGCTCAATTTGGATAATAAATAGCAAAATCCAGGATGCCGCTCCAGAATATCTTCAAAATGCTCCGTCTTTATTAGTTTATGTCATACAAATGCAAATGAAGCAGCATTTTTTATGTTTTCTTATGCCGAATCCACCCTGACCACAATTACACTGTTTAAAAAAGAAGAAAAAACTGAGCTTGGCATTATCTCACACACACCTGATATCAGTGTGTGAGTGTGTCTGTTTGAATGGGTGAATGCAAGGCATCATTGTAAAGCGCTTTGAGCGTCTGATTCAGATGGAAAGGCGCTATCTAAATGCAGCCCATTTACCATTATATCTATTTTTGTATTATCCGATATCCTTTATCTTTGCTAAATTTGCTGCTGTTACCATAAAATGCACAATCATAGTGATATTTTACATATATGTTCCTTGCTATTGTCATTTATACAGCACCCATGTCCTCCTCCAGTTTGAGTGCTTAGTACATATACAGTTAACATGTCTCATTCACAAACTCACCACATACCTACAAATAAAACACACTGTGTTGTGACCCTCTAAAGTTCCCTCTAAATTGGGTGTGCTATTTAAAATCACCCTCTGCCTGTTAATGCTGCGACTGCAGCATGTCACTGCTGCTGCTCCACCCCAGCATCCACCTGTGGACTCTGACTGAGGAGAAAATGTGGAGACATAATCATCATTCCATTTATCTCAAGAAAACATCCACGGGAAGTGACGTGAAGGGAGCGTGGCTGCCAAACTCAAAGACATGTGCTGCTGTTGCAATAAATATTGTCTGACAGAAATTCTCTTATGTGGGTGTGTTGCTCTTAAAATTTTAGCTCAGTGATTAATTTCTATTTTGTATTAGTTACCATGGGTGTATGTATATTTTTATATACAAATGTACACGTTTTTATTTTTTTTGGTTAAAGGGGTGGGCATTTATAAGCTTTTGCTTGTACCTACATGGGTGCATTGTTGGATTGTTTTCTTTGTGAGTTTTCTTTGCTATTTTGGGTCTGTGTGTGTTGAATAAATTCATTCATTCATTCAGTTCATTCATTCATATGTGAGGTGTAGTTGGACAGAGGTGACACATTGATATCGCCTGTCCTCAAAAGCCATTCGGGCCTTATATCCTATGGGCCTGAGGTCCATTAGTGCCAGTGCTTATCCCTAAACACCCTAACATGAAGCAGATGAGGGTCCATGAATCCCCCTTGACTGTACGGCATTCCCGTTTGCAGCTAGGTGGACGATGCAGATGAAGTGCCTTGGTGCAAGGATAGAGACAGGTAGTGTGAGTGGGATTTGATCCCAGGTTGGTAGCTGAGCTCCTTATCCCACTGAACTACCTGTTCTGCAGGTACCATTGTGCTTTAAACCAAAAACCTGTTCTAAATAGAGTCCAGCACTATATAGCATTGTACAAAGAGCACAGCACTCAGATGCACCTTACACAAGATGGTTCATCATCAGTCATCTATAACTGTGTAATACTACATGAAAGGTGCATTACAGAAACTGGTTACTCCCCCCACCCTCTGTCACACAGAGAGGTTATATCACAAAGCAAGGCAGCTGCAAAAATGTTTACAGTTTTAAAATGCTCAACACAGTGAAGCAAGTGTTTCAGAAAATGACTCACTGTTTCAAAATGTTTGAAATGCTGCAATGTGATAAGTCATACAGTAGTTTTCAGGGATGCTTTGATTCGGACAACAAGCCACTGTTCTGAAACAAATTAAAATAAGAACAAAGAAAGCAACTGCTTAAGGAAATAATTCAGTGTTCACCCCCCGCCCCCGAAAATCCTAGCTACACCCCTTGGTGGATTCCTGCATACTGTAGAAATCACACAGTGGCATCTGTTGTGTGCCCCCCAACGGTGTTTCCATCTTTTTGTGTCAGTCACACTAAACTACACCCAAACATCACCTTTCACAAGATCACTGAATAATTTCTTTTATCACCCAAAAACCAGAATGTATTCAATATGCCCGTCTGACACAAATCCATTTTCCTGTTTTTCCTTCACTTTTATGGTCACTAACAAAAGAGCACACTACAGTCTGATTCCCCTCTCGCCTCCTAAATGGGATTACAAGTACATCCCAGAGTAATTAAGAACAAATGCTCCGTCTCTCGTGAACACATTACTCTTTGATTCATGACTATTTAATTTGGGAGTGAGCTGATCTTTGCACTATGTGCGGTGCCCTGCTGCTCAGCATCAGTTATACTCTCCAAAATCCAATACGAGTCATTCTGTACCTCGTGTCCTCATTGTCAAGTGCAGAGGAGTGAAAGTCTGCGTGAAGGATGAGGCTGCGATGGGATTAAGACAGTGGACAGATGTGAACAAGCACAGAAGACAGCGAGCTGGAGAAGGCCAGAGTCTGTGAAATCGAACCCCCCGAAACATACACACACGCATACACACATACCTCCTGTGATAAATGCAAATAATCTCTGAACTCATTCCACTTTTTTACAAGTAGGATAGGTGCTAATTGCAGGGATGGAGAATTGGAGAACACCACAGTGCAGGATGAACAGATGGAGCTCACCGAGAACCAGAATGGAAAAATGGCTCACCTTGGTCTGAGCACAGCTCTGTATATATGTGTGTGTGTGTGTGTGTGTTGTTTCACCCTGTTCCTTTGTTGAGCAGTGAGGGGTGGACACTGGACAGGAAGCCAAAACCACCTCCAGTGTGTGATAGAAAAGCAGAGTTTGGTGTCATCGTCTGCTGCCTGCCGGCACACACGGTTAGGTCCATATATATTTGAACACCGACTAAGAAGTTTAGCTGTGTGTCACAGCATGTTAGAGTTTAAAGTACATCATGTCACCTTTAAGAGTAATTACATCCACGTCAGAAAAACAGTGTAGTACAGCCTGAGTGTGTGTGTGTGTGTGTGTGTGTGTGTGTGTGTGTGTGTGTGTGTGTGTGTGTGTGTGTGTGTGTGTGTGTGTGTGTGTGTGTGTGTGTGTGTGTGTGTGTGTGTGTGTGTGTGTGTGTTACTCATCATTGTGTGTGGTGATAACATATTGCAGCCTGAACAGAAATGGTGTAGCGGGTGAGTGAGTGAGTCTATCCCAACCAGCTTGTGTAAGCAACAACACAAAAACAATAAATAGTACTATATTGTAAGTCACCTCATTAATGGCTCCGTTCACACATAACACGAAGTTAGGCGAAAGAAGCAGAAACTATCTGAAAAAGGGCAAATAAAAAAAATGAATGTGCGAACCGCAAAAAAATTGCAACAGCTGTCGGGAGGGACAGATGATCAGATAGGCGTGAACGATCCTGCAGTGACAGTTTCATGCATGCTCGTGTGCACGTGCATGAACACAGTGGGAGCATGTGAGAGGTGTGATATCACATCATGCTCACACAGCAGTGGAAGCACTCACATGTTGAACAGATGTATGTAAATCAACGAAAATGTGTAAGGACAAAATAATGAGAGAGCACAGAACATTACAAGAACAACAAGAGCAAGAGATTTCTGACGTCCGCCAATCCAGATCCAGATCACCTCCAAAATTCTGTGGAGTCTTCCATGGCCTAACATAGTTGTATGTAAATTGTGGCAGAGGGAATAACAATGGTGCCCTCTGCTAGACCTCTACAGTGAGAAGTGCACTTTTGCGACTTGTGTTAAATCATCAATGCCAAGAGATAGCCATGGAGGTTTTTTTTATTTTATTTTATTACCTGTTTACATTTGGATGCCTTATTTTGTTATACATTGCACTTACTTTTTCAGTATTACATTGAAAGCACTTCATATTATTAAATTGTTTACTTTTGTGAGGTAGAAAAAACTTTAAGTACAGTATGACTCCCAGTTGTCTGAAGTTGTGTGAGAGTTTGCGTTATTTAATTTGCATTACAGAGTGTATTCTCTTCTTCTTATTTTTTGGTACATTGCTTAATGAGCACATTTTAATTTTAGACTTACCTGAACGACAGTTGTGGCCTCATGAGTGTACAATGTTTTCTGTTAATACTTTATTCTATCAAGTGTCCATTTCATTCATTAGACATATTTAATATTAAGTTTTATTATACATTTTTTTAAGAGCTGTTGTAACGTGAATTTCTCCACTGTGAGATCAATAAAGTCTTATCTTAAATAACTGAACATACAGTTGAATTTAAAGATCCATTAAAGGTGGTAGTGTTTGCCATATTCATTGGCAAAAAAAATCGCCATATTCATATATTCATTGGCAAATTTTAACATTAAAAAATGTTAGAATAGTTGCTTTCCCTGATACTTACTCATTTAGACGACATGTTATAACAGGTGGGTGTAACACGATGGTTCCAACAAAGATGCTGTTAGAAGAATAAGACTTAATGCTTCACAACATCAGTTACAGTCATAATCAAAACAAGCACTCCTGGCCACCAGACCCAGGTTTTGGAAATGAAACATAATAGTAAGTCCCTTCGGCTGCTCCCGTGTTTGCACTCCGGGTCGCCACAGCAAATCCAAGGTGGATCTGCATGTTGAACTGGCACAGGTTTTACGCCGGATGCCCTTCCTGACACAACTCCACATTACATGGAGAAATGTGGCAGGGGTGGGATTTGAACCCGGAACCTTCTGCACTGAAACCAAGCACTTGGCCACTACCCCTGGAAATGAAACATAATAATAATAATAATTATTATTATTATTATTATTATAACAAGAGCAATCTGAGATTTCTGACATCCGCCAATCCAGATCTGGATCACCTCCAAAATTCAATGGAGTCTTACATACCCTAATATCTATCTGTGGTGCAAATTTGGTGAGAAGTAGTTTGGATGTAATCCTTCAAAGCGTATGTAAAGTGATAACTTGATCCAGAATCCATATTCGGCAGTAGCAAAACAAGGTCACAAAACAAAGCTGGGTCGGTACACGGCAAGACAAGGCAGAGCTATGAAAAAGGCTGGTACGAGGACTGTGAAAATCAATGTACTGGCCAGGCTTGAGTGAAAACAGAGGGCTTAAATAACCAGGGTGGAAATGAGGAATCTTTTAATCTTGAATAAATTTTAATCTTGTGTTGAATGAATTCTTTTGTGATTTTAAACATGCTTTTCTCCAATCTTCTACAGTAATATCTTCTTGTAAGTCTACTTTCCAAGTGTTTAATTTGTCTAGTGCTGATTCTGTTGAGTGCTCCGCTAAAAGCTAATAGAATCTAGATATGTGTTTTTTCCCCATTCAGATTATTATTAATCACTGTTTCTTCAATAATCGATAGTGGGGGTGTGGTCATGAATGTCTTATGTTTTGATGCAATAAAACTTCTTAATTGCAAATATTTGAAAAAATGTTTTTGAGGAACGCCGTACTTATGACAAAGTTGATCAAATCTGAGAAGGGTACCTTGAGAATAAAGGTCCGAGACCATCCCGATTCCTTTCTCTGCCCATAATTTGAATCCCCCATCCAATGTACCAGGTTTAAATAGCCTGTTTGTTGAGAAAGCAAAACCACAGTAATCCTCCTGAGGGAAAACTCCAAATAACTCTCAGAGTACAGAGGAAAACTGGAAAACGTGTAGTGTCAATTGTTATACTTAGCAAGTAAGAAGTGAGGGGTGGAGACGCCAACTCCTCCAAACTTCCAACAAACCCAGCTACAAGCTGCAAGTATATAAATCACAACTGCAAAGACTTCAGTAGCAATGAATGTGCATACGGCACAAAACAGCTGAGTATGTTTACCTGTTAGGTAAGCTGATAACTCGGCAGAGTTATGGTGTCTCTCCCAGGCTTTTATGGATGTGGTGATGAGTGATGACAGACAGCTGATGACGGCCTAACGGTGCACACCTGGTGGTACCAAAAAGGCCAGTGCCCCCTCTAGAGGCCCAAACGCTGCCAACATGGCAGGGCGCCATCTGGTGGTGGGCCAGCAGTACCTCCTCTTCAGCGGCCCACACAACAGGACCCCCCCCAACTGTGCCTCCTGGTGCCCGCCCCGGCTTGTCTGGGTGCTCCCGGTAGAAATCGGCCAGGAGGGCGGGATCCAGAATGAAGCTCCTCTTCACCCATACCCCTCCCAGTCTACCAGATATTGATACCCCTGGCCCTCCGATGAACATCCAGGAGTCTCCTCACCATCCAGGCTGGTTCTCCATCGATGATCCGGGCAGGAGGTGGCGCTGGTCCGGTGTGTGGTAAGGTTTGATCTGGGAAAACATGAAAAACCGGGCTGATCACTTTAAGGATCTTGTAGGGTCCAATGTAACGGTCGGTTAGTTTCGGGGAGTCCGTTTGTAGAGGGATGTTCTTTGTGGAGAGCCAAACCTCCTGCCCGGGCTGGTATGTTGGGGCCGGGGCACGTCGGTGGTCCTTAGCCCGTGTCCGGGCCTTCAGGAGAGCAGAACGGGCTTTCTTCCACACCCAACGGCATCTCCTGAGGTGGGCCTGGACCGAGGGCACCTCGACCTCTCCCTCGATGGCCGGAAACAATGGGGGTTGATATCCCAAGCAGACCTCGAACAGGGAGAGGCCGGTAGATGATGACACCTGGCTGTTATGTGCGTACTCGATCTAGGCCAGGTGTGGACTCCAGGCCGTCGGGTGTGCAGAGGTGACGCATCTCAAGGCCTGCTCCAAGTCCTGGTTAGCCCGCTCTGCTTGACCGTTAGTTTGTGGGTGGTACCCGGACGACAGGCTCACCGTGGCCCCCAGCTCCTTACAGAAACTCCTCCAGACCAGCGAGGAGAACTGAGGACCACGGTCTGATACAATGTCCGTGGGGATACCATGCAGACGCACAACGTGGTAGACCAGGAGGTCTGCAGTCTCCTGGGTAGTCGGGAGCTTCGGGAGGGCCACGCAGTGGGCCGCCTTCGAGAACTGGTCCACTATCGTCAGGATGACTGTCTTCCCCTGGGAGGCAGGGAGACCCGTGACGAAGTCCAGTCCAATGTGGGACCAGGGGCAACGAGGCACAGGCAACAGCTGGAAGAGCCCCTTCTCCGGCTGGTGGGAAGCCTTGCCCCTGGCGCAGGTGGTGCATGCCTGGATGTAGTCCCTGGTGTCGGCTTCGACTGACGGCCACCAGAACCGCTGCCGGACCACTGCCATGGTCCTTCGCACCCTCGGATGGCAGGAGAGCTCCGAACCGTGACAGAAGTCCAACACGGCAGTCCGAGTGTCTGGTGGCACGTACAGTCTGTTGGGTGGTCCACCTCCGGGATCCGGGTGTCGCGTCAGGGCGTCCCTAACAACTCCCTCCATGTCCCACGTGAGGGTTGCGACGATAGTGGGTTCCGGTATGATGGTGTCCGGTGGGTCCAACAGCCTTGCTTTAACTTCTTCTTCTTGCACCCGGGACAGGGTGTCAGACCGGACATTCTTGGTCCCGGGGCAGTAGGTGATCTTGAAGTTAAAGCGTCCAAAAAACAATGACCACCGGGCTTTCCTGGGGTTCAGCCGCTTAGCGGTCTGGATATATTCCAGGTTCCGGTGGTCAGTGAGAACCACAAATGGGACCACGGCTCCCTCCAACAGATGTCTCCACTCCTCAAGGGCCTCTTTCACAGCCAGGAGTTCCCGATTTCCAACGTCATAGTTCCGTTTGGCGGGGGTTAACCTGCGGGAGAAGTAAGCACAAGGGTGGAAAACACTATCGGACTCCCTGCTCTGGGACAGCATGGCTCCTATCCCTGAGTCAGAGGCATCCACTTCAACAATAAACTGGTGGCTAGGATCGGGCTGCACCAGAACTGGTGCAGTTGAAAACCGGTGTTTCAACTCCCTAAACGCGGCTTCACACCGATCCGACCAGGTGAAGGGGACTTTGGTGGAGGTCAGGGCTGTAAGGGGGCTAACTACCTGACTGTAGCCCTTAATGAACCTCCTGTAAAAATTGGCGAACCCTAGGAACTGTTGCTGCTTCCTACAATTTATCGGTTGGGGCCAATCTCTCACCGCAGCTACCTTAGCCGGATCGGGTACGACGGAGTTGGAGGAGATAATGAACCCCAAGAAGGACAGAGAGGTTTGATGGAACTCGCATTTCTCGGCCTTCACAAACAGCCGGTTCTCCAATAACCACTGAAGGACCTGACGGACATGCTTAACATGAGTCTCAGCGTCCTGGGAGAAGATGAGGATATCGTCTAGGTATACGAAGACGAATCGGTTCAGGAAATCCTGCCGAACGTCATTAACCAAAGCCTGGAACTTTGCGGGGGCGTTAGTGAGGCCGAGTGGCATGACCACGTACTCAAAGTGCCCTAAGGGGGTGTTAAATGCCGTCTTCCACTCGTCTCCCTTCCTTATCCAAACTAAATGGTAAGCATTCCTAAGATCCAACTTCATGAATATTTTGGCTCCATGCAGGGGCGTGAACACTGAATCTAAGAGAGGCAATGGGTATCGGTTGCGAACGGTAATCTCATTCAGCCCTATATAATCAATGCATGGACGGAGACCGCCGTCCTTCTTGCCCACAAAAAAGAAACCTGGAGGTAGAAGGTGTTACATAAAACACAATCTCCTTCCTGTGATTACCAGAGACGACCAAGGTTAAAGGCCGTGTCTGGTGTGTGATTTCTGGAAGTAGGGTGCCATCTAGTGCCCGCACCTTTAATGGTGAAGGAATGGCCACCAGAGGGAGCCCCACTGCCTTAGCCCACCTACTATCCAGTAGGTTCCCTTCCGATCCTGTGTCAATCAGTGCTGGAGCGGTAAGGGCTAAATCCTCACAGAGGATTGTGACTGGGAGTCGTGCGCATTTTCGTGGAACACCCGTGTGGTTTGTATGGCTCACCCTTAGCCCAGTCTCTAAGGGTGAGCATTGAAGTTTTAACTGTTTGGGGCAATTCTTCTGTGCATGCTCACTCGAGCCGCAGTAAAAACACTCTCCTCCACGGGCCAGCCTCCTATGTCTTTCCTTCAATTTGACTTTAGCCCTGCTCGTGTCCATAGCAACGTCAGCAGGGGGAGCTGGTGAATAACCAGATCAACAAGCCCATCTAGATCCCGCGGCTGATCCTTAGCCACCAGATGCTCCCTTAGGGCTGGAGACAGGCCGTTTAACAAAGGTGGCACGGAGTGAGACTGAATCCCAACCGGACCTCGCTGCCGCAATGCGGAAGTCGATTGCGTAATCAGCTGCACTCCATCGTCCCTGTCTCATTGACAGCAGCATATTTGAAGTGGACTCGCCTCTGTTGGGATGATCAAACACCTGTCGAAGCTCCCTTATGAACCCAGTGTAAGTTGAGAGGATCCGTGAATCTTGCCTCGCCCCAAAGCAAATTAATCACATAAGCCACCCGGGTGTGCTCCGACGCGTACATAACGGGCCGTTGTGAAAAAACGAGCGCGCACTGCATCAAGAAGTCGGCGCACGTTTCGACACAACCACCATACGGTTCCGGGGGACTAATGTAAGCTTCGGCCGACGAGGGGGGAGACCTCTGAATGACCACTGGATTTATTTTGTTCGGTGGCAGATCTACTGGAGGATGAGTGGCTGCAGCCACACCTGACACACTCGTGTCTACATGCGCGGTGAGAGCCTCCGTCCTACGGCTGAGGTGAGCACTCTGCTCCGTTAATAAATCCAAACGCCCCTCGGAATCCATGACGTGGCCGAGTTATCCTGTTGAGAAAGTGAATGCACGGACCCATGTTAGGGGGCGTCAATAGGAATACCAATAAATAACAATTTATTGTGCAAAAGTGCAAACAGGTCTCAAATATGCAGAGTCCAATCAAATAACAGATGGTGACACGTGGGCAGGCCCGAGGGTAGGAGACGCCTATCCAGAGAAGAGCCGGAACCCACGAAGTTCCACCGCCAGCCGGAGGCCTGCAATACACCAGAGCCGCCAAGTCCTGGTACCCCAGGTGGCCACCGCTCGAGGCTGTTGGACCGGTACTGCTGGCAGGAGCAAAAACAGATGAGATGGGTGTGTGCACACGCAGCAAACAGTTAGCAAAACCGCAGTAATCCTCCTGAGGGAAAACTTCTTCAGCGGGCCACACAACACTGTTGCCCCAGATAGGAGTAAATTGTGACAAAGTTATTGTTTCATTAACAAAGTTATGTGCCGCGTACCATACTGATATTGTATTTTTAATAAAAGGGTTTCTTGTCTGTTTTTTCAGCTTCTTGATATGTGAAGAATATAAATATTGCTTTATGGGCAAATCTGACACTGATTTTTGTTCAATATTTACTCAAACGGGTGGCGTGGATGAAAAATAGTACACTGCAGAACTTAACTGGGTGGCCCAATAATACCATTTCAGGTTTGGGACCCGGAGTCCTCCCCTTTCATAGGGTAAAAATAATAACTTGAGCCGGAGTCTACCTTTTCTATTGCTCCAGATAAATTGGCTAAATATAGTATCCATTTTTTTATGGAAGTTACTAGGCAGTGGGAGTGGGAGTGCTTGGAAAAGATATATAAATTTGGGTATAATAGACATTTTAATAAGGTTTATACGACCAATCATTGATATCGGCAATTTAGACCACCGGTCCAATTTTTCTGTCACTTCGTCTACCAGAGCGTTATAGTTTAAAGGGACAATGTCGCCAAGTTTCGGGGCAATCTTAACACCAAGTTATTTAAACGCATCTTGTGTGGCTGCAATTGGTGTATTTATTTTGGGATTACATCTTTCCTTTTCGTTTAGAAATAACAGTAGTGACTTAGATTTATTTACTCTGTATCCAGAAAATTTGCCAAAGTTTTCAAGTAATTTAACCAAATTTGGAATACTGCTCCTCAGGTTCGTTAAGAAAAAAATATCCTCCCCATATAATGCTATATGATGCTCTATGTCTCATATTCTGATGCCATCTATATTCCTACATGTCCTAACTGCGATCGCGAGAGGTTCTATTGCTAAAGTGAAAAGCAGAGGGGACAAAGGACAAAGGGTTTAGAAATTGTATTATTAGTCATCTGAGAAATGGTTCTCCTAAACCAGGGGAGGCCAAGTTCGGTCCTCGAGAGCCACATTCCTGACACTCTTAGTTGTCTTCCTGCTCCAACACACCTGAATCCAATGAAAGACTCGTTAGCAGACTTTTAATGAGCCTTTCATTGGATTCAGGTGTGTTAGAGCAGGGAGACAACTAAGAGTGTCAGGAATGTGGCTCTCGAGGACCGAACTTGGCCACCCCTGTCCTAAACCGTATCTAGGTAGCAGATCAAAAAGGTATTTCCACTCTATTCTATCAAATGCTTGACTAGCATCAACTGATAGCATTACAGTATCTTTGGCATTATTTTTCTCAAACAGCACATTCAACACTCTCCTGATGTTATGGAAGCCTTGTCGTTGTAATACAAAACCGTTCTGATCATTACTGACCAACTGAGGAAGATACTGTTCTAACCTTTTAGAGAGAGCTTTGCACAAGATTTTTGTGCACATCCCATTAAACTAATAGGCCTGAAAGATGAGCAACTGGTAGGTGATTTATCAGGTTTTAATATCACAGTTATCATAGCTAATCGTAATGATGGTGGAAGAGTTCCTGTTTTATATGATTTGTTAAACATATCCAGTAAAGGTTTTGCAAGTTTCTGTTTAAACTTCTTATAAAATTCTACAGGTATCCCATCAGGACCAGGTGCTTTACCGCTGTTCATACTGCTCATGGCATCATAAAGATCCTCAACTGTCAATGCCCTGTCCAGTGCTTCCTTTTCATCATCAGATAATTTCTGGAACTGTAGCTGATCGAGAAATGCTTGTTGTTGTGTAGCTCCAGAATATTCAGATTTGTATAATAGTTCATAAAAGTTTCTAAAGGTAGTATTAATTTCAGCTGGGTCTGTTGTTAAGTCACCTGACATAGTCTTTATACTGTTAATTGTCCTTTCGGCTTGCATTTTCTTGATCCGCCAAGCCAGTAATTTGCTTGGTTTTTCACCCTGATCATAGTATGTTTGCTTGGTCCATAAAAGGTTTTTAGCAATTTTGTCAGTTGTTAGTTTACTGTATTACGCTCTCATTACTGTTAATTGTTGCTGTTTATCCTCATCATTATTCTCATAAAGATCTAATTCTAGTGTTTTGATCTGTCTTTCCAATGTCTGTATTTCCTTTTTGTGCTGTTTAGTCTTTGAGCTTGTATATTTAATAATTTCTCCCCTTATGTATGGTTTGAAAGTTTCCCACCTTACACTGGCAGTTGTTTCATCCGTATTTAATAGGAAGTAATTATCTATGCAGGTTCCTATGAATTTAATAAAGGGTGGATCTTGTAGCCAATATATCTGGAACCTCCACCTCTGATGTTGAGCAGATATGCCTAAGCATATTCCCATTGAGGCAGGTGCATGGTCACTAATCACTATGCTGTCATAAAGCACTTTGTGACATTAATAAGCAGTTCAACAGATATTAGGAAATAATCGATACGTGAATATGTTTTATACGTAGAAGAGTGACAGGAAAATTCTTTTTTGTTTGGATTTCTTTCCCTCCATATATCGACTAGTCTTAGATCTTTTATGATTTCAGTCAGCTTTCTCCTTGTCTGTACGTGCGATGTATCAGTTCCAGTAAGTCGATCCAATGCTGGATCTAATGTGCAATTAAAGTCACCCCCAAAAATATAGAGACCTTCTAAGGTGGACACAGTCAACAGTAATTTGTCAAAAAATGAAGGCATGTCCTCACTAGGCCCATAAATATTAATGAGGTTGACCTTACGTGACATAATGTTTCCTTGTACAATCACATATCTACCTTGATTATACGACAGAACTTGTTTTGGAAAAAAGTCATTTAAAAAAATTGGAGAATTTTTCATTGTTTAAATTTTCAATAGCATCAATGTCATAAGGTGTAATGACACAAAATTGACTGCAGACAACAGTGGTGTCCTGCTGATTATACTACAACACTCACTTTGGGAAAAACTCATTTTTAAAAAATTTTGGAGAATTTTTTATTGTTAAATTTTCAATAGCATCAAAGTCATTAGGTGTAGTGACACAAACTTAACTGCACACAACAGTGGTGTCCTGCTGATTATACTACAGAGCTCGCTTTGAAAAAAAGGAATTTAAAAAATTTTGGATAATTTTTCATTGTTTAAATTTTCAATAGCATCAATGTCATAAGGTGTAGTGACACAAAATTTGCTGCAGACAACAGTGGTGTCCTGCTGATTATACTACAACTATTATACTCACTTTGGGAAAAAGTCATTTAAAAAAAATTGGGGGGATTTTTCATTTATTAAATTTTCAATTGTGTCAAAGTCATAAGGTGTAGTAATTTTTTTTAATTACTTTTTCCCAAACTGAGTGCTGTAGTATAATCGACAAGACACCGCTGTTGTGTGCAGTGAATTTGGTGACACCACATCTTGTGACTTTGATGCTATTGAAATATAAACAATCAAAAATTCTCCAAAATTTTTCTAAAATGACTTTTTCCCAAAGTGATTGTTGTAGTATAATCTGCAGGACACCCTTGTTGTGTGCAATAAATTTGTCATTATACCTTATGACTTTGATGCTATTGAAAATTTAAACAATAAAAAAATTCTCCAAAATTTTTTTTAAATGACTTTTTCCCCAAAGTGAGTGTTGTAGTATAATCTGCAGTACACCACTATTGTGTGAAGTAAATTTTGTGTCACTACACCTTATGACTTTGATGCTATTGAAAATATAAACAATAAAAAATTCTCCAAATTTTTTTAAAATTACTTTTTTTCAAACTGAGTGCTGTAGTATAATCTACAGGACACGGCTGTTGTGTGCAGTGAATTTTGTGTCACTACACCTTATGACTTTGATACTATTGATAATTTTAAAAAGAATAATCCCCCCAAATTTTTTTTAAAAATGACTTTTTCCCAAAATGAGTGTTGTGTTATAATCAGCAGGACACCACTGTTGTCTGCAGTAAATTTTGTGTCACTACACTTTATGACATTGATGCTATTGAAAATTTAAACAATGAAAAATTCTCCAATTTTTTTTTAATTACTTTTTCCCAAACTGAGTGCTGTAGTATAATCGACAAGACACCGCTGTTGTGTGCAGTGAATTTGGTGACACCACATCTTGTGACTTTGATGCTATTGAAATATAAACAATCAAAAATTCTCCAAAATTTTTCTAAAATGACTTTTTCCCAAAGTGATTGTTGTAGTATAATCTGCAGGACACCCTTGTTGTGTGCAATAAATTTGTCATTATACCTTATGACTTTGATGCTATTGAAAATTTAAACAATAAAAAAATTCTCCAAAATTTTTTTTAAATGACTTTTTCCCCAAAGTGAGTGTTGTAGTATAATCTGCAGTACACCACTATTGTGTGAAGTAAATTTTGTGTCACTACACCTTATGACTTTGATGCTATTGAAAATATAAACAATAAAAAATTCTCCAAATTTTTTTAAAATTACTTTTTTCAAACTGAGTGCTGTAGTATAATCTACAGGACACGGCTGTTGTGTGCAGTGAATTTTGTGTCACTACACCTTATGACTTTGATACTATTGATAATTTTAAAAAAGAATAATCCCCCCAAATTTTTTTTAAAAATGACTTTTTCCCAAAATGAGTGTTGTGTTATAATCAGCAGGACACCACTGTTGTCTGCAGTAAATTTTGTGTCACTACACTTTATGACATTGATGCTATTGAAAATTTAAACAATGAAAAATTCTCCAATTTTTTTTTAATTACTTTTTCCCAAACTGAGTGCTGTAGTATAATCGACAAGACACCGCTGTTGTGTGCAGTGAATTTGGTGACACCACATCTTGTGACTTTGATGCTATTGAAATATAAACAATCAAAAATTCTCCAAAATTTTTCTAAAATGACTTTTTCCCAAAGTGATTGTTGTAGTATAATCTGCAGGACACCCTTGTTGTGTGCAATAAATTTGTCACTATACCTTATGACTTTGATGCTATTGAAAATTTAAACAATAAAAAAATTCTCCAAATTTTTTTTTAAATGACTTTTTCCCCAAAGTGAGTGTTGTAGTATAATCTGCAGTACACCACTATTGTGTGAAGTAAATTTTGTGTCACTACACCTTATGACTTTGATGCTATTGAAAATATAAACAATAAAAAATTCTCCAAATTTTTTTAAAATTACTTTTTTTTCAAACTGAGTGCTGTAGTATAATCTACAGGACACGGCTGTTGTGTGCAGTGAATTTTGTGTCACTACACCTTATGACTTTGATACTATTGAAAATTTTAAAAAAGAATAATCCCCCCAAATTTTTTTTAAAAATGACTTTTTCCCAAATGAGTGTTGTGTTATAATCAGCAGGACACCACTGTTGTCTGCAGTAAATTTTGTGTCACTACACTTTATGACATTGATGCTATTGAAAATTTAAACAATGAAAAATTCTCCAATTTTTTTTTTATTACTTTTTTCCAAAGCGAGTTCTGTAGTATAATCAACACGACACCGCTGTTGTGTGCAGTGAATTTGGTGACACCACATCTTGTGAGTTTGATGCTATTGAAATATAAACAATCAAAAATTCTCCACAATTTTTCTAAAATGACTTTTTCCCAAAGTGATTGTTGTAGTATAATCTGCAGGACACCCCTGTTGTGTGCAGTAAATTTTGTGTCACTACACCTTATGACTTTAATGCTATTGAAAATATAATCAATCAAAAATACTCCAAAATTTTTTAAAATTACTTTTTCCCCAAACTGAGTGCTGTAGTATAATCTACAGGACACGGCTATTGTGTGCAGTGAATTTTGTGTCACTACACCTTATGACTTTGATGCTATTGAAAATTAAAAAAATAAAAAATTCTGCAAAGTTTTTCATAATGGCGTTTTCCCAAACTGAGCTCTGTAATCAGCAGGACCCCACTGATGTGTGCAGTGAATTTAGTGATATCACTCCTTATTACAGTGATTTATTCAATCATTTTCTGGTGTCTTTTTTCCATGTTTGCACTTTGTAGATGGTCCCTAAGCTTCCGTTTCTTTACCGCCTGCCCGTTCAGATCAGTGATATTTTTTCAGCTCAGAGGACGGCTCATATGGATAAAAATAAGGTTGTAGCTTGTTGTCTACCTTCCTGAGGTTAGAAACTAGTGTTTGTCTTTGGACAATGTTTCTCTTAAGATCTATTGAGCCATGAACTTCGAATCTGTGAATATCTTTCTAACTTTACCGAAGTATGCAACTTCGAGCGTTTCTGCAGACAGATCCTGGAAGAAAGACAGCTTGCTGTCGCCGTGCATGATTTCTCGCTTCCTTGCTTCACGATACACAAATTCCTTCTCCTGAAACTTCAAAAAACAGACAAGAACTGCTCGGTTCTTGTGAGGTGTGGCCGGTGCCAGTGTGCAATGAACTCGCTCCAGAGTGAAAGTTTTATCAGGACAATCGAGCCATCGTGGCAGCATGTCGCAAACAAAGTCATTGTGGCTTACTTCCTTCAGCTCGTTCATGTAGTCCAAAAATCCGTAAGTTCTTTCTTCTGCCACAATTTTCCAGATCTTCTGTTTTTGATTCAAGATAGGCAATTCGTTTAGTGGCAGACTCATTGCCTCTTGAGTGTGCTGTCTTCTGTTGTTGCTATGTGCGTTTCTGCCTCTCCAATATGTGTTGTATTTGCAACCACGTTTTTTTCCCACGCCTGAAAGCTTGCTTTCATCGCCACAATTGAGTTTTCCATATTCGACAGACGGTTATCAATGTTGTCCAGCTTTGATCCAAAGTCCGAGCGAAGGGACTTCAACTCCGTTAGCACATCGGCTAAATTTGCCATTCTGCTATCTTCATTAGCTGCCGCTGCTGCCGGAGAAGTTGTCTCAGCGATGTTTGCCTTGCGTGCTCTGGTGAAAATATTGTAGGGTTTCGATTCGGGTGGTACTGACATATCCAGAGCCGCACTGTTTACTCAAAATTGTCGGTGCATTTGTTGGGTTTTTCTAAAGTTTGTGTCTGGCTGTGTGGAGCTTCCAGTCTACGCCACCATCTTACTCTTGGTCCCACGTGACCCCCCGAGCTCCAGGTATTTATAAACTGAATCTTAAAGATACCATCAGAGGACGAAGTGGAGCTGAGACAGACACAACTGGTCTAGCTGTGTAAGGATTTATAGCTTAGTATTTTATCATGCATTGCAGTTTTTTCTTAACTAGATTAGTGAGACTTTTAAGAATATGAACACATTTCTATACTACACTGACTGTGCTGCTCATTTCTGTCTTTAGGAAGGCATTTGCTTACGATGCTTCACTCGTTTCCTGGCTGTATTATTAGGTGCTACAGTAGCAATTGTTATTATGCTTCAGTACAGAAGAGGAAGAGGTAAGTAATTCAACCGTTTTACAACACAGGTTTATTTTTCTGAGAAATGGTTAATTGCAATTTAACAACTGACAAAAAAGATGCTTCAGTATGTATTTTTTGCTTTTATGGGTTCCTATAGTCCCACCTTAATTGCTTCCTGGTTCTTGTATGAGATATAAGAACTGACCAGCATTCTTACAGCAGGACAGTGTGTTCATTTACTAAAATTACCGCAGCCGTGTATTTTTATGTTTTATGTGATAAAACAAAACACCTACTTGATAAAAATAATAAACCTACAAATGGGCATCATGTTACAGTTTTAATGTCATGTGTGCTTTCTATTGGAAGAAATTTGTTTGTCAAAGTGTTCCATAAAATGTCAAGCAAATCATTTGGTTAAAATAATCTTGAAGAGGTAAGGCATTTAGGGGTGATTCTTTAACTACGGGCACTATTGGCCTTGTAAATGTAATTTCCACCACACCATTGCCTTACAATATAAAGCGCCTTGGGGCAACTGTTTGTTGTGATTTGGTGCTATATACATGTGCTCTGATGTTACTGTTTATCTCCATAGAAACTACCCACACAATCTTTCATACAAACTTTTTAAAGGGACATTATTGTTGTGGTGGAAATTACGGCAATAGTGTGGGACAACTACATTTCGTTTAAAAAAATCACAACAGTTGTATGACATTGAATACCCCAATTATGTTTTGATTATTTTACTGATATTTTATTCAGAGATATTTTAAAACATTAGAAAAAACGTTTGTTTACTATTCATTTTTATCATTGAAGATCATAAGTCTGGGTGTGGGACAAGCACAAAACGGCAATATTTGCATATAATGATGCTGAAAAAAAGTGAAAAAGTCATCATAGACTACTAGAACAAATTTCTTAAAACACTTTCATTGTAAAGATAACTATAGAAGTGTGAAATTTCCCCTTTTTTCTTTTTTTCATAAAATATGATCAAGGGACATAAAAGTGCCCGTAGTCTAAGAATCACGCTTAGACTGTCTTTAAAAGGGTGGGTGTGTTCAGAAACTAAAAAACTAGGAATCAGGATCAAAGCACAAAACTTTAGAATGATCCACTTCTGGATCTGTAAGAAAAAAGTATAATCAGCTCTGTCTGGACCTAAAGTCTACTTTGCCACCAGGTTTTCCAAAAATCGATTCCTTGCACTTTGACATTAACTGCCGTCAAAGAAACAAGAAATGGAAATATAACCTCCTTGGCAGAGGTATTATTTGGAGGGTGTTTGTCAGCAGTGAGATATAGAAAGTGATAAAAAGAAAAGGTAAAGTGTTTTTGCACAACAGTAATGCCACATAAGAGCAGCTTCAGCATTTACTGGCCCCACTTTCTTCTTCCTCAATCAAAAGACAGACACGAGTCGTTGAAGGTGATTTATAGTTTTCCTTCAAAAATACAAATTTCCTCTATATTACACTGATTATGTGGCTTGATAGGTTTCTCATACTTTCACTTTAATGGTGGCAGGTCTTGGCCTTAAAATGACAATGTCTTGTCTTACTGTGTCGACCCACTTGTAAGTATAGACTCAGCATCTCCACCAGCTCCACCGGACCACTGACACCTCCAGCACCGGCGTCTCCACACCAACTGTGTCCTCACTCAAACTGCACTGGAATCAGAAGAGGGAATTCTGAGTGAGAGCAATTGGTGGCATCATGGATCAAATGATTAATGTCCTTAGTGATATTAGTAAAACAATAAATGCACTTGTGAATAAGTGAATTCTGTCTTTGCTGTTGTGTCTGCATTTGACTGCCTGTTTGTGTCTTTGGTTCAGGGTTTTGTTTTATCCTGTTTCTGTGTTTTCACTTATATGGTTATGGTGTGTCTTCTTATTTCTGTGATCGGCTCCCTATCTGTGCCTTGTTGTTAAACGTCATTGCGTTCTGTCCACATTCCTTCCGTGGGTTGTCTCTGGGTTGTTATCTTGGTTGGTGTCAGTAGTCCTTGTGGTTGATCCTTGTCTGTCTGGTTTCTTCTGTCCTTGTCTCTTTTGTCATTTGTCTCCTTGATGTCTCATGTGGCTTTCCCCCATTCACACTTTATCCATTTTTGAGTTCCACGTTAGTTTTCTGCCTTTTGTTGATGGATTTAGTTGTAGTTTGTTTACTGCTTGATTCCTTATTTCGCTCTTCTTCATGTCTGTTACATCCGCCAAGGAAGTAATAAAATCCTCAGCATTTATTTCTTTATGGCTGTCTGCCTGCCTGTTAGTAGGATTACGTCAAAACTACTGCACAAATTTTGATGATATTTTCACCACAGATAGATATTAGGGTATGAAAGACTATTAAATTTTGGAGGTGATCCAGCTCCGGATCATGGATCAAGATTTCACTTTATATAGGCTTTGAAGGATTACATCAAAACTACTTCCCGTATTCTCACCAAATTTGCACCACAGATAGATATGAGGCCGTGAAAGACTCCACTGCATTTTGGAGGTGATCTGGATCCAGATTGGCAGATGTCAGAAATCTCTGATTGTTCTTGTTTTCTACTGTTTCTCTTTGGATTGGTTCTCTGGGTTTTCTGTGTAGCTCCTCTGTTTTGCACTGTGTTCACTTGATAGATCCATGTCGGTTTTCTGCTTTTTATTTTTGATTCGGCTTTGGGTATTGTTTCGTGTTTTGTTATAGCTGATTATCATGGTGTTTTTAATTATGTGCAGTCTGTTCATCAGTTTTTTCCACTTTTTTTTTTTTTTTTTTTTTTGTGCCCTTTTAAGTTCTACATTTATTTTGTACTATGTGGGTTTTGGATCAGTCTTTTGGTTTTGTGACTTCTTCTTCTTGGTTATCTTCCAGTTATGGTCATGTTATGTTCAACCCAGTCTCACGGCAAGTAGTGATTCAGCAGCACAAAATATACATTAATCTATTGGTTTGTGATATTGTGATGAAAAGCGCCTCATTTTCGTTTCAGTAGCACAAATTCATTCTAATTCATGGTTGCACGAAATTAAAAGTGAAGGGGGGGTGGTTATGGTTATGGTGGGGGGAAGGAGTGTTAGTAATAGTGACTTAAAAAAGCTCCTTCACAAAAATTTGACTCATTTTGTCACGGGAGCACGAAAAAAAAAACGTGAGACTGGGCTGGTTAGGTTCTACTTCACTTGAGATATCTGTTTAAGTATTTGTTCACCTTGTGTTGCCTCTTGACCTTTGATCCTGCCACACCTGTCTTCCATTTTGTCATCAGTTTGACTTGTATTTAAGTCGCACCTGGTTCACTGTTCATTTGCTGGTTCCTTGCGTTTGTTCTCTATTCACACTGCTCCTGGTTTTTATAAGTACTTTTGACCTTTGATGTTGCCGCCTTTTCATGGCTGTAGTAGTTTTTTGGTGACTCTCTGTTTGAATGATTGTTTTATGTTTTGTTTGGAGCAGTTTTTTTTCCATCACCTGTTTGGACTGATATCACTTTGGAAACATTAAATCCTCTTGTTGCACTACTCCTTTTGCTATATTTTCTGCCTGGAAATTGGGTTTACTTTTTGCATCGGGTTCCTCTGGTGGGTGGGATGTTTTGCTCTGGCAGTATGCCGTGGCGGTGTGCCATGTTGTGGAGGATCCCAGAGGCTATCACAATGCGGCACACCTTCTCAGGTCTGTACAGCACCCCCCGCCAAACTGTCCACGCAACACCACGGTCCCTTCATCAGGCTGTTTGCCCCCTCCACTACTGTCCGAGTGAAGAATGGAGTTCATTGTACCGCTTCTGTTGGTTGGTGTTGGGGTTCGTTAGAGGGGTCATCAGCCATGTTCTTAGCGGGTAGCCACAGTCCCCTAGGGTCAGATGAAGGCAGAACACAATACACCACTGAAATGAACCAAACTATTAATGAATGCTGAAGTGCGCCACAGCTAATAGTGTGTGACATTCACAACTTTATGCACATTTTTATTGACAAATACTCAACATAGGGAGACAATCAGGGGCTTGTCAGGAAGCTCTGCAACTCTAGTTTCACCAGCAAAATACACAGAAAAAGAATAACTAAAAATCATATTTGAATGTGCACATGACCAAATGTGCATTGTGCTGATTTTCATTAGAGACAATTAAACAAATAAACTATTTACTCTCTGTTGTGCACATCACTCTGTTGACTTCTTGTTTTCATATTATTAACAGTTGCCTAGCCTCACCCCTGTCACCAAAGGAGCGATAGCTGCAGAAATGTGCGTACGCCAGCCATGACGTTGGCGTGTGGCGCCGCACATTTCCACGGTCATTTGATACATCTGGATGTTAGTGTGGAGATGGACATACGCCATGTTTTTGTGCGTATGTAGCCTTTGTACATGAAGTCCTGCTGAACAGTTCATAAATGTGCACCAATAACAAATTATTAATTTTACATTTAAAGGCTGCAGCTGTGCTGTAATCGCTACCACAGACAAGCGATGTGCTAACAACAAACATATTATGATGATATGCAAATGCCAGAAGATGATTACGAGGTCTATTAAAAAAAAAAACAACCTTTTTTTTTTTTTTTTAAACTTTATGGATCTGAGTCACGTGAGATTGCATCAGCCAACCTTGAACCTTAGTGCGCATGCGTGAGTTCTGTCCCACCTGTCGGCTGCGTTATTCGCCTGTGAGCAGCCTTTGTGTGGGGAGTGGTCCTGTGCGATCGGCGGATTTTTCTTGCAAGGAAAATGGCGGAACGATTGGGGCAGTGCTATTGCATCAAATTTTGCCAGAAACTTGGCGACAGCCAAGTGGAAACCATTCGAAAAATAAAGACGGCTTTCGGGGATGAAGCTATGAGCACCACACAGATTAAGGAGTGGTACATCCGGTTTAAAGACGGACGCGTAACGGTGGAGAGCGCGCCGCGCTCCGGCCGACCATCGACGTGCCGAAATGACGAGATCATTTCCAAAGTGAATGCTGTGGTGATGCGGGACCGTCGAGTGACCATCCAAGAAATTGCGGACGAAGTGGACATCAGTACTTTTTCGGCACATTCCATTGTTACAGAAGATTTGGGCATGAAGCGAGTGGCTGCGAAGTTCGTGCCGAGGTTGCTGACGGCGGAGCAAAAGCACTTCCGTGTGGAAGTCTCACAGGACATGCTGGACTCCACACAAAGTGATCCCAGCTTTATGGACACTATTATCACCGGCGATGAGTCCTGGGTGTACGGGTACGACCCGGAAACGAAATTCCAGTCGTCACAGTGGAAACATTCCACGTCGCCACGACCAAAGAAGGCGCGCCAAGTGCGCAGCAACGTGAAGGTAATGCTGTTTTTTTTTTTTTTTTTTACTCCTGCGGTGTGGTACACCACGAGTACGCACCACAGGGTCAAACAGTAATGAAGGAGTATTACAGGGATGTCCTCCGTCGCCTCCGTGAAGCTGTACGGCGCAAGAGACCAGAGTTGTGGGCCACAGGAAATTGGCGCCTCCACCAAGACAATGCTCCAGCTCATTCCTCCAACTTGATTCTGACTTATTTGTCTAAAAACCAAACTCCTGTGGTTCCACAGGCTCCATACTCCCCTGACATGGTCCCTTGCGACTTCTAGCTGTTCCCAAAAATTAAAAGACCATTAAAAGGAACGCGTTTTGAGATGAGGGAGGACATCATGGCTGCAACAACGGCGGAGCTGCGTGCCATCCCGAAAGAGGCGTTTTTGGAATGCTTCCAACAGTGGCGACACCGCTGGGAGAAGTGTGTGGAGTCCCAAGGAGTGTACTTCGAGGGTGATTAGGTTTCCAACCCTCCAGGTAAGCCAGTTTTTTTTTCCTCCGGCCAAAGGTCGGATACTTTTCTAATAGACTTCGTATGTTGTGTATTACTGATAACATTTAACAGTTGTTTAGAAGGATTGGTAGATACTCTTTTTGCACAGATTAGTTAAAAACATTTAGAAAAACACCTGATATTTTCAAATGTTGTATGCAAAAACATATATAGTGTGTGAATAATGTAAGAAATTGAAATTAAGTAAATAACTTTTTAAAGGGGGAAATTGAATTAATCAAACATACCAGTGGAAAAATTATGATGAATTTGTTTGTTTTTTAAGATTAGATCAAAGTAAGGTCTGACAGAGGACTGAAGCACGAAGAAAAAAATAAAACAAGACCTGAACTCACAAGACTTGGGTACTTTGCAGAAAAGTGATCTCCTGGATACGTCCCAAAAAATAACATTATCCACAGATGTTTTAATTGGTGTCAAACTTGCTATATTTAGAAAAGACCACCCTTTGGGGTGGGAAAATTGCCCTCTATCCGGTATTTAAGATGAACGCAAACCAAGCTGTTCCACTGTTCTTGATGACTGCGAATTTTGCTTCCTTTGCTGGCAAAATAAAAACTGTTGCTTAGAGAGTTCGATCTTCTTCTGACGTTTCTGAACACCTTTAAGGACATCTTTTTGAACAAGTGAGCACAGTTAAAACACTTAGACTCTCGTCTGGTGATCAAGAACTCTGTCCCAAGCCTCGACAACACATCCAGCGTCGTCTGTATTGCAATAGCACATATATTAGTTTTCATCAAGCAATGGTTGAGCATGGAACGTCCAACCTAATACCACCGAATGCTTCACATCATTGGTAATACAATAAATACAGCAGTGGTGGGCTTCGGACCCACCAGAGCTTGGCTTTGGAAATGGAAGACAATAATAAATGATAATAATCATTTATTTATGATATCAATTGTTGTATTTTTGCAGATGAAAATCAAGGAAAAAATTGTAAGTAATAAAACAATTTTAAAAACAGGCTTATTCATCTAGGAAATGAAACACTTCCACTGTGAGTTTCAGGATTCATTTTTTTGTTTGTCTGTTTCAAAAGGAACATTCTGACTGAAAGGCTCTAGAACTCCATCACGCCTGTGAATACATTCACTTAGAAGAGCAAGTATGACATTTTTTAATTACAATAGTCAGTACAAAGTCATTCTGCAGAAAATGTTGGGCTTTGCTCTACATTCTGATTTTTATTTTCTCCTTTGCAGATTCCTCACTAATTCTTAAGGATATGTGTACTTTGTGTTGGTGATAATCCCTGTAATAAAGTACTCACTGAACTCTTATAGACGCCTTTGCAGTGTCAAACCTTGCGTGTAATCACGTTCTCACTGGGGAGGCCGAAATTTCGTTGTTAGTGTAAACAAGCGTTTGCAGCAACTTGGTTGCAACATTGCATTGTTATGGAGGTGAGTTCAACCAAAATATGTATTTAGGTGTTTAACTAAGATAATCGTGAATCTTTAATGTGGGTTTTATTTAAAAAAAAGAAAAAAAAAAGTGTTGCTGTTAGGGTTGTGTGTTGGGAACTGGTTCTTTTCGGGTATCCTTAAGAAATGATTTGATCCATCAACATCAATAGCCTTTTTGCTTAACAATTCCCTTACCATTGTTTTTGGGGGTGTTTGTCAGGAAAATGATCATTTCTTTACATTGATTACAGACCCTGCAGCGGGTCTGTATAATCAACCGTTTCTGCAGCGCGGCTTTGCTTTGAACCTTGAACCAATGAAGCAGTGCTTTGATCTTTGATCTGCTGCTTCATTGGTTCTTTGTTTTATTTCGCTTTATCTTAGTTTTTCCCTGCTAAAACCCTAAAGAGAGTAATATTTACCTTTTTATGTTAAACTGACCAGTTATGGTCTTCTGAAAGGGTTGATAGATGTATTTTATAACTAAAATCCAGGACCAATACTAATGCGTTAGCATGTCTGGCATTTTCAATGTTAAATTTAGCATTAAGCTGAGCCATTATCAAGCCTCCCTCCCCAGCGCGCAAAGGATTCTGAGGGCACACATCCATGAATGGGAAATGTGTCATCTGGGATTCATCAGGTCATATCATTATCATTAAAATTTTATATTATCAATCATTAAAACAAACTAACTAAAAATCCCAAGAGGTATTTTGTTGCCTCAGTGTGCTTTTATGGTTGCTGTGTTTTCCTGAACTTTCAATGCTTCTTTTGTGAGATGAACCGGCCCAGTAACATTCTTTTAGATGCCTGTCACCTGAATAGTATCACAGGTATAATTAGTGTTGTTTACACCTGGGCTTTCATGTCAATCTGTTCATTTCTCAGAAATAACATAAGTGACAGACGTCACCCAGACAAGATGCCCGTGACAACAGGGAGTGATTAGGTTTGGTGGCTGTGATTATAGACACTACAGCTTTATATTAGAGATGAACAGAGAGGACTGAGATATTCAGATTTCATAGTGTGTGTTCATCTCTTGTTCACTTTCTAAACTTGCTACTATATTATTGTTACTAATAAAATTAAAAAAGATGTACTTGACAAACTAAAAATCCTACAAATGAGCATTATGTTTTGTTTTTTTTTTAGTTCTGTGAACTTTCACCTGTGCAAATCTGTTGAAGTTCAAATTCATGT
The DNA here is from genome assembly GCF_902500255.1 of Thalassophryne amazonica. NCBI lineage: Eukaryota > Metazoa > Chordata > Actinopteri > Batrachoidiformes > Batrachoididae > Thalassophryne > Thalassophryne amazonica. The sequence goes on from NC_047122.1 coordinate 49,760,649, forward strand.
ACAAAATGTCAAGCAAATTTATTTATTTATTTAACTTGAAAGGATAAACCCCTTGAGATATATAATCTTGTTTTCAAGGGAGTCCTCAATAACAACAACAAGCCATAAAATGAATTGTTATGGACAAACAAAATCAAAAAGTTACATATGTTCTTAAGGTGATGAACAAGGGCACTTTTAAATGCAGACAAAAAGGTTATAGAGCAGACAGAGGAAGGAAGACTGTTCCAATCAAAGGGTGCTTTATGTCTGAATGAGAATTTTCCAGTTCCCTTATTAATTCATGGGACAACAAAAAAGATTGAGATGCATGACTCAAATTATAAAAAGAACCAAAACGAGTCAGATATTGTTTTAAATATTCTGGATAACTAAGATTAATGCATTTAAAAATAAATAACCAGTGAAATTGTCATCTGGAGGACGGAGTAAGCCAGGACAACTGGTTATAAAGGTCACAATGGTGAGTCATAAAGGGGCAGCAAAGAATAAACCTACACAAACTGTTGTAAACTACATTAAGTGGTTTAAGATGAGAAGATGAAGTATTTTGATAAACTATATCACTATAATCAAGAATAGGGCGTAATAATTGCATGACAATCCTCTTTCTTACCGAAAAATTAAAACAATTAATTGACTGATAAAGTAGTTTCAATTGATATATAATTTTATTTGTAATAGACTGAATATGGTTTGTAAAAGAAAGAGGAAGATCAAGCCAAAGACCTGAATATTTAAACTGCTCAACAGGAACAATTGGAGTATTATCCAAAGAAGTAAGAATGAGCTCACCTGCTGATATACAGCTTTTCTTAATTAACACTGAGTGAGATTTTTATTGTTCAGAAGCAATTTGTTAGCTTGTAGCCATAACTGAACCAAGTTAAAATAATTTGAGACATCTTGTAAGTAAGGTGGAACAAAAGAGGGTGTGGCCAGAAGCGAAACAAAAACAAATCTACACTGCTTTATGGGAAAGACAAGACTTTCTGAGCAATGGAAAACAATGAGAACAAGAAGGAGAAGAGATCAAAGATCAAAAGGATCAGGGTCGGAGATCTAAGATCAAAGGCAAGATGAGGTCCAAAGGAATCAAGATCAAAACACAACGCTCAAAAGAAAGATCCACTTTTGGGGTCATGCAACAAAAATGAAATCAACTCTTCCTGCAGTTACCCACGACACCAAGTTTCAATTAAATCGGTTCCCGTCCCTTTGACATTACCTGATGACAAACAAACAGGAATGAAAATATAATCTGAACCCAAGATATTTCTTGTTTTGTGTGTCAACATCATTTCATTTGTTAATATGCATCCATTAATACATTTTAAGCCTGCAATACATTCCAAAAAAAAGTTTATGGGGCAATTTAGTGTTAGTAATGAGTCAAAAATAAATAATGTTATTTCAAACGGGATGTCAACAGGTGATTGTAATTAGAATTTGGTACAAAAGCAGTTTCTCAGAAAGGTTAAGTCTTTCAGAAGCAAAGATGGACAAAGGAGTTCATGTTTGTCAATATATGCATGATAAAATTATTCAAAGGTTTAAATACAGTGTTTCTCAAGGAAAGATTGGAAAGGATATGCATATCTCTCCCTTTACAGTGCATAATATATCATTAAATGATTTAAGGAATCTGGAGAAATTTCAGTGCATAAAGGGCAAGAGCACAAGCCTACACCCGTGATCACGATCAGTCAGATGACACTGTATCAAGAACAGTCATTCATCAATAGCTGATATAACCACAAGAGTATGGAATTACTTAGGGAAACCTTTGTCAAACACAACAAAAGAAACTTATATTTATTAATGTCTGTTAAATCTTTAATGCCACTTAAATCTTTACTGTGCAAAAAAAGGCTAATCTTGACCTTGTTCAGAAGCAGCACTGATTTCTCTGGGCTCGCAGGCTGCTAGGTTGGACCATCCCTCAGTAGAATCATATACTGTGGTCAGACAAATCAGTATTCCAGTTATTTTTAGAATAAATTAATGAAAAGGACCTTACAGACTCTTTTCAAAAAGGAAAAAGTCCAAAATCCAGGGTCTGTTAGGTTTAAGGTTGTACCAGCGCCCTTGACAATGTTGAGTTACACTTCTGTGATGGTAGCATTAAGGCAGAAAAGTGCAATGAGATTTTTGAGCAACATATGCTTCCTGCAAGACAATGTTTTTTTTTTTTTCCAGGGACATTCATGCATTTTTCAACAAGACAATAAAAGACCACATTCTGTACACATTACAGAGGCATGACTACAGCAGAACACTGATCTGTTCCCAATAGAGAATGTATGAAGACATTTGAGACAAACAACAAAAATGCAACAACCATGACCCCATACTGTTGCACACTTTAAGATGTGTTTACATGAAGGAGGTACAATAACGTCTCAAACGCTTCATCGCTTGGTGTCCTCAATGCCAAAATGTCTTTTAGATGTTGTGAGAAGGAAGAAATAGAAACATTAAAAAGTGGCAAATGCTTGGGCATCTCAACCATTTTTTTTATAAATGTGTTGCAGGCCTTAAATGCAGGAATGGATGTGTATATTAACAAATGAAACATGAAATATCTTTGGTTCATATTGTCTGCAATGAAACAGAAGTCGAAGTAAATAGAAAAATAACTGCAGGGTTTCTACTCCGTACTATATCAACTTTTTCTGAATTGGGGTTGTATCTATTCATCAGTTTATTCATATGACTTTTTCATAAAAAGGTTAAGTTTATTAAAGGTGTTTCATTTTTCTTATCATTCAGTTGAGTGATTAGAAAATAAAAAGTTTTACATTCACCAGGGTTCAAAGTCCTGGATAAGCAAACAAGGTGATCAACAGGTAAAAATGCAGTTTCCAAAAAGGTTACAAAAGGTTTAAACTGAAAGTGCTGAAGCTCAAACGTCATTCATCACATGATCACTGAGACAATATAACAGGTCGGTATCATCTGAAACCAACCTGTAAGTTACAGAGCGTCAGAGGAGACGAGCAAAGCTGAAATTGAAGTCGACATGATGCCTGTGTCTTGGTAAGTGATTTACATTTTAGATTTATCTCGTGTTATAGCATTTCTCAGCTAGATCAGGCAGACTTTTAAAAATACAACTTTCTCTATATTACACTTGATGTCACTTGTGTTCTTAGGAGCGCAGAAAAAACTAAGGAAAACATAAAGATGGAGGTTAACATCTCGGATGGAGCTGTGGCTATACTGGCAGCCGCAGCAGTTGCTTGTGTTTATGTCCATAGTGGGAAGGAAAAATGTAAGCATTGTTTTACAAACAGGTTGAATTTGTCTGGGAAATAACTGACTGCACATTTACACTTCTACGTACAATGAGTCTGAGCAGTTAACTTTTTTGTCTGTTTCAGCTTCCAAATGATCAAATTCACTGGAATTCCATCACATCTGAATGTTCACTCACTGAGAAGTGTCAGTAAGTGTGACTTTTTATTCAGTGTGCAATTATGGAATAACCCCCTTGTGTCTGATGACTTGCGGATGTTAATGCTGGATTTTACGGTCGCAAATTGAGTTTTACCAGTGATGCGTTAGCAGAGCCAGTAAAACGGCTATTTTCGACCGTAATCCAGCATTAAGGTCCACAAATCATCAGACACAAGGGGATTACTCCCATTCTATTCCAGTACCAACGTTTGCATGGATCCGTGTCCACCACTGAAGGCTACATCTTAATCCGCATAATAATATAGCTCAATAAAACTGTTACGCAGACAAAGGGTGTGGTCGGCTCGTCAAATCTTACCGTAGCAACAGCGTCTTCATGCCAAACTGGAAATTCTGTGAGCAGAATCCACATCAATACTTTCGTATGGTATCTTAAATTGACCAATTTCTGTCGTTGAACGGTTGAATATTTTGCCACCATCCACGCGATATTTTATGGTCTTAAATCTCACACGATTAACCAATCAGATTTGCGTAAAAAATGTAATTGGATTAGAATATAAAATCATTATGCAGAAAACACCTGGCTTTGCTCTGTGTTCTTATTTAACACCTGTTTTCTCCTTTTCAGATTCTTCACTAATTTTGAAGGACATATGTAGTATGTGTTTGTAGAAATTCCTGTAATAAATTACTCCAGAATGAGAAAATGACATTTGTGTCATTACTGCACTGTTATATAGAGGCAAAAAAAACTTTTAAATGTCAAACCAGACAAACACAAAAAGTATTTTGTTGCATCAGTATGCTTTTATGTTTGCCTTTTATTCTTATATACTACTTCCACTTTCGTTTTTCATGACTATTGTATGAGAGAAAGAACTGGCCAGTCAACATTCAAGACTTGACTCAGCTGAATGCTTTCCTCCTCGTCATGTCAGTGTAAAGGTGGGTCACGTGTTTTAAGGGTTTTCCCAGGCTTTTTTAAAGGGTTTTTCTTGCCATTGACAGAATTCCATTTAATAATAATACATTCCATTTATAGGCGCCTTTCAAAAAACTCAAGGACAGCACCGCAGCAATAAACAGATTTGAAAACATAACAATAAATTAGAATAAAAAATTTAAAGGGCATTTAACAGTTAAAAAGAAATTTTATAACAATTCAAAACAAGACAAAAGTTATGCAGTGAATGAGTGGAACTCATGGTGAATATGTTTTCTTGAACAGGTGGGTTTTGGGATGTGATTTGAAAATAACCAGAGAGTCAATGTTATGGATATCTGGTGGAAGGGAGTTCCAAATGTGGGGGGGAGAGTGGCTGAAAGCTCTAAATCCCATAGTGGTCAAGCGGGAAGGAGGAATAGCAAAGCTGAGAGAAGATGATGATCTAAGGGTGTGGCTGGGTGTGAAGAAGTTCAATGAGGTATGGCGGAGCAAGGTTATGGAGGGTCTTGAAGGTTAGAAGGATGATTTTTATAGTCAATGCAGTGAGTGACTGGAAGCCAGTGAAGTTGTTGAAGAACAGGGGTGATGTGGTGAATGAATGGTGTTCCTGTGATGATCCAAGCTGCTGCATTCTGAACCAGTTGGAGCTTATGAAGAAGCTTTTGGGGTAGACCAAAGAGAAGAGAGTTACAATAATCCAGGAGGGAGGTGACTAGAGAGAAGTGTGACAGAAGTGTGTAATTGACGTAGACAATGTTTTGAAGATGTAAATATGCAGACCGGGTGATGTTATTGATGTGGGTTTGAAATGACAAAGTACCCTTGAGGACAACACCCAGACTCTTGATCTGAGGGGATGGGGAGACGAAGGAGTTGTCAGTAATAATAGTGAAACTGTTAGCTTTTGTGAGAGTGGATTTAGAACCAACAAGGAGAACCTCAGTTTTGTCACTACTGAGTTTGAGAAAGTTAGAGGAAAACCGGGATTTGATTTGCTGCAAGCAATCACAGAGGGAGGTGGGAGGTAGGATGGAGGTGGGTTTGGTGGAAAGGTAGAGCTGGGTGTCATCCGCATAGCAATGAAATTGAATGTTATTTTTACGAAATATGTTACCAAGGGGGAGAAGATAGATAATGAAACTCAACTGGCTGTCAAGGACTATTGAGTTTTCCACGTCAGACTCAGCAGACTCTCCTAAATTCAGATAAATTCCTAAATACGAGGGCTGTCCATAAAGTATAGGTCCTTTTTATTTTTTTCAAAAACTATGTGGATTTCATTCATATGTTTTTACGTCAGACATGCTTGAACCCTCGTGTGCATGCGTGAGTTTTTCCACGCCTGTCGATGACATCATTCGCCTGTGAGCACTCCTTGTGGGAGGAGTCGTCCAGCCCCTCGTCGGAATTCCTTTGTCTGAGAAGTTGCTGAGAGACTGGCGCTTTGTTTGATCAAAATTTTTTCCTGTGGCGGAGCGTCGCGGCGGCTGCGAGCCGACGCTGCAATCCGCCCGCACGTCTTTCATTAAAAAAATCTCCTTTAACAGTGGAATATCCAAATAAAATGCTGAAACCGACTTCTTCTGAAACTTCTCTGTTCTCTCACGACGTCCTGGATCAATAGAACCTGAAATGTGGAGGTTTTCAGCTTGAAACAGGCTGACGACGGCGCCTGGGAGTGCTGCACGACGTCTCGCTCCGTGGGAAGTCCTTAAAAGCGACAGTATCACCTCAAAATCTCTCATCAGCCGTTAAAATTTTCACCGAAAACCAGCTTAATTTTTCGAACCGTGTCCACTTCGATGTGTCTCACAGGTTTAGAAAAAATTTGATCAAACAAAGCGCCAGTCTCTCAGCAACTTCTCAGACAAAGGAATTCCGACGAGGGGCTGGACGACTCCTCCCACAAGGAGTGCTCACAGGCGAATGACGTAACCGACAGGCGTGGAAAAACTCACGCATGCGCACAAGGGTTCAAGCATGCCTGACGTAAAAACATATGAATGAAATCCATATAGGTTTTGAAAAAAATAAGAAGGACCTATACTTTATGGACAGCCCTCGTATCCTGCATAAACATGATAAATACCAGCTGTGTGCAATTCAGTGCACTTTAATGAAAATTCTCAATTAGCATGCATAATTAAAACCCCATTATCATGTAAGGGTACACATACTGTCCCATTTGTCAGGAAGTGTTCATTTATGAAAACAGCATCAAAGACAAAAAAAAAGAGCATTCTTGAGTTCAGAGGTAATAGTTTTGGTTTCTGAGGTTGTAAAAAAGACCTGAGGTTAATTATTTAGCACAATTTTCTGAGTTTTTGTCATACTACCATACACTCCTAGTGACATTTTTACTTATTTTTTGGCTGTAAGAAGCAGTTTAACTGAGTGTTTTAGGTTGCCCCCTACAGTAAAATTATGTAGCAGCTTAACCCCCAAAAGTATTTGAATTCTAAATCAATAATGTGCAGATTAAACTAGTTTTCATCCTGAGTGAAAAGATGTACTCCAAAGTATCTAATAGTAGAGACTATGTTGAAAAAAAGCCAAACTTCTCCTTTAACTTTCCAACTACATAAATGACTGTAAATGTTTAAAAAGTACATTTTCTTCTGTGTTAAGGAGGAGCTCATTTAAACTCATTATTGCTTACAAGAAAACACAGCAACCATCAGTACATGTTAAAGCCATGATGGTTGGCATGTTTTCTTGTATATCCACTTTTATTTCTTCCTGGTTGTTTTACAGTAGTAATAATGAAACTTAAAGTGCTTTTGCACCAGTGTTGTGTAACATCATCTTCAGCATTTACCAACATCATTTCATCAAAATCAGTCCATCTACAAGTTTAATTCTCCGCTATGTTAATATTTCATGTGTGTCCTTGACATAAATGCTAAACCAAAGTCAAACTTGGAATTAAAACAGAGTGAATGTGAGAGAATGTGTCACAGATCAGAAATGAAAGAAAAACTAAACCAAATCGACTTTCGGCAAACACCTGAGAAAGAATACGATTCTACTGAACTATTCAGTTGAGCCGCCTGCTTTAACAAGTCATACGAGGGTGAATCTTGCCGAGATGTTGTACACCTTGAGAGCCAGGGTTCTGGTGACTGATCTCCCAATTAAGGTGTGAACCACCAAATATTAGATGACGAAAGGGGTGAAACAGCTGAAGCTGGGGTAAACTGCAGGGATTTGTGGTTTTGTCAACAGAACTCCTTCAGGTTGGGTGGGATACGGTCATTCTGGAATTGCAAATGAGCTTTCTTCCAATTTGGAAGACAGCTATAAGGACTTGATCACTTTGGAAAGGGTGCTTGATACTGGTGGACTGCAAGAACTACAGGGGTATTATACTGCTCTTGCTGGGAAAAGTGCTTGTTTAATGCTGGCCAGCAGGTGGTGCTATGCAGCAAAGTAAACCTCACTCCCCAATGCCAAATGATGTTCTAGTAACAGCCAGTAAGGCCTTTGGGCTTTTGCTTCATTGTAAGAGTGCCTGCTTTCTATGCTGGGAACTGTGGGTTCATCCTCAACAGGATTCAATCACAGTCAATTGCTGCACAGTCTGAATGAAACAGTGCAACAACTGCAACAGGCTTTAAGACCAAGAAATGAACCATCCTATTCTTTGCTGTCTATGCTGATTTTTGCAAAGCATTTCATTTGGTTGGGCTGCTCTGTGGGGCACCCTGAGAATTTGTTTGAATAGAGGATTTTCATACAAGAAAATCAATCCAAGCTCAAGCATCCCATGTACCTACAGTATTAGCCAACTATAGCTGAAATTTCACATTTCAAAAGTGCAGAGTTTAAAAATGGCTGTTAATTCCTAAATGGAATGTGAAAATATTGTGAAACCCCTTAAATTAAAGCTGAAAGTCTACAGTCGAAATACATTTTGTGTCAGTTAAATTCCAGTGTGCCGGTGCAGAAGCAAACCAACTGGACAAAGAAAGAAGGCAAAGTGGACGTTACACTTTCATATAAAAGTTTAATGAGCTGAGTTTAACTCTGACATTTGGAGCACAAATATCTGACAGATGAGATGGGCGGAGCTTTTCACCACTTTAAGATCAACTGCATTCATGCACTTTTGACCTTCTGATAGTGAAGAGTTACAACTTCAGATTGAAGTGGTTGTTACTCAACATGCACGTGCTACATTTGTATGTGTGAGTGTGCTGGTTGAATCAGACTGATGTGTGTTGTTGGGGTTTACTGGGGACGGTTCAGCTGTGGCTGGATGTCAGAGGACCAGACTGTGCTGCTGCTGCTGCTGCCCCATCAACCTGTGAGGATGGGTCTGACATAAAAAACAGAAGATGCCATAAAAAGATTGTAGTTAATTCATCCAGACAATCAGAAAACACTCCAAATAATCAAAGAACTTCAGACACAATGATGTTAGTGACCATCCTTTGAAGACAAACAGGAAGAAATACTCACACATGCCATTGGGAGCGCCAGACTGTCGAGGTGCCATCGGCTGAGTATTTCCTGCACTGGACATCATCCGGTTGGGCACAGGTGGGCCTGAAGAAGAGAGCAGAGCTGCACGTTTTTACAGATCCACAACGTTTCCAGATTTATTAACTCCAGGTAGCTTCACCACAAAGCTGAAGGAGGCTATTGTAATTCAACATCTTCAAAATGCAAAAAACAGGAAATTCTATCAATCTTCATGGATACACTCAGTGGACCGTGCGCTCACAACAATATATCAAAGGTCAAGGTCAAATCAGAGGTCTACATCTAAAATACATAATATCTTCAAAATGCAAAGAGCAATTTCAATAAAACTTAGTAGGTAAACTCACTGCAACCTCATCTTGCAACAATGGTCATGTCAAGCTCATAGTTCACGGGTCAAGGTCAAATCAGAGGTCACTGTCCAGAATACATTCATGCCCATATCTCTGCAACTACATGAGATATTGAAACATGGTTTTCAACAGAGTTGTGTGGCTAACAGAGGCATCAGACTTCTAATGTGAATCTGGTGGCATCAAGTAAAACTGAATAATTTGGCGAATTCAACAACGTGGACATTCATCCAACATGTCATAAAACATGCACGCAAAAGGCCTGGGCTTCTCTCATGTGCTAGGCACATTATCTTAAATATCACATTCTGACATCTGTGGGAATTAAAATGAGAATCAATTTAAAATTGGCGAATCAACCTTTTCAACCCAGCACTACTGTTTATCTGACTGGTGGGTGTGCTGTGTGGCTAATTTGTGGTGCCATGTGGTCACACCTGAGTGCAGCAGTGTGTATCCAGGCTGCTGCTCCCTCTGCTGGCGAACCTTCATCTCTGCTTGCTTCAGCTGTTCGCTGTGGAAGCTCTGCCTCTCTGAAAGCAGCTGCTGCCGCTGCTGCTCGAGCTGTTCCAGCACACGCACACACACACGAGATGTTATAACAATGAACTGGTTGGTCTCCCTTACACACGGTTCCTGTTGCTTCAGAACACAAAGCTGTGCAGAAAAATCCAGCACTGTGTCTGTAGCTAACACAATAACACATAATGAAGAGTTGATTCATAACAGCGGCTGGAGCAGAAAGTATGCTCACGTACAGCCTCTTTCTCACGGTCCATGATGGTCTCCAGCTCTTCAAAGTGTCTCAACTTGATCTCCAGCTTCTTCATCTGTGTCTCCACCAAAAGCGCCACCAGGGACTTAATCTTCCTCTCTTCCACTGCTGCCAAGTGCTGGGAATAAAGGAGGACAACGATGGACAAAGTCCGAAGAGGATTTAGAATATGAATGAGGAGTAAGTGAGCATGAAAGCGGGAGAATAAAAACAATAAAAAAGGAGCGTGTAGATGAAACATAAGAATCAGTGAGGAGAGGAAAAAAGCAGACGAAGCTTCACAGGGCAAAATAAATTGGGTTTGATCAACCATAGAGAGGATTAAAAGAGAAAATAAATAAAAAAAGCAAAATCTATCATTGTGATGAAAAATGAATGCAATTATACATTTTGGATGGGTTAGGAAGCACGTGGTGGTGCAGCGTGTCCCTGCAACCACAATGCTATGGAACTGCCTTAGGTCCTTGTGAAAGCTTTCATACTCTGTGGACCAACTTCTTGCACAAGTTTGCACGTGAAGGTTCCAAAACCTGTGTGACCCCGTGAACCTATTTAGAAGTAGGCTACAGAGAAAACATTTTTCACATGCGCTAAATGGAGACACTTTAATTATATGCATAAGCTTTCATACTCTTTACACTTTTACACAGACTGGGACTCAGACGTGTGTCACCTGTCCTTTAAGGATGGGACATGGCAGCACTCACAGAATCCAAAATATCATAAAAAGTTTTAAAAAATAAATAAATAAAAACTCCAGAATCTGGATAGAAAGTTGGCTGATATTACAGTAATGAGAAGCCAATGTGGCAACACATTTGAGTCAGTCAGAACAACAGATCTACAATTCCTCTAATTAATGTATTTGTCCACTAACTGTGAAAATTCACCTCTTTAACTGATCCAAGACGGCGCCTCCCTTTGCTGCCAAGATACGTGTGATGCAACTGCAAAGCCTCTGTTTAAAATGGCACTACTTCGCTTTGCTCTCCTGTGATTGGTGCATTTTGAGAGGGCGGGTATTACCTTAGCCTTTGTGGCAGCTGAGGCCAGAGCGGATGCTGCTGCCGTGGCAACACTGCCCTCCACCAGCTCCTGCTCCATTACTCTTGCCACCTCATCACCTTCTGCCTCCCGCCTGCTGGCGCTCTCTTCATCATCTCCCCTTCCTGCAGGGAGGAGAGTAAGAGAAAATATCAATACAGACGTGCACATATGTGGTACACGCACGCACGCACACACACACACACCATCTCTCTCCTCTGCCAGTGCATTTTCAGCATGTTCTCTTTTGACTGGTTCTGTCTCCATCTTTACTCCACTGGGTTCAACCTTCATCCCATCTGGCCTCACACTGACCTAAAAAAAAAAAAAAAACACACACACACACACACATACAGAGAGACGTTATGCAAAGTGATTCAGCAGCACATGTTGTAATTATAATACTGCTTTTTCAAAATTTTACTGCTGCATAACCTGATGGGAGTTTGTCTCCATTTTTCCAGCGTTCATCAAATCTGTAGAAAGAAGAAACAGTCAGCAAGGCTTCAGGGGCGTTACAGAGAAAGAGGTTCAGTTGTGTGTGAAGTGTGTTTATTTCATGATCACCTGAACTTTCAGCCTGGTTTGAAGTTTCAGAGACTCTGTCCACAGATTCTTCCTGAACTTGGGAAAACTCCTCTTAAAAACAAAGATGAACAGACACAATACAAACGGTCCAAAACACCAACACACTGTAGACTACATACATATAACATACAAACTCAACTCCACACTACACATCAGAGCTGTTTCTCACCCAGTGCAGCTTTAGCTGCAGCTGATGCCACCCGCGGATCCACCACAGAGGCTAAGAAGGCCACGGTGCTCATGACGGGGTTCTCCGATTGGCTGAAAGGCACCGGCTGGTACGCCAGCGGGCCAAGGGAGGCGGAGGAATCTTCCAGGTAAGGATCTTCAATTGGCAGACGAAGGAAGTGGAGGATACACTCATCCTGTGTTCTGGAGCCCACGTGCTCTGATACCTTGTTCCAGTCATCTCTGTAGACCTCTAAGGCCTGAGACAGGAGAATTGGCAAATTAAAAAAAAAAAAAAAAAAACATTCTTTCCTAGTACTTAATATGTTGTTATATCACAAGTGAATTTTTTTAAACTCTATATTCATCCAGCCATCATCTATATCATTTATCCTCTTGAAGGATGGATTATCAACTTTACTGTATCTAAATGTTAATCAGTAAGCATCCAAAATAAAACCAGAATATTTAGAAATGCTGTCGAAAATCCCTTGCTCTCTTAAAAAAGTACTTGGGAATATTTTGAAGAAAACATTAAATTTCATAGGTGGGCAGCTGGTCTGCTCTGTGTCAGCCTGATCCTGTCAGATCTCAGAGCAGGATCTGGTTAGTACTTGGATGGGAGACCTCTTTGGAACACCAGCGGCTGTGTGTGTTTCTCCAGGTAAAACTGGAGTTGTGTTAGTAAGGGCATCCGGCATAAAACTTGTGCCAATTACCAATGCGGATCTGGTTGTATCCGCTGTGGTGACCCCGAACAAAAACCGGGAGCAGCCAAATGAACAACAACAATTAAATTTCATAGGTGGGCTAATAAATATTATTAGCCCACCTAATATTATTATATATTATTTATATATATAAATATATATATATAAAAAATCATGATTAAATCTCAGCAAATAAGTTCAGATTTTATTTGCTAAATTATGCAAAATAACAATTCAGAATATTTTTTTTAATTTAATTTTTTTTTTTTTTTTTTTTTTTTGCTGCTTTTGTTTTGCTTGGGGTCACCACAGTGGATTCACTATGGATTTAGTACAAGTGTGACACCTGACGTCCCAATGCAACACCAGATGTACAAAAAAAAAAATAATGGAACTGGGAATCTTGTGTTTGAGAGGCAAGTCAACTAACTGTGCAAACATGGTGTTTTGTCAATTAACTACTGACTACAACACCTTGCACCAAACTGAAAAATGGAGTATCTAATATTGACGAATGTATAAAACAAAGCATGAAACAACAGGTTATTTTTTAATATAGTGAAAGAAATCAGATGAGAGTTAAGAAAATCCCATCAAAGACTAAAAGCCGGAGAATGTAAATGCTTTACCTCCAACAGCAGGAGTGTCTCCTGTTCCGTCCACTCCCTTCCAGCACTCGCTCCTTTAGTCTAAAACACCATACAGGAAGCATTTAAAACTCAAACACATACACGACAAATAATGACAGAAAATTATTTATCTGAACAGTGCATACAACTAAATTGCTGTCATATCAATCTGAGTGCCAGTTTTTCCACATTAAAGTCAGGAAAATATGGTCTGATTCATGAATAAAGAGATGTGCTACAGAAAATCTGGGCTTTAAAAGCTGTGCAATACCTTCGGGTGTTTCCTGGCATAAACGTCAGTGCGCAGACCAAAGTTCTGACAGTCCAGCGGTTTCTCTCTGCTCTTTTCTGGGAAACACAACATATGCTGCGAGGCTGAGACCTGCAAGAATGATCACAAGCTGATTATTTTATAAAGAAGCATTTCAGATTGTGTGTGTTTTTTTTTAAAGTATTAAAGATGTCTGTGTTAAACTGTAGTAATGATCCCGTTACCTGCAGGGGCTTGTGCTGTAGAGGGGCCAGCCCAGAGGGTGTGTCAGCCAGCACATTGAAATGAGGTGTGGGTGGGGGTCCCATAGGGAGGGGTCGACTCTCTGCATCCACCTGGTAATTCACCAACCCCCACTGCTCCAAAAATGCGTGAACTCTGGACACAAAACAGGATTCAAAAATATACATGACTCTACCCTTGGCTAGAAAACACAAGGTAGAGGAGCCTACAGGGTCAGGTGTGGGGGCTTTGGTGCAATACAACCCCATAAATACAGCCTAGTCAGTTCTACAAATCAGAAAACTGATCTCACCATTTTTTCTGATTGGAAATAAATGGGTGAAATTTCATTTTCCCAAGCTACAATGTATACTTCTTAAAGGGTCCAAAGGTCACATTCGTGGTAAAAAAAAATTTAAATTGCTCAGATTATCAAAAAATGATCTCCAATTGTTCAACTTGCAAAATCAATTCAAATTGAGAATAACATCCACCATCTATGATACCTTGTTACACATGAAACAACACAAAACACATCGCGGTCACTTAGATTCAGTGGTTGATGACCCCTTTCGTCATTTAACAAGAAGATCCTTGAGCGATTCCACCAACAGTGAACAAGGAGCATCCTCCAGATCAAGTGGAAAGACTACCTCCATCAGTGTCCTTGAAGAACCAAGAACCAGCTTCACTGAATGGGTCACATTCTTAGGATAGATGACAGCCAACTTCCAAAGAGGATCTTCTACTCCCAGCTGATCAAAGGAAAATGGTGCAGAGGAGGGTAGACAAAATACTAGAAGGACCTCCTGAAGAGCAACCTCAAGAGCTGCTCCACTGACTGGAAGACTTGAGAAGAACAAGTGAGGGACCGAGCCAGCTGGGGAGTAATGATCTACAATGGACTGGAAGTCTTTGAAAAATGCAGATGAACAGCATGGAGGAGAAGAAGAGAAAGAGGAAAGAGAGGGAGCAAGACGCTGACTGGCATAAGCCACCCACAGCAACCATGTGCACTGTCTGCCAGAAACAGTGCACGTCAAGACTGGGCCAGTTCAGTCATCTCCAGTTCCACTATCCCGCCCGGGAATCGATCAAGAGATGATCATCTTCACCACAGAGGAATCACCATGATGACTGTATATGGGGCCAACCAATCCAATTTCAAATTGCTTTGTAAGCTGAAAAAATGTGACTCAGATTTTATGAAAACCTGAACAATTTTTAGATTTGGCCCCCCTGATGCAACTTTTGACCTTTTTAATTTATAAGCCATGACCCATGCATTTCAGACAGGGAAACTATTCTTTTTCCTGAATAGTTATGACAATACAGCTTGGCCTGGTTTTCAACAAGTTTTAGGCAATTTTGAAATTAGTCCCCTTACATTGCACTCAAAAATATAAAGCCCCTCTCCCCACCACCACCAACACTAATGAGGACAAGTAAATGCACCAATAAATCAGCATATTTACAAACTGTATGTAATACTGTCACAACTGGCTATGGGTCGCAATCTACAGTACGTCATGAAAATTTTCGTGACAGGAGCACGAACCATATATTAATTTACTTTTCGTGATGCCATCACAAAATGGCGTGAGATTGGGTTGCACCTGAAGGTGCTGAGTCATACCTCAAGATGGCACAAACGTCTCCAGTGAGGTTGCGTCTGCAGCAGGTTGAACTGAGATACTCCTGAGGGTTCAGTCGGTATGTGTCGATCATAAAGTTACGGTATGCAAGGAAGCTGCAGAGTCCAGATCAAGCTGTTAAGGATGGTCTTTTCACTGTTACGTGACTTAAAATTGCTGTCAGACTGTACTCACATTTCTGGAGATTTAGATTTGTTCTTTCCATTGAAGAATTCAGGAAGTGCACGTTTCTCTATAGCATGAATACTGGACAGCAAACAAAAAAGCCAATTTAGGGTTACTATTGAGAATTTAATCAAAAATAAAATAGGGATGTAATGGTAAATGTTCAGTGTAGTAATAATTAAAGCTGCAATAAATTTTTTTTTCTGCCACTAAAATTCACACGAGCTCCAGCTTTTCAGGAGCTAAAAAAGCCATCCCTCCTCGGCCACTCCTCTCCAACCCTCCCTCCTCCCAACTGAGCAGAAGGAACGACAGTCGGAGCCTTTTAACAAGTCAAATGGCTCTCCGTGTGGGGAAAAACAAGATGTGTTGAAGTCAAACTACATTCTTGGTTAGACACAGTTTTAGTTTTTGGAATATGTTTTTTGGACAAATAACTGGAACAACTCAACCTATGCAGTGAGTAGGGAGTGCTGCTGTCTCTTTATAAACGTGGGAAGGAGCAAGTTTCACAAGGTGGGACTCACATGCTCTGAAAGTGCACACAGAAAACTCATGCACTACACATGTACACACAGCTGTACTGGCTATGTAAACAAGAGATAGAAAAGCTTAGACATCAACACACACACACACACACACACACACACACAGAGGGAGTGTTGCATCATTCTCTGTACAGGACGTCATTACACCACTAAATTTTTTTACACAGAAAATAGTTGTTGGCTGCTGTCTTAATGCTTAAAATTTATTGCAGCTTTAAATAAAAATGTATATAAATCTGTCTGTCTGTGTGCTGTTCACCTGTTGTAGTTAAACCAAGATGTGTAGCTCGGTATTATGATGTGATGTGTTTGTTCTAAAATGCTGCCCTCTCCTTCTGAAAGGCGAGACAATTCAGCTCTGCCCTCCTCCTCGTCCTGTACACAGTATTTAGTCATATGCCAGACCAAATAACAACAAAACATTGTGATCAGTGAAAAATAACTTTATATTTACCCTTCCGGGATAATCATCCTCTTGTTCGTCTGAAAGAAAAACAGTTAAAGGTGGAAATCTTCAATATCAATATGATCAATATGACAATACAGTGATGAATTGGTGATTATAATTTGCTTCTCTACATGTGAGGGGACAATGTGCCCTAATGTTCTAAAGTTTACATTTCAGTGTCTTTAAAATGATGATGAATATACACACCTGAAGTTACCCCAGAGTTTGTGAAATGTTACTGATATGAAAACATTCATCATGACTCTATAATGTTCAGACAAACCTACCCAGATCAGTCATGGTCCCTCCTTTGACAGGTGTGTTCTCGCTGTCTTTCTTAAGGTTGACTATGAGAGAAGCAATAAAATTATAAACAGCTTACAGGAGAAATACCGCTTAACTGAACATCTTTGAAGAGTTAGCGTACTGGAACATTTATAGGTTGGATATGCCCTATGGAGGACAAGCTGACACAGCCGTCTGATCGTTGACCTGATGGTGAAAGTCTAGATTATGATTCAAAGTAACACAAGACTTCTGTTGTTACAGCATCTCACCGTTCTTGGGTAGCATAACTTCCTCCATGTTGGGGACAGGAGTGGGGTCCTCCATATCTTTAGTGAGATCCTCCTCTGGCTCTTCCTCCTGTTGCCCACGTCTCCTCCTTGCACATATAAATCAATAATGAAGCTGTGCAGTCAAATATTCAAGTTGACCTGTCTGATTTAATGACAACGTCTTACCCTTTCTTTCCCTTCTTTCTGCCCTCAGAAGTGGGAGGAGAAGGCGATCGTCTTCTCTTTTTGGACGGGGTGGACTTTAGGTCCTACATTGTAAAAAGTGAACTGTTTAAACAGGGGAACAACTTTTCTCCCACATTAAAAACATCACCAGATCACTATTTAGTTGAAACATCAAGATGATGGAGGCCTTCAAATTCTGAAAAACATTATAGATTTCATGGATCACATTTACCTCTCTTTTCCAAGCAGGACACAAAAAATCTATTCAACTAAGCACGGTTTCTGCAGTGAACCCACAGCTCCACACACACCTGGTCATCTCGGAGGTGAATACGCCGGCGGATAATGACAGGAACGTTTCTCTCGTTCACAAAATAGTCTTCCTCATTCATCCACTCATTGAAAACGTCTGTGTCCAGAACCCAGCTGGCATGGACCTGAAAGACACATATAAAAGGAGTACTAAGCATAGAACTCATGCCAGTAGTTTTGTAACTTGGTGTATCGCACTGGCATATACAATTAAAACACAGGAATAGTCAACTGCCAATATTTTAACTCGACACTAAAACTGATCAGTTTCAGAGATGTTATGGGAATGTCTCAATTATTGTGGTCTCTGATCCAGTTTTAAGTTCTGTTCCGTGATGACAGTCATTTATCTGCATCCACAAAATAACTGATCTATTACCTTTAATATGTTAACACAGCAAAAACTGTTTTATATAAAGATGTGTATGGTGTGGCGGCAGTGGGTTGTCTATATGTGCTCGTGTTCTCACCTGCCAGGGTCGCTCTAGATGCGGAAGCTCTTCAACCTCTCCTTCAACGTCACTCGAAGGCAGCCACGTGTCATAACTATGGAAATGAGACAAGATAGCAGTGACTGGAATGCTTCAGTTGCTGTGCGAATGTCTGTGTGGGCACTTGTCCGCTACCTGTCAGGGTGCATGCCCCAGTGTACCAGCACATGGTTTTCTTTTCGCATGACGGGACGCATCCATTCATCTGAAGACAGATGTGCATGAGCATGTATCTAACCAAAGGTCAGGAATTTCAGAAGAACAGATGCACACAAGCTCACACTCACCTTCCTCTGTAGATGCAAGTAAGGGGCAGATGTGGTGACTGGCGAGTGCTCGATCCTCAGTGAGGGTACCCTGTTTTAGGACACACTGTGACTGAGTGGCCATGACACTGACATTTTTGTTGTTTGCTGGTTTTAATCACCAAATCTGTCTTAATATCTTAGCAAAAACTGCTTCTCTCTCAGTCTGTACAAAAAAAAACAAACAAAAAAAAAAACTTCAAAGTTGTTTCAAATAGGCAATGTGGGTTCAGTACCTGTTCAACAGACCCAGAGTGAACCCTAACTGGTCCAGTCAGGTCAAAGTTTTGGATTTCTGTGGAATCATAATTCATGAGGATCTTTATGTTGAGAACCGATTAAGGAGCAGGTTCGATTACAGGTCTGTGCTTCATGATTACATGTCTGTATCCTGGGGCAAAACACTTAATCTGCATTGATCCAGTCCAACCAGCTGCACATGGGTACCAGGATTGGCTACAAACATAACCTGAGATGAACTGGTGTCCGGTTTGAGAGGAGTCAGACTCTCATCCACTTCATACTGAGGTACCTGGGATAAGCATGAGACTGATGGGCCCCAGGGTTTGTACAGGACTAACTAGTTGATGGTGAGTAACCCAACATCAATCTCAAGTCAGACTGTGAGGATGGTAACCCTGTCTGATGATTATTTTTAGAGTTTAAGCTATGAAATCTTATTATTAAAAAGAGCAAAAAAGCCCAAGGTGAAACCTTCATATTACTTACTTTGTCCATCCAACCCTTCAAAACTGAAATACTGAATATTCAGTGAAGAAAATAGAGGAGATTGCTACACTGGGTCACACAGTGTCAGTAAAAAAAAAAAAAAAAATCAGGTGGTCTTCAAGGATGAGCGCAACAGTCTAAATGCTTTATACAAAATTCACAAAAATGACTGTCCATTCAGGCTTAGTAAAAAGTCAAGTGGAGTACAAATGGGAGTTCAAAAGAAAGGCATCCAAGGCATTCTGATCTCAAAATAAATAAATAAAAATCATTAAGACATTTATAACATTAACATTTTCCTGAGATTGAATAGACCATCATTTTTGTTAATTTTGAATAAACTGCCTATTCAATTCAGAAGTGCAGAAAAGAAGAAGAAGAAAAAACCAACAGAAAATGATGTCATATCTAAGTAATAGTAACAGTCACGGGTTTGCCATTTTTGTTGGATAAATGGCTTAAAACATTAATTGATATAACAGATGAAGATTAATTTTCTGTTATTCATTTTGTTTACCTTTCACAACAGCATCTAACATGGGTTCATCCCATGTTGCTGATAAAGATATAACTCGTCAGCACTTTACCTGGTGCTTGGTGATAACAGCAGTCAGTCTGCTAGTCAGTTCTTGGTCCAGTGTAGGGTCCAAATACACCACAGGCAGTGACATACAGTTGTTCTGTACACACACATAAAGCAAAAACAGAAGGTCATGAGTTTTATATGTGGACTGAATCTGTATCTGTACTAGAGCCCGGCCGATATTATCAGCCGATATAAGCCCTTTTCAAAGTACTCACTATCGGCCGAAATTTTGCCGACAGAACGCCAATAATTTCTCATAAACAGAACAGTTACTGAAATAATGTTTCTGTCAGCAATGTAAAATGTCCTTGCATGGTTTGTCCAGTAGATGGAGCTCTGACTCCATTCAACTGAGAGCTGCTTACACCCCTGCTTAAATGTGTTCATCACCGGCCCCCGTAGTTCGCCGTCACACTGCACTGATCGGCTGACAAAAGCATACAAGTAACTTATCTATATCCTTATCCTGAACCTATACATAAGTTGCAGCAACAAGAGGTACAAGATCAGATGTATTTCACAACTCTTTTTAAGGATATGTATTTGCTAATTTCACAAAGGTTTAATTCTCGATTGCATTTTTTGAACTTGAAAATTCTTCTCTGTTATAAAGTTAATCAATATGAGGACAAAACTTCAGCTTTTAGCGCATACCTTTTTTGTTAAGGGTCCAAAAAAGAACATTTTATTGATTTAAAAAAAAAATATATATCATCTGATTTATCGGCCATCCCGCCGATTTATAGATTATCTGCATTTTTTTTCATCCAAATATCGTTATCGGCATCGGCCTAAAAAAATCCATATCGGTTGGGCTCTAATCTGTACATTGTTCTCTTACCTGGATCAATGTTCTCTCAATTGCAGCAAACATCTCAACATTGCGTTCAGTTCTTGATGAGTTCTGTAAGTCAAACCTTCGCCTGTGAAGGGATGGAGGAAAAAAGAGAAACATCACAGACACAATGAGGAGTCATCTTACAACTGTACAGCAGGTTTATCAGGGGTAGCAATGTGAAAAGGTGAAAGAATTGTAGGCAATCAACACACCAGCCCTGCTCAGCCTTAAACTTGTAGGCAGAGCCAAGAATGTGACAGAGTCCACCCCCTGACCGCAGGTCCAAGAAACATTGTGCCTGTAGAGAATTTGTGAAATGTCAGAGAGGACATACAACAAAATGTTGATATGAAATGCAGTAAAAACACATAACAATGGAAGGTACTTCTTGAAAGCAATTTCAGTATGAATGATACACCAAAAGTGCATGCCTCCACCAACGCCAAACAATCCTGGAATTTTACATTTGTATTAAAAAACATCACTGTCACAACATCACTTTACCTTTAGCCCTGCACATAGGAAAAATAAATAACTTATTCAGTAAAAAACATCACAGATGCTGCCACAGAACAAAACATCGATGTACTGCTCGAATAAATAAAAATACAGAATACCAGTCCAATGTGTGTGATAGTGATAAACAGGTTTAAAAAAAACTATAGATAACGGTATCTGTGTATACACAACATACAATAAGTAAAGGATATGGGATATTGCACATAAGATACTACAAGGATAAAGCTGCTACAATGTATTCTATAACCTACATTCTATATTGCACAGTTCTTGATTTGTATTTAACTGTATTATGTCAGTTGGGTAAAGCTGTCCCTAAAGTTGCGTGTTTTGCAACTCAGGCTACGGTAATGTCTACCTGAGGGAAGGAGGGAAAACAGATTGTTAAAGGGATGTGAAGTGTCCCTGATTATCCTTCTTGCCTTGGACAAGTAGCACTGTTCTGCCAGTTCACCAATGGTTGGCAGCTTGGCCCTAATAATCTTCTCTGCTACTAACATAATGACAAATGCATTTATCATACTTTACGGAGATAAAAAAAAACAAAAAAAAAACAGAACAGAACAGAATGACAGGAAACATGCTCACAGGCAGTTTGGTGAGGGCTGGACTGGCAGCTTGTCTGCCAAAAGCATCCTCTTGGAACTGGAGAAGCTGCAGTGTGACTGCAGCCAGAGCTTGAGTTGACGGCGCATCCACCAACACAAACTGACACAAACACAAAAACACAGGGAGAAAGCCCTTTCATCAGCATGCTTTACTATGGTACGCACTCAGGTCCATAAGTCATTGAACAGTGATGCAACTTTTGTTATTTTGCCCGTTACACAATAAAATACAACACATTTGTAATTCAGTGTTATTCCAATTAGATAATTTTGCCATTTTTGTTGTTGTTACATCTATACAGCTGCAAAAGCCCTTTGAAAACATAAATGTGCGAATTATTTGAAAATGGTGGAAAACTTCGAAAAGCTTTTAAAAACACAAAACACATTTGGAAGGCATGATTGCAAGTAAAACCAAAAATTGCAAGGTAGCTACATTTAATAGTTAAACAAACTGTGCATATTATTTACAGTAGCTTATTGATATTTGAATAAACAGCCACCTATATTTAAACACTGCCGTTTTTATTTTAAACATATGCAACAATATTTGGATCACAAACCACCCAAATGAGATGTTTGTTTACAGTGTGAGCCGCTGTTAGCAGGGGCGGCTAGCTACCTTTTTGTAATGCTTCCCGATCCACTGTCGCACCACCTCCAGCTGAGCTAAAGTATCAGGGCTCTCCCAAAACCTTGCGGAGGGGCTGCTGTCTTTTCTCCAATGAGCAGCCGTTCCGGAGCTTGTCTGGTTTGTCCCTGCAATCCCCACGCTGACTCCTCCGGACATTTTTTGTTACGATAAACCCCGAATTAATCTCAAATGGGAGAACGAAACTGGCTAGCTTCTCGGCTAGCTTTTTTTTTCTCGCGAGAGGCGACGCGAAGTCGTCCTTTCAAAATAACGTTATTTTATTTTTAGTGTTTAATGTCAAAGAGTTTATTTCAATTATATAGCATTATTATTCAACTTAACGACAATGTACAAACGTTATTTGCAGGTGTGAGGATGAACGCGAGTGTATACACTATTATTCCAAGACAGGACGTTTACTTTGAAGTAAAACTCTACAAGGAAGTAGATTTACAAGACGTAAACAGAGAAGTGGTAAGTGACAAATCCTGATTTTCTTTTTGTTTTCCTGAACATATTTTGTTTCATAAGTGTAGGTGAAAGCGTTTTAATACATGAATATAATGTTAATTTTATTCTGTTTGAGGACGTTTGTTGCATTAATTAACGTGTCATACATTTTCATTGACCTAAGCATTATTAATACTAGCAATAGGTTTGTTTTTAGTGATATGTGTTTTCTGTATAATTGTCTATTTGCAAAGCCTCAGTGTACATGATATAACCTGTAGCACCATGCTTAAAATATTCTCCTGTCTTCTCGTTTTATGTCTTCCAAGTCCCTGAGATACTATGGGTGTCCAGGGACTAACCAGCTACGTGGAGGCCAACAGAGACTTCCTGCAGGATGTGAGGTTCAGGGACAGTCGCTTGGTTATTGACGGCTGCAGTCTGTATTTCCACCTCTACTTTAACTGTGGTTTGGACCAGCAGCATGGAGGAGATTATGATGCTTTCTCCAGCCTTCTCTCTCAGTTTCTCGCTGCATTGGCATCCTGCAACATCCAGCCATATGTGGTGCTAGATGGAGGTAATGATGCAGAGCAATTTTGTTCATGTTACCAGGGGTCTTCATTTTAACAAATGTAGTTTGCTCAGGATAGTTTGCAGGGGTGGTGACCAAGTGGTTAGTGTGCTTGGTTTCAGTGCAGAAAGTTCCTGGTTCAAACCACACCTCTGCCACCCCTTACCAAAAAGTAGTACATGCAAGTATGTTTCAAGTATACATACTTCCAGTTTACTTTTTATATGCTTATCAGTACTTTTTTTTGGTAAGGGACATTTCTCCATGTAATGTGGAGTTGCGTCAGGAAGGGCATCTGGCGTAAAACTTGTGCCAAATTAACGTGCAGATCCACTTCAGATGTGCTGTGGCGACCCCAAGTGCAAAACAAGGAAGCAGCCGAAAGGACTTCCTAGTTTGCTCAGGATAGTTTAAAACAATGGCCATAGTGAAATTAACCTGAGTTGTTGAGCTATGGTGGCCCCAATTAGAATGAAAACATACCGAAATGCTAAACATGTCTGAATTCTTAGCAAGGTAACTTTGTGCAGCAAGTTTCGGTATGAAGTTTCGTCATGATGTCTTTGCAGTGTTATCGCGTACACTATGTTTCAGAGTAGTCAAACTTGTCCAAGGTCTTAGTGAGGTGACATTGTGTACCAAGTTTCACTTTGATACATGAAATCTTTAAGATACTGCATACTAAAGGTTGGTTTTCTGGTGGACACAATTAGAATTGAAGCATGCCCAGTGTTGAATTTGTTTAAGGGCTTTGTGGGATGTGTACCATGCCTCATCTTGAGAGCTGAACTCTGTCAAGATATCACATACCCAAGTATTCAGAGACTGCTGTCTGGTGGCAACAATTAGAACTGAAATGCACACAGTGCTGAACTTGTCCTTGTCTTAAGTGACTTTGTGTACTAAGTTTCACCTTGATGTATGAAGTCTTTCTCAAGATGAGACCCGGCCCCCTGCTGGCCACAATTGGAATCAAAATGCAGACTTGCCTTTTGTGAGGTGAACTTGTGTACCGCGTTTCACCTTGATACATGAAGGTTTTGTCAAGATATCGCATACACAGCAACTATACAAAGGACTCACACAAGAAGATAGATGCACATACAAAGTTGAGCAATACCTGGACCTGTTCTGCCCTCAGCAATGCAGGTTACAAAAAAGGGACAAGCTTAATACCTGCTGCAGACACGAAGAGGGTGGAGGTTATGTAATCATCTCTGTCTTGTTTGTTTGAATGTGTACATATTCACTCAAAAAGTAGAAGATGGATTTTGTCTATTTGTGTTGACTTGCGTAAATTTTGGGGCTTATCCACTTCTGCTTCACAATCTGTCTTGTACTTGCTACAATGCACATAGACAGTTGAGAAACACCTGTAACACCTATAAACCCAAGTTAAATCACATCTGTCTTGTGCTTTAGATAAGTTAACTATTATTATCAGGCTGAGTGTGCCTTCTAGCTTTCAACCTGTTATTTCTAAAAAAAAATAAAAAAATTTCCAATACATTACTCACGAAAATATTTCTATATTTTTCATGGTTCAAAGGAATGGATCCCAGTGACAAAAAGTTTGCCACTCTGCGACAGCGTATGCAGTCCAAGATAAAGGAAGCAGATGGTCTCTGTCATGGTCGTCATGGCTGTATTCTCCCTATCCTCACGCGAGAGGTCTTCATTCAGGTCCTCATCCAGAGAGCAGTACCTCTGGTCCAGTGCCCAGCTGAGGCTGATTGGGAGATTGCATGCTTGGCTCACCAGTGGAACTGCCCAGTTGTGACCAACGACAGTGACTTTTATATATTTGACCTACCAGGTGTGGGTAGTGACACTTGTTTCTTCAAAGAACATTGCTTTGTAGAAAGTAAGTAATAACAGACAGTACATCTTTGTTCTGTTAAATTCTTCATTTTGTTTTCTTATCTTAGGGGGTTACATGCCACTTCGTTTTTTCCAGTGGACCAACCTTAATGGAAAAGCCTCTCAACGCTACATCTCGGCTCGGTGTTATACCACTAACAGGCTGTGTTACTGGTTTGGGGGAATGAATCCGGAGTTGTTACCATTATGTGCTGTACTGACAGGGAATGACTATGGCACGCCAAAAGATGTTGAAACACTCCTTACTATATTAGATGTGAATGAATCAGGGGGAGGTGGTGTCAGGCGAAAAGGTAGAGGCTCTATCTCTCGAATTGAAGGCCTACTCATGTGGCTGTCTTCTTTCTCGGATACTAGGGAGGCCCTTGCTGAGGTTAGTAGACTAATGGGGGAAGCACCCAGATATGGAAGAGGAAGAGGCAAGACAGGAGAGAAGGGAGGGCTGAGTTCACAGCTCTGGGCAGCCATGCAAGAGTATCACATAGAACCTAAAAGCACTCTCGCTCGCTGGTTCTCTGGAGGTAAGGGAGTGCCAGGATGTAGGACCTCAGGGTTCACCCAACTGCCAGAGTGCTTGTCACTGGCTGCAGCTAAGGGGCTACTGGCTCCCATGGTTTTGGATGCTCTGGTGATGTGTAGGGTCCTGCTCATACCTCAGGTGGAGAACAGCAAGCTAGCTAGCAGCCACTGTACTGCTAGAGCCCTACGGCAGGCTACATATGGGATTTTACTCCAGCGAGACACATCAGGCCAAGACATCCTGAATCAGGGGAGGAGCAGAAATATGCATTTAGTGAAAGGACAGGGAGGCTTTGCACAAGTACAGGAGATGAGGGTCCAAGAAAATGTCACTCAGGTTATGAGAGGAGGGCGGGGGCAGCGGGGAAGGGGAAGGGGTGGTGGTCAGGTTGGTGCAGCTAGAAGTTATGATCAAATTTTGAACACGCAAGGTGAAAATGTGTGTGGAGTTGGTGTAGCTGGAATACAGGCACAGAGCTCTAAGAGTCACATGTACGTAGAGGAGTATGACCGCCTCGATCTAAACCTAAAGAAGAACCAAGTGGAGGTACACCCACCCAGAGCACCCTTATTCCTGGACACGCTCGGTCAGGTAAACATGATATTGGAAGTTGTGTTGCTTATGCCAGCAGTGTTTTAATTTCCCACTGTTGTCCTTTAATCATTTCACACAGACTCCTCTGGCAGTGCGACTTGGTTTCATGTTGGGAGTCTTGGGGGTGAAAGAGACGGCTTTGGCTTCTGTTCCTGTCCACCTTAGGCTGGCTGTGGCGGTGACAGGATTCTGGCTGCGAGAGGCCAGTCCACCTCCCTCACAGCTTCATCTCCAAGCTCTGCTGCTGGGCATAGTCTACGGGGAGCTGTCTTTCAACCAAGCTTGTGCTTCCCAGTGCCAATATGCTGGTTAGTTGTGTTGGATGTGTTCCCATCCCTGCACACATTTGTGGTTTTGCTGTAGTCTTAACACCTTTGAGATCTGTTTGGACCGCAGAGCACAATGTGTGGAAGGCCCTGGATCGTCAACGCTTTCGGCCAGGGGACAGGCGGAGCTTGGATGTTGCAGTGGCTCACTGTTTTAGCCAATGGCAGGCCTGTCTCTGGAGCGCACTGAGCCTCAATCACTTGCTGCTGCTCCCCCTGCCTGAACCCCACCTCTCATGGTAAGACAGGAGCATTAAAGTTCCACACTTATGCCTTTGAGAACTGCACTCAGTGTGACTGGATTTTGAAGTAAGTGTTTGACGGCTAAGGTAAGCCTCCTCCCTCAATTCCCAGGTTGTTCAGTGGTACATTGGTCCATGGCCTCCTCAGAAATTTGAGAGGAGGAAGAGCTGCTGAATCCCTGTTACCTCAAGGCTCCATGTCTGGACAACTCTATTCCATCTTGCTGGATGCAGTCAGGAGCTGCAGCTCCAAACCAAACCCTTCCTCTTCAGCATCAGGGAGGAGGAAGAAAGGGGGACACAGAGGAAGGAGGGGAAGAGGGCGAGGTGGAAAAGCAGCAGGGGGAGGAGCAAGAGGTACAGAGGAGATAAACAACAGGTTTTCGCTTCTTATGAGCGAGGAGGAGTCAGATTATGACTGATGAAGAGGCAAGAAATAGATTCCCACAAAACATGCTCTGTTTTGTGTCAACATTCCAGTTTAGAAAAATCAGGGACTGCTGCACACAACCACAAAAAGATGACGCCTCAATAGCCCCTTTCACACCGGTGCAAATGTAGAATTGCATAGTGTTGCATTTAGAGTGCGCGCATACTCTGTTTTTCAGCTGCGTATGTTTGCTTTCTGCTCTTTTTCAGTTCACTCCTGCTGGCTGTACAGAACACGTCGCTGCGCTTGGAAAACTGTGGACTGTATCATGAGGTTTTTACAGTTGCATTACTGTCACGTATGTAGCCATAGCTGCTATTTTCTGCCTCTGTGGAAGTGCGCTCCATTCTCAAAATGATTCATGAAAAGCAAATGGCACTCAGTTTTCCGACATACAACGGGACACGCTGTCTTGTCACGGCTTGTAACATCAGATCACAAAGGTCGGAGTCTGTTCCCTGTGCAGGCTGGTAAACGCTACCGTGAATGAAGTGCTGTGACTCTTTAAACTTTTAAAGCGGTGGTTGCCCTGATCAGGTGCGCCGATGATTTAAACGTTTACAGTAAAGTGGCAGTCGACCGCAATCAGATGTCTGATCGCACCAACAGCAACTGCACTTTGCAAGAGTCACAGCACTTATTCAGGTTTGATTAGACCTGATCGATCAGGGTGTCTGATAATAGCACCAACAGTGACCACGCTTTAAAAAGCCGCGTTCACACCGGACGCCACGCAGTGCCACAAATTCACATCCCTCGCCTGGCAATGGATGCGCCACCATCTCCCGGTGTGTCGCTCTGCTTGAGCCGCGTTCACACCGGAAGCCACGCAACGTCACAAATTCATCATTTGCTGCAGGAGCTGCGTCTGGATGACGCCCGCTTTCAGAGATACTTCCGGCTCTCCAGGACCCAGTTTGAGGGCCTCCTGTCCCGTTCGCACATGTGAACAAAGAAAAAACTGGCTGCTGCTGCAGTTCCTCGCTCTCCCCTCAAACTCTGTCATAACTGTGTTATAAACCAGTCACCATTTGTTTTATTATACATCTGTGTAGTTAATAAAATTATCTTCATGGACGATTCGTTCATGCGCTCACATGTGAACAAAGAAAAAAACTGGCTGCTGCTGCAGTTCATCGCTCTCCCCTCAAACTCTGTCATAATTGT
The DNA here is from genome assembly GCF_902500255.1 of Thalassophryne amazonica. Classification (NCBI taxonomy): domain Eukaryota; kingdom Metazoa; phylum Chordata; class Actinopteri; order Batrachoidiformes; family Batrachoididae; genus Thalassophryne; species Thalassophryne amazonica. The sequence continues at coordinate 49,789,028 of NC_047122.1, forward strand.
GTTAAATAAAGGACAAAAGGGACATACACTCAACAAAAATATAAACGCAACACTTTTGGTTTTGCTCCCATTTTGTATGAGATGAACTCAAAGATCTAAAACTTTTTCCACATACACAATATCACCATTTCCCTCAAATATTGTTCACAAACCAGTCTAAATCTGTGATAGTGAGCACTTCTCCTTTGCTGAGATAATCCATCCCACCTCACAGGTGTGCCATATCAAGATGCTGATTAGACACCATGATTAGTGCACAGGTGTGCCTTAGACTGCCCACAATAAAAAGCCACTCTGAAAGGTGCAGTTTTATTACACAGCACAATGCCACAGATGTCGCAAGATTTGAGGGAGCGTGCAATTAGCATGCTGACAGCAGGAATGTCAACCAGAGCTGTTGCTCGTGTATTGAATGTTCATTTCTCTACCATAAGCCGTCTCCAAAGGCGTTTCAGAGAATTTGGCAGTACACCCAACCAGCCTTACAACCGCAGACCACGTGTAACCACACCAGCCCAGGACCTCCACATCCAGCATGTTCACCTCCAAGATCGTCTGAGACCAGCCACTCGGACAGCTGCTGAAACAATCGGTTTGCATAACCAAAGAATTTCTGCACAAACTGTCAGAAACCGTCTCAGGGAAGCTTATCTGCATGCTCGTCATCCTCATCGGGGTCTCGACCTGACTCCAGTTCGTCATCGTAACCGACTTGAGTGGGCAAATGCTCACATTCGCTGGCATTTGGCATGTTGGAGAGGTGTTCTCTTCATGGATGAATCCCGGTTCGCACTGTTCAGGGCAGATGGCAGACAGCGTGTGTGGCGTCGTGTGGGTGAGCGGTTTTCTGATGTCAATGTTGTGGATCGAGTGGCCCATGGTGGCGGTGAGGTTATGGTATGAGCAGGCATCTGTTATGGACGAAGAACACAGGTGCATTTTATTGATGGCATTTTGAATGCACAGAGATACCATGACAAGATCCTGAGGCCCATTGTTGTGCCACACATCCAAGAACATCACCTCATGTTGCAGCAGGATAATGCACGGCCCCATGTTGCAAGGATCTGTACACAATTCTTGGAAGCTGAAAATGTCCCAGTTCTTGCATGGCCGGCATACTCACCGGACATGTCACCCATTGAGCATGTTTGGGATGCTCTGGACCGGCGTATACGACAGCGTGTACCAGTTCCTGCCAATATCCAGCAACTTCGCACAACCATTGAAGAGGTGTGGACCAACATTCCACAGGCCACAATTGACAACCTGATCAACTCTATGTGAAGGAGATGTGTTGCACTGCATGAGGCAAATGGTGGTCACACCAGATACTGACTGGTATCCCCCCCCCCCCAATAAAACAAAACTGCACCTTTCAGAGTGGCCTTTTATTGTGGACAGTCTAAGGTACACCTGTGCACTAATCATGGTGTCTAATCAGCATCTTGATATGGCACACCTGTGAGGTGGGATGGATTATCTCAGCAAAGGAGAAGTGCTCACTATCACAGATTTAGACTGGTTTGTGAACAGTATTTAAGGGAAATGGTGATATTGTGTATGTGGAAAAAGTTTTAGATCTTTGAGTTCATCTCATACAAAATGGGAGCAAAACCAAAAGTGTTGCGTTTATATTTTTGTTGAGTGTAAGTCCTGCTCACAGGCTGATTGCCAGAGACAGGACATATCAAGTATAAACTCCAGACATATCCAGTCCCTGATTGGTCATCGCGGCGCGACAAAACAAAAATGTTCAGATTTTTCAACTTGGGGAAGAGGGCGGTGCAACGCGATGCAACACGATATGGCGCCACAAACGCGCCAATCGCTTTGTGTTGCTTTTTTCATGTCCATCGTGTCGCATTGCATGGCTTGGACTTTTGTGGCGCCACAACACATCCTTCCATAGGGATTACGTGGCATCCTCTCACCACCGTCGCTTGTGTGGCGTCCGGTGTGAACGCAGCAAGTCACAGCGCTTACTCAGGTTTGATCAGACCTGATCTATCAGGGTGTCTGATAATCGCACCGACAGCGACCGCGCTTTAAACTCACAAGCATACTTAAATATCCCATTTCTTGTCAGCATTAGAGAGAGCCAGCGCTGTCTTCCCCCCAAGACCTGCTGTTTCTGTATTTCTGAGTTGAGGTTCGTTTACCTGTTCTGAGCACACAGAGGTGCAGTGGGCTGTGTGATCATGCTGTCCAGCTGATTCACTCTGGACGCACGCAGTTTTTTGATGTGTACAGGAGCGCCGTGTGCAAGACAGTGTACCGCTGTGTGGATGTGCATGCAGTAGCGCAGACTTGCTTAAAACGGCGTGCTTTAATCGTCCAGTGCTGTACGCAGACAAAATTAAACGTTTAATTTCTTCCACTTACTGCTGCGTTGGGGAGCAAAAACTCAGCGCTGAGCTGCATAGAGCTACATAACTCAGCGTAGTAGGTACGCCAGTGTGCAACTCTACGTTTGCACCGGTGTGAAAGGGGCTTTAATGTTTACCGCTGTGCTGCCCTTATAAACACAGTTTCCTCAGTAATCGCCTGCTGCTTTGATATAAAATTTTCCTGCTACTTCATCATTCAAAGCAGATTGTCATATTTTACAGCTTCATAAAGCTTTTTAATCGAGCTAGTCATAATTAATTTTATCTTGTCATTTTTGTACTCAATATGAATCAACATTACACTTAAACGAAAGCCGACCTGTGTCATTATCCATGATCATGTCTTATTTTATCATGTCTGAGATATTTTTGTGGCAGCTAATGTCAGTATTTTTATTAACTTTGTAATAAATCTGTTTTTGTTTTTTTTTTATCACAGAATGCCTTAATATCCACAAATGTTGTGCATTTAAAATCAAATCTTTGCTAAATAAAATCTATATAAATCACTCTTTTAAAAACATGTTTTAATGGTTACACTTGACTAGCTCTTTATACGAACTGCAACATTGTTCAAAATAAAACATTTATTCACAATAAAGGTTACATAGTGCATAATAGAAATAGTTAAGAATTCAGATAGAAACAATATTCTACTAACAGTATTTGGTAAATGCACTACTTCTTTTATACAATTTTAAAATCACTAAAGACAATAAAATAAACAATTAACTAAATATTTTCCAGCTGGTTTTCGTTAGTGATTTAAAACATTCTCAAAACTCTTATGGGGGTATTTCTGATAGTGTTGTCCCCTTCAGAATAAAGCTGTGAGCCTTCTCACAGTGGTACTTCAAAGTTAGTCCACAACTGAGGAAGAGGTTAGAGAAGCAGCCTAGGTTCAATTTGCGATCTGACAGGGAAATCACTAAGATCCTTAAACCTTGCTCAAGGATTTCACAGCAGCAGCCTGACATTGGTATGCGAGTGAATGAGTGAATGTCAGGCATCATGAAGAGCGTTGAGCATCTGAATCAGATGGAAAAGCACTGCAGAAGTGTAGTCCATTTACAAAAACTAAAGCTAAAGGGAACAATGGCAACTGAAAACTCCTGTGCTTACTGGTCAAAACCAGCCTGCTACCTAAATGTAAATATATATATATATATATATATATATATATATACACACCATACACACATCCAGAAATTACTAACCACTTCCAAAAAGACACATAAACCACATTCATATGTGAACAGAAGCTAAATGTAGTAGCTAAAACGCAACAGCATATTCTACGCCGAGAGTTTCTTGTGTCCTATGATGAGGCCATTGAAGACGAGGCAGAAGATGAAGAATCAACAGGAGCAGTGTGCGTCTGAGAGTCTATGAGCTCCATATCCTCGTCCTCATTGACTCCGCATGTGTCGACAACGCAGATCAGGCAGCTGGTGACAGGAAATGCTCGCACCTTGCTGCAAGTTACCCACCTGAACAGACATAGAAGAGAAACCATTTTCAGAAAACACAAAATTAATTAGAAATTAGAGCGTAAATTTCTGAAACGAGTTTCCAATTCCACAAATTTTTATCTTGGAAAAAAAATTTCAAGGTCAAAGTCCTGTGGATTTTCATAAGCTAAATTATAATAGAAAATATAGATCAATAGGACTTTTCAGTGTAAAAAAAAAAAAAAAAAATCAAATATCCACTAAATCTGCAATACAGATCATATGCGGATCAAAGTCAGTCTATTCACTGAAAGTGCCAGTTTGCACTGCATTGTCACAAATGAGTGATTGAGGCACTTTTGATTGAGATATAATGCAAAATGTACATCAAATGGGCTTTTCAATATTAAATTCAAATGTCCACAAAATCCACAAGTTTAATAATAGACAGCTCGGTGAAGCACGTGCACACCACAACCTGTGCAGCTACTTTGCACAAATACTTAGAAATTGCAAAAGTAAGCAAGATGGACACATATACATGCACTGGACAACATATGGGATGTTATTTGATGCAGTTTGGACAAAAGAAATTGTCAGATAAAAACAGATTGCTGGAAACAACACTCTTTCCAGCAATCTGTTTTTAATAGGACAATTTCCATTCCATCTGACAGAGTCCATTAAATCTCCCTCTCAGCCCCTCCAGGGAGGGTGGCATGTGTGTTCCTCAAGCTCCGGTCCTCGACCAGAGGCCTGGGAATTTGAGGGTTCGGCGCAGCATCTTAGCTGTTCCTTGGACTGCACTCTTCTGGACAGTGACCTCTGATGTTGTGTCTGGAATCTGCTGGAGCCACTCTTCCAATTTGGGTGTTACAGCTCCTAGTGCTCCTCTTACCACTGGGACCAATTTGGACTTTACCTTCCACATCTGCTCCAGTTGCTCCTTTAGCCCTTTATACTTCTATTTTCTCATGCTCCTTCTTTCTGATGTTGCCATCAGCTGGGATTGCCACATCGATCACAAATGTGGTTTTCTTTGCCTTGTCAACCACCACTATGTCTGGTTGGTCTGTCTGGCAGCTGCTTGTCTGTCTGGAATTTGAAGACCCACAGGACCTTAGCCCTGTCATTCTCAACCACCTTTGGTGGAGTCTCACATAGAGATGTGGGGACTACTAATTGCTTTGCAGCACAGATGTTCCTGTACGATTCCGGGGTCGAGGGGTGTTTTCTAGTTTTGACCACTTTCATTTTTAAGGCACTTTTTAAAAGTATAATGTCCATGCGTTACATATCAAAATATTCAAATTTCTCTCAGCTTTCAGAATATTCAATTCAATTCAATTCAATTTTATTTATATAGCGCCAAATCACAACAAACAGTTGCCCCAAGGCGCTTTATATTGTAAGGCAAGGCCATACAATAATTACGTAAAAACCCCAAAGGTCAAAACGACCCCCTGTGAGCAAGCACTTGGCGACAGTGGGAAAGAAAAACTCCCTTTTAACAGGAAGAAACCTCCAGCAGAACCAGGCTCAGGGAGGGGCAGTCTTCTGCTGGGACTGGTTGGGGCTGAGGGAGAGAACCAGGAAAAAGCAGAGATCAATCACTAATGATTAAATGCAGAGTGGTGCATACAGAGCAAAAAGAGAAAGAAACACTCAGTGCATTATGGGAACCCCCCAGCAGTCTAAGTCTATAGCAGCATAACTAAGGGATGGTTCAGGGTCACCTGATCCAGCCCTAACTATAAGCTTTAGCAAAAAGGAAAGTTTTAAGCCTAATCTTAAAAGTAGAGAGGGTGTCTGTCTCCCTGATCCGAATTGGGAGCTGGTTCCACAGGAGAGGAGCCTGAAAGCTGAAGGCTCTGCCTCCCATTCTACTCTTACAAACCCTAGGAACTACAAGTAAGCCTGCAGTCTGAGAGCGAAGCGCTCTATTGGGGTGATATGGTACTATGAGGTCCCTAAGATAAGAAGGGATATAATAATATAATATATGTCACATATTTGTTAACAACACTGTATGTAGAAATATTCTGGCTCGAAATATGAAAAAAAAAATGGAATTTTAGAAAATTCTTCAAATCTTTATTGAAAATACACCTTCATGTGAATGAACTACAACCCGTGGCAAAAATTATGGAATCACCGGCCTCGGAGGACGTTCATTCAGTTGTTTAATTTTGTAGGAAAAAAGCAGATCACAGACATGACACAAAACTAAAGTCATTTCAAATGGCAACTTTCTGGCTTTAAGAAACACTATAAGAAATCAGGAAAAAAAAAATTGTGGCAGTCAGTAACGGTTACTTTTTTAGACCAAGCAGAGGTAAAAAAAAAATATGGAATCACTCAATTCTGAGGAAAAAATTATGGAATCATGAAAAACAAAAGAATGCTCCAACACATCACTAGTATTTTGTTGCACCACCTCTGGCTTTTATAACAGCTTGCAGTCTCTGAGGCATGGCCTTAATGAGTGACAAACAGTACTCTTCATCAATCTGGCTCCAACTTTCTCTGATTGCTGTTGCCAGATCAGCTTTGCAGGTTGGAGCCTTGTCATTTTCAACTGGATTAAGATCCGGACTATTTGCAGGCCATGACATTGACCCTATGTGTCTTTTTGCAAGGAATGTTTTCACAGTTTTTGCTCTATGGCAAGATGCATTATCATCTTGAAAAATGATTTCAACATCCCCAAACATCCTTTCAATTGATGGGATTAAAAAGTGTCCAAAATAGCAATGTAAACTTGTGCATTTATTAATGATGTAATGACAGCCATCTCCCCAGTGCCTTTACCTGACATGCAGCCCCATATCATCAATGACTGTGGAAATTTACATGTTCTCTTCAGGCAGTCATCTTTATAAATCTCATTGGAACGGCACCAAACAAAAGTTCCAGCGTCATCACCTTGCCCAATGCAGATTCAAGATTCATCACTGAATATGACTTTCATCCAGTCATCCACAGTCCACGATTGCTTTTCCTTAGCCCATTGTAACCTTGTTTATTTCTGTTTAGGTGTTAATGATGGCTTTCGTTTAGCTTTTCTGTATGTAAATCTCATTTCCTTTAGGCAGTTTCTTACAGTTCGGTCACAGACGTTGACTCCAGTTTCCTCCCATTCGTTCCTCATTTGTTTTGTTGTGCATTTTCGATTTTTGAGACATATTGCTTTAAGTTTTCTGTCTTGACGCTTTGATGTCTTCCTTGGTCTACCAGTATGTTTGCCTTTAACAACCTTCCCATGTTGGTTGTATTTGGTCCAGAGTTTAGACACAGCTGACTGTGAACAACCAACATCTCTTGCAACATTGCGTGATGATTTACCCTCTTTTAAGAGTTTGATAATCCTCTCCTTTGTTTCAATTGACATCTCTCGTGTTGGAGCCATGATTCATGTCAGTCCACTTGGTGCAACAGCTCTCCAAGGTGTGATCACTCCTTTTTAGATGCAGACTAACGAGCAGATCTGATTTGATGCAGGTGTTAATTTTGGGGATGAAAATTTACAGGGTGATTCCATAATTTATTCCTCAGAATTGAGTGATTCCATATTTTTTTTCCCTCTGCTTGGTCTAAAAAAGTAACCGTTACTGACTGCCACAATTTTTTTTCCTGATTTCTTATAGTGTTTCTTAAAACCAGAAAGTTGCCATTTGAAATGACTTTAGTTTTGTGTCATGTCTGTGATCTGCTTTTTTTCTACAAAATTAAACAACTGAATGAACATCCTCTGAGGCCGGTGATTCCATAATTTTTGCCAGGGGTTGTATTTATGTGCTAGAAATGGGTTTACCAAACTCTTTGGCTTACAAAAGTAGTGCAATATATGAAGGGAATTGTATGTCTATGTAAATAAATGAAAAATAAAATCACTTATCATTTACAGTTAGATGCTTTCTGTCTTCCCTCTATGCAGGAAAGTCCACAAATATGCATCACTTGCTGAAAAGCAGAAAGTCCCTCACAAAAAAAAAAAATGGTGGGGGATGGTGGAATAGCCCATCTACTTGTTTTTATGACAGTATGCGTTGTCTGTAAGACTAAATAAAAAGGGCCAGTTTTTTTTTTGTTTGTTAGCATTCCTGAGGGTTGAGTGGCAGTAAGAATTAATCTGACTCCTGAACAGAGTGATGGTGCATGCTGAATAAATTTGTTGACGCAGCGGGCAGTGTGTTTTGGATGGTGTATTTTACTTCAGTAAGTTTAAGTCCCGTACAGAAGGTGAGCACATCCTTAACTTCAGTACTACTTAGTAAAGCAGCCACACCAACCTGTCAGTATCAGTGTGGTACTCCAGGACATGTCCGAGACGTCCCACCCCTTGAAATCCTGCAAGCACATAAATGATATCGCCCACTGCTGCACACTTCACAGTTATACCTCGCCATGGCATCGGGGTGGCAGCCCGCCATTCATTACTGGCAATATCATAGTACTCCACTGAGTCTAATCCACCTAGAAACAAAAAGGACACACACTTTGAGTACTTAGGCCTCCGTTACCAGTTTAAAAGGACACGTTGTTTCTACACCCCCCCACAGGAATTATACAGAGTAGGACTCTTAACCAAAGTAAACGGAACAATAACAGTATTACCTATTGCACCCTGCCCTCCGACAGCATAGATCCTGTTGTTGACTGTAACCAGTCCATGGTTTTTCCTGGCCTCTCTCATGCCACACAGCTCCCTCCATCTGAGGGCAAAGGGTTGTTTTTTTTTTAATTACCAGAGAATGCATCCTTGTCAAGCAAAAAGGTGGATTTTTATCTTATGTTCCAAAAGAGATCAAGTTTCTATACATCAGTATAGACTTAGCTGTTAAAAAAGAAAATTAAAAAAACGGGGAAAAACATCTTTTTGACACATTATCCAGTACTGATCCAGCCTACAAGTCTTATTCTGTGTAAGACAGTAGCTAAAACAAACAGAACTGGGAACATCCTTTGGCACTGCACAGCTCTGAGCTGTAAGACAGCATGCGACTCACTGTTGAGTGGCGGGGTCAAACACCTCAAAGTTGTTGAGGACCCTGCCAGAGACGTTGTTGCCCACCGTTCCTCCGCAGACGTAGATGAGCCCGTTCGCCTCCACTGAGCCGTGGCTGCATCGAGCCATCAGCATGCTGTTTTTCACCTGCCAGGACTCTGTCCTCGTGTCGTAACACTCAAAAAGGTTCAGCGCTGAGCTGCCTGCACACACGTGTAGGTGAACATGAAGCCAGAATTAAAAAGAAACAGTGTGGTTTCCTCCAGAGAATAAGGGAATGAGTGACATTTAAGGTGTATCATATCTTAAATATCTGCCAAGTTACAGTGTTCATCAAAAAGCAGCTGAGTAGAAATGGTAAATAAATGGACTGCATTTATATTGCGCTTTTCCATCTGCATCAGACGCTCAAAGCGCTTTACAACAATGCCTCACATTCACCCCGATGTCAGGCTGCTGCCATGCATTACACTCCAGGAGCAACTAGGGGATTAAGGACCTTGCCAAAGGGCCCTTAGTGATTTTCCGGTCAGGCTGGGATTTGAAATGAGGATCCTCTGGTCTCAAGCCCAATGCTTAACCACTAGACCATCACCTCCCCTAGAAACAGGTCACTAGCTTTCTTTTTAACCATAGCCACAGCAGGATGTTGATTAGTTTATTGTTGTTTAACAAAATGGAAATTCTTTAAACCTCGGCAACGCGATCCCGCTGTTGCCGACCGAATGGTCCCCCATAAAAATCGGTCTGCCCTGCCTTCACTGCGCATGTGTAATCAGTCGTGGTTCATGGATTATCACCTTGTTTCTGCTTAAAAGTGCACTCCAGTCATCATCTATCTTAGCGACAGATATCTGAAGCTTTTGTACAACAATCACTGCGTCACTCCACTGCGTGTCTGTCATTTCAAAGCGTTATAGAGTATCGTCTCGTTTCTGCTTAAAACTGACTTTAGAATGATTTAAGAGGTTTTCCTTGTCATCTGATGGTTAATAATCCCATTACTCCATTTGATCGCTTTGGGTGAAGAGATTTTGTCTTAGACAAGCGGCTGAGCTCTGAAATGATGCATGCGCAGTGGAGGCGGGGCAGACCAATTGTTAGGGGTGGACCGTTCAGTCTGTGACACCGGATAAGCGGTGGAAGATGAATGACTGAAATTGTTTAAACTAAGAAGATGCCAATGGTACATTCCCTACATTTTTTAATCTTGTAAAAATTCCAGTGACACCCGAAGCCAAAGTTAACTCACTCTGTAAATTAAAAAAAAAAATAAAAAATAAAAAATCTTAATTTTAAACCCTTGCTCCCACATCAATGCGCTCACCTACTTCTGACCCTCCTGATGTGTAGATCTTTCCCTGAGCAGCGCAGGCAGCCAGGCTATCACGTGGTGTGGGCGGACCCAGTTTGGAGTACCAGCTGTCCTTCAGGACATTATAGCAGTCCATGCGTTTGATGGGGAAAAGCTGTGACCCGCCCAGAATATAAACCACATTATCCCAAAAGACAACTGTGGCATCTCGGCGCTTCTCAAATGGACAGCGGATATCAGTCCAGCTGGAGTCCTGAGTAGAAATCCAGAATGACACAACTGTTTCAAACCTCAAGAGGTGGTATACAAGTGAGTGAGATTACACTAGATGTGTAGACACCTATGCTGTATTATATACTCTTATTTGAAAGTTCTTTCTGAAATTATGAAGTAGCAACGCAACAACAAATAAATAAAATTTTTTAAACTTTATTTTATGAGGATCTAGTTGAATCGTGTATTTGACCATGCAGTTATTAGCACATGCAAATGAACTAGAAGTGAGCTTGTGTATTTCAGTACCTTGGGGTTGAAGTAGCGGCAGGACAGAGGCTGCGAGCCTCCAAACAGAGCGATGCGATAATCATGCTTCTTGCGTCGGGGTCGACTGCTCTCTCCCAGGTCCTCTCGGTCCTCTAAGGACAGCAGGTGGTAGCGCATCCCGTCTGACACAAAAGCAAAGGCACCGTTTTATTTGCTTGTTTGTTTTGTGTACATTTATGTTAATTTAGCATAATGCAGTTTGACTGGCAACTTGCTCCACTGAGTCTGATGTACTACAGGATGTAGTCAAGTCTTTTACAAATCAGGTCAGGTCAGGAAGCATGTGCTGCTCTTCATGTCTCTTCATATAAACACAGTCCACTCACTTATGACCATCTTGAGACACTGTGGGTTGTCTTGGATAAGGGGCTCAGCCTGCACCGTCTTGGAGAGGAAGGTTTTGGAGACCAGTGGGAAGCGGACGCACCCCAACACTTCCACCATGTACTGTTGTCTGTTACACACATCGTACTTGAGCCAGCGTACTGCTGCATCATAGATCTGAATAGAAATGCAACAAACGTGCACTTACATATTAATGTGGACCGTGGTCAGGGTACGATATTTCTCATGTTAATCTTGGCAATAATAACATGCTTTTGGAGGGCGGTATGTATTTTCAGAGTCCCTCCGTCCATGCCCAGTCGCCCAAAATGACCGATATTCGCCCAAGTTAGATGAGGGCAAATATCTGTCATATCTGCGGGCAGGTATGGACAGGTAGTGTAAATGTAAATCTATGCTACCAACCCAGCAACATCTCAGTAAGTGATAATAATGCACAATACCAAAAAATAAAAAGTAAAATGGGTCATTGTTGTATAGCATTTACATTTAATGTCTTTCGGGGTGGATTCTCATATTAAATTTTTATTTGCGGAGAGCACAAAAAATGGAAGTCTGTTGTCTTAGGAATACTTCAAGATCATGTTTCTGGAGTTGCCACCAGCAATTATCAAAGTTTTGATAACCAGCAGTCAGTTTACTATATTGAACATTAAGAACAAACAGAGGAAAGTAATTCCACAAGGACATTTTTTCTTATTTTCTTGTTAAAAAACAATAAAAATAAAAAAATTCTGAAAGCCAGTTCATCCTTTTTTAAGTTAATTGTTCATTCAATATGCCACACAGAGAGTAATAAAAAGCAGAAATATTTATTTATACACTGATGGAGAGCTGCAATGATTGATTATTAAATTAACATGCAATTAATTTGGTAATCGATTAATCTTTTTTAATGTCCAAATTCTGATTTCAGCTTCTTAAATGTGAATATTTTCTGGTTTATTCACTCCTTTCTGACAGTAAACTGAATAAATTTGGCTTGCTGACAAAACAAGGCTTTGCTGGATGTCATATTGGGATTTGAGAAGCACTGATCAATATTTTTACCATGTTATGACATTTTTAGAACCAAAAAACAAATGAATTAATCAAGAAAAATAGTCACCAGATTAGTTGATAACACTGGTCATCACTATTTTTCTTGCATGGAGTTTTTCAACAGATTTTTGGTCATTCGGGGACACTGAATCCAAATCTGGAATTCGTTTTTGCCAATCACATCACGTTTTTGAGATATGAAAACATATTTCACGTATCAAACATTGAATCAACAGCTGCAGTCTCGCACACCTCTTCGGTGCCTTAAACGATATTACGGTGCTTGTTCACATTTCACGAACCTGGTTTAAAAACTATGCTTTTGAAGCTGTTTTTGTGCATGATTAGTGGCATCAAACTTGTGAGTGAATGAGCAACTTTTGTGTAATCCATCAATACGGAACATGCAGATTGCAAAAAACAAAAAAAAAAGTTAGGTAATAGAGGAAATCTGAACTCAGATTCAGAATGAACACCCCACACTAAATCAATTCTCAAAGTCCATGCAAGAGTTTTTGTTTTGGGTTTTTTTTTGGACCAGTGTAATGAGAATAACTGCTAGTTGCAGACCTATGAAACATGTAAACATTTTATTTTCTGTCTTAGGAAAAGGTGAAACTGTGTGCAAGGTTTTCTTCCAAATTTTTCCACGACTGCCTTTCCATGTTTTGGCACTTTATATCCTTTACAGGTTAGGATTTTCTTTTCTTAACTTGTAAAAAAGAACACTTTTAAATGGACAAAATATTTGTATGCAAGGTTGAAAATTATAGGTAGATTTTATGGTTATGATTTACTGGTAAATTAACCAAAGGACAATCAACTAATAATCAGCAGACTAAAAAAAATATCATTTGATTATTCAAAAATAATCAGCAAATTAATCAATTACAAAAATAATCATTAGTTGCAGCTCTACACTGATCTGTCTTACAACAAAACAACACAGTTGTACTTTAGTAAAATGGTTTTTTGGGCCTTTGCATGTACAGTCCTCACTGTGAAAGTGGTTTTAATTATAATACACCAGGAATCAAGAATGCAGTCACAGAATATTGTTTGTGACTGTGCAGACACTGTGTAGTGTGCGTTTGTACCTGGGCTTCAGCACGGACAGTGAGTTTATCCTGGTGCAGCAGAGGTGTAAGCTGTTTAACATCCAGTTGCAGGAACTCATCCAGTTTATAGACTTCAGTAAAGTGGAGCTGGAAGAAATCCTCTGCTGCCGCTTTCAGCTCTGGACAATCCATACACTCTGCCAGGGATGAGATTCCTGCAGCCGCATGGGGCATTAGTCAGTGAAACTAACGAGTGACATGATTAGCAGGTAGGACTACAACATATGTATCCGGAGGGGGAAAACATTTTACACACAAAAACTTCCCACACAACTCTAAAATCCAAACAAGCAGAGCAACTAATGTAACCTTTGGCACAGAGTCTGTGATTATGCCATTCTTGAGACCAGTGGCTGCATAAACTTGCACAAAAAGGTTCAGAAAATCTTTCCACCAATAACAAGTGAGATAGCATTGAAGTTGCTGTTATTTCTTTTCTCACCCAAGCAGTTTGTCGCATCAATCTGCCCTTTGAGGAACTCCACACACATCTTCTTCACTGGCTCTATCTGGTACTGGTTCGCTGCATCCAGCATTGACTGAACATTACTGCTGTTTACAGAGATCCTGCAACACGCGTGCACACACTTTACCATACACTCAGAAAGCAGGCTGACAAAACACTTAGCCTGAAGAGACAGAAAAAGTTCTTCATTTTTTTAAGGAAAACAATCCAAACCATGAAATAATCACCTAAAATTCATATGCTCAGTAGAACAGATTCATAGTGCACTGAAGCCAGACGGACGGTTTAAACACCACCGAGCAATATTAAAATGATCTTTCAATGAGATATGAAACTTTTGAGGCATCTGGGGGAATGGTTTGGAGCCACAAGTCAAAATTAATGAAACTAATGTCGGTCTTATCCATTTATAATATAATTCTGAGCAGTATACATTGTGCATGAGGTCTCAAAATAATCACACCTGCTTAACAGCACGTTTTTGCAGTTTTAGCAAAGATTCATACCGGGCTGTGTAGATAAATTCAATTAACAGTTCAATGATCTCTGGCTCTGCATTCCTCAGCTCCACTTCATGGGACATTGACTCCATCATTCTGGCTGAAAAGAATGAATAAAAACTCAGTTAATTTCATTCAAAGGAAAGTTTGGAGGATAATACACTGTTGGAAGCACACCTTCACATTGTTGTGACTTTGTGATAGATAATTAGAACTGTACTATAAATTTCCAACATATCTCCATGTTTGGTGCCCAGAAATATACACATATTTCTTTTACTGAATCAATATATATGGAAATATTTTGAACTACAACCAACACTCAAACCACTATCTACAGACCATAAAGTGGAGGACCCAGAACACCACACAAACAACTGACATGTAATAGATATAAGTTGATTGATAAATCCTGTATTGTGCAACCAACATGAGCTTTCTGCACTGTTGCAATCCCAATAATATTGTGATATTATCATAATCCTGACAGTAAAGACAAGCTTCATTACTATGGCTCACAAAGATTAAACATACAAAATGTGAACTGTGTCCATGTGATGATGTGTGTGTTAATACTCACTGGTAAACATGAGGCTAAAGAAATGACTGGCAGCTGCCAGCACAACTCTGTGGGCAGGAAAATGTTTACCCTGAACAACCAGGGTCACATCACAAAGTGTACCCTGAAAATGGGGGGAGAAAAACTGTAAATATGTCTGGTCAGGTCCATTAATAATTATACAGTGACAAAAGGTGAGGGAAGCCGCCAAGACACTCAGCCAACTCTTGGTCACAGCTTCATAATGGTGTAGAATAGAAAAGGACTTTTAATACAACAAAACAAGGTTCTCAGGCAAAAAAAAAGAAGAAGAAGAATAAAAAAGAGACAAACCTGTTTCCTGAGGTTGTTCATTACTGCCATAGTGCTGGACAGCTGTCTGTATTCCTCTTTGGAAGCACCTTTTCTGTCGCTCTTTTTTTTGCACACTGCCGCTTTCTCTGGAGAAGCCATGCCAGTCATCTCAGGCTAATTATGAACTAAATTTAAAAAAGAATGTTTTATGTTCAGCTACCTCTGCAGTCTCTTTCTTTGAGACAAACTGCTAGCCACGCTAGCAACTAAAAACCATCGGTTCAGTATCTCCTAGAAAGCTCGTACAGAGAAAATTATTTCGATCAACTTTCCGCAGGAGGATTACCGGATAAAAAAAACAAAACAACAAAAACAATTAAAAAACGTTTATCGAAAGGTATTCTATATATTATAAAACCATACAACTAATATTTTGCTCTCCGCCTTCTTCCTCGATTCTCCTCTTCGGTTGTATCTGAAATATGTCGCCCTCTACAGGGGTGTATGGCGAATTACACAATAACTCAACAATAATTTTACTTTCTTTCACCAAAACATCAAATCTGTGCTTGCATCTCACTCAGATGTACCTTCTGGCAAATTGCAGCTGAACTTTCAGGTCTTCTTTTTAAGAAAATCCTCCTCTATACCACTTCATCATGAAGCTGTGTAACTGTATAATATAGCTTCACTGTGCAAAATTTCTCCAATCACAGCCACAGAAGCCGATACCTTCTTCTGGGTGGCTTTCCTCACGCTTCTCCTTCTTGCACAATCACTCAGTTTTTGAGAACTATCTACTTCATGCAGATTTACCACAGAGTGCCATACTGTTTGTATTTCTTCATAATTGATGTAAATAAAGTCCAAGACATATTCAGTGAATTGGAAATGTTCATGTATCCATTCCCTGACTTTTATGGAGAAAACTAGCAATAAAACTAATTATTTACAGGTATTATACCAAAGCGTTCCATTACTTATGCAACCCATCATCTTGGCCTTTATATTTTTAATGAATTTATATCAAGTTATAGAGCTTTGCTTTCAGTTTGAGCTTATGGAAGATAATTTTAGAATTTTTTTTATTATAGTATTTGAAATGGCATAAACAAATTCAAATGTGTGAAGTACCAAGTGTTCCAATACTTTTGGAGGGCACTGTATATATCTATATGTAATATATTTACATATATTAACTATATATTTTTACAAACAACATCCCATACAATTCAACTGAATTTAAAAAATTCAAACGTCTTCTTGAGACAGGAGTGCTGATTATGCCTGATATTCATATAGATTTTTAAAAATTATTATTATTCATATTATTCTTTTTTTTAGGATCTGTGCATTATCTTTTGAAGAATTCAGGAAAATGTTGAAATATGCCATATCTTAAAGAAAATAAAAAGAAATGTTTTTCCTGAACTGCCACGAACTGGATCTGCTCCGGAAGTAAATTCAATTAAGTTCAATTCAATTCAATTAAATTAAAATCAATTATGCAAAATCACAACACAGGTCATGGTGCGTCACAAGGTTATGGTGTCTAACCCACTCCACAGAGCAAGTATGTTGGGAAATTAAAGGCTTCTTCTTTGGATCATACCCATCTAGTTTCAAGAAAATTTGTTTAATTGAGCCTACTACCACTGATCTTATAGTTGCAGAACTATGTGAGATGTTGACGGAGATTTGTGCTTTATAGGAACCCATATAGTGCAGCAGATAACAATATTCACAGTGGACTTGTTCAGATGGTGATGCAAGCACCAAATTCAGCAGAAATACGTACTCCTTAGACATTACTCTTTTGAAAAAAGGACTGGCCACTTGAATGTTCAATAGGCACCAAGTAGGGGTCAATTGAGGAATTACACAAGAGTCAAAATAAAAAATGCTCCAATCATATTAAAAACTGTACCACCTAATTTGACTGATCATAAAGATTCCAAAAAGGTATAGTTTGGACTATCTACGACAGAATGTTCTGGAGTTATGAGGTAAAAACAGCAAGAATGGTGACAAAGGTCAATTTCAGTTTGTACAGGGGTCAAAAGTTAATGTTACTCCAATTTTGGTAAAAAAAAAAAAAAAAAAAAAAAAAAAGTGTAAATTATTGGTTGAGTTAATAGGGTTTCAAAAATAAATATTTTGCACCTTGTGTCATCCTTAGTTATGTTATGGGGTAACGTATGTCACACGTCATAGAATCTAATGAATGTCGACATTGTTTGACCTTTACTTTGGAGCCCAATCATTCAGCACAGTCAAAAAAAAATTCCATTTATTAATCCTATTAGAATTTGGTGCTTGCTTCACCATTTGAATGATTGTTTCAGTTATCTGCTGCGTAATAGTCTCACGCTTTGTTGTTCCCCCTTCACGAAAATGGGGCGCTTTTCTGAGGCAGTTTTTTAAATTATTATTATTATTATTAACTATTTATAATCCTTCTCCTTCTCCTAACTCTAACCATAACGCCCCCCCACCCCTCCCGGGCCCTCGCATTTCGTGCCCACGTCACGAAAAGTGCCCCATTTTCGTGACGATATCACGAACCAATGTAATGTAACCACGAACTGCCGTAAAATTGTTCATCCTAGCTTTAAAAAAAAAAAAAGATGTGTGTGTGTGTGTGTGTTTGGGCGGGGAGCTGTATTTTACACACTTTCATTATTTTGTTTTTGTATTTATGTATCTTACTTGTTGCATTTTCTTCCCACTCACACGCAGTTTGTTCAAGTCACTTTACATATAAAGAACAAATACGGATTACTAGCTTTCCGATATGTTTTTAATATTTATACTAGTTTAAGAAATGCTTTTATCACGTGATCAGTGTCGGTTGTCTGAGCAGAGCTTTGATTTCCGCTTTGCGACTCACCTGCAGAATGACAACCAGGAACACCTGAGTTCAAAAAAAGAAAAAAGAAAAACAGTAAGAAAAATATTTTTGGACTCTCGTGATTCTGATGTCACGTGGCACACGGACGGACAGCAGATACTTTGTCCGAAATAACTGACCTGAATACAGTTTAATTCCCAAAGCTGCGGAAAATGTCCAGCTTGTGTTGTTGCTGCTTTTCCAGTGAAAACTCCGGCGAGGTATGTGTTTGTGTGTTTGTGACATAAACGAGCTTTTATTGTTGAAGAAAAACTTATCTGCAGTGAGATAACTGCAAAATAATGTATTATTATGTAACTAGAACTACCGCTGTTATAAATCCGTGACTTAATTGATGTCAGGAAAACCCTACGTTTGTTCATGGCTTATGACACAATAACAAAGGTGTGTCCAGAAGAGCATAGTTAAAGGAGTCATATTGTGCTTATAGTTGGCTAACGGGGAATTCCCCTTTGGCTGACCTGGTAGAGGAACATGGTCTATAGTGCGAGCCGCCCGGGTTCGATCCCACCTCCGTCCTGGCCACAAAGGTCCTGAGGTCAAATCCCAGACGGCCGGTCGAACCCCAGAATTCCCCCATAGCCAAGCTAGCGGGAACGTCTTTTCAGTCAGGATCCGGGACCTTCATCCCGCTACATATTTCCCCACCATTTTTGACTTTGTCCCGAAGTCACAGGTGCATTTAAGCATGTTCTGTAACTACCCACATCTGTTCGTGACGCCAGATTGTGACCGCAGGACTTTTGTGGCCGAGATGGTGGGGGGGAGTTCCCCTTTGGCTGACCTGGTAGAGGAATGGTCTTTAGTGCGAGCTGTCCGGGTTCGATTCCACCGCCGTCCCGGCTACAAAGGTCCTGCGATCGGACCGATCGGACAGACTGTGACCATTCCTCTACCAGGTCAGCCAAAGGGGAATTCCCCCGTTAGCCAAGCTAGCGGGAACGTCTTTTCAATCAGGACCCGGGACCTTCATCCCTCTACATATGGTAAGTGTGTGACAACTTGTTTTGGGTTCATCAAAGCAGATCTGATACGGATCTGCATGTTGATTTGGAACAAGTTTTATGCCAGACTGACTCAACTCCACATGAAGAATGGGCACGGGTGGTGTTGAACTGGGAAAATTCTGTTTTGGAAGCAAGTGTACTGACGCTGTTGTGAGAACCTGTAGTTCATTTCATTTTCCACACCCACTTACTCCAATCAAGCATCACCAGGGTGTATTAATGCCTGGAAATATTAGAATGCCCTTCTTTGTGCAAGGAATCAGTCACTCACTCAGTCAGTCAGTCATGCAGCATTTCACTTGTGAGCGAGATTACTTCAGTTGGACTGGCTTGATTGCCACCAGATTTGGTATATGCACCCCAAGAATCCTATTGATTATGGCGTGAAAGGTGAAGGTCAGAGCATACTTTGCAAAAATCTTGTGAGCACAATAACTTAGTTTTTAACTTCCTGAACGTCACCAAACCTGGTATGTGTGTTGGGTATGTTGACCCAAAGAAGCCTATTGACTTTGGATTGAAAAGGTCAAGGTCATTTGCACATTTTGTTACTGTAAATTATTCAGTGTTTAGTGTATATTTATATGTGCCGTACAGAGAGAGTACACCTTAAACCAAAGTCAAATTCCTTGTATTCTGTGGATACTTGGCAAATAAAGGCTATTCTGATTCTGATTTGAGGTCAGTGGAGCCTGGAAATTATGGTTCATGTTTGCACCCCCCCCCCCCCCACACACACACACACACATTTTTTATTGACCTACGCACGCAATTACTCAACCAGTAAATATACCACACATTGAATCCACGTGTGTCGTTCATCACATTTGTGATTTTTTTTTTTTTTTTAATAAACACTGCATCATTTTTTTCCCACCAAATTTCAACTGTCCTTGACAGTATGTAGTTTTATTACTGTAATCAGTAATAAAACTGACTATGCACTTGTTAAATCTACAAATGAAGTATATATCCATACGTCTGTTTTCTGCAGACCATGTGCGCATATCACAAACAGCACAGACATACTCGGTATACGTCTGTGACATATGTCACAGGAGTCTAAAGCCGTTTTCTGAGCTCAATTTTACAGGGTAGTTTCCGAATTCACAGGCACAGAAATGTGTGACATTGGGGATGTTTATCATATTTTTTAAGGAGGTGAAAAATGAAGACAACATTATACATAAAGGGGTCATATTGTGCAAACGTACAGATTGTTGTACTAGTTAAGTGTGGTTAGAGTTTAATGTTAGACATGAAACCTCTTTTTGGCTTGCTAGTACTTCTGTTGTGTTGTGAATCTTTGTAATGTGTGTGTTTGGGTGTGTTGTGTGAATTTGCAGCAGACATGTTGTATGAAGTTGTCAAGTGTGCTGTAGGTTTTGTGTTGTTTTTGTCTGAAAACTTGTTCTTACTTTGTAAGATGTTTTATGATGCAACTGTCTGTTGTAGAATTGATACAGGTGGTTTTTTTGTAAGGTTTATTTTTTTTATTATTTTTGCATTTATTACGGCGCTAAGGACATAATATAATCATCTGCCTTTATTTATTCATTTGTCTGTCTTTGAGCAGGAGTATGTCAAAAGTACCGCACGGATTTTGATGAAATTTTCACCACAGATAGATATGAGGCCATAGAAGACTCCATTAAATTTTGGTTGTGATCCGGATCAGATTCTGAATCATGATTTCACTTTATATAGGCTTTGAAAGATTAAGTCAAAACTACTTTACGGATTTTTACCAAATTTCCACCACAGATAGATATAAGGGCACGAAAGACTCCACTGAATTTTGGAGGTGATCGTGATCCAGATCCGGATTCTGAATCAAGATTTCACTTTATACTGTATAAGCTTTGAAGGATTAAGTCAAAACTACTCACATCAAAATTACTTTATGGATTTTTACCAAATTTACACCACAGATAGATATTAGGGCAAGGAAGACTCCACTGAATTTTGGAGGTGATCATGATCCAGATCCAGATTCTGGTTCAAGATTTCACTTTATATAAGCTTTGAAGGATTAAGTCAAAACAACTTCACAGCTTCTCACCAAATTTGCACCACAGATAGATATTAGGGCAAGGAAGACTCCACTGAATTTTGGAGGTGATCTGGATTGGCGGATGTCAGAAATCTCAGATTGCTCTTCTTATTGTTGTCTTCATTTGGAAGTACCGTGGCCCATTGTCTCCACATCAGCCAGTGACACAACTCAGACCAAATCATTACAAAAAAACAAGGTTGTGTTTTAAAAAAATTAAATTAAAAAAATAATAATAAATTGAGCTTGTTTAAATGGTAAAAAGAGATCTCCACCCCCTGGAGAACTCAGCCTGGGTTAAGAACTCAGGATGGGTTAGCCCTGGGCCCAAATCACACCTGGGTGGAGTTAAAATTGGGCTGACTTCTCCTGTATCTGTCCTGAACAGCTCTGACAGTCATTGTTTTGAGTGCTGAATGGATTTGTGTGTGTGTGTGTGTGTGTGTGTGTGTGTGTGTGTGTGTGTGTGTGTGTGTGTGTGTGTGTGTGTGTGTGTGTGTGTGTGTGTGTGTGTGTGTGTGTGTGTGTGTGTGTGTGTGTGTGTGTGTGTTGTTTCAGGTGCAGCCTCTCCTGCAGCCCAAACCATCTGAATTGAGTGTAGGTGAATCAGCCAGACAGACCCGGCCAGCACGCAGTGGTACATATTCACTCAATTTTATTTGGGCCACAGAAGGTTTTCAGATTTTTAAAGTAGGCTGTGGTGTTCTGAAGATTGTGACTGGCTGTCTGATATGAAGCATGAAGGATCGGTGTGTCTGCTTTTCTCAGATGCACCGACTGTGACACGGAGAGGAAGGCTGGCGATGAGGCGAGTTGGCGTGTCTGGGTTGGACCAGAGGTTTTCTGATGTGGCGGAGGTTTTTAACAGGCAACAGGAACACTATGAGGCCATGCTTCAGCACATCGCTAAACTGGTACAGAGCTACGCCTGTACCTGTGATGACACACTGACTGTGGCTGAGGTCCTTGGTAAGATCAAAGAGGAGCACGGTGAGTGACACACAGATTTCCTCGACTTCCTGTCCTGTGATGACCCCACTGTGCCTCACATTTAACATTATCCCTTTCAGGAGCCGAGTACAGGATCTCCCTCCAGAGGAAGGGTTGCGGCTTTTACCTCTGTGCGGTTCCTCTGCGGGCAGAGCTTGAAATTCAGGAGAAGCAGCTGCCTCCACGCCTGCTGCTGGCTCAGGAGGAACTGAAGGGAGCCTACGAGAATGCAAAGGCCACTATGTCAGAGGGCACCAAAATTAACCTCTTAACGGGCTGGCTGCTCAGCGGCGATGAATTAATGGCTGAGCAAGTAAAAGGTGGAGCTGGGTCATACCAGGAGCAGCAAAGACTGGATGATAACCTGAAGGATAACATGAAAGAAACAAGACGAGCAAAGGAGATGTCAGTGCTCTACAAAAAACGGGCCGGGGACGTCCTCAGTGAGGCTGAGCAGATAGCAGGAACCAATCTGTAGTTCAGACAGGGTCATACTGATATTTTACTTCACTTCTCAATCATTTTCCTTTGTGTCTCCCTGCAAGTTAAGCAGCTACTTTCCAAAAAGGTCAAACATGAGCATTATTACAGATTTAAAAACAAACACATTTTAATTGATTTTATTTATATATCCATTTTTATTAAGGTCTGCCATTTAAAAAAAACATTCCATGGCAAGTACATGCATTCATTTTATCTTGCTGCACTGAATCATGCTTATTTTACTTTTTTGTGCAATTATCTGTACTTCCCTTCTGCACCCTCAGAGGGAGGTGTCCCACAGATTGAGAAGCACACTAGTACAGTATATGACGTGTGAAGCGGTGATTCGCTGTGCTTTTTGTTGTTATTAATACTGATACATTAAATAATAGTCAGTTTTAATGTTTGTATTTTCAGGATTATGTGTGAATTATTCTGGAATATGCAGGATATGTGACAATAATTGCAGAAATTCTGGAAAATCTGTGAATAATTCTGGAAAATCTGTGAATAACTCTAGAATATATATGAACAAATCTAGAATATCTGAATAATTTTCTGGAATATGTCTGAATAACTCTGGAATATACGAATAAGTATTTGTTTTACAAAAAGACACTAGAGGGCACTAGACCATTTCTTTTATACTACTTATCTTAGCAATTTTGTACCAAAACATACTTTTTTTTTAACAAAAGCTGATCATAATACATATCTCCAGACAAGGAATTACCACTTAGCACACTCGGTGACATCTTCCTTTTGATACAGACCCCAAACAATGTTCCAAAACTCAGGTGTTGCGAAGGCTTCAGAACTTGCAGGAAGAGAATTGAGTGTCCTCTGACTCATTTGCACTTCTGACAAAATGCTTTGAGATCATCTCCAGCCATGTGTTCTACCATTGTTTTTTTCCAGTTTCACTTTTCCTGTTCTAGTATTTTGTATGGTAGTTGCCCACAAGGAGGGCATCTTGTCTCCCTGCGATTGCTGTCTTAACTTGCTAGCCAACTCTTGATGAGACGATCTGCACTGATGAGCACATGGCATACCATGTGAACACCATAGAAACATCTCATGGATGATCAGTAGGAACAGGATGCACCTGAGCTCAATTTTGAGCTTCATGGCAAAGACTGTGAATGCTTATGTACAGGTGATTTCTAAGTTTAGGTTTTGAAAATATACACTCAACAAAAATATAAACGCAACACTTTCGGTTTTGCTCCCATTTTGTATGAGATGAACTCAAAGATCTAAAACTTTTTTCACATACACAATATCACCATTTCCCTCAAATATTGTTCACAAACCAGTCTAAATCTGTGATAGTGAGCACTTCTCCTTTGCTGAGATAATCCATCCCACCTCACAGGTGTGCCATATCAAGATGCTGATTAGACACCATGATTAGTGCACAGGTGTGCCTTAGACTGTCCACAATAAAAGGCCACTCTGAAAGGTGCAGTTTTGTTTTATTGGGGGGGATACCAGTCAGTATCTGGTGTGACCACCATTTGCCTCATGCAGTGCAACACATCTCCTTCGCATAGAGTTGATCAGGTTGTCAATTGTGGCCTGTGGAATGTTGGTCCACTCCTCTTCAATGGCTGTGCGAAGTTGCTGGATATTGGCAGGAACTGGTACACGCTGTCGTATACGCCGGTCCAGAGCATCCCAAACATGCTCAATGGGTGACATATCCGGTGAGTATGCCGGCCATGCAAGAACTGGGACATTTTCAGCTTCAAAGAATTGTGTACAGATCCTTGCAACATGGGGCCGTGCATTATCCTGCTGCAACATGAGGTGATGTTCTTGGATGTATGGCACAACAATGGGCCTCAGGATCTCGTCACGGTATCTCTGTGCATTCAAAATGCCATCAATAAAATGCACCTGTGTTCTTCGTCCATAACAGACGCCTGCCCATACCATAACCCCACCACCACCATGGGCCACTTGATCCGCAACATTGACATCAGAAAACCGCTCACCTACACGACGCCACGCGCGCTGTCTGCCATCTGCCCTGGACAGTGTGAACCTGGATTCATCCATGAAGAGAACACCTCTCCAACGTGCCAAATGCCAGCGAATGTGAGCATTTGCCCACTCAAGTCGGTTACGATGACAAACTGGAGTCAGGTTGAGACCCCAATGAGGACGACGAGCATGCAGATGAGCTTCCCTGAGACGGTTTCTGACAGTTTGTGCAGAAATTCTTTGGTTATGCAAATCGATTGTTTCAGCAGCTGTCTGAGTGGCTGGTCTCAGACGATCTTGGAGGTGAACATGCTGGATGTGGAGGTCCTGGGCTGGTGTGGTTACACGTGGTCTGCGGTTGTGAGGCTGGTTGGATGTACTGCCAAATTCTCTGAAACGCCTTTGGAGATGGCTTCTGGTAGAGAAATGAACATTCAATACACGAGAAACAGCTCTGGTTGACATTCCTGCTGTCAGCATGCCAATTGCACGCTCCCTCAAATCTTGCGACATCTGTGGCATTGTGCTGTGTGATAAAACTGCACCTTTCAGAGTGGCCTTTTATTGTGGACAGTCTAAGGCACACCTGTGCACTAATCATGGTGTCTAATCAGCATCTTGATATGGCACACCTGTGAGGTGGGATGGATTATCTCAGCAAAGGAGAAGTGCTCACTATCACAGATTTAGACTGGTTTGTGAACAATATTTGATGGAAATGGTAATATTGTGTATGTGGAAAAAGTTTTAGATCTTTGAGTTCATCTCATACAAAATGGGAGCAAAACCAAAAGTGTTGTGTTTATATTTTTGTTGAGTGTATTTGCAAAAATCTAAAAAAAAAAAAAAAAAAAACTTCACAATGTCATTATGGGGTACTGTGTGTGGAATTTTGAGGGGAAAAATTAATCCATTTTGTAATAAGGCTGTAACATAACAAAATGTGGAAAAAATGAAGCGCTGTGAATACTTCATGGATGCACTGTATTTTTTTTAATCTAGTGACTTGCAAGATGAAAACATTTATTGTTTTTGAGTTATTGCTTATTCACTCATCCAAATCTTTGCTGTCCAAGCCCTTCACTATTGCCAGAGCAGCGAATAAACTCAGTGGTGACTGCAGAAATTAGTTAATGTCACATTCAGAGGTACCTCAGTGGACATGACAATCCATCACATTTTTGAAAAGTGATTACAAACTGCAGCTTTCCGGCTGTTAATAATTTGAAAGCAAGCCCACACATGGCCATTATGATAATTAATGTTGGAAAAATCCATTACTC
This sequence comes from Thalassophryne amazonica, assembly GCF_902500255.1. Lineage (NCBI taxonomy): Eukaryota > Metazoa > Chordata > Actinopteri > Batrachoidiformes > Batrachoididae > Thalassophryne > Thalassophryne amazonica. The sequence continues at coordinate 49,814,771 of NC_047122.1, forward strand.
AAGTTGACATGCATTGTTTATCTGACAGGCAGCTTAAGAGTGCAGCTTGTGCACATTAATGATGAATTTGTAGTGCAGTCTGCAGGATGTGACTGGTCAGACTGATTTAAAAAAAACTGATCTTTTCATGGGAAAAAAACAAAACTTTAAAATTCTTAAATGCAATTTGAAAACAATCCAAAATAGAAATTCACAACTGCATTTCCTTGCAATTAAAAACATACTCTGAAAATCAATTATTATGTGCTATTAACATATAAATACATTATAAATAGATTATTCTAAGCTTTAAACCGAACGACAAATGTCATGAATAAGTAATTATTACCATTTTTGATGGAGCATTGGTCAAGAGCACTGACAGGGACAACCTACCTTCATAGTGGAATTTATTATATATGCGTCCAGCCTTCGAATATGATTGGATGCTGTGTTTGGAGGCACGGCGTGCAAAACGTCTACCAATTTTGGATTGGCTGCGACTCCTGTCACTCAATAACGTCTGCGTTCTATATTCTAAGGTGCTGTGAGTGGAGAAAGTCATGAAGATGGAAGGGGTTACTGTTGAGTTATAAGGATTTTCATGGTGTGGAGAAGTGAAAAACACTTACTCGTTTGCTCTAAACGACAGAGGACAGCAACTGCGGGAAAGTGACAGATAGCATGCAAGTAAGTAAACATTAAGTTCTCAGTTTAGTGCCGCGCGTTAGCCGAGCTAGCTAACAAGTTAATCGGTAACAACCACAACCGAGTGTGTGACAGCTCGAAGTCATTCAGCGAAGACTCGTGACAGCGGAGAACGACTAGTTCGTCGTTCCTGGTTAATTCCAGCTACCGTTTGACGTACAGCCACCCAGAAGTCTGCTCAGACAGAAATGATCATTGCTTTAAAAAAAATAAAAAAAATAATAACGTGACTAGATTGTCAATGAGATTGGCCGTTTAACCGCGAGGGCAGATTAAGAAAGAAAACGTCTGAAACATTGTAAAATATGACCTGCCTTTCTTTGCAAATACTGGTCAACGTTGGGATCATTCAGTGATGGCATATTCCTTTGTCTGAAATGACTGCTTTGCTTCCCGTGGAGAGGAAAACTTTACTCTTCACTCCACATTGAGGCGTTAGATCACTTGTGTTGTGTTGAGGATTAAAAATAAAAAGCTATTAAATGATGCAGCTTTCCTCCATGGTTCTTGAAGAAATCACACACTCACATGTGCCGATGTCAGGAATATGTGCATCCATAGGACACCATTAAAATCGATTTTCCCTCATGGTGAACATTGAGGCTGATCAGCTGTTAAGGTACCTTGACACCTCTAAAGCAGTATTTGCTGGCGTAGCTAGCAATCTGGTTTAATTTTTTTTTGTTTTGTTTTTTGATCATTTACAGTCAAGTTTTTCATATGTATGGATTGACTAGATGTGATGATTAATTTGATTGGAAGTTGATTGGTTTTGTTTTATTTCTTCCTTTGACATTTTTTAAATCATTTATTATTTTTTTAATTTGTTTTTGATTTGTGATTATTGTATATTGTGGTTGTTGTTTTGTGTGGACCCCAGGAAGAGTAACTGCAGCTAATGGGGATCCTAGTAAATAAACAAACAAATAGTTTGCACAAATTTGATCCCCTGTACTGGCATGCCAGAGTGTAAAGTTATAAACTGTGTGGCTGCATGCAAATGTGCAAAGAAAATTTTGAAATGTCCAAAATCTCTGGCATGCATTAATTTTGTGAACTACACGTAAACATTGCGCAATTTATTAAAAAAACACTGTGGGTCACTGCGAGTCAATGCGCAGCGCATCACAGCGCAGCTCATCTGAAAGATTATGAGGTGATGTTAAAGCTATAATAAACATAATTTTACAGATACTCATTAGAAGGAATGAAAATGCAGCTGTTACTAATCCATTACAATATAAATAATAGTTACCTTTGAGACAATTCTAAATGCGTTCTCCACATCATGAAGTGCAAGAGAAAAGCTGCAGCTGTAGAAAATTCCTCTGTGATTAGAGGTGGATTCATTAGCCAAGTTCTGAGAGCAGATGATTAATCCACTACGAAATAATTGTTTTATATAACGCAGCATCCATAGGCACAAAGTGGGTCACATTGGCACAACTAATTGTGCAGCAGTGCAGAGGTTAAATCTATGCAAGGGTCAAGGTGCCTTTAGTTTTTCTTCTTCCACTCCTCAATTTGTGTATTTTAGCTCTTATTTGCAGTGCTGACCATAACGCCCAACAGAGGCGCATCATGCATAAACACTGGAGTCAGTGCTAATGTAAAGGTTTGACAAAGTATTTTCCCTGTCTGCGGCATTGTAATCACGTTGGTGAATTGAGCACAGTAGGAAACAAGATCATCCCAAATGGTTTTACTTATGTTTGGGAACATGCAGTGGTGGTGATTCGCTGCATCTGCCTTGGTACTGAACTGTTGAGTCTTGGATGGCAACCAGTTAGGCAGTAAGCCAGTCTGATTCCACCTCTTGAAAGTAGTCATGTCTCAGTTATGGCCAGGTGAAACATGATCATTCCCTTGGCCTTTGCTGGTTGCTGCCTCAACACTGGGACACCTGCATGCTGGATCATGCCCAGAGAAATGTCCCACATGGCCAAAATGTGGTAGTTGACATTCCTTCACAATGCAAGTGATACTCCTGATCAAGGTGCCCGAGGATGCTCTGAAGAGACCGAGTACCAAAGACATCAGTTGTCGCTTTAGGTTACTGATTTTACTATATTATCTGGGTTTTCCATTTGTGTTTCATGTTTTCACATTCCAGACATAATGCAGCTGCATGTTTCTTCAGAGCTGTCCTAAAAAAAAAAAAAAAAAAAAAAAAAAAAATCAAGAAAAGAAACGAGCACTGGTATCACAGAATAACACAAGTTTAGTGTATCAACAGATACGTTTTTGTCGGCACCTTAAAAGATGTGTTCTCCAAAGAAGAAAAGTGTTTTCATAGGCTTTATTTTAACCTTTAACCAGGTTAGTCCCATTGAGATCGAGATGTCTGTTACAAGGGAGACCTGGACAATAAGTTTCCAGTTCACCTAATCTGCATGTCTTTAGATGTGGCAGGAAGCTGGAGCACTTGGAGGGAACCCACACAAACATGGGGTGAACATGCAAACTTCACACAGAAAGGCCACAGGCAGGAATCAATCCCATGACCTTCTTGCTGTGAGGCAACAGTGCTAACCACAAAGCCACCTTGAGTGGGCCAAGGCTTATCCTCAGAGACTGTAGTGTGGTTCAGTGTCCAAGACTTCCACCCCAGACAGGACACCGGTCCACCACAGATTATTCCCTCAGTGAAGGCTGGTACCCATTTACAGTTAGGTTGACTGGGATGATGCTGATGAACTGTGTTGTCCAAGGACACAGGAAGGTAGTCTGATCTGAAGCAGACACCTGGAATCAAGCCTCAGTCTATAGGTTGTCTAAGAGCCACCTGGTCTGTCAAAGGCTATTTTTTCAAAGTATATGAAAGTTTTTTTCAAGGCGATTAACATGGTTGGCTTTATTCTTAGGTTGACCCATGTGTCTTTTTCTTTAGGGTAGAGCTTTGCCCATTAGAAACAAATGGGTTTGTTTGGTGGATATTTCTGTACTATTAAAAACACTGTCTTTATGATGTGGATCCATGTGTGAAAAGTATAAACATGCTAAAATGTGTCATCCCTGGCTCCTGGTGTCTCAGAACCATTAATGCTTTTTGACAGCGAGCCCACCAGGTCATGCAGTAGGAAGATGCGAGGTGCACCACTGTCATTAAGTATCACAGACAGTCACACAACCCTGTGGTTTTATGAACTAATCTGTGCAGCTGGGCAGAAATGTTTCAGTTATTCTGACTTTCATTTCATTTACTCTGGATTTTTATGGGAAAAGGAGGAATTCCAGAGAGTGTGTGCCAATTACAGGAGCATCACACTACTCAGCCTCCCTGGTAAAGTCTACTCCAGGGTGCTGGAAAGGAGGGTTCAGCCGATAGTCGAACCTCTGATTGAAGAGGAACAATTATGTGGGTTCTGTCCTGGTCGTGGAACAACAAACCAGTTCTTCACTCTCACAAGGTTCCTGAAGGGGAGCGTGGGAGTATGCACACCCAGTCTACAAGTGTTTTGTGGACTTGGAGAAGGCCTATGATCAGGTACCCCGGGAGATACTGTGGGTTTGCTGAGGGAGAATGGAGTGAGGGGGTCCCTTCTCAGGGCCATCCAATCTCTGTACTCAAAGCGAGAGCTGTCTTCAGGTGCTCGACAGTAAGTCGGACTCGTTTCCGGTGGGGGTTGGTCTCTGCCAGGGCTGCGCCTTGTCACCAGCCCTGTTTGTGCTATTCATGGACAGGATATCAAGGTGTAGACGGGGGGAGGAGGGTTTCCAGTTTGGTGGGCTCAGGGTCTCACCGCTGCTTTTTGTTGGCTTTGTCGGCCTCTGACCTCCAATACTCACTGGATCGGTTCGTAGCTGAGTGTGAAGTGGCTGGGGTGAGGATCAGCACCTCTGAATCTGATGCTATGGTTCTAAAGGCCCTGTCACACCTTGACGATTTAGCCCGTGTATGCCGACCACATTAAAAACTCTGGCACACGCTGCCACACGTCTAATAAGTTAATGCAGCTGTCACACCTTGATGATTAACTAGCGTATGCCGACATCCCCGTTTCCACCCAGTGGTTCGGGTTGGTACTGCATGGTGTGGTGCGTACCAGAAACAGAGTAATTTAACATTATTTTATTTTTTATTTTCATTTTTTATCTTGGTAGACCATTTTTATTGTGTACAGAATGCTGATGAGTGGACTGGCTGTGGTAAACACTGCTGTGAGTGAATGGAGTGCTGTCTCTTTAAAAGTTGAAAGCGCTGGCTGCTTCCTGATCAGCGAACCTGATCAGGTCATCACAGACCTGAATAATGAAACGCTGTGATGATTTAAACTTTTGAAGCGCCAGTTGACCGCAACCAGGTGTGATGTGAAGGAAGTGCTGTGTGATCTGTCGGTGTGCTGATGAGTGACAGCGCTTTAAAAGTTTAAACAGCGCATTAATCAAGCGTGATCATCCTGATCGATCAGGTCATCTGATGATCACACCACAGCAACGACGCTTTAAAAGTTTAAATCATCACAGCACTTCTGTGTGTTCAGAGCATGACATGGGCATGAGAAAAACACCTGGAGCAGGAAATACCACCAAGAGACTTGCTTTAAAATACTGCGTTTCCAGCCACTAATTAAAGTATTTTCAGAGGTCATTTTCAAAAATCAGGAGCTTTATGTGGACTCATGTCTGTCTGTGATGGTGAATTGGATTGAAATGAACAGGTCAGATTTACTCCGTGTGTGAATGAAACAGTCTGTCTGCATGAGCATGCAGCTTTCAGCCAACCAATGGCCAGCATTAATGGACAGATTTAGTCTTATGAGTAAATTACAAGAAACGTGCCAACAATCACATAACTTACCTACAACATATATCCAGCATGTGCTGGACGTATGACTCGCACGCTGGCACTCGTTGAAAATTTTCAGCATGCCCCAAATTTTTTTTTGAAGAGCTCAACTTATTAGGACGTACTTCAGCGTGCTTCAACGTGCTCTTAACTTATAAAAATCTTATTCTTAACTTATTGGACTTATGGCAATGTTTTTAATACGGTTGGCATACGCTGGCTAAATCGTCAAGGTGTGAGACCGATGGATTGCCTACTCTGAGTAGAGACTGCGGTTTTGCCCCAAGTGAAGGAGTTCAAGTACCCCAGGGTTGTTCACAAGTGAGGGGACAATGGAGCGTGAGATTGGCCGGAGAACTGGCACAGCAGGAGCGGTATTGCATTCGCTCTACCATACTGTTGTGACGAAAAGGGAGCTGAACCAAAAGGCAAAGCTCTCGATCTACTTGTCAATCTTTGTTCCTACTCTCACCTATGGTCATGAGGGTTGGGTCATGACCAAAACAAAACTAGGTCGCGGGTGCAAGCGGCCGAAATCCTCTTAGTAGGGTGGGTGGTGTCTCCCTTAGAGGTAGGGTGAGAAGTTCTGTCATCTGTGGGGAGCTCGGAATAGAGCCGCTGCTCCTTCGCATTGAAAGGAGCCAGCTGAGGTGGTTAGGCCTTTGGTAAGGATGCCCCCTTGAGACCTCCATAGGGAGGTGTTCCAGGCACGTCCATCTGGGAGGAGACTCCGGGGAAGACCCAGGACTAGGGAGATTATATCTCCACACTGGTCTGGAAACGCCTCGGGATCCCCCAGTAAGAGTTGGTCAATGTGGCCCAAGAAAGGGAAGTCTGGGGTCCCCTGCTGGAGCTGTTGCCCCTGTGACCTGATTCCAGATAGGCGGTTGAAGATGAGTGAGTGAGAGCCTGTTGTCAAGGCTGTCCCATGGTGGTTCACAGGATTGGATTTTGGACTGATCTTTTTTGTACACTGAACAAAAATATAAATGCAACACTTTTTTGTTTTTGCTCTCATTTTTCATGAGCTGAAGTCAAAGATCTAAAACGTTTTCTATATACACTAAAGACCTATTTGTCTCAAATATTGTTCACAAATCTGTCTAAATCTGCGTTAGTGAGCACTTCTCCTTTGCTGAGATAATCCATCCCACCTCACAGGTGTGTCGTATCAAGATACTGATTATTAACATTGCCATTATTAAGGTTGAATATCAAACCATTTCTTTTCGAGACTCATTAAGAAATAATTTGATCCACCGACATCAATAGCCTTTTTGCTTAACTATTCCCTTATCGGTCCTTCAGAGTGGCTGTTGTTTTTGGGGGTGTTTGTCAGGAAAATGATCCTTTCTGTACGTTGATTGCAGACCCTGCAGCAGGTCTGTAATCATCTGCGTCTGCAGCGCGGCTCTGCTTTGAAGCAATGAAGCAGTGCTCAGACATGTTGCTTCTTTGGTTCTTTGCTTTGCTGCTTTTCAGAAGCGCCAAGACCGCTTCTTAACCCTTCTCAAAGCCATTAAAATGTCAATCATGAGTCACTTTTGTATGGATTAAAGTCACTAACTGGGACTCCTGTCTTCTTGCGAGAAAGAAACGAGAATCATCCTCCGTTCCATTTGTGTGACTCTCTGCCGAGTAAAGTTAGAAAGATCGAGTCCGGTTGGAATTAATAACTTCAAAGCGAATTGCCGTTTAAATCAAATGATACCTCTTTCCAATTGTAATGCAATCAATCAAAAATTTTTTTCCTTCCAAAATGAGACGTCCTGCGCTGACGTGCAGCAGCCGGCTGAGCTCAGCTCAGAGGTATGTAGAGACATTCATGCCAAAATGTCTGAAAGGAAATGACAAAAACTACAGAGTTTGAGATGAAATGGTGACCTTACAGAAACAATTATGCACGTGTGTATAATCATATTGTGCAGGGTCGTACCGTGTATTTTGCTTACAGTTTTGTGCCCCAGACTGTCGCGTGTGTACCATATGGTTCAATACAAATACATGTATTGTGACACCCCCCAGTAGATGGACAAATTCACTCATACCTACAGTCAGTTTAAAGTTTCAAGCCCACCAACCTGCATATCTTTGGAAGTGGAAGGAAGCCAGAGCATCTGGAGGGAACTCACAGAAACATGGGGAGAACATGCATATTCAACACAAAAAGGACCGATTGGAAGCTCTGTACTGTCACAATAGAGGGGGAAAAAAGAACTTATTTGTGATAGCAGATTGGACAGATGCTATGTTCCTTTTGAGGATGAGTGCTTTTTTGTTAATGTATGCATCATAAGATAGTTGTTAGCTGTCATTTATTGTCATAGAAACAAATTCCAAAGCGAGTACAAAGAGGAATAATTGGCATGGAAGCTACAGAGAAGATTGTAGACTTGTGTCTAAAATAGGGATGGGTATCGAGAACTGGTTCCTTTCGGGTATCGTTAAGAAATGATTCGATCCACCGACATCAATAAGCTTTGTGCTTAATGATTCTGTTATCGGTCCTTCAGAGTGGCCGTTGTTTTGGCGGGTGTTTGTCAGGAAAATGATCATTACTCTACATTGATTACAGACCCTGCAGCGGGTCCTTAATCAACTTTTCTGCAGCGCGGCTTTGCTTTGAACCTTGAACCAATCGAAGCGTGGTTCGCAGATTGAAGCAATGCTTTGGTCGATTGCTTTGCTTATTTCTTTCTTTCGCTTAATTTTCCCCTGCTAAAACCCTAAAGAGCATACGTCTGTGAGTATTATTTACCTTTTCTATGTTAAACCCACCTGTTATGGTCTTCTGAAACAGTTGATAGATGTATTTTATAACTTAAAAACGGGAGCGATGCTAACGCGTTAGCATGTCTATGGCATTTTCAGTGTTAAAAGTTAGCATTTAGCAATTGCAGCCGTCATCACGTTCGGGTGCATTTGTTTTCAAATTGTAATATTCCTTAAATTTATTTTTGCTTATATATTAATAATCTAATGATTATTATATACAGTTTTAGAGAAAGAGACAAAAAGAACTTGAATAGAAACACAACAGAAAATATATAATAGCAACTAACATAAATAAATAAATGCATACAGAAATAAATGTTTCCTGTGAACACCTAGTGACTCTCACACCTCCATTTCATCCTTGTCTTATTTAAGTTTAATGACAGTTTGTTTCAGTCAAACCTTATTTTCAGTTTGTTAATTTCTTCAGTGATTTCCTCCAGAAATATCTGCCAAACTAGAAAACTGCTGCATCCTAGTAAGAGCAGAATACTACTGGAATTAATTTGAATAAGGAAAGTTGTATTTTTTTTTTTTTCCCTCACCTAAATGGATGCTGCACTCACTGCAGTTTATTGTCTGGAATAGTCCCAGATTGCATTTCAGAGCTTCTAGAATTCAAACATTTTCGTGCACGTGGTGTTGGGGGGTAATTTTGGGCTTCAGCTTTTTCTGTTTTTCACCACTTTCATCCCTGAATATGAGTTGTGATTAACTTTTGTGCGGATTAAAGTTACTAACTGGGACTCCTGTCTTGTTGCGAGAAAGAAACGAGAATCATCCTCCGTTCTGTTCACACAGCTCCAAACGTTGCGCGGCTCTCTGACAAGTCAAGATAGAACGATAGAATTCATTCTGAATTAATAACTTCAAAGCGAAACACAGTTTTGTTTATTTTTATTTATGTCCGGAGATCAAGGATACAGTGACTAGTTTCATATTTATTTACTTTAAGACTCAAGGAAATACATAGAAAACCTGTAAAGCCTACTTTTAGTTCAAAATTCACAAGGTATCGATAAGGAATCGGATCGATAAGCAGAATCGATAATGGCATCGATATCGATAAATACCCATCCCTAGTCTACAATTCAGATTTTTCAACCTAGCTATGTATGTAACCTGCAGCTGAAGAACTCAGGGGGGAGCAAGGTGGGAGGACATGATGCAACAGATGTACTAATCACAGGTCAAGGTAGTGTATACAAATTAAAAACTAAAGAGAACAGATACTCTGCAGTACATGGAGTGAGGGAGACTGAAGATGTGTTAGGTCACACTGAATAGTAAGTAGCAGCCTTGAGTGAAAGTTATTGTTGTTTATGATCACCGTTATAAAACTGTGCCTCTACATTTTTCTTGGAAACCTCACAGCTCCTCAAAATAGTTGTCTGTTGGAGTAGTCACAGCAACAGCTAGTATAAAAATGGGAGGTTTTGGCTGGAGGCAGTAGTAGATTGCTTCAGTTTCAGCTAGGAAGATGTGGTAGCATGGTTAAGCACCAGTTTATTAGGGAGTTGGGTGTGCCTGCACTGTTAAAGGTATTGTATTCTCCAAGTGCAGTCTTATTACCGGTCCAGCAGTGTGGGTGTTATTAGCAATGTAACAAGTCGTTATACGGCTTGTGGCTTGCACACAGCATCACAGGAAATAAATGGTTTTGTTCCTCTCATAACTGCCTACATAGTCATTCCCCGTGTTTTGTTTCTTCCCTCAACTGAAGCTATCTTTCCTCTTGGTCTGCTCACTTCCTGGCTTCCAAAGTATGTGTGTAATAGGAAATTTGGTAATCGACCGGCAGGATATATGTGTGTGGGTGTTAGCCTAAGTCATTGCCACTTGAAAGCTTCAGCTCTCTGTCGCATTCTTCCCAGACAGGTACATTTGCATTCACTTATGACACATCAAAGAACACCTTTGTGTTCATTCAAAGGCACTAGTGTGCTTTTGTGTTGGCCCTCAAGCATTTTGCAAGCAGGCTTATAAAAAAGGATTAGGAATGTAAATCTGCAGAAGACCTGTTTGAGTTGGGAGAAATCTTCAGAGGAGTTGGTAATTTAGACTGCTGGTCATGTTGTGTGACTATAAGGGAGAGAGGGATGGGTGTGAATGCAGAGCTGTCAAATTAGCTAGCTCACAGGAACATGTTTTGTCAAACCAGAAACCGAAGAAACGGCATTGCAAACGGTTGTGTTGTGAAATGCATGACACATTCTCTGTCTGCATTTGGCAATGAGTTGTCCTCAGCAAAACCTGCATTTATTAAAAAGTCAGCAAGTCTCAATGAGGCAAATGAAAGTGAGTGTTTGACCCATTTGATGAGCTCAACTACAGCGCAGGGAGGTGTTTGTTTTGGTACCCATTACTGTCTGAAAAGTTAAAGGCTTCTTCTGACCTTACCTGAATTTGTAATATCTCATATTTATGTGTCATTCCCTCTCCATTAAACTAGCGATCTCTACACTAAGATATCGCATTTCTCTTCAGCAGTTCTCTCTCCTTGCTCATTACATCATTAGTTTGTTCCTCGTTCTTGTCAAGCTTGCTCAGCCACTTGTCTGTGGTTTATTAATATTTTTTCACTGTTGGTGCTCTCCGGTTTGACTGAGCTGCACAGAAGGAGCTCATTACTGGCACATCACTTGTAGTGCTGATTTGTAATTTTTTTTTCTGCCATAAGTTATTGTTAATAAAGATGTCTAGCCAGTTAGTCTGGCAACATGAGAAGACAAACACCTGCCCTGTGCTGCAATTACTAAACAGCCAACAAGAGCTGCTATGAATAATCAGTTATTAAATTAATCTGTATAATAATAATAATCAGTAGTTTTGAGCATTTTTTAAGTTCAGGTTCTGTGATTTCAGCTTCCTAAATGTGAATATTATTCTCCTTGATTTTATTGTATTGTTATTATTAGTTTTATTATATACAAGTATTATTATTATTATTGCTTATCTTTGCACACACTGTTTGCACATTTTCTTCTACTCACACTAATCTTGTGTGTTTATTAAGAGCTGCTGTAACATGTGAATTTCTCCACTGTGAGATCAATAAAGTCTTATCTTAAACAGTATCTTTGGCTTGAGGACAATTGACATTTTAACATGTAAACTTGTGCTTTTTGAAATACTGAGATGTTTTTCAGCATTAATGGGTAAAGAAAATAATTATTTGCAACCCTGTAAAACATAGCACAATTTTGTACTCTGTCTTTACATCTCACAAATAGGGAAAGCTGTGGCAGGACTTCCATATTTTGTTTGTACTCCCCCCCAATTTATCATAGATGCCTTTTTAATTATTGGCTCTTTCTACATTTTTATGCCCCGCATGGCGCTTGTGCCGCGAGGCAGGGCATATAGCATCTGGGTTGTCCGTCCGTCCATCTGTCTGGCCGCAACGTAGCTCGGCACCTGTTGCTTGCAAAACCTTCATATTTGGTGGGTACATGCCTTGGAGGAGTACTTTGCATGGGTTCGAAGGTCAGTGGCCTTGACATACTTTTCAAGGTCACCAGTGGTCACAACGGTCAAATCCTTTGCCTGAAATTTGTTCGCCACAATGTACCTCGACACCTATTACTCGCAAAAACTTCATATTTGGTGGGTACATGCCTTGGAGGAGTACTTCGCATGGGTTCGAAGGCCGGTGACCTTGACCTACTTTTAAAAAAAATTACCAATAGTTGTATTTGTTCGAAGGCTACCGACTTTTTATGGTCACTGTTGGCCACATCCTCTAAATAAATATAATGTCAATCTCCAATTTTTCCACTGTGCATCCCAGTTTACATCAAACACGATAGTTCGACCAAATACCTACCCCACACATGTACATATTACTGCACTTTACATGTAAAATAGTACTGCGCGCGGGGCATTTTGTGACAAATATCTCTAGTTTTCTAAAATAAAATAGAATTCTTGTTGAAAAAAAAATGTAAAAACAAGGTAGAGCTACAACACTTATTTGATTATAGCTATTTTAGTAATTGATTTAATCATTTTGAGTAATTTTTTTTTATTTCTGCTATTTGATTTCAGCTTGTTAAATGTGAGTATTTTTAGTTCATTTACTCCTCTGACAGTAAATTGAATATCTTTGAGTTGTGGACAAAACAAGACATTGGAGGTCCACACCTGTCTGTGTAGGCGAAATAGATGTTGGGTTTTAGATGATGTAGTTGTAATACGTACATATTCTGAAGTGTCTGAATTCAAACTGTCTCAAGAGTTTCACTATGTTGTGATGTGGTATTTAAAAGAGGTCTACTTTAAAGTGTTTTTCCTTAAAGATGAGAGAGTAAGTTTGAATTAATAGTAAAGAAAACAAATTTCTAATGTCTTGATGAAAGTGTGCTTTAATGGATGGTCGCTGCTCATTGTCCTAGTAACTTCAAAACACACTTATTCGTAGTCATACATTAAACTTGAGATCAGAAAGCAAATGTTGTATGTTTATTTGTAAAGCTTTTTCCTTTGAAAGCTACACTGTCTAAAACGAGCATGAGCTCACGTTCTCTGACACACAACTGCTTCTTTAGTTTGTTCTCTTCTGGGTTAGGCTGAATGCTTCCATTTTTTTTTATTGGCCGTGCGAGTATTGGCCATGGGGCACTGTGGTCAAAGTTGAATTTGGTTTGTGATGATGCCAAGTGGCGGTGCCCTGTGCACAGTGGCGGCACCTGCTGCTTTGCTTGGTTCTAACTTCTGCATGGGGCTATAACATGATGCACAGTGCTTTGCGCCTTTGATGTAAAAGGTCCTGTAAGGGCGCGGTGCGTCTGTTCCCCCGTTTAGAAAAACCTTTGCTGCTGATCCAAGGAGTCTCTGTTGATGGAGGCTCACTTGGCAAAGGTATGCACTTGTGATATTTCATTTTTAATAATAATTTTTCAGAAATTGTGCTTTACAGTTGAAAAAACAAAACGCAGTTTAGATATGCGCTTGTTTCTAAGTCACCACCCACGACTGCTGCTTTTGTACCGCTGTAGTTTTTCTTCCACCTCCTGTTGTGCTCAGGTAAATATATACCACATGTAGGCGGTTGCTGATTTTCATCTACTGGTGCCTTTAAGGGCATACAAATAGCACGCTCCAGACGCCAGAAGGGTCAAGGTTGATGGGTTAAGGAGTGTGGGAGGAAAATGTGTCCTCTTACAAGACTGACTCATGAAACACTCTAATCAGTCGTCTTTTTTTTTTAACCTTCAGTAAGCCTGCTATTAAATCGTGTAGGCTTTCTTTGCTTTGTGCACTTCTTTTTGTCTTCACCAGAATAAAAGTACAGAAAAATGAATGACCAAAAAAAGCTGAGGGCTTTTTTCCCCCATAAATTGTGGCTTTTCTACTTACAGTGCTTCTCCAGTGCCCATTATATGAGTCATCGGTTCCTCTCCTCCCCCACTCATCAACCTGTCTGCAATGGAGAAATCAAGCACACATCAGATATTAAAAATGAAGTCTGGATGTGTGAAACAGATTATGAAGCAGGGAAGATGGGGTTAGAGAGGAATTATGTGGGAGGATAAACAATACAGGGAAGAACAACAGACAGACTAAATTTGGTGCAAAAAATGTGGATACATTGCTGCTATTACCATGCAATTTAAACTGCAGAACATCAAATACCCAAATGCAATGCTAATTTTACTAGAAGTTATATTGCTATTGGAAGTTTGTATGTTGTATCACTTTTTCACACCATCAGATCTACAGGACATGTTTAGGTGTATTGAGTATTATAGACTTTGAATCTGCTGCATTTCTTTAAATATCTCTGGAATATTGGATGAAGTACTCTATTTGCTTTTACAGCCAGCCTTACTTGAGAGTTGAAAGGTTTATACAATTGAAAGGGATTAGCTGTGTCTGTGTGGTGTACATTCACTGATGTGTGGGAGGTGTAAGAAGTTGAAAATGTGGGAATTATGCCATCTTCAACTCAAATCTTAATGAGCATTTCAGTATGCCAAATGTGAACATAGAAGGACTTCTTTCTCTCCTCTCCGTTTCTCAGCCTCAGTAACCAGACTTACCAAACATGGACTTTATTTCTGTGTCCAACAGCCAGCTCAGCCTTGTGCTTGCAGTTTCATAGCACAGGCATGACAAACTCCACAGGAAAATTAAGGTCCTCATCAAAAATGGATACTTGACCAGAGAGATGAATCGAGGTGGTGGCGTAAATGTTTTCTGGTTAGCGGTTCTCTTTTAAGTGTACCATGATGACTATAATACAGAATTTATTGTGATTCCAGTAGATAATTTATTGTGATTCCAGTGCTACTCGATTGGATTGCACACACTTGAATTTATCAGTGATGGAAGTTTTCCGCAAATCCATGTTTTTTATTTGCGTGGTGAACGTTTCCGCATTATTTTTGATGGCATACGTCAGTATCCATTTATGCTCCACACCCAAACAGTTGGTGGCGGTTATGCACCGTATTGGTTTGCAAACTGCCAGTAAACTCGAAAGATGAAGAAGGATGGTTATTTTTGTTTTCCTGGCCTGTGTCAGATTTAGTCTGTGGTCTGTCTTCACGATGTTTGTAATTGTAAAATTGTTTGGAAACGTCTCTGATGAGACGTTACAGTAGATATTAAGTCTCACGTTTTCACGTACTGAAGGATAATGACACAGTAGTGAATAAAACACCGTGGTACAGATTTTACTGGGAACTCTCCGTCGTGTTGAAACGACAAAGGAAATGGATGAAACGTTCTGCTGCATGGATACTATTTAATGTTCATCAAGAATAAATTCAAATGGGGCTGGTTCGACCAAAAGGACCAAAACCCTGACCCAACTTTTTAAAACCATCAGTTACATGTAAAAACTAACACTCCTGGTAAGTCTTTTATTTTATTATATCGTGTTTTTAACGGAATTTGTTGTCAGTTGATGTTATTCAAGTTATTTGACACAAATCAAAGTCTTTGGGATGAATTTACTTCAAACGGTCTCCATGCAAATGTATTGCTAAATCTGCATTCTCAGAATAGTTTTTATTCTCCAAGTATCCACAGAATACAAATAATTTGACTTCAGTTTAAGCTGCACCCTCTCTGTACGGCATGTATAAATATAGACTAAACACTGAATAATTTTATGGTTTCTTCTGTTACATGGCTGTGAAATATTGATGTGATGGAAAATATGATAAATCTTTCACATGCTTGTAGAAGTCCAATATTGATGTGAAAAACGTTTGTGCATCATTTTGAACAACACTTAAGTTGTCGGTATCCTAGAAATGCTGACGTCAGCACTGGATGGAAAAATCTGTATTATTTTGTTTCCCATTCATAGAAGTAAATAAGAATCATATTTAGACCCAGATCAGTGTTCCTGAGAACTTAATGTTATACTAGGGACTTAATGAACAGTAGATGCAGCTTTACTTGTATCAAAGTTTATTTTAATACACTATCAGTTGTTATAAAAGCACAAATTGCTGTAGTCAAATGTTTAGATAAATGTAGAGAGAGAACAGTAACAGTCTAATGCAAATATGTGGTTTTATGTAATGGTAACACTGCATTCTAATCCATGTGACAGACTGTGTATTATAGTTTTATCATCTTTGCCAATATGGGGAAAATAGAGTCTCTTCACACAACTTGTATCGTCACGATACAAGTTGTGTGAAAAAACTCTTCTCTGGGGTGGAAAAATTGACCTGACCCAACAAAAAATAGATTTTTTTTTTTTTTTTTTTTTTGGTGCGTAAATAGACCTGAAAATGCATCTGAGATTTCAAACTTTTCTGGGGGAGAACTCCCAGACCCTCAGCCAGTGGCTGTAGGCCTTCAGCCCTTGCCAAAAACCTTTATTTATTTATTTTTTCATGGCCCACTTTATCACTAATATATCCAGTGATTAATTCTTATACCCTAGACCAGTGGGCACCAGAGTTCTTCAGGGGGAGCAAAAAAAAAAAAACTGTAAACACTGTTAACCAACAAAAGAAGAAGGGGAAAAAAGGAAAAAGAAAACATTATTAGCTAACATGCCAGGAGCAAAATGAATCATTTTTTAGTGCGTAAATCTACCAGTGAGATGACAGAGTTTGGGGCAACCAAAAAAAGAAGAAAGTAGAGGACGATCTTCGTTTGCTCCTCTCCACAGTGTGTCCCGCATCAGCCACCTGTGCGCACACAAAGATGTTGAAATTGTGTCCTTTGGGGGGCGCAGTGATTCATTTGTTCTCTGAGGGGGGGTGTCACTCTCCCACACTTTGAAAACCCCTGTTTAAAGCAATATGTGAAATCTGAAAAAAGCGCTTTTTACAATCTAAGTCACGTTGTTTGGTCTTTTGAAATTCAGCAGCTATTCAAACAAACTGCTTTGTGTTGTCACATAGTGGCAGACGTGGTGAATGTGTGAAATTGTAAATCCATTTTATAGCTTGGAAGTTATGGGTCTCGCCTCAGTTTTTTGTGTGTGTGTGTCGTTTTTTTTAATAGTTTAATTTACTATAACACTCACAAAAGAAATCCTTCCAATTGTCGACTTGACTCATAAATCTTTCTCTGACTATTTATTTTGTTTGTTTGCTTCTTGAAGTTTTTCTACCTTTTTCCTGATGTGACTGCTGGACAGTATTGTCAGTTTTGAAGACAGCAGTTTTTTGTTTTTTTTCTGAAAAAGCAGAGAAAAGAGCGAGGGAGAGAAAGAAACACCAACAGAATAAAAGTGAGAGAGGAGCCTATGTGAGACCGTGTATGTGGGTTGACAGAGCCGCGTATCAACTAAGTGCTTCCAAAAGGGAACTGTGGGGAGTTACGATGGAGACGGCGTAAAGGATGTGGTGGGAAATGAGGCCTGGAGGAAGTATAATGCTTAGGTCACTTAGTCTTCTTTGTTTTTCGGCTGTTCCCGTTAGGGGTCGCCACAGCAGATCAATCATTTCCATCTCACCCTGTCCTCTGTATCTTCCTCTGTCACACCAACCACCTGCATGTCCTCTCTCAGCACATCCATGAACCTCCTCTTTGGTCTCCCTCTTCTCCTCCTGCCTGGTGGCTCCATCCTCAGCATCCTTCTCCCTATATATCCTGGGTCCCTCCTCTGCACATGTCTAAACCATCTCAATCTCGCCTCTCTGACTTTGTCTCCAAACCGTCTCACCTGAGCTGTCCCTCTGATATGTTCATTCCTAATCTTGTCCATTCTTGTCACTCCCAAAGAGAATCTCAACATCTTCAGCTCTGCCACCTCCAGCTCTGCCTTCTGTCTTTTTGTTAGTGCCACTGTCTCTAAACCATACAACATAGCTGGTCTCACTACTGTTTTGTAAACTTTCCCCTTCACTCTTGCTGATATTCTTCGGTCACAAATCACTCCTGCCACCTTTCTCCACCCTGCCTGCACTCTCTTCTTCACCTCTCTACCACACTCTCCATTACTTTGAACAGTTGACCCCAAATATTTAAACTCATCTACTTTCACCACTTCTACTCCTTGTAACTGCACTATTCCACTAGGCTCCCTCTCATTCACACACATGTACTCAGTCTTGCTTCTACTGACTTTTATTCCCCTTCTCTCCAAAGCATATCTCCACTTCTCCAGACTAGACTCAACTTGCTCTCTACTCTCACTACAGATCACAATGTCATCTGCAAACATCATAGTCCATGGGGACTCTTGTCTGATCTCATCTGTCAACCTGTCCATCACCACTGCAAACAAGAAAGGACTCAGAGCTGATCCTTGGTGTAATCCCACCTCCACCTTGAATGAGTCTGTCATTCCGACTGCACATCTCACCGCTGTCACACTATTCTTGTACATGTCCTGCACTACCCTAACATACTTCTCTGCCACTCCGGACTTCCTCATACAATGCCACAACTCTTCTCTTGGCACCCTATCATAAGCGTTTTCTAAATCCACAAACACACAATGTAACTCTTTCTGTCCTTCTCTGTACTTTTCCAACAGTATTCTCAGAGCAAACATTGCATCTGTAGTGCTCTTTCTCGGCATGAAACCATATTGCTGCTCACAGATCTTCACCTGTTTTCTAAGCCTAGCTTCTACTACTCTTTCCCATAACTTCATGCTGTGGCTGATCAGCTTTATGCCCCTGTAGTTACTGCAGCTCTGCACATCACCCTTGTTCTTGAAAATAGGAACCAGCACACTTCGTCTCCACTCCTCAGGCATCCTCTCACTTTCCAAGATTTTACTTAGTGCCGCTGTTTAATTAAACCAGGTAAGAACCTTTTTGTTCTGTCTGATCAGAAATGATGCAACCTGTTTTACATTGTACAGACTGTTCAACAGTCTGTTGCATTTAAATTCTGCTGTGCAACGTTTTTTTTTTTCCTTTTAACTCCACTTATTTGTGATTTAATATCCAGGCTTCTGTGTGTGGGTGATTATTTGTAAATCTGCCCGTCTCTCAGGTGCTTGCTTGAGATGTATGAGTTACATATCGGAGCAAAAGTGAGACAGACAGGGTTTAGTCTGATCTGTGATGACTCGTTCATAGTACATGTTTGCTATCTGTAGGTGACTGTGTTCATTTAGGGTGCTAAACTCTCTTGTAGGTAGAGGTGACTCCACTGCAGATGAGGGAACATGTTGGCTATGGACCAAGGAGTGGTGGAGGAATGGCTGTCAGAATTTAAGGTACTGCAAAAACCAATATGAGGAAACACATACAGCATACAATCAGTATGTTCTAAGTCTGCTGCTGCTCATTGTTAGAAAATGTCATTTAACATAAAATAATTAAATGCATGCTGAAGTGCTTAGTGTAGTTCACAGATAATTAGATGCTTCTACTCGGCATTTGCTGATATGTGACTGCTACCAAAACCAAGGTTTGATTGAGTTTAATATTAAAGAAGCAGATTGAGTATTAGTGTGAGCATATGGCCCCGTCAGTTTTGACATTTCCTGTTAAGAAACATGACCTTGAAATGGAACTGCATCACTGTGTCTGACAGGTTGAGAGAAAATATAATTTTGACATTCTGTTTACATTTGCAGCAGCTCAGTTATGTGTTTGCAGATTC
The DNA here is from genome assembly GCF_902500255.1 of Thalassophryne amazonica. NCBI lineage: Eukaryota > Metazoa > Chordata > Actinopteri > Batrachoidiformes > Batrachoididae > Thalassophryne > Thalassophryne amazonica. Next base: position 49,834,059 of record NC_047122.1, read on the forward strand.
AGGCATCATGATATAATGTGTAACTATATCAGGTAGTGTGTGCAATAGTTATTTATTCATTTATTTAATTTTTTTGGTCTTTCTCGTAAATTAGCCAATTTTCCATGCTAATTTGAAATCAAATCATATATCCTACATATCCATTTTTCCTATTGAAGGACTGAAGTGCTGAAGTACCCGTTAGACATCTTGGCTAGTTCTAATAAGGTTAATGGATACAGATAAATGCACAGCCATTCACAGTTACATCATCTACAATTGTTAATTGGAGGGAATTTTAATAAGTAGTTAAACAAGACTGCATGTCTTAAAATATGGAAGGAGTCAAAACAATGTCAGACATGGGCAGAAATGTGCAAACAAACTACCTGGTCATGTTTGAACCCAGAACAGTGGCATGAGAGGTGTGAGCTTCAAAGTGAAGCGGTTCTTTATGACTGAGTAAATCCGTCCTCCCCGTCTAGATACGACAAAATTATATGCCTTAAAATGCACAGCTAAAGTGAATGGGGGGAAAACGACTATTAAATGAAATGAGAGTAAACACTCCTGGAAAATTTACATAAGCTCAAGGTGCTGTTTCACTACTTCACCTCAGGGAGCTTTGGCGGACACTGTGCACGCTGACAGATTGACCCTAATCAGTCAAGACTCCAGAAATCCTTTCACTTGTGCGGACAGGTGCTACTCGGACTGGTTGATTAAATGTGGTCTTTATGAGAGGCATATTAAATATTGCAACCTTGTTACCACAATACAGATGCTAGTTTTGTCTCCCATTATGTAGTCTCATCCTAACAGGTGTTCTGTTACCTTTTTTGATGAGTAACTTTTATTGTTGTCTACTTTTGTATTGCTAATGTCAAATTGTCAGCTATTGTTGTTGTATTAAAATTTTCACGTGTGTGTGTTTGTTGCAGACTCTCCCTGACAATGTGGTGTCCACTTATGCTGCATCACTAAAAGACAAAAGTGCTCTGATCCCTGCACTCTACAAAGTTATCCGGGAGAATTACAGTGATGTATGAACACACATTTTGAGTGTTAACTTTTTTTAGGCTTAATAAATGAAGCACAAATTTTGATGTGTGTCATTGGTAATGTTTTTTGATGTTTTATATATCATCATCATGCCAAATTATAACACTGAATGTGCCAAATCATCTTAATAGTGGTTTTTAGTTTATGAGAGTACCTTTCATTTTCTTGCCTGTGCCAAGAAACTGCACAAAAGCTACAGGCATCCTTGAATTTTGGATTTAACATTGTCGATTTGTTTCATCTGTTTATTTATTGGTGGATCAAGAGAAAATCAAACTTGAAATGTCCAGATATTCCTACTCAAACAATAATTAAATGTGAGTCCCCCCCACCCCCATTTCATTACATGTTACATGCCTTTTTCAATATTTAAAACAATTAAATAATTTAATTGTAGCTGTACTGTCCAATGCAGCCTCTTTTTCTTATAAATTGTAGAACACAGCCTGAAAGAAATTGTATATTTTTAGCAACTACTATATATGTATGTGTGTGTGTATGTATGTATATGTGTGTGTATATGATTTCAAAAGGAGAAATGTTTGCATTTGTTTTTCATAAATATTAGAAATAATGTGGGCTTTGAATAAAGTTTTAAACACATTTTTAATATGTTGTGATACGTGATGACACAACTTGTATCTGTGATCATGTAATATCACACTACCACTTCCTCATTCTTCATAAAAGATGAATATCAGCAGCATGTCTGCTGTTGTCAGTGCATTTTTGTAGATCTACACTCTGATGTAACCATGGCTCTGAAATGTTGTTTTTTTCCAGTTGTTGGAGCCAGTGTGCCACCAATTGTTTGAATTTTACCGTAGCGGTGAGCCACAGCTGCAGCGTTTCACGCTGCAGTTCCTGCCAGAGCTCCTGTGGAGCCTCCTGTCTGTCAGCGCAGGGAGAGACCCTCACACCTCGGGCTGCATCGAGGCCTTGCTGCTGGGTATTTATAATCTGGTAGGTGACAGGATTAAGGCAGCTGTGTGTGTGTGTCTGCGTGCTTGTGCATTATATATTTTTTTTACTCCTGGATCTCAGGCTAATTGCTCTGTTTCATTAATACCAAAGAATTTCTCTTGTTCTCAGCAATTTCTTATTTGTTAACTGGAAAACAAACTACAAAAATAGAATAGTTTTCAATCATGAAGTTGCACAGGGGTCATACCGAAATATTTGTCTGGTCTGCTTTACATTTTGGGTTGTTTGTGTGTTTCTTTTAATAGTTACATCTTGACAGTGACAGGAAATATCGCCTAAGAAAGAACTGAAACAAAGATGTGGAAATGTACCAATATAGATGGCAGCATTGTGGTATCGTAGTTAGCACTGTTGCCTCAAAGCAAGACGGTTGTGGGAACACTTCCCACCTGGGGGCCTTTCTGTGTGGAGTTTGCATGTTCTCCCGTGCTTGTGTGGGTTCTGTCCATGTGCTCTGGCTTCCTCCCACATCCAAAGGGGAATTGGGAACTTAAAATTGACCGCAGGCATGCGTGCAGGTGTGAATGTGTTTGTCTCTATGTGGCCCTGCGACAGTCTGCTGTCCTGTCCAGTATGTACTCTGCTTCACGCAGTGTGACTGTTGGGATAGGCTCCAGACCCAAGACCCTCAACTTCTTTTATTTTATTTTTTTAATGACTCCAACAGAAAAATAACAAACAAAATAATAATACAATACCATGCTTTTGGAGGGCGGTATCGCATGCCGCACGACAACAGCATGTTATTTGCATTATTATCACTTTTTACTGAGATACACAACACGTAACGTGTACATAAAAAGTTGGCTCACTTAACCTTTGTCATGTCGGCTGGCGCGTGTGCTGCTCTCCAAATTCAGCAGTGCATCCTCATCAAGCTGGCTGCTTTAGCTGCTGTTCATTGTTGTACTATCCATGAAAAAATCATTCCGGAATATCCATATTGGGACCAAAACACACTTCTCGCCTTTTCATCTTTTCCTCTGCAGACAGTTTTTTTTTTTTCCCCCTCTGCGGACAGTTCTTGGGCTGCGCGCTGTGACATCATTTGTTTACGCACAGCGGCCAGGTATAGCCAGGTAGCATCGATGTAAATCTACGATACCGGCCTAGCAACGCCCCGGTAAAGTGATAATAATGCTAAATATCCATTATTTTGAAAATCAATAATCATTTGGCACATCTGTGATGATTTTTAAAATTTATTTATTTGCTGTTCTGCTAATCTTGAGATGTGAGTCAAAACACTTGTTAAATATTCTTATTGTAGATGATAAGTACAGATATAAAGCGTTTTCAGAAGAAAGCATAACTTAATAGTCATGGCAAGGGTTAAATTGTGTTCAGTGAACAAGCTGAAGTTTGCACCGCCTGCATACTCATTTAAGCCTTGATGAGTGTTAATTAAACACAGTCATGGATTTGTTAAAAGTATAATGTAAAAAGCTTTGAATCCTTACATTTTCACCCACATTTGAACTTTGAAGCAGCAGATTTAAAAATTAAAATAGTTCAGGTTAAGCTCTTGCTCAAATACAATAATGATTAAGGGGGCCATATAGTGCAAAACCAGTAATACCTTGATATAACTGTCCAAAAAGTGAAAAATACCTACTGTGCTATCTTAAGTCACATCCACCACCCCTACCCAGGCATGTGGCTGTTCAGATTGTTTTTCACAGTATCAAACATTTTCACAGTTCCTGTGGCCTCAGACATCACTGTGAATAGCAGAATAGGTCAGCTGTCACTCAGCACTCTTGTAGGATCCTATTAATTAATTTGACATTAACATGCACTCAGGGGACCCCTGTGCGCACACACACACACTGTGGAACCGTAGGGTGCGTGTGCACACAGGCCGACATGCTTAGAGATATATACAGCAACAGAGCGAGTAGGAAAAGGCAGGCGTTGAGGTCTACATACATATACTGAACAGCTTTGTGCCTGAAGGAATAAGTACATGCTGGAGATTTAGAGTAGATGCACATGAAGTTTTTGTTTCCTTTCTTTCATTACTTTGGATCCACTGAATCATTTGTGTTTACAGTCTTGTCCTCTTCCACAGGAAATAGTTGATAAAGATGGACAAAGTAAAGTATTATCTTTTACTGTCCCTTCACTGTCTAAACCATCAGTGTACCATGAGGTCAGTAAGCGCACACAAAAACGCATAAGGTTTAAATGGAGTTTGCACACGTGTCCACTTTAAAGATTTTCACCTCACCACCTGCAGCCGTCAACCATTGGATCTATGGCTCTGACAGAAGGGGCTTTAGCCAATCACGGGCTGACCAGGGTGGTGTATAGTGGGCCACATCTCCAGAGAGAGACATTCACAGCACAGAACCGGTAAGAGTTTGCATTAGGTTCATTTGTTTTCAAGTACGGTGCATCCAGAATGTATTCACATCACTTGAATTTTTCCACATTTTATGTGACAGCCTTATTCCAAAATGGATGAAATTGATTTTTTTTTTTCCTTAAAAGTACATACACAGTACCCCATAATAACAATGGGAAAAGTTTTTTTTTTTTTTGGGGGGGGGGGGGGGTTAGATTTTTGCAACTTTATGAAAAAAATTTAAAAACTAAGAAATCACACATACATAAGTATTCACAGCCTTTTCCATGAAGCTCAGAACTCTCAGGTGCATCCTGTTTCCACTCATCATCCTTGAGATGTGTCTACAGCTTAATTGGAGTCCACCTGGGGTAAATTCAATTGGTTGGACATGGTTTGGAAAGACACATACCTGTCTACATATAAGGTCCCACAGTTGACCGTGCATGTCAGAGCACAGATCAAGCATGAAGTCAAAGAAATTGTCTGTAGACCTCTGAGACAGGATTGTGTCGAGGCACAAATTTGGGGAAGGGTGCAGAAACATTTCTGCTGCTTTGAAGGTCACAATGAGCACAGTGGCCTCTATCATCTGTAAATGGAAGAAGTTCAGATCCACTTGAACTCTTCCTAGAGCTGGATACCCGTCTAAACTGAGCGATCAGGGGAGATGGGCCTTAGTCAGGGAGGTGACCAAGAACCTGATGGTCTCTCTGTCAGAGCTCCAACATTCCTCTGTGGAGAGAAGAGAACCTTCCAGAAGGACAACCATCTCTGCAGCAACCAGGTCTGTATGGTAGAGTAACCAGACGGAAGCCACTCCTTAGTAAAAGGCGCATGACAGCCCACCTGGAGTTTACCAAAAGGCACCTGAAGGACTCTCAGACCATGAGAAACAAAATGATCTGGTCTGATGAGACAAAGATTGAACTCTTTGGCATTGAATGCCAGAAGTCATGTTTGGAGGAAAACCAGGCACCATCCCTACAGTGAAGCATGGTGGTGGCAACATCATGCTGTGGGGATGTTTTTCAGCAGCAGGAACTGGGAGACTAGTTAGGATTGAGGGAAAGATGAATGCAGTAATGTACAGAGACTTCCTGGATGAAAACCTGCTCCAGAGCGCTCTTGACCTCAGACTGAAGTGACGGTTCATCTTTTAGCAGAACAGTGACCCTAAGCACACAGACAAGATATCAAAGGAGTGGCTTCAGGACAACTCTGTGAATGTCATCGAGTGGCCCAGCTACAGCCCAGACCTCAAACCGATTGAACATCTCTGGAGAGATCTGAAAATGGCTGTGCACCGACGCGCCCCATCCAACCTGATGGAGCTTGAGAGTTGCTGCAAAGAGGAATGGACAAAACTGACCAAAGATAGGTGCGCCAAGCTTGTGGCATCATATTCAAGAAGACTTGAGGCTGTAATTGCTGTCAAAGGTGCATCAACAAAGTATTGAGCAAAGGGTGTAAATAATTAAGTGTGATTCCTTTGTTTTTTATTTTTAATAAATTTGGAAAAAGTTCAAAAATACTTTTCATGTTGTCATTATGGGGTGGTGTTAGTAGAACTTTGAGTGGAAAAAATTAATTTGCTCCATTTTGGAACAAGGCTGTATCATAACAAAATGTGGAAACAATGAAGCGCTGTGAATACTTGCTGGATGCACCGTATCTTGGGTGGGTTGTGATATGTCAGCAGGTTGGAGCTCATTTTTTAAAAGGGCTTTCCTGGGAGCACACAGACACTTTGCCTACTTAGATTTGGCAGCACTCATCAGCCAGCAACCAAAATAGAAAAGCAGGAGAGCCGAGCAGTCAGAATAAGAGTCCAACTGTTTGTACATGAACTCTTGAAAATTAATCTATATTTAAAAAAAAAAAAAAAAAAATCCTGTTGTTTAAAAATTGATTTCAACTGTCAGTACACTTCAACGTTCAGATTAAATTTTTACTTTGTAGTATTTTGATTTTCTGTCATGATCCCTGTAAACTTGAAATCAAACCTACAAGCTCAAGACATACAACCAGTCATTGAGCTTGTGTATGGTTCAGTTCAGAATAGTTTTTGATGCAGTCAGTGGACAGTTGTATTTGCACATAAATTGAACGGCACTTCTCACACTGACAGTCGGTTAATGCATTCTGGATCTGTGGTTTTATCAGCTGCTTTGGCCATTTTTGTGCTTTTTTTTTTTTTTTTTGACAGAACGTTTTCATCTTTGCTCATGTTCTCCAGGTTTTCCGGCCATATTACATTGTTGTTTGGGTTGAATATATTAATAGAGTTGCTAGTGGAATTCATGGTTGACTGAATTGTCAGTTTGGTTTTTAGATCTGCTTTTATTAAAATTAATCTTTCATCCTTTTTAACCAGGCATGTGAGTAAAGGATTATTCATGTAAACAGTAATCCAAGAAATCTTATTTTGTCAGGATAATTAGATATATGGTAAAAAAGATAAGTGGACAAATACAAGGTTTTAAAAGAAACTACATATGGTGTATATACGAGGTCTGTCCATAAAGTATAGGTCCTTTTTATTTTTTTCAAAAACTATATGGATTTCATTCATATGTTTTTACGTCAGACATGCTTGAACCCTCGTGCGCATGCATGAGTTTTTCCACGCCTGTCGGTGACGTCATTCACCTGTGAGCACTCCTTGTGGGAGGAGTCGTCCAGCCCCTCGTCGGAATTCCTTTGTCTGAGAAGTTGCTGAGAGACTGGCGCTTTGTTTGATCAAAATTTTTTCTAAACCTGTGAGACACATCGAAGTGGACATGGTTTGAAAAATTAAGCTGGTTTTCGGTAAAAATTTTAACAGCTGATGAGAGATTTTGAGGTGATACTGTCGCTTTAAGGACTTCCCACGGTGCGAGACGTCGCGCAGCGCTCTCAGTTGCCGTCATCAGCCTGTTTCAAGCTTAAAACCTCCACATTTCAGGCTCTATTGATCCAGGACGTCGTGAGAGAACAGAGAAGTTTCAGAAGAAGTCGGTTTCAGCATTTTATCCGGATATTCCACTGTTAAAGGAGATTTTTTTTTATGAAAGACATGCGGACGGGTCCGCGCGTCGGGACGCAGCCGGCGCGGTGCGGCGGCACAGGAAAAACACCTCCGTGTTAACTATTTGTAAAATCCAGGCGGCTTTTGATGGCTTTCAGTGGAGTGAGTATATGAGAAATTGTTTAACAGCTGGACATGTTCCAACTTGTCGTTAAGGCTTCCAACAGAGGTGTTTTTCCTGTGGAGGAGCGTCGCAGCGGCTGCGAGCCGACGCTGCAATCCGCCCGCACGTCTTTCATTAAAAAAATCTCCTTTAACAGTGGAATATCCGGATAAAATGCTGAAACCGACTTCTTCTGAAACTTCTCTGTTCTCTCACGACGTCCTGGATCAATAGAGCCTGAAATGTGGAGGTTTTCAGCTTGAAACAGGCTGACGACGGCGCCTGAGAGCGTTGCGCGACGTCTCGCACCGTGGGAAGTCCTTAAAGTGACAGTATCACCTCAAAATCTCTCATCAGCTGTTAAAATTTTTACCGAAAACCAGCTTAATTTTTCAAACCATGTCCACTTCGATGTGTCTCACAGGTTTAGAAAAAATTTTGATCAAACAAAGCGCCAGTCTCTCAGCAACTTCTCAGACAAAGGAATTCCGACGAGGGGCTGGACGACTCCTCCCACAAGGAGTGCTCACAGGTGAATGACGTCACCGACAGGCGTGGAAAAACTCACGCATGCGCACGAGGGTTCAAGCATGTCTGACGTAAAAACAAATGAATGAAATCCATATAGTTTTTGAAAAAAATAAAAAGGACCTAGCTGGAAATGTTAGTTATTGATGAATAAAACATTTGAATGTTTGTTTGATTATTCATAGACTGGTGTTAATTATTACATTCTTTAACATTTCAAGGATGTTTTTAATCGGTTATTTCAAAAGCTAACGTGCACATCTTGATCAAATATTAAAGGACATCAACACTCTGTTGCACATACAAATAAAATGTAGCCTCTGGCAGATTGTGATCCCTGGTGGCAGCAGCGAGTGCTGCTGTAGTTATTCTAAAATGAAACTGACACTGGTTTTATTTTGAGCTTGACGTTCAAGTGTGTTGGTTTTCATTGCATGATTTTGGAGTTTTTGAGTTGAGTTGGACTGCACTGGGTTGGTGTTAAGATTTTCTGTTTTAAGGGTGTGTTTGTGTTGTTGAGGTTTGAGGTCTTGACCTTCCTGCTGCTTTGCTACAATGCTGCTCTCAGCTACATGACCTCCACCTCCCTCCAGTCGCTTTGCCAGCTCAGCTCCAGGTAAAATACAAACACTCATATCAGTGTCTTAATCTACTTGAGCACTCTATTTATTTTTTGACACCTTGTCGGGACTTACTGAGGCATATACATGCACATGTACATGAGTGGCATTTTGGAAGTTTGTGTCTGTTAGTGACTGGAGCTCTGCGAGTTCTTCCAAACACTCACATGCACTGTTCTGCATTCATTTGCTTCTGATGCTCTTATGAACTTTGGCTCCAGAAAAAACCTATAATACCGCCACCTGCCAACATTATTACGTCCGCCAAGGATCTGGATCCGGATTCTGGATCAAGTTTTACTTGGTATAATCTTTGAAGGATTACTGTTAGCAAGATTGCGTCAAAACTACTGCATGGATTTTGACAAAATTTTCAACACAGATACATATTAAGCCATGGAAGAACCCATTCAATTTTGGAGGTGATCTGGATCCAGATTCTGGATCAAGTTTCACTATATATAGCCTTTGAAGAATTACATCAAAACTACTTCACGGATTCTCACCAAATTTTCAACACTGATAGATATCAGGCCATGGAAGACATCATTAAATTTTGAAGGATTACATCAAAACTACTTCACAGATTCTCACCAAATTTTCAACACTGATAGATATCAGGCCATGGAAGACATCATTAAATTTTGTAGGTGATCCGGATCCGGATTCTCGATCAGTATTTCACTTTATATATACTCTGAAGGATTACCTCAAAACTACTTCACGGATTCTCACCAAATTTGCACTACAAATAGACATTAGAGCATGGAAGACTCCATTAAATTTTGGAGGTGATGCAGCTCCAGATGGGCAGACATGAGAAATCTTTGATTGCTCGTTTATTTATTTGATAAGCTTTCAGCTGCAGATGAGAATTGCTCTGATGAGCACAGGCCGAGAGACAAGTCATCAGTTATTTACTCTTAAACAAACATTGCTCTATGTCAGCTATGTATAATAGTAATAATAATTTTAAAATGTCAGCAGTACAACCTTCTTTAATAATCATTTGTTCTACAATTTACCTTAAGTGACTATAGATGCCGTAATGTTGATCTACTAAATTCCTTTATACAGAATACACTTTGTTTTCGTCCCAAAGCTATTTGCTTGTTTTTTGCCACTTTGTTTGTTCATAGACCACAGGCAGGTGATTTTCTTAGATGGCGATGCAGTGAAGTGGCTAATCAAAGTGTTTTCACTGATTGAAGCCTCCCTGTTTCACTAATGGAAGAGCCTCTATTGTGATTTTTATTGCTGTTCCTCTAGGGTGTGTATATGTGGTTACCCGCGTCAGCAGATACGGCGTTATAAAGGTATTAACGGACGGATGACTGTCACATCAGAGTTCCTGGTTCAGCTCATCACGGGGATACACTATGCCTTGTGAGTTCACACACAGCCAAGCTGGTTAGATAGAAAATTCCTGACCTCATAACTGATAATTAGTCACACAGATGGTGACCCCATAACTGTTGAAACCAGTATCTGTAGTTTGGTTATGTGGCATTATTCTAATGATGCTGATGTCTGCCTCAGTTTAATGTTAATGTGCACTGCTGTACTTTGTTTGTGTGTAGGTGTAATGGAGAAGTGGACTTGGGCTCCATAGCGCTGGATGATGTTCTGTATCGGGCCCAGCTAGAATTGTTCCCTGAAGCTTTATTGGTGGGTGAAATATTTTCTTCCTGTTCCCCTGTTACTTCCTCTCCTAGATTTGCATTTAAACCTGTGGTTTGGTTTGTAGTCTTGCTCCTGCAAACTGTGCTCTGTGTGTGTGTGTGTGTGTGTGTGTGTGTGTGTCAAACACTATATAATCCCACTAGATTATTTATGTGGGCTCTGTTAAACTGTAATCCTTGAGCACCAGAGGGTAGAGGATTAATGTAAGATGACAGTATTACTACACACTCTTCGAAAATCAAAAAATGTGACCTTTGGTTTTTGTAAGAATGGTGCTGGAGTTTCAGATGTGTACAAAAAACCCCACCTTTCCCCCAAAATCAGGGCTGTGAAAACTCAGCGGAGCTGCGGGATTCCGCAGATTTCATCATGGGCGGGGTAGGTGGGTGTTAGTGTTGTACTCTTTAATCGTGATCGTTACTGAGTTTTTAAAATGCTTATCGCAAAGCATTCCTTTTTTTCATGCAAGTTTTATAAGTCCGCGGACACTGATCTGTGTGTTACAGATACATATCAGTTTCCTCGGATTCGCGGAGATTCACGGAGGAAAAATGCTGCTCAAAGCCTGGCTAAAGCGGGACTGGTTGGTTGCTGCGGTGACACTGTGTGGCTCCTGTGCGAAGCTTAGCTAAACGTAGCATGTGGACATCGCACACTTTTAGAACTTTCAAGTTTTTAAAATAAGAATTTTGCAGCATGTCTGTGTCACGGAGCGACATCAGACTGAGCGAAGATGGCGAGAAAGACTGAAAAAGTGTGATAAGGACAAGAATCCGTGGAATTGTTGCTGGCTTCATGAACACACCTGAAAGATAAACGGGAAAAGCAAACCGGTAAGAATTGTTTTTCTCTCTGGAAAATAAACATTGTGCTGTTCAAACAGGATTTCAGGAAAGATTATGTGCCTATTTTTTCTTTCATTAATCTAGACTTTCTTTCATTGGGGAAAAAAAAGACATTGTGGCTTTGAATGAATTTAGGCTACATGAATTTACGCAACAATGTAAATTAGTTTTTATTAATGTAGACTTTTTTATGGGAAAAAAGACACTGTGGCTTTGAGTGAATTTACAGGAATTTACACAAGAATGTGTGGCCTTTTTACTATAAGGTATGTTATTGATATCTTACCCTGATTTTCCAAATATTCTACAATCTTTAGCTGTGGTTTTTGACATGGTTTAACACTCTTTTCAGTCTTCATGAATTTTATGTAGTTTAATTGTTCTGAGTTGATGCATAATTTGGTTTACAATTAAAAGGAAAATCATTCCAGGTCCTACTTCCACGTCGTATTCTGTTATTTCAACATGATCATTGATGGTTCAAATGAAAGGTTGAATCTAGGATCATTTAAATATGCACTAATTTTGAGATTTGTTCTTCTAGGAGATGTTGAAAATGTATCAGTAGATGAAAATTTAATTTGGTTTCTGGGGCCCCACAAGGCCCTAGACCCCGGCTCCTGGGGAGCTGCGCCCCCCAGACCCCCTGCGAATTTTCCTCGGATTTTACAATTTTCATTTCACAGCCCTGCAAAATAATTTACTACTTTAAAGCCGTGGTCACAACCCGCCGTACTTGCACGTGCGTGCAGTCTACTTGCAAAAACGTGAGCTAAATTTGGAGATCCGTACTTTAAGTACTGCCTCAGTACGAATTTAGGAGCACGCAGACACGCCGTAGAGGTTTTAGTGCATGCAGAACTTTTGCTGCGGATTCACCAGCAGTGCAGATGACGCACGTTGTGAGTACTGCCTCGGTACGGATTCAAAGCAGCACATTTTCATTCAATTATTATTGAATTAACCAAATCCGTACGTAGGCAGTACGGATTTGGAGGCCGACAGACTTGCATGCACAACGCAGCTTCTCACTTGAACTTGGACTTTTATTTCCAAACGTCAGCAACAAACACTCCACAGCTTCAGTCTGATAACTAGCTGTAACTTTTCGAGGCAAGTAAACACTCGTACAACTGACCGCTGCAGGCTGGACATGGTCATGCATCGCCGACGCCGAAAAACACCTGCCGCTCCGGTCCCGCTCATAAAAAAAGAAAAGCGACCCCCCCCCCCCCCCCCAACACACACACACTGCATTATTGTCATCTCTCTTTATGGTTACGCTCCTAGAGACGTGCGTTGAACGTACTCCCTCCCTCCTCTTGCTACTGCCTCCGTACGTTTTCACAAAAACGTAGTGGCCATGGCATCCGCAGAAAATGTACGGCGAAAAAAAACGCACGGTGGGTTGTGACCGGGGCTTTAGTGGATAAAAGTAGCAGGTTGGTGCTATCTTTTGCACATCTTGGTGATCGATCTTGTCATACTGTTTGTAGTGGACACACAGCTGGAAGTTGTCACTATTTTGTGTTCGTCCTCATTTTACATGCTAATATGTTACATATGAATGAATGCAAGTGCCACTTGAGAAATTCCAATCAGATTTAAAAGCTTGTGAAACACTTAGAGAGAAACAGACTGAGTTTTTGTTTTTCTCTCCACTAATCTGTAACTGCATTTGTTGTGCCAAGATCTCTGCATTAATCTTTCTTAAGTAATAGGATTATTGATCAAATGTTGTTACATGATCTGTTACATGATGAGCTGTTCTCTGGTTTGAGTACCTTAGAGAAATTGTCCAGCAAGTGTCATGCTGTTTATTAGACCTGTGTTTTCATGCTACAGCTGGATTCGTATGGTAATTTTTACTGTCTTTGGTGGTTTGGAGGTTCATTTATTCTGCTCTGTGGTTTAGATCACTGTTGTGTTTGACTGATCTTGGCTGTGCTTGAGGCGTTAGCATTCTTTGTGCAGTTGGTGCAGCACAAAGTTGGGAAAACAGCCAGCCAGCTTTGGATTGATTTTGTTGGGCTGTTTGACACAAACTTATAAATGATAAATGGACTGTATTGCTGTTGTGCTCATCCATCTGATGCAGATGCCAAATACACTTTACACACACTCGCACGATGCCATGCATGTGCTTAATTGCACACCGAGACTAGAGACTAGGAATGGGTATTGATAAGATTTTATCGATATCGATGCCATTATCAATTCTGCTTATCGATCCGATTCCCTTATCGATACCTCGTGAATTTTGTACTAAAAGTAGGCTTTACAGGTTTTCTATGTATTTCATTGAGTCTTAAAGTAAATAAATATGAAATTGGTCAGTGTATCCTTGATCTCTGGACATAAATAAAAATAAACAAAACAGTGTTTTGCTTTGAAGTTATTAATTCAGACTGGATTCTATCGTTCTAACTTGACTCGTCAGAGAGCCGTGCACAGTTTGGAGCTGTGTGAACAGAACGGAGGACGATTCTCATTTCTTTCTCACAACAAGACAAGAGTCCCAGTTAGTAACTTTAATCCACACAAAAGTGACTCATGATTGACATATTCAGGGATGAAAGTGGTGAAAAACAAAAAAAGCTGAAACCCCAAATTACCCCCCAACACCACGTGCACGAAAATGTTTCAATTCTAGAAGCTCTGAAATGCAATCTGGGACTATTCCAGACAATAACTGCATTGAGTGCAGTATCCATTTAGGTGAGGAAAAAAAAAACAACTTTCCTTATTCAAATTCATTCCAGTAGTATTCTGCTCTTACTAGGATGCAGCAGTTTTCTAGTTTGGCAGATAGTTCTGGAGGAAATCACTGAAGAAATTAGCACATTGAAAATATGGTTTGACCGAAACAAACTTTCATTAAATAAGTCAGGGATGAAATGGAGGTGTAAGAGTCACTAGGTGTTCACAGGAAACATTTATTTATGTATGTATGTATGTATTTATTTATGTATGTTCATTGTTAGTTGCTTTTATATTTTCTGTTTTTCTATTCAGGTTCTTTTTGTCTCTTTCCCTAAAATTGTATATAATAAGTATATATTGTATAGAATAATCATTAGATTATTAATATATAAACAAAAATAAATTTAAGAAATATTACAATTTGAAAACAAATGCACCCGAACGTGATGACGGCTGCAACTGCTTAATGCTAACTTTTAACATTGAAAATGCCATAGACATGCTAACGCGTTAGCATCGCTCCCGTTTTTAAGTTATAAAATACCTCTATCAACTGTTTCAGAAGACCATAACAGGTCGGTTTAACATAGAAAAGGTAAATAATACTCACAGACGTATGCTCTTTAGGGTTTTACTGGGGGAAAATTAAGCGAAAGAAAGAATAAACGAAGCAATAGATCGAAGCATTGCTTCAATCTGTGAAGCACTGCTTCGATTGGTTCAAGGTTCAAAGCAAAGCCGCGCTGCAGAAAAGTTGATTACGGACGCGCTGCAGGGTCTGTAATCAATGTAGAGAAATTATCATTTTCCTGACAAACACCCCCCAAAACAACGGCCACTCTGAAGGACCGATAACAGAATCATTAAGCACAAAGCTTATTGATGTCGGTGGATCGAATCATTTCTTAACGATACCCAAAAGGAACCGGTTCTCGATACCCATCCCTACTAGAGACCTTAGTCATGGACACCACTGTGATATTTCCTGTCTGACTGGGAATCAAACTGAAGATCGTCTGCTTGTGGTTTGTTCTAACCCCTAGGCCATCACCTCCTCACATATGTACTGACATGATCACATTGTTTGCTGCACAAGAAGGTGTTTAGAACAATTATGTGGCTTTCTTGTTTTAGAAATTTGAGTTTGAAAATAATTGCTTCATGCCATTCTCGAGGTGTGTATTTAACTGTCGGCCCTTTTGTTGCTCTGTGGTTGCGTGTGGGGTCCGGTCTAGTGTCCACTGACCGGTTCTGTTGTTGTGTACTTGCTGTGTATGCTATACTATGTCGCTGACATATGCTCATTAGTCAAAACTTAGACTACCGGTTTTGTCTTAAGGTTTGATAATGCAAAATCCACAACAATACAACATGCTTCATACCCTAAAAACAACTAATAACATCTACATTCACATATCCAACATAAGGCATAGATCAGTGCCACTTATAGGCTCAGGGGGAATTAACGCAAGTGAGGGTTTGGGTGCAGTCATTTTGCCTTTCACACTGACATTAAGTATGTTGTTTATGCCTTTTTTATTTTGAAACATTATCTGCCCCACACAGTGTTTCAGTGTGCTTGGTTAGCAGTAATGCAACAGAAAAGTAAGGCAGGAGTTTGAAATTGGAGAAGAATATGATGAGATTATCACCAGGTGACAAAGTGCACAACAAACTGGGCTAGTTCCTTATCTTTGAGGGGGTGTGTACTGGCTCTGGGCCATTGGTCAGTCCTGCTGCCAAACCTTAGCACCATGTGCAAACCTCTTTAGGTTATTAGAGCAATTAGCATTGTTTACAGATGAGTGCAATCCCTCTGCCCTCAGGTGGGTAATGCTATCAAGTCATCACTCTGCGGAGCTGCGCTGAAGAGCAACACAAAGGAGGGTGCACGGAGTATCGAGGTCGAGATCACACCCACCTCTTCCAGGATCTCCCGCAATGCTGTCACCTCCCTCTCTATCCGGGGCCACCGCTGGAAGAGAAACGGTGAGAAGTGCAGCACAAGAACAAATTACACAAAGGTGCCAAGAAACCTGTCCTGTGTGAAAGTGTTTTCAGTCTCATATGTTACATTTACATCTTTTTGCTTGTAGGTGACATTTCTCTATAGTAAAACAATGGACTGTATAAGTAAATATATGCCAAAGGAGAGGGCAAGGAATTTAAATCTTAATGTTTCATTCACTACTACGTTGCATCACTCTCCCCGTGTTCATCATCGGAATTATCTTCATCCGTCACCTACCAAACCCATAGATTGCTATTCCAAACATTCCTACTTGGAGAGCTGAAAACCTGCTTAGAATAGATTCATTTCACTTCTTTATTTTTCTCACCTGTTATGAACTATCAGAATTTGGTGTCGACACAGAAGCAGACAGTCATCCAGATTCTTTTGTATCTAGAAAATACAGATGGTGCTGCTCAGTCAAGAATGCTGCCAGACATGCAGAAGATAAATTTGCATATTTTTTAAACATCATTGTATTTCGCTTTGTTAGATCCTATGTAAATTCTAGACTCAGAAGAAAATAAAGCATAAAAAACGGGCTCTGCTAGGTGGTCTTTAGAGTCATGGTTGAGGATCAGCACATGCAGATTACAGATACGGCAGATAAATTATAGCCTTCAGTTATTGAGACGAGTTTAATGAGTAGGTTTAATCTGAACCCTTAATGCTCCTTTTTCATCTCATGGTTGTTGCTCATTTGTAATCTTGTCAGAGGTACTTCACAAGGCAGAAAGCTTTTGTTACAAAGACATGATTAACCCCTTCTAAGCCTGTATATCCCTTCGATGGGAAATTTCACTTTTTATTTGAGATACCGACAAGCCAAAATAAGGCGGGTGGTAAGGGGTGAAGGGAAATACTATTAACAATTCATGTGTTAGGATGAGTGAGTGAAGTTAAATTCCACTCATTCAGTTCCAGCTCATAGAGCTAGAATTTATTAGTGAATTAGAGAATTTATTAAACTTTTATTAAATATGGGTGTGCCAAAATGAAACTAAAATCCAGTGAATACTGGCACTACTGTCATTTTATTTGTGCCATTTGAAGACGATTTTGTGTAGGAGGTGTGAAGATGACCTGTAATGTATGAAGCTACATGACTTAAGCTGTCTACTGTTGCTTTAACAAGTAACTTACAAATTGGTGAAGTATATGGGGAAAGTAATGCAGTGCTACAGTGTGCAATTTACTGCAGTACAACTCATTAACCAATATTTTGCACATTTGTTCTTGTATGTAATCAGCCGTTCAGCTTATATACATAAACATTACTTTATCATCCTTAGAAAATACGACAGAGAATGAACAAATGATGCAAATGCATACACAGTGGAATCCTACACACTCACCTGAGGTGTGAATAATATTTTCAATACTGTCAAGTAAAAATAATATAAGTACACTTTACCTTTAGGGAAATGTGTGCTAACTATCCGACTTGTTGAAGGCAGCTCTTGATAAATTGCTGCTCACCGTTTAGGTCGTCTTTATGGGTCAGATGGAAATTTATAGAATAGAAAAATTCATTTTCCCAAACCCACTGGCATAGCCCTATGTTGAACACGGAACCATCATTATAGAAACATTAAACATTATGTATAAACACTGATCCTCCCCTCCGCCATCGTATTGGGTGGAGCAAAACCTTTGGCTGCTAACGCAGCAACTAACATAGATGCAGCAGAACAAATATTAAATGAAGCATATTTTCTTGTAAAATTTTATTGTACATGTACTTGGGGAGCCCCCCCCCCCAATGCCTCATTGACTTGTATGGCCTATAATGCAGCAAGCCACAAGGAGGCGACTGAGATTTTGGCTTCACTTTTAAGGAGCTGGTCTCTCCACCATAATGTTGTGGTTTATGCTCCAGCTCATTCATTTCCATGCAGTGTTTACTTTGACCATTTAATGTTCTATTACATTAATTATTTTGTGTGTTCTCTGTCACTGTGGTCGTGTGTGCCTGTGCACACGGCCTTTTTTTATGTGTTTGCATGACATGTCTGTGTGTCCATCTGTGTGTGTTTGTATACATGTCTGTGTGTTGTCCCACTGCTCCCCACGCTGTCCCCACCACCAGATTCCCAAGAGGTGAGTGTAGACAGTGAGGCTGCGCCGGGGAGCGTGGTAATCCCCAAGATCAGTGTGACAGGTGTGAGCGGCGACCGATTGCCCAACGGAGAATCTCTGCGGTCACGCCCGGACGGCCATGCCCTGTCCAACGCCGAAACATTGGGTACCACCTCCGAGGTCAGCCTGGACCCCAGAGGTCATGACTCCGGTACACGTGTTCAGGAGGTCAGGAGGCAGAAGTCTGTGAGGCGGTTGGTGGAGAATGAGGGTTCTGGGTCAGCCTCCACAGGGAGGAGCCAGTACTAAGGTCCTGCCCCTCCTTCCCCTTGCCCCAGTCCTGGGGTAACCTAGGTAACCATGTGTAGGGGCGTGGTCTGAAAAGCTGCATGATGACTCCCTGTCTCTTTTTTTATGCTGGGCTCCACCACTATCTCTTCGCCTAATTGCACTATTCCTCTCATCTGCCTTTCCAACATAATCGATTCATTTACACTCTCCTTTGTGGCTGAAGCTTCCTCATGAGAATCTCCTCCTCAGACTCCTTTTAAAAAATCTAATTAAATTTTGAAGGGTTAACTTAACAGATCAATAACCAAATAAAACCGCATCACTAAATAAGCATGCTTTGCTGAATCACGTCAAAATAATGTGACGGCTTTGAGTTTACGCAGAATGAAGTGGCTCCTTGTAAAAACCAAATTAAAATAGAACTGTACATATAAAAGTTAGCCTTTTTTTGTAAATCTCCTATAGCGGTGCTGTTTGGAACAGCCTGGGGTCAATAAGAACAAAAATACACAACTGCTTTGACTAATAATTAAACAGTGACATGATTTAGGAGGACGTTGTGATTAGTTAGCAGCCCTCAGTCCCAGCGTATTATCACTTAAATCACACAAGCACATAGAAACTATGTTGAATGATGCGACACGGCGGCTGCTAATGCGAGTGAAAGCAGCGTGACATACATTGGTTGGTTGGTTGCTTGAACAAAATTAGCCAAGATGATGGAATACGTTTCAAGACAGCTGCATTTCTGTATAAATCTAAAATGTTTGGTATCCCCCCCCCCCCCCCCATAAATGTTGTAAGTTAGCAAGAAATAAACACTTTTAAATCTATAAAATTCTTGTTTTGTAGCCACGTTCTACCTCTAAGGTGATTTACAAGCCATCTTACCGATATGTTAACAAGCTAACAAGCGATACAGGAACATCACAGTGACACGTTTTGCTGAAACATTCGGCCTTTGTTTCAGTCCACCTGTCAGGAGGTACGACGGGTGGTGCTGCTGAATGGGGTCCAGTCACATCAGTGCGACGATACTACGGTATTAAAAATGTGGTGGTGGGGAGGTGGGGGTTGGAATAATCTGTTCCGAAGGATATCTAAGTAGTGGGCAGATAATGACATTATCGACCCACGTTCATTATTTGCCATCCGTTGGCGAGCCGTTGTAGAGTTATCGGCATCCATGCAAAGTAATTGTAACCTCCAGAGAATGCCTAAGTGATCCTAATTTCAAGTATAATCTCCAGTTAGCATGGCAAGCAAAAGGAGTTACATTGTTGGGTGGTGTCTAATTCCTGAGTCTCACTTGTGGGATTTGGCATTTTGGGTCTCGTTCAGCACATCTTGGTACGCCTCAACACATTAAGACTAGGTTGCCACTGGAGACAGATTGCTCTCTTCTGATGGTAGTTTGGACTTCAGAAAAGATGTGCGGGTCTTCAATGATTTGATTGTAAAAGATTTTTAACAAGACCTGCGTATGTTTTCCAGCTGTCCGCTGTTATGATGATCGTATCGATCTGAAGCTCAACACACAGATGCGGATACGTTTCGTCTTAATCTGTTCAAGTGATTGAAGACGAGCACATGGTTTGTGTGAGGGTGTGCGGTTTGTAACTTTGTTTGCTTTCCTTCACTTTCCCTTTGTGGTCTTTCCTAGGCTTATGCTCACAGCGCCTGTGGTCAACCTAACCCGTGTGCATGAATGAAACGCACAACTTGAATAGTCTCTTGTCAGGTGGTGAGGTGTCCCTGTTTAGCTGAGGATGCAATGTAAAGGCGCCACCTGCTGGAAGATGAAAAAGCTCCTCAGTCACACAGCCCATTAAAAGTTAAAAACTTCCAAATAATTTAATGCGAATCAGTATGAGAATATTATCAAATTGTGCAAATATTGTTCTTATTATGTGTGATTATTTTGGATTAAATGGGCTGGATGACAGATGAGATGTTAGTGTTTTACTTCGCCGTTTTCCACGTTAATATTTGTTTCCTCTCTCCCTGTCTGTCTCACAGACGCAGTGGATTTGGGTTCCCCGGATGAGCTGATGGGTATTTCAGAGGTGGATGAAGGGGTGTGGCCTGGTGTGGTGGAATCTGACATGACCCCACCCACCATTACCATCAGCAACAGCGTCACCACGCTGAATCTAGGTGCAAAGGCCATGAAGAAGTGTCGGTTAGGCGGCCGCAGCAGCAAGGACAAAGACAAAGAGGCGGGCCCACCATCAACCGGCCGGGCCTCGAGTGACAACGCAGAGCTGTCAGTCAAGCGACTGACGCTGACATCCAGCCAGTCGGTGCCCAAGGCAGGGGCTCTCACCAGCCTGACACGCACCGCCAGCGCTGTCTTTTCCCGCTCCTTTGAGCAGGTGGGCAACAACACCCCCCCCAACTCCAGCAACTACACCACCTCTGAAGCCGGCCGCTATTCCTGCAGTCTGCAGGACGACGGGATGGGCTACTTGAGTCCCACGGCAAACCATATGCAGCGTTCTCCCAGCATTAGCGTGCACCTTGGCTCTGACCTTTGAACCTTTATGTAAACCCATGCTATCTTGTGACCCTACACCTGTGACCTGGAACTCCAAGCCATGTCAACTGCAGATGACAAACACAAGAACTAACACTGCTGGTATTTCTTCCATCACTCCAGTTTAGTGTCTCAGATCCTGTGTTGTCCATCAGTCTGGCGCTGAGGTCCGAGCAGCACCGGCCTCCTCTGGACTTGACGGAGGCCGACCGTATGTCAGGGAGTCCACGTAATGTAGTGACCCGTTGATGGCAAAATTGTGCCAGCACAAAACTGCAGAGCAATCTGTCGTGTTTGAGAAGTTAAGCCAATGGTGCACTGAATTACAAAAAAGAAAAAAGTATTTGGAAAGTGTTTTTAAGTGATATTTCTTTATCGGCATGGCTTTTTCATATGTCTGTATTTCTTGCCCAGGTTTGTCAGAGTAGATAAGTGTGAGTGAATGTATAATTTTTAGAATAAAGGCTGCTGATGGATTGAACAAGGTATGATTCATGTCAAAGCAAGTATTTCTAAGTTTTAAGAAATAAGATGATCCCTTCTATAGCAATAAAAAAAGCTTGTTCAGTGTTTTACCACTTTATAGTGTGATAAAACCCAAGCTGCCTCCTTTCAGCGTTCATTCATTTTCCAGCAGTGCTTCTTTAATAATAAAGCCTAGCTCTTCCCCACACCCCCCAAAAAACAGGAATAACCACTAATGCAGTCAAGCTGATTTTTTTTTTTTTTTTTTTTTTTTTTTTTTTTTACCAGTTTGCAATCAAATGTGTTCATGATGAAGAAGCAATGTTTCAGCTCCTCTTTCTCCTATTGCACCTTTTTAAATTGCTGTGTATTTGATGGCAAAACAAAAATACAAATTCTGACAAGGGTTTTTTTGTTTTTTAAGATGAGTTGGTGATTTCTGATGTACTGAATTTTGCACTCGAGCAAACATATGACTTGTATTTTCTTATGACTAAAAGAGGTTTGACTCTTGCATGTGATGTATGTGTGTGCCCCCCACCCTTAAGAGAGCTCTGTTCCTCTGGGTAATACCCTCACATCTAAGCACGTGTTCAAAAAGTGTTAAAACCTGCAGTCTAACCTTGTCCGCGCCGACTTGCACAGATGTAACAGAATGCAATAATCTGTGAGTAAACTGTGCCAGCTTGACCCGGACTGTCCCGGAGCCTGTGATTTCTGCAGCAGGATGACTCTTCTTCTTCACCCACATTCCAGATGTTGGTTGTACTTTAGTGATGTTTTCTGTCTCTTGCCTTGTCCATTGTGCCGTGGCGGTATTCTTTTGTATCAAAATAGGAATTAAACTCCACCCATCTGGTACATTTGGTGTCCTAAAGTAAATGTGTATTCTGTTGTCAGTGTCTGGAGTGTGGTGGGGCAACAACAATCACATGGATTCTGTTTGTAGCTGTACAGAATGTCAAGTGTTGT
Source organism: Thalassophryne amazonica (assembly GCF_902500255.1). Taxonomy (NCBI): domain Eukaryota; kingdom Metazoa; phylum Chordata; class Actinopteri; order Batrachoidiformes; family Batrachoididae; genus Thalassophryne; species Thalassophryne amazonica. The sequence continues at coordinate 49,856,337 of NC_047122.1, forward strand.
ACTAATGTTGGCTGTGTGACTGACTATACACTGCCACAGCTTCAGCTTCTGGGAATAAAGTATTTATATTTCAGTGTGTTGTGTTTTATTGCCCGTTACATTAAACAATTTTTTTATTAAGTCTTGTCTATCAGTATTTGCACAGTGACTGTTTTGTTGCCTCTGCTGCGACAATGAAGTTGAAATTTTCTGCGTGGAGTGAGAACTTTGAGTTTTAATTCAAGGGATTTAACAAATATTACATAGCTATTCTTAGTTTATTAAAAAAAATCCATTATCCACATGTGAGTGAAAGTGCTACTTTTAGTGTTTTCTTTGTACAATTCTGGAGGGATACGTGACAATTTTGAACATGTTCTTGAAAAAAAATGGCTGTGCAAGGAGTTGAGAGAGGGAAGCCACTCATGACAACTTTGGAGAAGTTAAAAGCTTTGGCACCACCAGTCATGGGTCCATGGTGGAGGGTCACATGTTCTTTCAATGAGAAATTTCAGCTCAGGGACGTGGCAAATTTGAGCACAGATTTAAGTTTTCTTGTATAAAAATCCTGTTCCACTCCACCATAAAGTTGTAAGTATTTGGGATGTATCCCCTAACCAGATGTAAAGAGATGATTTGCATTTAAAATCATTATTTTCCTTGACCTGTATTTTCGTGTAAAATAGGCAAGTGTCAAAAATGGAATCAGAGAAAAAAAATCATTAAATCTTTTAACTGTTCGGTTAATTGAACAATTGTTTTCACACCTGCTGCATTTATCCAGCAATCATCGAGTGTGACATACAGCCACTAGATGGCGGCAAACAAAGAACGTGTCCGTTTACAGAAGACTTCCGTTACGTCACTTCCTCTTTACCGGTGGTCTTTGTCGGTCGCAGCATTGTGCGGATAAAGTTATGGCTAAATTGAGCAAAGAGACCAAACAGCGGCTGCAGCAGCTGTTCCAGTGCGGGCAGTTTGTCATTCGGTGGGGCTTCATTCCCACCGTGTTATACTTGGGTCAGTATTTTAACAGGAGCTAACAGCTAAACTAACATAAGCAAGCTATACTAGCATATTAGCATCGCGCGGCGAGTGTGAAGCATGCTACCATATGATTGTATTTCAAGTGGCGTTGTAACTATTTACATGTACTTAAATTAGTGTTCATGTCCGACCTGTTTAATGCTAGTTATATTAATGGTCGGTGATCGGTTCCTTACTCGGGTGGGACTTGTGACGTCATAAGGCTAGAGCGTTGCCCGAAAAGGGGAGGGAGATAGACAAATACTAAGGCGGTGTCGCAAACCGAACGGTACGCCCTTAAAAATCGGTCCGCCTTTTGCATCTGCCCATGCGTCATTTTGGACCACAGCAGCACTTCTGAGATGGAGTCTCTAAATCCAAAGCAATCATATGGATTAATGGGATTATTAACCATCAGATGATAAACGTAAAACCTCTTAAATCATTCTAAAGTCAGTTTTAAGCAGAAATGAGGCGAAATTCTGTGACGTTTTGAAATGTCCCATGCACAGTGAGCGCATCAGCTAGCTGCTTGTTTAGCAGCTGTGCTCTGATTGCTTCCCCCGGCTTTTATGATGAAATAATGCTGAATTTATGTGGAAAACGTTGTACAAAAGCTTCAGATATCTGTCACTGAGGTAGATGATGGCTGGAGTGCAGTTTGAAGCAGAAACAAGATGTTAATCCGTGAACCGTGTCATGGGGGGGGATTTTTAGGTGGACTACTCAGTCTGCAACATCTGTTTGCATTATGGCCAGAAAAGTCAGTTGTTCCTAAGTGTCACTGCTAATTTGTTTGCTGTGTTTTCATATTTAGGCCAAACACATTTGCTGTCACGTGACCTCTGCCTCCTCTCTGTTAACTGGTGGAGGCAAGAGCAGTCATGGTGAAAGGGCTGAGGTTTTTATCCGATTTCATCACCAGATACTTTATTTTTATGAAATGTCATTTGGCAGCTTATTAGGAAAAATACTGACATCTACTGGAAAAATGATGTGTTGTCAAGATTGATATACATTTAATTTACATTATGCAAAAGTGCTCAACTGTCATTTGTGCATCAATCAATCAATCAATCAATTTTTTTATATAGCGCCAAATCACAACAAACAGTTGCCCCAAGGCGCTTTATATTGTAAGGCAAGGCCATACAATAATTACAGAAAAACCCCAACGGTCAAAACGACCCCCTGTGAGCAAGCACTTGGCTACAGTGGGAAGGAAAAACTCCCTTTTAACAGGAAGAAACCTCCAGCAGAACCAGGCTCAGGGAGGGGCAGTCTTCTGCTGGGACTGGTTGGGGCTGAGGGAGAGAACCAGGAAAAAGACATGCTGTGGAGGGGAGCAGAGATCGATCACTAATGATTAAATGCAGAGTGGTGCATACAGAGCAAAAAGAGAACGAAACAGTGCATCATGGGAACCCCCCAGCAGTCTACGTCTATAGCAGCATAACTAAGGGATGGTTCAGGGTCACCTGATCCAGCCCTAACTATAAGCTTTAGCAAAAAGGAAAGTTTTAAGCCTAATCTTAAAAGTAGAGAGGGTGTCTGTCTCCCTGATCTGAATTGGGAGCTGGTTCCACAGGAGAGGAGCCTGAAAGCTGAAGGCTCTGCCTCCCATTCTACTCTTACAAACCCTAGGAACTACAAGTAAGCCTGCAGTCTGAGAGCGAAGCGCTCTATTGGGGTGATATGGTACTACGAGGTCCCTAAGATAAGATGGGACCTGATTATTCAAAACCTTATAAGTAAGAAGAAGAATTTTAAATTCTATTCTAGAATTAACAGGAAGCCAATGAAGAGAGGCCAATATGGGTGAGATATGCTCTCTCCTTCTAGTCCCCGTCAGTACTCTAGCTGCAGCATTTTGAATTAACTGAAGGCTTTTTAGGGAACTTTTAGGACAACCTGATAATAATGAATTACAATAGTCCAGCCTAGAGGAGAAATCAAAAAGAAATATCAGAGAGACTGGAATGTGAGAATGTTCTTGTTGGGCAGAGTGGGAGTTTTTTGTTGCTTTGTTGTTTATTCACAAATCATGCATCCAGGTGATGACATTGCTGCAGGTGTATGTGTCAGATGTCTTGACATCTTCGCGTAACGTTACTAGCATGAATGATGACAGAGGTCTGATGCATTTGTTAGCCCCAGGAACGCAAATGTCTGTTAGTCCATGGGTTAAGCTGTTTTTTGTTACCACTTAAAGACACTAACACTTAGAATCCAGCTTCTGTATAACATGGCCTACAAAAAATGAATGGTGGCCAACCCAGGGTGGTAGCAATAGCAAGGTAGGGATCAGTGAAGAATTACACAGGGGATCAACATTTAAAAATGTACCACATGATTTGTCTGATCACAAAGATTCCTAAACAGTATAGTTCGGACTTCCTATGTATGACATTTTTGTGGGTTATGTGGTTAAAAAAAAAAACAGCAAAAATGGCAACAAAGATCAGTTTCACTTTGTACAGGGGTCAAAAGTTAAAGCTGCTCAAGTTTAGATAAAAGGTCCTACAGGTTATTGGTTAAAGGTATATTGCCACTGCATTTTCTTTAATATTTAAGCCACAAAAAGAATTTTATTTGGCACCACTATAATTTTATTCCTTAGCATAAGGGATTCATAACAGGTCTCGCCAGAGATGTTCAATCGGATTCAGGTCTGGGCTCTGGCTGGGCCACTCAAGGACATTCACAGAGTTGTCCTGAAGCCATCCTTTTGATATCTTGGCTGTGTGCTTAGAGTCAGTGCCCTGCTGAAAGATGAACCGTCGCTCCAGTCCAAGGTCAACAGGGCTCTGGAGCAGGTTTTCATCCAGGATCTCTCTGTACATTGTTGCATTCATCTTTCTCTCAATCCTGACTAGTCTCCCAGTTCCCGTCACTGAAAAACATTGCCACAGCATGATGCTGCCACCACCATACTTCACTTTAGGGATGGTACCTGGTTTCCTCCAAGTATGATGCCTGGCATTCATACCAAAGAGTTCAATCTTTGTGTCATCACACCACAGAATTTTGTTTCTTGTGGTCTGAGAGTCCTTCAGGTGCCTTTTGGCAAACTCCAGGCAGCCTGCCATGGGCCTTTTATTAAGGAGTGGCTTCTGTCTGGCCACTCTACCATACAGGCCTGATGAATAGATTGCTGCAGAGATGGTTGTCCTTCTGGAAGGTTCTCCTCTCTCCACAGAGGAATGCTGGAGCTCTGACAGAGTGAACATCGGGTTCTTGGTCACCTCCCTGACTAAGGTCATTCAACCCCAATCGCTCAGTTTAGACGGGTGGCTGGGAAGAGCCTCAGTAGATACAAACTTCTTCCATTTAGAGATGATGGAGGCCACTGTGCTCATTGAGATTTTCAAAGTAGCAGAAATGTTTCTGTACCCTTCTCCAGATTTGTGCCTCAAGACGATCCTGTCTCAGAGGTCTCCAGACAATTTCTTTGACTTCATGTTTGGTTTGTGCTCTGTCAACTGTGGGACCTTATATGTAGACAGGTGTGTGCCTTTCCAAACCATGTCAGATCAACTGGTTTTACCCCAGGTGGGCTCCAGTTAAGGTGTTAAAAAATCTCAAGGATGAGTCTGAGCTCAATTTTGAGCTTGATGGCAAAGGCTGTGAATACTTATTTACGTACATGTGATTCCTTAGTTTTTTATTTGTAATAAATTTGCAAAAATATCAAAGCTTTATTCACGTTGTCATTACATGGTATTGTGTGTAGAATTTAGAAGAAATAAATGAATTTCATCCATTTTGGAATAAGGCTGTTTAAATATCAAAATGTAAATAAAAAGGTAAAGCGCTGTGAATACTTTCTGGATGCTCTGTAGCTTTAAGTTAATAGTGTTTAAAAGGGATGGTCTGCACCTTTGCTTATGCTTGGCTGTCACATTGTGGGGTAACATATGTCGTATGTCATAGGATCCAGTGGGCATTTACCTTGTGTGACCATTACGTTGGAGACTTTTAAGCATTGAAACCAGTCCATAGTATTCTGTTTATTAATCCTATTAGCTCAACCAATGTATTTTTTCTCCCCATATCTAATAATGTGTAATACTTGGTATAATTACCAGTTTGCGTGCATGTTGTTAAATTTTTTGCATGACTGGTTTCTGCAAATGACCTTGAGTAGTAGTAGTGGTGATGGTGGCGAGGGGGTTGTATAGAGATCTTTCTGGGCAAATCTTGTGGCCTAGACAGATCCTGTTGAGGTTATGAGGAAGTTAAGTTCATAGGGCTTTTCCTTACGTGTTTTGAGTCCCCTGTGGGGTTGCCCTCTGACAGTTTTCTCTGCCTGCATCATATTGGAAACGCCACGACTGATGTTACACTTTGATTACACTTATTTTTCCTTCCTGTTATTGCACAGTAACATTTAGTATAAACTAGCACAGTCTGAACCACTTAAGTGCCTGATTTACTAGAGGTTTTCATGTATAAAAATATGCACCAACAGCACAGCACTTTCCAAAAAGAAAAAAAAGCTGCATGCTGGTTTACTAACAGGCCTGTCACGATAACAAATTTTGCTGGACAATATATTTTCTCAGAATATATTAGGATAGACAATATTGTCATTGATGTCTTTTTGTTTTATGCTGCTGATATTGTAATAATAACAGTGATAATGATACTAATAATATATCATAAAAATGTAAGTTAATTCCTTTAAAAGAGTAAGGAACTTTAATCTCGGCAGTATTCAACACTGGAATTGAAATGAGAAAAAAAAATCATACGTTCATATTTAAACCGAATTAGCCAGTCATGAATTTCGACCTAATCGGTACCACTTAAGGGGAAAAAAAACGACACTTATAATCCAGCCTCAGTTTATCATGGCCTACACAAAAATGTATGATAGCCATCCCAGGGTGGTAGGTGTAGCCAGGTAGGGATCAATGAAGAATTACACAGAGGTCAAACTTTAAAAATGCTCCAATCATGTTGAAAACTATATCACATTACTTGTCTGATCATAACAATTCCAAAAAGGTGTAGTTTGGACTATCTATGGTGGAATGTTCTGGAGTTATGGGGTAAAAACAGCAAAAATGGTGACAAAGGTCAATTTCAGTTTGTACAGGGGTCAAAAGTTAAAGTTGCTCCAATTTCAGCAAAAAATGATGCAAATTATTAGTTGAAATAAAAGGATCAATAAATTGAATAGTTTTCACTGTTGAATGCTTTGTCTCCAAAGTAAAGGTCAAACAAGGTCAACATCCATTGAATTCTATGACGTGGCATATACCTGTAACATGATAACTAAGCATGACAGATGGTGCAAACTATTCCTTTTTAGAACCCCATTAACCCAAACAATAATTAAAATATATTATAATATATAATATAATAATAATTATAACAATGACAATAAATTATTAATATTATATTATTTATTATTATATTATTTATGTTGTATATTATTATAAATTATAACAATAACAAAAAACAAACAATAATAAGGGTGGCTGGGCGCTCCCTTAGACATAGGGTGAAGAGCTTGGTCACTCGGGAGGAGCTCGGAGTCGAGCCGTTGCTCCTCCACATCAAAAGGAGCCAGCTGAGGTGGCTCGGCATCTTTTCCAGATGCCCCCTGGACAATTTGTTAAATAGGATGCAAATTTAATATTTATTTTGTAATTTCATAACAGTTGATGTTATAATGATGTTTAAAAGGTTAACAGGGTGTCCATTTGCTCCCTTGTTCAAAATTTGCATACAGTAGGTTTAATTTAACAAGGCACAGACCAGGTATAGAGCTCTCAGGCACAGGAGCACTCTGTGACAGTCTTGCAAACTATTAAAAAGGTAAACATTTTTAATTAGATTGCATCAGTTTTTTATTGATTTATTAAGGTACTGTCAACATTATGCTCTCATTATTTTGTTAAGCTTATGTTTGATTTTGCCCAAATGACTGCATCTGATGAAGAGAAATTTTGCACTGAAAGGGAGAAATTTTGTTTTATTTTTGTACTGTATTTCCTGAACACACATTCTACTTGAACTTCTACTCGTCTTATAACATTTGTTGTGGAGTGGAGTGATAATTTTATGCACTTTTCTTGAAAAATCCAGAAAATGCAATGCGAGACATTTAATTTTTATAGTTTCTGAACAGTGTAGCAGCTTTTTTTTTTTGTTCTCAAGTGATAATTTTGTGCACTTTGTTTATTTAAGAAAAAAAATCCAGAGATGATGATTTATGGGGAAAAATTGTGTTGTTGCTCTTCTATTGTTTCGAACAAAAACTTATGATGAGAAAATATTTTTTATTTACATATAACTGCCCAAATCCTGAAATCACTAAAACACTTAAAGGTCATGGAAATTCATTCAGATTTAACAGTTTGATGATGCATCCACCTTAATTATTAAAATGTATCTGTATCAGTGATACTGTCCCCGATACTGTCCCTGTATCTACTTGGTATCTGATTGATACCAAATCTTTCAGTATTGCACAGCACTATCTCCTACACAGAGAGAAGGTAGAGCGGACTGACTCCACCTCCTGTAGAGGTCAGGAGATGAGAGGGGCAGAAGCAGAGCTCAGATAACCAGTGATGACAGTTTTCTGGAAATTCCAGGAAATCTGGGTTTTTAATTACATGGTGAATGTTTTTGGGTTATTTTTGATAGCATACGTCAGAATCCATTAATCCTCCACACCCAAACAGTTGGTGGCGGTAATACACCATGTTTGTTTGCAAACCGCCAATAAACTTGAGAGAAGAAGGGGGGTTATTTTTGTTTTCTGGGCCTGTGACAGATTTAGTTTGTGGTCTGCCTTCACAATGTTTGTAATTGTTATATTGTTTGGAAATGTCTCTGAGACGTCACAGTGGATATTAAATCTCACGTTTTCATGTCCTGATCCGAGACTGAAGGGTTATGTAACGCGGCACTGCTCGACCACTTAGCAGCAAATGGAAGACGCTGTTACAGATTTTACCGTGAACTCTGCGTTGTGTTAAAACAACAAAGAAATTGATAAAACATTGTCCTGCTGTGGGAGACTGAATAAATTCAAATGGGGCTTGTTTGACCAAAAGGACCAAAATGCTGACCCAACTTTTTTTAATCATCATTTACACATTTGACGGAATTTCTTGTCAGTTGATGTTATTCAAGTTGTTTTCACACAAATCAAACTCTATTTGGGATGAATTTACTTCAAACGGTCTCTATGCAAACGTGACATGTTAGCCTGCTAAATCTGTATTTTATGGTTTCTTCTGTTACGTGTGTGTGTGTGTGTGTGTGTGTGTGTGTGTGTGTGTGTGTGTGTGTGTGTGTGTGTGTGTGTGTGTGTGTGTGTGTGTGTGTGTGTGTGTGTGTGTGTAAAATATCCATGTGAATTAAAATAGAAATACTTAACTTGCTTGTAAAAGTCAGATATTGATGTGACAAATGTTTGTGCATTGTTTTGCACAACACTTAAGTTGTGAGTATCCCATAAATGCTGATGTCAGCACTGGATGGAAAAATCCTTTTTATTGTTTCCCATTTATGGAAGTGAATAAGAATCTAATTTAAACACAAATTGGTGTTCCTGAGAACTAAACATTTATATTGCCGACTTAATGAACAGTTGATGCAGCTTTACTTGTATTGAATTTTATTTTAAGACACTGTCAGTTGTTATAAAAGCACAAATTTGTGAAGTCAAATATTTAGAAAAAAGTAAAGAGAAAACTGTTATAGTCCAATGCAAATATATGGTTTTATGAAATAGTAATAACACTGTATTCTAATCCATGTGACAGACTGTGTATTACAGTTTTGTCATCTTGCCAATATGGAAAATAGTCTTTCCACACAATTTGCATCATCGAGTGGAAAAATTTACCTGACCCATCAAAAACTTAAATTTTTTGGAGGGGTGTTTTTCTTTTTGGTGGGAAAATAAACCTGAAAATGCAACCAGAATGCATCTGAGATTTCAAATCTTTCTGTGATGACCCCCAGACACCCTGCCAGGGGTTTCGGGCCTTCAGGCCTTGCGAAAAGCTTCCAATTGTTTTGTTTTTTTTTGTTTTTTCTTTCCATGGCACACATTCATCAGTGTGTAACGAAACACGAGGCACATTTCATTTTGCGCTAACAGTCATTAATGCATGCAAAATCCTCATTTTCATACTACTTTCTACATCACGTTACCACCAGCTGTCTTTTGTGCATTTATTCTTAGTCAATCACCCACAAAACTGTCTCCATACCAGCATGCAAAATTCGGCTTCCCTAGCCAACCATCACTTTTGTCATAGTTTAATTGTGGGAGCAATATTTTGTCTGTGGACGGTGCATTGTTACGTGCAAAATGTGGTTAGAATAGTACTGAAGTGTTTAGTGAATTGGTCAGGGGAAACTGTTATTTATAGGTCCCAGCTTCTGTAATCTGAGAATTTCAGCTTTCCTTAATGTGGTGGACATTGGTAAAATTAGCTACAGTGAAAGCAGTGATTTAGTTGGCACCCTGGGGATGTCGTAATAACTGAGTTGTTTTTTTTTGTTTTGTTTTTTTTTTACTTCAGCTTAACTTCCTCTTTCTTAAACATTTTGATGCATCATAGTTGAGCCTGTAATTCATGACTGAAGCTTATAGAACTCTTTGGGAAATGACTTTATTTTGTGGGAGGGAGAAGTGCTGATTTAAAGCTGCACATCATGCGGTTTAAAGATGTGAATGAATTCACAAGTAGGGCTGTCACGATTAGGAATTTCTGGAGACGATTAATTGTCAGACAAATAATTGCGATTGACGAATATATTGTCTATTTTTTTTTTTTTTCCCCCTTCTTTATATTCTACTATTGTAGTATAATTACACAACTCTGGAAGAACGTTTGGCTTCTGTGAGTGGAGAAACTGGGAACCTGCACCATTTTTATTTTTATCTTCATTTGATACAGTCCCAACTTTTTCTGATTTGTGGTTGTTTCTGTTGCATTTCTGAAATTGTTTCTCCTCATCAGTCACGTTTTGTGCTTAAACACTACATTAAGCTCAAGATTGAACAAATAAATACCTTTGGAAACTAACAGCTGTTAAAGTTCAGAGTTCTCAGCTGCTTTTTGTGATCTGTGCTTCTGAACATCACCATGTCAGGGTTGTTTTTTTTTTTTTTTTTTGTGGCTCAGTTCATTCATATATTCTCATTTTTAAATATGTTTTTAAAGATATTTGACCATTTATTTCATCTCAAGATCTCATAAATTCAGCATACGATGCGCACTTCAAATCAAATCAATTTTATTTATATAGCGCCAAATCACAACAAACAGTTGCCCCAAGGCGCTCTATATTGCAAGGCAAGGCCATACAATAATTACGGAAAAACCCCAACGGTCAAAACGACCCCCTGTGAGCAAGCACTTGGCGACAGTGGGAAGGAAAAACTCCCTTTTAACAGGAAGAAACCTCCAGCAGAACCAGGCTCAGGGAGGGGCAGTCTTCTGCTGGGACTGGTTGGGGCTGAGGGAGAGAACCAGGAAAAAGACATGCTGTGGAGGGGAGCAGAGATCAATCACTAATGATTAAATGCAGAGTGGTGCATACAGAGCAAAAAGAGAAAGAAACACTCAGTGCATCATGGGAACCCCCCAGCAGTCTAAGTCTATAGCAGCATAACTAAGGGATGGTTCAGGGTCACTTGGTGTGAACAGGACGGTAACGGCAGAATCACACCTTTAGAGAAAGTTCAGAGAGAAGTAAAAGCTTCACGTTTTGGTTTTGTTAACATGTTCACTCGGGTTAAAATCGTCTCTCTGCTCCGCGCTCGCTGTGCACTGATGGTTCTCAGACTGTAACGTGTCGCGTCTGCATTCAGGAATCTCCCTCATGCACCCCCTCCCAGTCAACAGCCTGCAGACTGCGCTGCAGCCTGTTGACTCCACGCGCGCACACACATACACACACACACACACACTGACAGCCTAGCATTTTAGACGGCTTTTGAGAAGATGGCCGCTGTTTTAATCGGCCGTCCAAACGGCAGGACGGATCGCCTTAAGACGAGAGCGAGACTGCAGCCACAATGACGTTAGATTCTGAGTCGTTTTATGATAATTGTGGATAAAATAAATAATTCACGGTAATCGAATATGAAAAATAATCGCGAATATGAAAAATAATCGCGATTGACGAATATTGTAATAATCGTGACAGCCCTATTCACAAGTGGATGAAAAAGTGATCAATGGACCATTTCACAGATACCTCCATTTTGGATTTGGCGCGGTGCACACTGGGATTGCTCATCCCGCATCGTCCGCCTATTCAAACGTGCTGTAGAAGTTGTGATCCTTCTGTGTTATCTAGTAATTAGGGAATAACCCTGTTGTGTCTGTGGACATTAATGCTGGATTTTACAGTCGCAAATTGAGTTTGGAAGTTGAGGTTTTTTTTAGAAAAAGGAGTTTTACCGGCGACCGTAATCCAGCATTAGCGTCCACAAATCATCAGACACAAGGAATTTATTCCCATTCTAATCCAATGCCATCGTTTCCATGGATTATTTTTTTGTAAGTAATTCGGTCAGCGAAGTTTAACGTAGCTACAGCGTCTTCATGCCAAACTGGAAATTCTGTGAGCAGACCCACAGATTTCTCCATCTCGTCAACTGCGTTGAGTAATTCCGTAATCGAATCCGTTTCAATACTTTCATGTGATAGATTAAATTCACCCATTTCAGCATTGTCATCGCTGCACTAGTTTCTCTCGCTCTCAGCTGTCAGCACCATTATTGACATCTGCGTAGCAAGGCGGTCAGGGCGCAGAGTAATACATCAAATGTGAAACGTCGAATATTTTGCCACCGTCAACTCTATATTTTATGGTTTGAAATCTCACACGATTAATCTGTCAGCTTTATGGAACAAATGTAATTGGATTAGAATTAAGTCATAAAACCCTGCTGAATGTAATCATCATACTCATTTGTCATGCCAGTGTGTGTCTGAGATATTAACGGTCCAGTCCACACCAGAGGATCGTGCTCTGCACACTGTGAAATGGCAGATATTCTCTTTTCTTGCTGCAACAACAGACATGGGTCCTGGTCTTTAATCAACAGACAGATGAGTTACAATTGACATCTTTAAATGGCTTTGACAGAGGTTGATGAATAAATTATGGACTCGCTGCTTTCAAAAAAAAAAAAAATCAGCCCCATCCATTATACTCTCCGGCTCAGCCACACACTGGCATGACAAATGAGTACGATGATTAGATTCAGTAGGGTTTTATGACTTAATTACGAGAACACTGAAGGATCACAACTTCTACAACACGTTCGAATAGGCAGATGATTCGTGAAATGGTCTATGCCTGTCAGCCTGGCATTCTGATGGCTCGCTGAGCAGCAGTTTGTCGATGATGATGCACAAACACTTCAGGTTGAATACTGAAGGAAGTTATTCCATGATAAATGCACATACATTTTCAAAATGTGTATGACTGCAGTGTTTTTTTTTGTCTTACAGGATTCAAACGTGGAGCAGATCCAGGAATGCCTGAACCCACACTTTTAAGGTACATTTACCTCAAGAACACAAGGCCTTTGTTTGTATGAAATGTGCACTTCAGTCAACCTTTTATCCCTTGTTCCAAACACACCTTTTCATATGACTTATTTCGTCACCCGGCCACAGGCCTGACTGATGACAGTCTCCCTCTCCATTCGACTCGCTCCCGCTGCTTTTCTGGCCCACTTCCAAATGTCCAGGTGTTCGCATGCTTCGGGCTGTCTGCTGGAGCATGTCTGATGCCCAGTTGCCATAGAAAACTCTGTTTCTGTTGCTAAATCCCCGACCATGTGAAAGTATGTGTGAAAGGTATGCATATTCACTTAGGCAGAAATGGCACCGCCGTTGCTATGACAGTCACACAACAGTGACATCACGCCCTGGACAACCTCCTTCATTGAATGATTGAGTGATTGTTTGATTTTATTTAGTAAATTCAATGTAAGTACATAATATAAATACATTCAAAATACATGGATGACACAAGAAAGTGACTTGTGGTCCATTATGATTTCTGCTGAAGGAGATGAGGCAGAAACATTTAGCTTTGAGTCAGCTTGCAACAAATGAGGACCAAGATGAATGAAAGAAGAATCGATGTTACTACCTGAGCATTCTTTAATCACATCTATGATATTAATGTACATGTAACTGTTTTAGTTTCAATAAATGTTATGAGCTCATGATTTTGGGTGCTATTGTAAGCTTAAGTACCTGATTGTCCAATATTTTGGAAATGTATGTAAAAGGTAAAAATATCATGGCCTAATTAAGTTAATTCCAAAGCTATTTGTATATTTAGAGTTTAGATTGTTTAGTATTGTGCAATAAATAACATAAGCATTACCTTCACATCGGGGTGAATGTGAGGCATTATTTGTAAAGTACTTTGGGCGTCTGATGCAAATGGAAAAGCGCTATATAAAGTCCATTTATATGAAAACTTGGTGTTTTCTTATGTCTCTTTAAGTTGTATATTTAGAGGAGACTGAACTTTGAAGTTACAGGAAATGGCTTCCATTTGTACTTGAAACAGTCAACATACTAGAGCTTCCTCCTCTGGAGGAACTATTCCTCAGTTGCGCGCTGCCTCTGGTAATACACTCAACAAAAATATAAATGCAACACTTTTGGTTTTGCTCCCATTTTGTATGAGATGAACTCAAAGATCTAAAACTTTTTCCACATACACAATATCACCATTTCCCTCAAATATTGTTCACAAACCAGTCTAAATCTGTGATAGTGAGCACTTCTCCTTTGCTGAGATAATCCATCCCACCTCACAGGTGTGCCATATCAAGATGCTGATTAGACACCATGATTAGTGCACAGGTGTGCCTTAGACTGTCCACAATAAAAGGCCACTCTGAAAGGTGCAGTTTTGTTTTATTGGGGGGGGGGGTACCAGTCAGTATCTGGTGTGACCACCATTTGCCTCATGCAGTGCAACACATCTCCTTCGCATAGAGTTGATCAGGTTGTCAATTGTGGCCTGTGGAATGTTGGTCCACTCCTCTTCAATGGCTGTGCAAAGTTGCTGGATATTGGCAGGAACTGGTACACGCTGTCGTATACGCCGGTCCAGAGCATCCCAAAAATGCTCAATGGGTGACATGTCCGGTGAGTATGCCGGCCATGCAAGAACTGGGGCATTTTCAGCTTCCAAGAATTGTGTACAGATCCTTGCAACATGGGGCCGTGCATTATCCTGCTGCAACATGAGGTGATGTTCTTGGATGTATGGCACAACAATGGGCCTCAGGATCTCGTCACGATATCTCTGTGCATTCAAAATGCCATCAATAAAATGCACCTGTGTTCTTCGTCCATAACAGATGCCTGCCCATACCATAACCCCACCCCCACCATGGGCCACTCGATCCACAACATTGACATCAGAAAACCGCTCACCCACACAACGCCACACACGCTGTCTGCCATCTGCCCTGAACAGTGTGAACCGGCATTCATCTGTGAAGAGAACACCTCTCCAACGTGCCAAACGCCAGCGAATGTGAGCATTTGCCCACTCAAGTCGGTTACGACGACGAACTGGAGTCAGGTCGAGACCCCGATGAGGACGACGAGCATGCAGATGAGCTTCCCTGAGACGGTTTTCTGACAGTTTGTGCAGAAATTCTTTGGTTATGCAAACCGATTGTTTCAGCAGCTGTCCGAGTGGCTGGTCTCAGACGATCTTGGAGGTGAACATGCTGGATGTGGAGGTCCTGGGCTGGTGTGGTTATACGTGGTCTGCGGTTGTGAGGCTGGTTGGATGTACTGCCAAATTCTCTGAAACGCCTTTGGAGATGGCTTATGGTAGAGAAATGAACATTCAATACACGAGCAACAGCTCTGGTTGACATTCCTGCTGTCAGCATGCCAATTGCACGCTCCCTCAAATCTTGCGACATCTGTGGCATTGTGCTGTGTGATAAAACTGCACCTTTCAGAGTGGCCTTTTATTGTGGGCAGTCTAAGGCACACCTGTGCACTAATCATGGTGTCTAATCAGCATCTTGATACGGCACACCTGTGAGGTGGGATGGATTATCTCAGCAAAGGAGAAGTGCTCACTATCACAGATTTAGACTGGTTTGTGAACAATATTTGAGGGAAATGGTGATATTGTGTATGTGGAAAAAGTTTTAGATCTTTGAGTTCAACTCATACAAAATGGGAGCAATACCAAAAGTGTTGTGTTTATATTTTTGTTGAGTGTAATTGCACTGCTATACTAAAAATGTCTGCATAGAAACCTGCATTCTTGTATGTTTTAAAGGATATTGCACCAAAATCATAACATTTCTGAGTGTTTCTGACAGCGTTTACATAACTTTGAGGAAATGTCCCGGCGCACGCTTCAATGGAATGTAACTGCTAACGACAAGAACAGAGCCGCAGATTGAGTGTGATGTCATGTTATGATGACTTGTTTTTAAGGGATAACTGTTAATTTTGAAGCAGTCACAGTAAAAGCAGCAGCCGTTCTCCACTGTGAGAAAACTTAGCATGCGTGCATGCCCATCAAGAATGCAGCCTGTTAAAAGCATTCTCTGGTAGAGGTTCAGCTTTGTGCATGCTTATAAGTGTTGTCATTGATATAACTGAAAAATCTAAGAAATACATCTGTGTGTTCAGACAGCCTGAAAAACATTGGAGAGGTGTGCATGTACGGCGGCAGTAAAATAGCGTCCTGCAGCACAAAGGGCAGCGTCAGCACGTTAGGATCCAAAATCCAACATAGACTCTGAAAAAGTTAAGAGTTTCGAGGTGAAGTGTGTGGCCTCCTCTCTGTACATTCTGTTAATCAGAGTCACCGCTTTTGAATGAAACCTCAGAAGCTTCGTTATCAGATGTAGCAGAGTTTGTTTCACTCTGCCTATCAGCCATCAGGATGTTTCTATTTTTCCTAATATGTACATCACACACTGAGAAATTACATTTTCTGGAAATGCACCAGCTGAGCGAAAGGGATAATAAGCAATACAATACATCAGTAACCACTAATTATTAGCGCATTTGCACGGATAGACTTAAGGTCATGATTACTTTGATGTTGTGTTGCTCACCGGGACATTAAATAACATGCAACATGTACTTGTTTGTGGCTCTTTTTTTGTTGTTGTTTTTCTTTTATATTAATCTAAGGATAATTTGGGGGGTTATTTTTCCATTGCATTTTCCCATTATTCTTGCAAGAAGGAAGGCTTAAGTACTTTTTAGTCTGTGTAAATTGGTTTCAGTGTCAAATTTAGTTATTTCTTACATTGCAAGTTCGTCATTAGCACTTAGATTTTTTTTTTCTTTTCTTTCGGGGGAGAAAAGCTTTTTTCTAAAAAAAAAATTTTTTTGGACAATAGAGAGGGGTGTCAAAAGGACAAGTTGAGAATTTCACAATGTCAAGTGAATCAGACACCATTTTTAAATATTTCAAAAAGTAATCCATAGCACATCATAGAAACTCAGTCTGTCTGTTTCATGCTCAGTTGTGAATAAAAATTGACTGCTTGGTGAAAAAACATAGACTTGGTTAACATTAAAATGATTTGATCATTATTGTTTTGAAGTTACATTATTGTTTTTTTGCAAGTTATATGATTTAATTATTGCATCAGTTTTAAATGACTTACAAGTTTTCATTGGTAATAGTTATGTCTTTTCAAAATTGTAATGGGTGTCTGTGATTGGAAAAAACTGCACAGTGGTGCTTTTGTTTGTTGCACCACAAGTCACAGCTTCACACTGAACAACCATCTGTTGGATTTTCATGATTTAAATTTCTACATCAGTTGCACATGATCAGAATGTGTCCCAATAACATAATTTTTCTTATGATTCTGATTTAGAAACATAAGAAAATTATGTTTTATGTTATTTGGATGCATTCTGATCATGTGGAAATGTCAAGAAGGCAGATCAAATCTACACTCAACAAAAATATAAACGCAACACTTTTGGTTTTGCTCCCATTTTGTATGAGATGAACTCAAAAGATCTAAAACTTTTTCCACATACACAATATCACCATTTCCCTCAAATATTGTTCACAAACCAGTCTAAATCTGTGATAGTGAGCACTTCTCCTTTGCTGAGATAATCCATCCCAGCTCACAGGTGTGCCATATCAAGATGCTGATTAGATACCATGATTAGTGCACAGGTGTGCCTTAGACTGCCCACAATAAAAGGCCACTCTGAAAGGTGCAGTTTTGTTTTATTGGGGGGGATACCAGTCAGTATCTGGTGTGACCACCATTTGCCTCATGCAGTGCAACACATCTCCTTCGCATAGAGTTGATCAGGTTGTCAATTGTGGCCTGTGGAATGTTGGTCCACTCCTCTTCAATGGCTGTGCGAAGTTGCTGGATATTGGCAGGAACTGGTACACGCTGTCGTATACGCCGGTCCAGAGCATCCCAAAAATGCTCAATGGGTGACATGTCCGGTGAGTATGCAAGAACTGGGACATTTTCAGCTTCCAAGAATTGTGTACAGATCCTTGCAACATGGGGCCGTGCATTATCCTGCTGCAACATGAGGTGATGTTCTTGGATGTATGGCACAACAATGGGCCTCAGGATCTTGTCACGGTATCTCTGTGCATTCAAAATGCCATCAATAAAATGCACCTGTGTTCTTTGTCCATAACAGACGCCTGCCCATACCATAACCCCACCCCCACCATGGGCCACTCGATCCACAACATTGACATCAGAAAACCGCTCACCCACACGACGCCACACACGCTGTCTGCCATCTGCCCTGGACAGTATGAACCGGGATTCATCTGTGAAGAGAACACCTCTCCAGTGTGCCAAACGCCAGCGAATGTGAGCATTTGCCCACTCAAGTCGGTTACAACGACGAACTGGAGTCAGGTCGAGACCCCGATGAGGACGACGAGCATGCAGATGAGCTTCCCTGAGACGGTTTCTGACAGTTTGTGCAGAAATGCTTTGGTTATGCAAACCGATTGTTTCAGCAGCTGTCCGAGTGGCTGGTCTCAGATGATCTTGGAGGTGAACATGCTGGATGTGGAGGTCCTGGGCTGGTGTGGTTACACGTGGTCTGCGGTTGTGAGGCTGGTTGGATGTACTGCCAAATTCTCTGAAACGCCTTTGGAGACGGCTTATGGTAGAGAAATGAACATTCAATACACAAGCAACAGCTCTGGTTGACATTCCTGCTGTCAGCATGCCAGTTGCACGCTCCCTCAAATCTTGCGACATCTGTGGCATTGTGCTGTGTGATAAAACTGCACCTTTCAGAGTGGCCTTTTAATTGTGGGCAGTCTAAGGCACACCTGTGCACTAATCATGGTGTCTAATCAGCATCTTGATATGGCACACCTGTGAGGTGGGATGGATTATCTCAGCAAAGGAGAAGTGCTCACTATCACAGATTTAGACTGGTTTGTGCACAGTATTTGAGGGAAATGGTGATATTGTGTATGTGGAAAAAGTTTTAGATCTTTGAGTTCATCTCATACAAAATGGGAGCAAAACCAAAAGTGTTGCATTTATATTTTTGTTGAGTGTAGGTTTGAATGTCCCGTGTGCCTCCTGGTAAACTTTAGGTGAAATTTCCACAAAAAAAAATCTGCCATGAAAACCTTGTTTAAAATAAATAAATCTTCCAAAAATGGGGAAGCTAAAGTGGAGTCTTTATAGTGTGAACCTTTACTGTGTGTGTTGCAGTTTGCTGTGGGGCTGATGACACCAGTCACCTCCTCCCTGGATCATCTCATCCCAGCTGTTGATGATTATCTGGGAGCTGGACGGGAATTCTCGCTTCCCTCTCCACAGATCTTGTCGTGTGGGTGGAATTATGAATGGATTTTATTTCTGACCACAGTGTGCGCGGCTCTTACTCGTACACCCTGAAGAATCTGCCCGCTGCATTCATGCAAGATCTGTGTGTGTCTCAAGTAGTTTGTATGGACTATACTGCTCTGTGTGTGTGTGTGTGTGTGTGTGTGTGTGTGTGTGTGTGTGTGTGTGTGTGTGTGTGTGTGTGTGTGTGTGTGTGTGTGTGTGTGTGTGTGTGTGTCAGATACCATTTTCACCAATGTTGATTTTGAGATTTAAGTTTAAACATTTCTTTAAAATAAAGCTATTAAGAACAGTTGCTCTCGGTTTTGTTCATTATTATTATAATAATTTATCTGACTGTTTTAATCGAAGAACCTCAAGAAGTTTGACTTCAAAATTTGAGATACTTCAATAGCTTTTTGGTTGTATATTTTAAGTAAGTTGTTGGTCTTTGTCTTGAGCTTTACTAATCTTATGTTACATTTGTAGTGTTTCTAGACTTGTCATATTCTTCAACTAGCAAGAAAACTCTAACATTTGTAAGTTAAATTGTGTAATATGTGTAAAGTTCACAAGAGCTGGAATTCTACTTTTGAGAAGTTTCAACAGTTTAGAAATACTTTGTACACAGATCAGTGAAAATCTTCACTCACAGGTTAATAAACAACAACAAAAAAAAACTCAAATGTGTTGCTGTTATGATGATTGGTTATGTTCAGGCTTGAAAAAAAATAATTCTTGTGTATATCCAAATGAATAATTTATTTCTGAATACAGTTTACAAATATGTAGATAGCACAATAAAGTGCATTACATACTGTATGTGTACAGATATATGGAGTCTTTTAAAAAATGTTTTTATAAATATTGCATATGTAAAATCATGCAAAATGTATTTCTTGTGCAAGGAGCTCATAATATAAGACATTTTATGGCTAATAAATAATACACCAGATAAATAAAAAAAATAGATTACAAACAAATCAGTGTGTGAATCTCATCCAAAATAATTAAATAATTAATTATTCAGACACTTTAAGTGCCTCACACCAAAGGCACAGACAAGCAGCTGACTGCAGGTATTCTGACAAACTGAAGTAACTTATAGTAAGCGATGATCACTAAAAGCACTGAGAGCCGCCTGGCGCTCATTCTTATCGATTGCTCGCTGGCCATCAATAACAAATTCACAGAGGTGGTGCAGGATGATGTATGCGCTAAGCGTCCTTTGAAACACATCGTGGCTGTTGACCTCCTTCAGGAGCTGCTGCTTCTCGGCCTTGCTCAGCGGCTTTACCCGAGTGGAGTTCTCCAACTGCGGGAGTGACGGAAGACAAATTCAGGGATGACTTCAAATAGAGCATTAATTCAAAAACAGCCAAATAATGGACATTTTACAGAACAAGCTGAAATTTTCAAGACAAGTCCAGAAAAATGTGAATAATCGCATTCTAAAAGTACTCAGGAACTCGGAAGCACATATACACACCACATCATGTGCTGTTACTTAACATAAGGACCTTTTAATTTCAAAGAATAAGCAAGATGAACAAATAAATGTTAAGTGGTTAAGGGAATGGATTGATGAAAAATTGCAATAAAAGCTAGCCCATGTATTTATTTTTTATCAGCTCTTTAACTTGGAATTTTTGAGCATTCTTGGGTACTTTGATTATTGGAGTTTGTTAGTGTTGATTCCTAGGAAAGTCGCATATAAATTATTTTAATAGCAAATGTGATTTTTTTTTTCTCTCTCTCTCTCTTTATGTAGTCACACCGGAGTGTAAGTAACTAATAAAAACAAAACTAAACTGCTCCAGAAAATGCTGTATGTGATTCAAAATATTTTTTCTGGTCCTATGCTGAAAATTTCACCTTGTTACACAAGATTTCATTTTTTTTAAATGCTAAAACTCTTGGACTAAAAGACAAAGGTCTCGATGAGTAAATGCACACCTGGAGGAAAAAATAAGACAAAAACGGCCGTCTGCTCCAACGTACCTTTTCTGTGATTAAGGGGACGAGCATGTCGATACTTGAGAGTGTGGCTTTGCAGGAGCACTCTGTCTCCAGGTGTTTGAGGAGAACCTTGTACTTCTGCAGACCTTTGACCAGCCTACGCAGGCATGAGTCCTGGACAAAAGAGGGGCCACTGTCAAAGCTTTGACCCCGATGACCTCTCAACCCGTTCGTCTAATCTACATCAAACCTGCCCCCTGCTTTTGTCTCCTTTTTAAAGCTGTATTTACCATGCTGACGTTTTTGCTGGGGCAGCCTTCCGGGGCCGTGAAGACTCCATCGTTCAGAAGGTAATCCCTCATGTTTGGAAATCCTTTCTCAAGCTGATGAGAGGAAAAGTGATGCAAAGTGAGAAAAGCTGCACCCAGTCAGAACCGAATCACTGAGGAAACCTGAGAAGTGCTTACCTCACTCTTCTGGTTTTTGATGGTAGTTATGACGGATCCCCAACGCGGGGAGGCGCTGAGGAGACCAGGGGGCCTCTCTGCCTCCTCACCTGAGGGATCTCCTGCCTGGCTGTCGGTGGGCGTGTCATAGGGAGAACCTCCCAGAGCTGCAAACGTCACTGCGGAGAGCAGGAGGACACCTGTGCAGAAACAGAGTGAATGAATGAGTGAGTGTGAGTGAGTGAGGCAGGGCGCCTCACGCACAAACTGTACTCACTGATGAGGGACATGTTGCTTCTGCTGCTCCTCGTGTTGGTCGCTTGTTGTTGGATTCTTGCCGCTGAAGATGTTTCCTCGTCCATGCAATCAGCTTTCATTTTATACTCAGTCCGAGGGATTTTCCGAAGCCTCAAGACGCGTGACGTCATTTGTGACGATTTCACGGACTATGAGAGGATTCCCGTCCTGCGCTTACAGCAGTGAACATCCCAATAAAACTCTTTACACGGCCGCTGTTATTATCCTGAAAACTAAACTAAAAAAAAAAAATCCACCATAACAAAATGTAGAAATTTT
This sequence comes from Thalassophryne amazonica, assembly GCF_902500255.1. Classification (NCBI taxonomy): domain Eukaryota; kingdom Metazoa; phylum Chordata; class Actinopteri; order Batrachoidiformes; family Batrachoididae; genus Thalassophryne; species Thalassophryne amazonica. Next base: position 49,878,186 of record NC_047122.1, read on the forward strand.
AGGATGAATTTTCTTGATTTTGCACTGAACCAAAACCTCTGCCTGTGAAATGCAAAACACAATGATTCCTTTTTTGGAAAACGATGATTTAAAGGAAAATACATTAGAAAATGCACATATTCCCATAAATGAAACTGAAAAGGTTCGATAGTTCACAAAGCACCCAAGTGCATGGCCTCAACAACAAAATAAATAAAAAAATAAAATAAAAAAAATGCAATTTTGGAGATATTCGCAACTGAACTCTTCATTTATCTGTCTATAATCTATGTATAATTTTTGTGTTAAATGATCACTGCAACAAGTGATCCCATTCAAAATCATGTTAAATTAATGATATCACAGTGTAAATTTACTCTGTGTTGTTAACCTGATTCTAATGCAGGAATTCTGCAGTGTTAAATTATCACTGTATTCAGTGCAGATAGTGTTAAATCAACTCCATTGCAGTGTAAAGGAGCTCTATTAATGTCGATCATCTAATACTTAAAAAGTTCATGTGTGTGTGTGTGTGTGTGTATATATATATATATATATATATATATATATATATATATATATATATATATATATATATATATATATTATCAGTCTGTCTGTCACTCAGAAAGTTTTTAGGAAGCTCAGAATTTTGATTAAAAATACAGTTTTTGATGTTTGTGTGTGCATTTGTTTTTTCATCAGTGGGTTAACAGAAAACAATTTTTTAAATATCCAAACATTCATATTCTGACAAAAGTCAAATGTGGGATTAAAATTAAAGTAAACGGTCTATTATCAAGTTATAACCTCATTTTCAAATAAAGCATGCAAGCAAACAAAAACCTTGATTTCTCTGCAGGCGTACTGTCTGCATGACAAAGACAGTTACTGCTGGCCACCCAATAATGAATTATTATATAAAACTAACTACATGCAACACAATTTTTTTTTAAAAATAGCAGGAAAATACACAAAACAAAATCATGAAAAATTAATAAATGAATGAATACATATCTATGACAATATCATTATTTCATTCACACATTTTCTTGTGATATTGACTGAATCATGAAGAATTTCCCTTATCTTAAGTTTCGTTGACAATAACAGGAAAAAAGAAAAAAGGGGAAGGATATTCCTGAATTGGTCAATAAAATTTCTACTGTATAGGCTTGTCACTGAAACAACACTGCGTTGGTATTTTCATTATTTATTTATTTATTTATTTATTTTTAGAGCTTGAGCATAATTTTAGACATTTTAACATAAAGTCTGACTTTTGTGTGTGTAAAGAAACTTAAAAAGTGTAAATCCCCAAGGGTTTCTAAAAGGTTCCCACTGCAGCTGTAGACAACAGATTGCCTCACTTAATCAGATAATTATGTCCAGATTTAAAATGTTTGTAAAGTGAACACAAAGGGCCTGTTATTGATCCCATGCAATCTACTTTTAAATTAATAAAACTGATAAAAGCACATGTACTGTATGACCATTTAGGAAGCATGTGGTCATATTTTATTTAGAGTTTATTTGAAAATTTTACTTAAGTTGTTCAACAAACTGCACTTGTAGGAGAATACACAACCTGAAACCATTCTTGTTCTTCTCTTCACATTTATTTCAGCAATATTCAAAGCTTTCAGTATTTGTATAATGTTGGGGCTACATTAGGGAATGACAACACAAAGTTTATTTGCTTGGTCTGTTGAAATTATAACATGTGCTGTCAATGAGAAACTGCACTGCAAATTTATTTAAAAAATTGTAATTTGTTCACAAAATAGTCCTGAGTGTTGTGTGTGGGCCGCTGAAGAGGAGGTACTGCTGGCCCATCACCACCAGAGGGCGCCCTGCCTGGAGTGCGGGCTCCAGGCACCAGAGGGCGCCGCCGCCTGATGAGAGCAGCCAGGGTGACAGCTGTCACCCATTACTGGACACAGCTGACTTCACTCAGTACGGAGGTATATCAGCAGGACAGCGTCTCCACCTCAGTGCCGAGATATCACCTTGAGTTTAAGGTAACCGTCTCTGCAAGCATATATTGTATAATCTGATAAAACTTGTTAAACCTTTCCAGGACAGCTGACTACCGAAAGCCTATTGCTTGGATAAGTACTCACCTTTCCTGCTTCAGTGTGACAAGAGGTGGAGGCGGCTTTGCCCCTCTCATCTACCGGGTGCGGTCGCATCCCAACCTGTGTGTTTGTGTTCTTTCCCGCCAGCAGTACCGGATCCGACGAGCGGAGGCAGTGGCCACCTGGGAATTCGGGACTTGGCGGTTCCAGTACTTCTGGGTTTCGGTGGCAGAGGAGATCTGGGTGGTTCCGGTTCAACTAGGACGGACGTCTCCTACCTTCGGGCCTGCCCACAAGACACCAGCAGATTTCGGCTTACACCTCCAAATTACTAATTGTTGTATCAGTTGTGCTACTTTCACAACAGTTAAACTTGTTCTTACTTTTCTCCATTGTCCGTTCATTGCGCCCCCTGTTGTGGGTCCGTGTACCTACACTTTCACAACACTGAGCTACAAAATAATTAATTTGACAGTTAGAAGTTACAATATTACTGTACTCTGTACTCTGCGTTGGGATGCAAACTCACGATCCAAGGCATGGAAGTCGGACTCTAACCAGAAAGCTAAAACCCAGGGCTCTGGCCTTGTGACCAGAGAATCCTTTTAGGCTGTTGGGAGTGAGGTTTACTAACTACATATGCACAGCGACACCTGCTGGCCTCCGTTACACTCAACCCCCTAAACTCACTCCCATCCGGGTCACGGCACCACTGTAGCGGCTGTATTCTGTGTTGTGATGTTATGACTCTGCCCATTCGCTCCCTTCGGGACACAAACTCACGATCCTCGGCATGGAAGTTGGACTCTTATCAGAAGGCTAAAACCCAGTGCTCTGGCTTTGTGACCAGAGAATACCTTTGAGCTGTTGGGAGTGAGGTTTACTAACTACATATGCACACAAATTATTAGCCCCCTATGAAATTTAACATTTTCTTCAAAAATTTCCCAGGTGCTTTTTTTTTAACAGACCAAGGATTTTCAACACAGCATTTCTAAACATCCTAACCCAGTCTCAGGGCACTTTGTGATGGCATTACGCACTGCTGTCAGACTGGGATGGATGTATGTATGTATGTGTGTGTGTGTATATATATATATATATATATATATATATATATATATATATATATATATATATATATACATTAATTTAGCCGACACCACTACCCAAAGTGACTACCCAAAGTGACCCAAAGTGGTAAGAATTTCTACAGAAAATGATCTGATATGTTTGTGCAATCCAAGCATGTGATAAAAGCGAGACCGCTAATGGAAAATGTGAACTACAGTAGGGGAAGGAAACATTATAGGATGCACCAGACAAGGGAGTGTCACAAATATGCTGAGTAATTTTTACCGAGAAAGTGATGCACGTTTAAAAAAGGTTATTTGCACGATAAGATGTTTTGTGAGTCAGTACCGATCAGCAGCTGTAAGATGATATGGGGAAGATCTTTGAAAATTGGTTGGTCTAACTGTAAATGAGTAAGAAGATGGTACATGTTTCCTGTGTTCGTCAGAGCACTTGCCATAAGAATAGTGATAAAGCAAAGACAAACTTGCAACATCCCTTCTGAGGGACAGAAGTTGAAGTGCGGAAAGCAGGTCATCTCCGACAAGGTTTCTTTAAGGTTTTACACTCTATCCAAACACAATGGGTCTGCGCTTCCCAGTCTCAGCCCAGATGTGACAACTTATACAGATACAAAATGGCAGCAGGAGTCAGATAAGTCTCAAACGATAGAAAGACCCAACCATTTTACCAGCAGTTTTAGAAACAGACAGTATATATGAGTTCCACTTAAGAGCCGGGGTAAATTTAAGGCCTAGCAGTCATTTGAAGCAGAACGATTCAGGGAGAACAGAAGACTTCATATGAACAGAGGGGAAGGATGGATCGGCTCGATGGTGTGAAAAGACAGTAATTTGATTCCGGAGGTGATGAAGGTCATGATCCTCTTATTTCCCTAAGTCAGAAGCGAGATCACTAGCCAAGGACTGACCATTGGGGCATCTGGAAGTTTGGCCGTAAAGTGTTGTATCATCAGCATGGATATTGACAAATAATTTAATGGTGATCAGGATATCAGGAACAAGAGAGGTCCAAGAACAGAACCCTGTGGAACACCTGTATTAATACTATGACACTCATAGGTCTGACTACTCCTAGTTAGGAATACCTTTATTTATTACCTTTAGTGAAAACAATAAACATTTTGCACTCTTTGTTATATCGTGGATTATTTTACTGAAGTGCTAAATAGGAGAATAAGACAAATATAAAGAAGAACACATCTTATTTGAATCCTTTCATTTTCTGAACTTGTTACATCCTAGACACAAATGCATTTTATATACAGGAATCTGCATGTTTTTGGATTACAAGAACAAACCATCCAGACATAAAAGGAACTTGTAATCTTAACCAAGATAGACCTCCAAGTGAGCCTATTTTGAAATGCAAACCAAACCCACAAAGCATGTTTCTCTTTTGATTTATGCATATAATGAGTTAATTACATCGAAAGTGGAAGTCATTTTTTGTCCACTTCTGCAACTCATTAGATAATTGAAAGATATTCAGGAAATTTAGTGGAATGGTTGAATGTGGCCTGGCAAAGAACACATTACATGTTAGGGTGGATTTGCACAAGCTCAGAATTTTTTTTTTTTTTTTTTTTTTAATAATGTTTTATTGCATCACAATATGAAAGTTGTGGTTTGTGAAGTGTGATTGTGGACTTTTTCAGCTATTAAAAAATTACCCCCTTCAATATATATACATAGAAAGTGAGGCAAATAAGTATTTTACCTTTGTCGATTTTGCAAGTTTTCCCACCTACAAGGAATGGAGAGGTCTGTGATTTTTATCGTAGTTACATTTCAAATGTGAGAGACAAAATAAAAAAAATAAATAAATAAAAATTCTGAAAATCACATTGTAGAATTTTTAAATAATTAATTTGTTTTTTTCTTGCATGAAATAAGAAAAAACAGACCTCAGTATTTGGTACAGAAACCTTTGTTTGCAATTACAGAGGTCAGACGTTTCCTGTAGTTCTTGACCAAGTTTGGACACTGCAGCAGGGATTTTGGTTCACTCCTCCATATAGATCTTCTCCAGATCTTTCAGGTTTGGAGTTTCAGCTCCCTCCAAAGATTTTCTATTGAGTTCAGGTCTGGAGACTGGCCAGGCCACCCCAGGACCTTGAAATGCTTCTTACAGAACCCCTGCTTAGTTGCCCTGGCTGTGTGTTTCAGGTCATTGTCATACTGGAAGACCCAGCCATGACCCATCTTCAATGTTCTTACTGAGGGAAGAAGGTTGTTTGCCAAAATCTCACAATACATGACCCCATCTATCCTCCCTTCAATACGGTGCAGTCGTCCTGTCCCCTTTGCAGAAAAGCACATCCAAAATGTTGTTTCCACCCCCATGTTTCATGGTTGGGATGGTGTTCTTGGGGTTGTTCTCGTCCTCCAAACACAGCAAGTGGAGTTGATTCCAAAAAGCTCTATTTTAGTCTCATCTGACCACATAACCTTCTCCCATGCCTCCTCTGGATCATCCAGATGGTCACTGGTGAACTTCAAATGGGCCTGAACATGTGCTGGCTTGAGCAGGGGGACCTTGCTGCCCTGCAGGATTTTAAACCATGATGGTGTATTGTGTTGCTAATATAATCTTTGTGACTGTGATCCAAGCTCTCTTCAGCTCATTGACCAGGTATAGCTCTGGCCTTTCTCAGAATCATCCTTGCTCCACAAAGTGAGATCTTGCATGGCATCCCAGACCGAGGGAGATTGACAGTCATCATGTGTTTCTTCCATTTTCTAATAAATAATCATAACAGTTGTTGTCTTCTAACCAAGCTGCTTGCCTGTTCTCCTGTAGTCCATCCCAGCCTTGTGCAGGTCTACAATTTTGTCCCTGGTGTCCTTAGACAGCTCTTTGGTCTTGACTATGGTGGACAGGTTGGAGTGTGATTGACTGAGTGTGTGAACAGGTGTCTTTTATACAGGTAACAAGTTCAAACAGGTGCAATTACAGGTAAAGAGTGCAGAATAAGAGGGCTTCTTAAAGAAAAGTTAACAGGTCTGTGAGAGCCAGAATTCTTGCTGGTTGGTAGGTGAGGATCGACAGTGGATCAAATACTTATTTTCCTCACCGTGTGTCTGTGTGTGTGTATATATATATATATATATATATATATATATATATATATATATATATATATATATATATATATATATATATATATATATATATATATATGTATGTGTGTGTAAAGATAAAGGAGAAGCAAGAAGCAGTGTCTGCTTACAGCTTTCAGAAACACTTTTTAAAATTCTGTTTTAATGTTCTATTTTTGTAACATCTTCATGTTAAAGCAGAAGGTTATTGAATAAGGAGGGTGATTCACATGAAACCCCAAACAGTTCAGTTCAATTCTAAATAACACTGATATGAATGTTACAGATTAAAGAGATTCAGTAATTGGTAGAACTCACCTTAAAGTTACCACAGATAATGACTAACCCTGACCAAAAAGAGGTTTATACAATTTGCTAGCAGTATACCTTTTTTAAACTAATAAAACTCAGGTATACTTTCAGTTTATTGGTTATGTACTTATGAGAAATATACTTTACAGTTTATACTTAAAGTATACTTTGTTTATACTGCTCCCAGACCACCAATAACCAGCAACAATCTATTTAAGCATAAAAATTCAAAAAGAAAAAATAATATAGCACCTTCAACTGCACCACAGACTAAAACAGTTAAATGTGGTCTATTAAACATTAGGTCTCTCTCTTCTAAGTCCCTGTTAGTAAATGATATAATAATTGATCAACATATTGATTTATTCTGCCTTACAGAAACCTGGTTACAGCAGGATGAATATGTTAGTTTAAATGAGTCAACACCCCCGAGTCACACTAACTGCCAGAATGCTCGTAGCACGGGCCGAGGCGGAGGATTAGCAGCAATCTTCCATTCCAGCTTATTAATTAATCAAAAACCCAGACAGAGCTTTAATTCATTTGAAAGCTTGACTCTTAGTCTTGTACATCCAAATTGGAAGTCCCAAAAACCAGTTTTATTTGTTATTATCTATCGTCCACCTGGTCGTTACTGTGAGTTTCTCTGTGAATTTTCAGACCTTTTGTCTGACTTAGTGCTTAGCTCAGATAAGATAATTATAGTGGGCGATTTTAACATCCACACAGATGCTGAGAATGACAGCCTCAACACTGCATTTAATCTATTATTAGACTCAATTGGCTTTGCTCAAAATGTAAATGAGTCCACCCACCACTTTAATCATATCTTAGATCTTGTTTTGACTTATGGTATGGAAATTGAAGACTTAACAGTATTCCCTGAAAACTCCCTTCTGTCTGATCATTTCTTAATAACATTTACATTTACTCTGATGGACTACCCAGCAGTGGGGAATAAGTTTCATTACACTAGAAGTCTTTCAGAAAGCGCTGTAACTAGGTTTAAGGATATGATTCCTTCTTTATGTTCTCTAATGCCATATACCAACACAGTGCAGAGTAGCTACCTAAACTCTGTAAGTGAGATAGAGTATCTCGTCAATAGTTTTACATCCTCATTGAAGACAACTTTGGATGCTGTAGCTCCTCTGAAAAAGAGAGCTTTAAATCAGAAGTGCCTGACTCCATGGTATAACTCACAAACTCGCAGCTTAAAGCAGATAACCCGTAAGTTGGAGAGGAAATGGTGTCTCACTAATTTAGAAGATCTTCACTTAGCCTGGAAAAAGAGTCTGTTGCTCTATAAAAAAGCCCTCCGTAAAGCTAGGACATCTTACTACTCATCACTAATTGAAGAAAATAAGAACAACCCCAGGTTTCTTTTCAGCACTGTAGCCAGGCTGACAAAGAGTCAGAGCTCTATTGAGCCGAGTATTCCTTTAACTTTAACTAGTAATGACTTCATGACTTTCTTTGCTAATAAAATTTTAACTATTAGAGAAAAAATTACTCATAACCATCCCAAAGACGTATCGTTATCTTTAGCTGCTTTCAGTGATGCCGGTGTTTGGTTAGACTCTTTCTCTCCGATTGTTCTGTCTGAGTTATTTTCATTAGTTACTTCATGCAAACCATCAACATGTCTATTAGACCCCATTCCTACCAGGCTGCTCAAGGAAGCCCTACCATTATTTAATGCTTCGATCTTAAATATGATCAATCTATCTTTATTAGTTGGCTATGTACCACAGGCTTTTAAGGTGGCAGTAATTAAACCATTACTTAAAAAGCCATCACTTGACCCAGCTATCTTAGCTAATTATAGGCCAATCTCCAACCTTCCTTTTCTCTCAAAAATTCTTGAAAGAGTAGTTGTAAAACAGCTAACTGATCATCTGCAGAGGAATGGTCTATTTGAAGAGTTTCAGTCAGGTTTTAGAATTCATCATAGTACAGAAACAGCATTAGTGAAGGTTACAAATGATCTTCTTATGGCCTCAGACAGTGGACTCATCTCTGTGCTTGTTCTGTTAGACCTCAGTGCTGCTTTTGATACTGTTGACCATAAAATTTTATTACAGAGATTAGAGCATGCCATAGGTATTAAAGGCACTGCGCTGCGGTGGTTTGAATCATATTTATCTAATAGATTACAATTTGTTCATGTAAATGGGGAATCTTCTTCACAGACTAAGGTTAATTATGGAGTTCCACAAAGTTCTGTGCTAGGACCAATTTTATTCACTTTATACATGCTTCCCTTAGGCAGTATTATTAGACGGCATTGCTTAAATTTTCATTGTTACGCAGATGATACCCAGCTTTATCTATCCATGAGGCCAGAGGATACACACCAATTAGCTAAACTGCAGGATTGTCTTACAGACATAAAGACATGGATGACCTCTAATTTCCTGCTTTTAAACTCAGATAAAACTGAAGTTATTGTACTTGGCCCCACAAATCTTAGAAACATGGTGTCTAACCAGATCCTTACTCTGGATGGCATTACCCTGACCTCTAGTAATACTGTGAGAAATCTTGGAGTCATTTTTGATCAGGATATGTCATTCAATGCGCATATTAAACAAATATGTAGGACTGCTTTTTTGCATTTACGCAATATCTCTAAAATTAGAAAGGTCTTGTCTCAGAGTGATGCTGAAAAACTAATTCATGCATTTATTTCCTCTAGGCTGGACTATTGTAATTCATTATTATCAGGTTGTCCTAAAAGTTCCCTGAAAAGCCTTCAGTTAATTCAAAATGCTGCAGCTAGAGTACTGACAGGGACTAGAAGGAGAGAGCATATCTCACCCATATTGGCCTCTCTTCTTTGGCTTCCTGTTAATTCTAGAATAGAATTTAAATTCTTCTTCTTACTTATAAGGTTTTGAATAATCAGGTCCCATCTTATCTTAGGGACCTCATAGTACCATATCACCCCAATAGAGCGCTTTGCTCTCAGACTGCAGGCTTACTTGTAGTTCCTAGGGTTTGTAAGAGTAGAATGGGAGGCAGAGCCTTCAGCTTTCAGGCTCCTCTCCTGTGGAACCAGCTCCCAATTCAAATCAGGGAGACAGACACCCTCTCTAATTTTAAGATTAGGCTTAAAACTTTCCTTTTTGCTAAAGCTTATAGTTAGGGCTGGATCAGGTGACCCTGAACCATCCCTTAGTTATGCTGCTATAGACGTAGACTGCTGGGGGGTTCCCATGATGCACTGAGTGTTTCTTTCTCTTTTTGCTCTGTATGCACCACTCTGCATTTAATCATTAGTGATTGATCTCTGCTCCTCTCCACAGCATGTCTTTTTCCTGGTTCTCTCCCTCAGCCCCAACCAGTCCTAGCAGAAGACTGCCCCTCCCTGAGCCTGGTTCTGCTGGAGGTTTCTTCCTGTTAAAAGGGAGTTTTTCCTTCCCACTGTCGCCAAGTGCTTACTCACAGGGGGTCGTTTTGACCGTTGGGGTTTTTACGTAATTATTGTATGGCCTTGCCTTACAATATAAAGCGCCTTGGGGCAACTGTTTGTTGTGATTTGGCGCTATATAAATAAAATTGATTGATTGATTGATTATACTGATAAGTATAACAATAAAATATCAGTATAATTGTAGTGGCTTATATTTGTAGCCACAAGAAGCAATTGTCTTCAGGTAAGACATAAATCACTAACTGCAAAGCCAAAAACTTTGTGGTCTCAGAGTTAGGAAAGTGGTCTTGTAAGCAGAAGCTCTTTGGTTCAAATCCTGCTCAGAATGGATAGTCTCTAGAGTTAGTGTACTTTCATAAACTAAGAAGTGCACTACAAGTATAACTACCTCCTGTAAGCTCACATGAACTGAAAATTTACTCGACTAGATGCTCTGCTTTTTCACATTGAAAGAAGCCAGCTGAGATGGTTTGGGAATCTGTTGTGGATGCCCCTCTGGTTGACCCCAGGGAACACCCATATCATGCTTTTGACGGATTATAATTCCCAGGTGGATTGGGAATGCCTATGATCCCCTGGGTAGATGATCAGGAGCAGGGTTGGTGACCCCTGTGATAAAAACTCTGAGCAGGATTTTAAAACTACAGTGTGTAGGATTTAGTGACATCTAGTGGTGAGGGTGCAGAATGCATGCTCCAGTTTTGTTTCCCTTCATTTTTTCACTTTTTTGGCAATGGGGATTCATGCTTCCTTGAGTTTTTTGTGATAAGCAAAATGTACAATCCTCCATTTCACACAAATGAGGATTCTCAAACTTGTTAGCCTGCCTGGGATAGCAATCAGGAGACGGTGTATAGGGGAGCAACCACTAATTTCTTTTTCTTCACTGTTCTAACTATGCTGCAAAATGCAAAAGACAGAGTATGTCCGCTTTGGGCTGATGTATCAACATGGCGCTACAACATAGTGAACTCCGTGAAGGGGCCCCACTCCCATGTGGATATGAAGGGCTCATTCTCAGCTTATGGAAAACACATCGATTTGACGTTGCAGGTAATTAATTAGACAGTAATGAACAGATGGTTATGAATGCTAGATTCTGTTTCTGCTAATAAACACCCCTAAATTCTACACACTGTAGCTTTAATACATGACGGCTGAAGAGGTTGGAACAAAAATATTAAACAGAAATTGTGCCACTGAAGAGTAATATTGTACTCCCCTAATCAATGACGTCATCATGTAGGTGATCTCCCCCCCAATTAACTTTGAAAGAAAAGCGCTAACTTCAGCCTGCAGTACACCGAAGTCTGCACTAGATGGCAGTGTTGCAACAGCCGTGGTGGTGACTTCCTCCCATGTTAAATCATGTTAAATCAGTGAAATCACCTGGTGGTGTGGGTGGTTGTAAAGAAAACCTGCACCCTCTCGGCCCTTTCTGGAATGACTTGAAGACCTCTACACTACTGGAATAATAATAATAATAATAATAAAAGCCCTCACCCTGAGGGCCACATGTTTGGACATTGAATTTGATTTTGTAATCTTGAGTATAATGTGAATTAGTCACCTCACCTGGAGGGGAGGGGTTTAGCACAGCCCAGAGTTTATCCAACATCTACATTTTGGAAGCAAAGCTTCACAGTGTGTTCTGTTTCCCTGCAGCTGATTTTTGAATTAACTGTTAATCCCAGTCTTCCTTCCTCTTTCCGTCTTCCCCCTCTGTTGGCTTTTTCCATGGACGGAGTTCCATCAAAGAGGAGAAGAACCATATCTCAGCAGAGTTTGCCACAGGCGGTCTTCAATATTTAATCAAGAGTGCATTTGTTTGGAGGGAGCTGTGAATATGTGTGCAAGTGATAAAAAGACATGTCTGACCACAGGTGTGGATATAGAGGCAGAAAAATAGGAGTGTGTGTGACAGTACACAGTGTTCACAGATGAATAATGTTGTGCACATCATCCTTTTGTTGTCCCTGTGCATGAAAACCTACAGTGTGGAGTACATGTAGGACTCTTCTATTCAAATCCTGTACTGTCACATGTGCTTAATTCTGCTGTGTGTGCATGTGCGACTGGTCTTGGCGGTCTCTGGGGACCACAGAGCAGCATGTATTTCATCATCTTCTAGGCTCAGCACAAGTAAGCCCAAAGTCCATTTTGCTTCTTCAGCAAGTCAGTGTTTTTTCCTTATTTCCTCTCTTTCATTTCTACACTATTGTCTAGTGCTGCACAAATATATGCAGCATGTTTGCAGTGTGACGACACTTTAATTGAATTTGGCTAAAATCTTGTTTTGTTTTAATTTATACATGTAAATGAAGACTATATTACTGCACAGCTGTTGGTGTGCACACACCTGATAGTTCATTGTGGTGTAGATACCAAGTCTACATACTGTCAAATGAAAATACTGCAAAGAACTGAGACATCTAAAGTGACCTCATTGTGATGTACTGCCTATATCAATCAATCAATCAATCAATTTTTTTTATATAGCGCCAAATCACAACAAACAGTTGCCCCAAGGCGCTCCATATTGCAAGGCAAGGCCATACAATAATTATGTAAAACCCCAACGGTCAAAACGACCCCCTGTGAGCAAGCACTTGGCTACAGTGGGAAGGAAAAACTCCCTTTTAACAGGAAGAAACCTCCAGCAGAACCAGGCTCAGGGAGGGGCAGTCTTCTGCTGGGACTGGTTGGGGCTGAGGGAGAGAACCAGGAAAAAGACATGCTGTGGAGGGGAGCAGAGATCGATCACTAATGATTAAATGCAGAGTGGTGCATACAGAGCAAAAAGAAAAAGAAACAGTGCATCATGGGAACCCCCCAGCAGTCTACGTCTATAGCAGCATAACTAAGGGATGGTTCAGGGTCACCTGATCCAGCCCTAACTATAAGCTTTAGCAAAAAGGAAAGTTTTAAGCCTAATCTTAAAAGTAGAGAGGGTGTCTGTCTCCCTGATCTGAATTGGGAGCTGGTTCCACAGGAGAGGAGCCTGAAAGCTGAAGGCTCTGCCTCCCATTCTACTCTTACAAACCCTAGGAACTACAAGTAAGCCTGCAGTCTGAGAGCGAAGCGCTCTATTGGGGTAATATGGTACTACGAGGTCCCTAAGATAAGATGGGACCTGATTATTCAAAACCTTATAAGTAAGAAGAAGAATTTTAAATTCTATTCTAGAATTAACAGGAAGCCAATGAAGAGAGGCCAATATGGGTGAGATATGCTCTCTCCTTCTAGTCCCCGTCAGTACTCTAGCTGCAGCATTTTGAATTAACTGAAGGCTTTTTAGGGAACTTTTAGGACAACCTGATAATAATGAATTACAATAGTCCAGCCTAGAGGAAATAAATGCATGAATTAGTTTTTCAGCATCACTCTGAGACAAGACCTTTCTGATTTTAGAGATATTGCGTAAATGCAAAAAAGCAGTCCTACATATTTGTTTAATATGCACTTTGAATGACATATCCTGATCAAAAATGACTCCAAGATTTCTCACAGTATTACTAGAGGTCAGGGTAATGCCATCCAGAGTAAGGATCTGGTTAGACACCATGTTTCTAAGATTTGTGGGGCCAAGTACAATAACTTCAGTTTTATCTGAGTTTAAAAGCAGGAAATTAGAGGTCATCCATGTCTTTATGTCTGTAAGACAATCCTGCAGTTTAGCTAATTGGTGTGTGTCCTCTGGCTTCATGGATAGATAAAGCTGGGTATCATCTGCGTAACAATGAAAATTTAAGCAATACCGTCTAATAATACTGCCTAAGGGAAGCATGTATAAAGTGAATAAAATTGGTCCTAGCACAGAACCTTGTGGAACTCCATAATTAACTTTAGTCTGTGAAGAAGATTCCCCATTTACATGAACAAATTGTAATCTATTAGACAAATATGATTCAAACCACCGCAGCGCAGTGCCTTTAATACCTATGGCATGCTCTAATCTCTGTAATAAAATTTTATGGTCAACAGTATCAAAAGCAGCACTGAGATCTAACAGAACAAGCACAGAGATGAGTCCACTGTCCGAGGCCATAAGAAGATCATTTGTAACCTTCACTAATGCTGTTTCTGTACTATGATGAATTCTAAAACCTGACTGAAACTCTTCAAATAGACCATTCCTCTGCAGATGATCAGTTAGCTGTTTTACAACTACCCTTTCAAGAATTTTTGAGAGAAAAGGAAGGTTGGAGATTGGCCTATAATTAGCTAAGATAGCTGGGTCAAGTGATGGCTTTTTAAGTAATGGTTTAATTACTGCCACCTTAAAAGCCTGTGGTACATAGCCAACTAACAAAGATAGATTGATCATATTTAAGATCGAAGCATTAAATAATGGTAGGGCTTCCTTGAGCAGCCTGGTAGGAATGGGGTCTAATAAACATGTTGATGGTTTGGATGAAGTAACTAATGAGAATAACTCAGACAGAACAATCGGAGAGAAAGAGTCTAACCAAATACCGGCATCACTGAAAGCAGCCAAAGATAACGATACGTCTTTGGGATGGTTATGAGTAATTTTTTCTCTAATAGTTAAAATTTTGTTAGCAAAGAAAGTCATGAAGTCATTACTAGTTAAAGTTAATGGAATACTCAGCTCAATAGAGCTCTGACTCTTTGTCAGCCTGGCTACAGTGCTGAAAAGAAACCTGGGTTGTTCTTATTTTCTTCAATTAGTGATGAGTAGAAAGATGTCCTAGCTTTACGAAGGGCTTTTTTATAGAGCAACAGACTCTTTTTCCAGGCTAAGTGAAGATCTTCTAAATTAGTGAGACGCCATTTCCTCTCCAACTTACGGGTTATCTGCTTTAAGCTACGAGTTTGTGAGTTATACCACGGAGTCAGACACTTCTGATTTAAAGCTCTCTTTTTCAGAGGAGCTACAGCATCCAAAGTTGTCTTCAATGAGGATGTAAAACTATTGACGAGATACTCTATCTCCCTTACAGAGTTTAGGTAGCTACTCTGCACTGTGTTGGTATATGGCATTAGAGAACATAAAGAAGGAATCATATCCTTAAACCTAGTTACAGCGCTTTCTGAAAGACTTCTAGTGTAATGAAACTTATTCCCCACTGCTGGGTAGTCCATCAGAGTAAATGTAAATGTTATTAAGAAATGATCAGACAGAAGGGAGTTATCAGGGAATACTGTTAAGTCTTCTATTTCCATACCATAAGTCAGAACAAGATCTAAGATATGATTAAAGTGGTGGGTGGACTCATTTACTTTTTGAGCAAAGCCAATAGAGTCTAATAATAGATTAAATGCAGTGTTGAGGCTGTCATTCTCAGCATCTGTGTGGATGTTTAAAATCGCCCACTATAATTATCTTATCTGAGCTAAGCACTAAGTCAGACAAAAGGTCTGAAAATTCACAGAGAAACTCACAGTAACGACCAGGTGGACGATAGATAATAACAAATAAAACTGGTTTTTGGGACTTCCAATTTGGATGGACAAGACTAAGAGACAAGCTTTCAAATGAATTAAAGCTCTGTCTGGGTTTTGGATTAATTAATAAGCTGGAATGGAAGATTGCTGCTAATCCTCCACCCCGGCCCGTGCTACGAGCATTCTGACAGTTAGTGTGACTCGGGGGTGTTGACTCATTTAAACTAACATATTCATCCTGCTGTAACCAGGTTTCTGTTAGGCAGAATAAATCAATATGTTGATCAATTATTATATCATTTACCAACAGGGACTTAGAAGAGAGAGACCTAATGTTTAATAGACCACATTTAACTGTTTTAGTCTGTGGTGCAGTTGAAGGTGCTATATTATTTTTTCTTTTTGAATTTTTATGCTTAAATAGATTTTTGCTGGTTATTGGTAGTCTGGGAGCAGACACCGTCTCTACGGGGATGGGGTAATGAGGGGATGGCAGGGGGAGAGAAGCTGCAGAGAGGTGTGTAAGACTACAACTCTGCTTCCTGGTCCCAACCCTGGATAGTCACGGTTTGGAGGATTTAAGAAAATTGGCCAGATTTCTAGAAATGAGAGCTGCTCCATCCAAAGTGGGATGGCTGCCGTCTCTCCTAACAAGACCAGGTTTTCCCCAGAAGCTTTGCCAATTATCTATGAAGCCCACCTCATTTTTTGGACACCACTCAGACAGCCAGCAATTCAAGGAGAACATGCGGCTAAACATGTCACTCCCGGTCTGATTGGGGAGGGGCCCAGAGAAAACTACAGAGTCCGACATTGTTTTTGCAAAGTTACACACCGATTCAATGTTAATTTTAGTGACCTCCGATTGGCGTAACCGGGTGTCATTACTGCCGACGTGAATTACAATCTTACCAAATTTACGCTTAGCCTTAGCCAGCAGTTTCAAATTTCCTTCAATGTCGCCTGCTCTGGCCCCCGGAAGACAATTGACTATGGTTGCTGGTGTCGCTAACTTCACATTTCTCAAAACAGAGTCGCCAATAACCAGAGTTTGATCCTCGGCGGGTGTATCGTCGAGTGGGGAAAAACGGTTAAAGATGTGAACGGGTTGGCGGTGTACACGGGGCTTCTGTTTAGGGCTACGCTTCCTCCTCACAGTCACCCAGTCGGCCTGCTTTCCCGGCTGCTCGGGATCTGCCAGGGGGGAACTAACGGCGGCTAAGCTACCTTGGTCCGCACCGACTACAGGGGCCTTGCTAGCTGTAGAATTTTCCACGGTGCGGAGCCGAGTCTCCAATTCGCCCAGCCTGGCCTCCAAAGCTACGAATAAGCTACACTTATTACAAGTACCATTACTGCTAAAGGAGGCCGAGGAATAACTAAACATTTCACACCCAGAGCAGAAAAGTGCGGGAGAGACAGGAGAAGCCGCCATGCTAAATCGGCTAAGAGCTAGTAGCTACGCTAAGCTAGCGGATTCCTAAAACACGCAAAGCGAATAATGTGTAAATAATTTAGAGGTGATTCAGCAGAAGGAGTGCTTTAGTTAAGGCACGTAAAGATTACACTGGGAAACAAATCGTAATCTAGATAACTAGATCAATCTAACTGCGCAGATCAAACAGCTAACAGATACAGAAAAACACCGCTGTGCTCCGGAACAAGAAGTGATACAATACCGCAGTGAGAGCCGACCACCAGTAGAGTCAAGTAAAAAAGTAAAAAAAAAATAAAATAAAAAGGTAAAAAAGTAAAAAAGTCTTGAAAAAGACTATTAGAACTGATCTATATATATATATGATCATATATATATATGATATATGATATATATGATCTAGAACTGATCATCTGAGTTTTTTATATAATGATTTGGGCTACTTTGTGTAGAATATATCAGGCGTGGCACAAACCGGGTGGACACAAATGCAATCTCACACGACTGATAGAGTTCAAAAGATTTAATAAGTGCAACAGGCAGGATGTCATTACACAGGTAATCCTGTAGCGAGGCAAAGGTAGCAGAATGGCAAGAGGCTGACACATAGTTCAATAAACAGGCGCAGGTCAAAAAACACAGTCTGTAGGCTATCAGAGGCAAAGCAAAATCATGGTCAAAAACAAGGCAGAGTCAGAATACAGGCAGGCAAAAACAGAGCAAGGTACAAAGACTGAAAAGTGACACAAACTCAACAGTCTGGTAGGGGGCTGTGAGACAGTGAGGGCTAAAATAGGGAGCAGGTTAATCAAGGTGTGATGAGGTGCAGGTGTGTGGATGGCTCTGGAAGAGGGCATGGCCTGGGAAGACAAACATAAGTGCAAGAGCGTGCAGTGAGACAAAAGCGAAGCGAACTGGAGCAAGAAATAAGTGACAGAAAAACTAAGGGTGCAAAACGTGACTGGTCAAGACAAACTGTAATTAATGTGAACAAAACAAAAGCGGAAAAAACTCGGAAATAATGTGACCAGCCTAAATAGCAGGAAACAAAAAGATCAATGATTATAATCGAAACTAGAACAGAACTGATACTGATTAAAATATAAAAGTAAATGCAATAACAGATGACAAAATAAACTAAGACTACACCGAAAATAAATAAACAGAATGACAAAACCAGAGACTACAGAATCGTGCAATAAATAAAATGAACTTACTGATAAACGGAGAATGCAATGAATAACAAACAGAACATAATCAGATAAGAAACACTTGTAGATAAATAATAACAAAAACCTGTGACTAAAGCATAATATAATAAATGTGATAAACAGAACTAAACTAAGACTAAAGTAACTTAAGGGACCAAGAGAGAAAGAACACAATCAGCAACTACAGAAACTAAGGCAAAACTGCACAAATGGTAAAATGAGATACAAAGAAGATAGATGAAACAAAACCAATAATAAACTGAGCATGAGCAAGAAGACCTGACATGACATGAAAAACAACACTGAAGGGTCAGAGCACAGAGGCAGAAAAGAGTACAGAACTATAACAACTGGCCCTAAAGGGCCGGATCATGACAGAATAGGTGACTCTGTGGCCTATGAGTTGGACTACCAGTATACAGACTCTATTTGTCTGTGCCCTTGAGCAAGCCACTTCCCAGTCTATCCCAGTCTATCAAGCTAATGGATCCCGGCCTTGGCTGGAGAAAGTAACCTGTGATGGACTGGCATCCTTTTCCAAGGGAGCCGTGGACATCCATCAGCTCCATACAAGGGCATCCAGGGATAAGCACTGGCTCGATGGACCTCAAGGCCTATAGGTCAGACATAAGGGGTCCTAGATCTGATATGAATCTGTGCTCTGGCGATAAGACTGCTGCATGGACAATCAAAGCCATTGAACTGATCTTTCCAAATCAAATTTTCTTCAGATTTGACTTGGTTCACAAGCATATTGAGCATAGATCTTATTCAGATTTCTTTCAAAGTGACTGCTGTGTAAACGTTGAACATCAGGCACAAGTCGTTTACAAATGTGAATACAGTGCAGGTGAACACACTTGTGGTGGGAAAAATCTGATTGAAGTCACTTCAGCCAGAAATGTGAATGCAGCTGTGTCATACTCAGTTGAAAAAAAGGCATATTAAACTCTGAAATCATATTCATCATCCATGCCCAGTTGCCCACATGTTGTAAAATGTGCACACAACGTAGCAAACTGAAGGGTTTGGTTTTTTAATAAGATGCAACGCAAATACAATGTTACACCAAGAAAGCTGTACAATGTACCATACCATGGAAACCAATTGGCTTCTTGAAACTGAAAGAAAAGATGAGAACAATGAAATGCAGTGTTGGTACAATCTGAGCCTCTAAACGGCACCATTTTACCAATGATCACAGATTACTACTCCAATCAGAAAGCAGACATGACGTGAACCTGCTGCACTCAGACTGAACCGTGCTCTGATCAGAATTCTCTTTCATACCAGATTTGTTTGAAATATTTAATCACATTCACTGTGCTTTCACCCACTGCATAAGAAGGCTGTACTCCTTTACTCTATGTGTGTCGTATGCAGACAGAAATTACAGCATTCTCACTGTGGCAGACAAAATGCAGCTCAAAAACAGAATCATAAACGCTGCAACAAATTTCAAATCATAACCCTGAAATTTATAATGGTTTTGGGCCCAACTTTTTGTACTCAAGTGGGAACTGAGTGCCTCAGTATGGATTAGTGCGACAGCTAAAACAATTTTTCACATGTAACCCAGAAAATATTTTGTGGTTCCTGGTGGTTCTCGAATTCAAAGGATTTTCTTAAAAAATAAATATGTGAAATTTCAGCTACAGTTTGCCAAAAGGTGCATGAGACATGCGCCTGGATTTGTTTTTTCTGTGTCAAAATCCTTCTCTGAAAATGATGACTAAAGCACTCATTATTGTTGCCCATTTGCTAGTGATTTGAAAAGAACATATTTGTATTTTTTAAACAAATTGTCAGCATTTATGTTTTCACAATACAAAATATTTTAGGTTGTATTACCTTCAATATCATTATGCCACAGCGACGAGAAGGATTTACAAAGCAAATTTTATTCAGATGAGCTAAAAGCAGAGTAGCTAATGTGTCATCACTGTGAAGCTAACAAATATATTAACATTACAACTTGTTTTTACATTACAAGTTTCAAACTGTTTAATTAATAAAACCACCATGTAGCAGGTGTAATTTACTTCATGAATACACATTATCAGATTACATGAGATTAGCTGTTGCGAACAATCTTAAAATTCTAATTTCTGAACCAGCTACCTGCTAGGCTAACATGGGACAACCATTGTATCACTGGGCTTGGCTAGCACAGGTGCTGCCCATATAATATGTTAATCGGTTGAAGACCTGGAATGTCTATATTTTAAGTTATTTCTCAAATGATGTTGGTTAAACGTGGATTAAAATGGTGATTTCAAGAAAGCACACCATTTTCATAAAGTTACGCTATTCTGGTATTGATATTAGCCTTGAGATTGGTCTTTTCTCAGAATTTGAGGCGATTCTATAATCAATTTTTACTCGGTCTCGGACTAGAATAAGTATACACATTAATTAAAATTATAGCAAGTATTATTAGAACATTATTAAGACACTCCAATGTGAGCTGTCCAAAGAGCTCAATATCTAATTCTGTGACTTTTATTTTGGTATACTTTGTTTGTTTTCTTTACCTTTTGACCTCGTACACTGTTGAGGTTGAAACCAACTAAGCTACTATAGAAATGTTACTTTTGATTATTAATAGGGGAGATCTTAACTATAATAAAATTTGGGATCTTGATAACAGACTTTTTTTTTTTTTATGTCTTGGCCTCACCTCCTCCCAAGGATCGGCTTTGACTTGGACTCAACCACTCCGAAATCCCAAAGTCTTGGTTTTGACACACACTCAACTCTTGAAGGTCTTGGTCTTGACCTGGACTCAATATAGATGGTCTTTCCCCCCATCTCTAAGTTATGCCATGCATTACTCATGATCTGTGTTTATCCAGAATATAACTGGTGTCTCATGGTTCCATAAAACATTAACACAGTGTTAACTACATGACCGTTGGGGAGCATTTGGGTTTTTCTGAGAAAAGCAACTCCCTCAGTCTGTGTACGGAGGGGATAGAGGTCTACTCTGTCCACCTGCATTGGACCAGCCTCCTTTAGGTGAACATGTTCAGACATTTGTTGACTGCAATAACTCCCCTTTTGGAAAATAGGAATGCTTCATTATTGAACCAAGTAACTCAGGCACACCTATTGTTTGTTCTTCTTTATATGAGCATTTGTAATATCATACGGTTTGTCAGACTGCTGGAAATGATGCCATGTCTCCATCGTGCACTTGTGTGCTGCAGAAACCACCGGTCTGTTCCGCCACATGCACACTTTGGTTGCAGATGCAGGCAGAGGTGGATGAAACGAAGCTTTCAAAACCACTGAATTACTTTGAAGGCAAAGTGACGAAAAGGTTCACTGACTGGTATTCGACACAGTTTGATTTGGCACCATCTGCTGGTTTCACTTGGTATTGCAGGTCTTTGGACAAGCGCTCGGAAACGATGACGCAATTTATTTGATACATTGTATAGCAGTATATAAACAAAAGCAAACAAACAAAAGGTTGTGATCATTGAGCTAAAGGATGTTTGAACGCAGACATAGACTTGATTAATTAAGAACAATTTTAGTAGCAATACATCTTGAAATGAGAGTGGGAAGTAAAACATCAATTTCAGTTTTTTTTCAACTGATTTTTTTATTAATTTATTTTGCTAGACATCTAGATGTGCACTTAGCAGAGCACATACCGTCGTCAAGGCCAGCAATCGTCAACTTATCTGCGTAGCCCTTATAAGAGTAAAAGAAACAAAACTATGGAAATGTTTTTGGCATAAATGCAAAATATGAAAATACAAGAAAACATTCAAGAAAGTGAAAAAAGATCCCTGGACTCACGATGCTATCCGCATCCACTCAAAATGTAATTTAAAAAAGAAACCTCCCAACCTTGTATGGTGCATTTGTGAATGTTCCAACATGTTACAAGAAAATTGTTACTTTTCTGCAGTTTTACAAAAAAATAAAAAAAACCCAGACAGTTGAGAGAAGAACCTCCACAAATACATAACATCTGCATTTTATATAAAAAAACTCAAACAACAAAAAGTGGAATAAATACCAAGAAAAAATGTATTTCTCACCAGCAAGGCCAGCATCAACATAAGAATACATTTATCTAAAAAAACATTTTGCAAGATTATTATTATTATTCTGCTTTTTGAGATTATATAAATTTCTGCTTGCGTATGTAGAATTCAACTAATAAAATTCCTAAAGACAATATATAGTGCTGTGCAAAAGTTTTAGCAACCCTAGAAATTAGATGGGATTGTAGTGTTTGATTGGTGTCCCATCACTGATTTAACAGAAAATAAAATCTGAAAATCAAGCATTCCTAATCTGAATATCAAATATGAATATTTTTATATTTAATAAAAAATAATCAATTGTCAAGTTACAGCCCCCATTAACTTTTATTTGCATTAAATGTGTCTAAAGCGTTGTCACAGTGTTGTATTTTGAATTTGCGTTCTGTCAAAATACAAAATGTTATTTAGAGAAACAAACATGAGGAAATATTAGACTATAGCTATAACTTTTTTTTTTTAAACAAAGTGCATAGCCTAATTTTGTGACAAATGAACGTTGTCTTGAAGCTTCGGTTCACGTGGTTCTCGGTGTGTCGAGCTGTGAGCTTCGAGTCCGACGTCACAAAGTGCAGGTCGCCGAGTGGAAGCGCGCGAGGAGGCGGCGTGGCGAGGTGAGGGGGAGTTGTGAAGGGGGCGCGTGCGGCGGTCCTTGTTTAGTGTAGCACGCGGTGCGTACATACCGCGCGCGTGGGCGGCTCCAGGACGGAGCGACAGGAGACTCGGCGGACTATGGAGGACTCGGAGCAAGCGGAGGACGGCTTGCTGTCGGGTTTGCGGTGGAATAGGAGCGCACGAGAGCAGGCTCAGCTCAAACATAAAATCCGGGACCTGCCGGGACTCCTGAAGCACGGACTGCACCTGCGGAAGAAGAGCGTGAGTATGTCCGGCTGACCGCTGAATGTCCGTCCTTCCTCGTTTCACCGAACGACGGCAGCTGGCGGCTCTTTTAGCTGTCAGACGTTAACTCACGACGCTTCCAGCTGACAGCGTTTCGCAACCTCGTCACGACGAACGTGTTTTCATTTTGTTTCAAATAACCCTGCTGTCTGTCGCAGAGGCACCGTGGGCGTGTGCGCGCGCGACATCCATAACAACCTCCCCCCCATACCTGTACAGTCCGGTCGTCAAGGCAACGTCCCCCTCTCCGGGTAAAAACTGATTTCTGCAAGAAAACTATTTCAAAACGTGATTATTACAATTATTATGATTCGTTAATCACTTTAAATGCCAAAAATAGTGAAACAGTTTCACTGAGGCGCAGCTATGGGGGTGGATTTTGGTTTTAAACCCCTTCCATATTCTACACATATACTATAAAAAGTTAAATTGAGACCATTGTTAAACAAAATGAGTGTA
Source organism: Thalassophryne amazonica (assembly GCF_902500255.1). Lineage (NCBI taxonomy): Eukaryota > Metazoa > Chordata > Actinopteri > Batrachoidiformes > Batrachoididae > Thalassophryne > Thalassophryne amazonica. Next base: position 49,901,662 of record NC_047122.1, read on the forward strand.
ATTTCTTACACTGAAACTTACACTGAGTGATATGGTTTTTTCAGGGCTGATATTGATCGTTACTAATAACCGATATTTGAAAACGATATTTCCCTGCTGTAAAAGTCTGCCTAAAAGGTGTCATAATTTGAAATAAGGCAAATTTTTAACACCAACATTTATTGAAATGTCTTACATTGTATCTTTAATTCATAAGAATTAAAGATTCTGTACAGAACCTTTCAACATGAGATTCACACAAAAAGTGCAGAGGGTTATAGACAGCATTATTATAAAGCTGAACAAATGAGCATACAAATTAGTTCTTGTATGCCAGTCTGTGGGACAGTAGCATTCAGCACTGATGGGCTGAACTCCTGATGTCTAACAAATTAGGTTGTGTTGTGGGCGGGACTTTGCTAAAGACCAGATTTTAAAATGAAATGGTCTTATCAGAAAATCAGCTTTAAAAATGACCAATACCATTAACTAAAAATATTGAATATCTGCCAGGTCCATAATTAGTCATCCCCTAATATTTATAACTTGGTCAAAATCTTAAATGATAATTATAACTGAAGGAAAACAATAACAACAAAAAAAAGATAAATAGGTGTTACAAATTGTAGCAATTGAGTTGGTCGAGGTTGAATGTTTTTCACTGTAGTGTTGGCATATACGAGTACAATCAGGCTGTCTATACTGATGTTACTGATGGCATCCCCTGCACGGTAACCTATAGACTGTATTTTGTTAACATAGATTATTGCCATTTTGAGGTATATAAACAACAGAATGTGAGAAGTAGTGAAGTGGTTGTGTGATAAAAATGGGAATTATGCATTAGATGGTTGACAGCTGTTTCATTAATTTAGATTGCAAGCATCAAGTTTCAGGTCATATCTGGCCCTGGCTTGTGTGTTGGGAAAGTGAAGTACACGGATCCACGACAGGGGGCGTAAAAGAATGGCCAATAGGAAGTCCAAATAAATAACAATTTATTCTGCAAATGTGCACAACAACCAAATATGCTTTTAGTCTGTCAATCAATCTACACAAAAGATGACGCGTGGGCAGGCCCGAGGGTAGGAGACGCCTATCCAGAGAAGAGCCGGGACCCACGAGGTTCCACCGCCAACGGAGACCTGCAACACACCGGAGCCGCCAAGTCCTGAGTCCCCAGGTGGCCACTGCTTCCAGCTGTCAGATCCGGTACTGCTGGCAGGAACAGACACAGGTTAAAGGTGGGTGTGTGTACACCCAGCAAATAGTCAGCAAAAATACAGTTTCTTCCTGAGGGAAAAACCTCCACCTCCAAACACAGGAACACAGAGTACGTGCAGTGCCTTATGTATCACTTAAAAACCCTCTGGGGGCCGTCAAGATGGGACACCTATCTGACAGCGGTCCATGGGCAATCTAAGGACCATCTGACCGCAATTCACATATTCTGACAGCATCTAAACAGGATCTGAAATGATCTGATCGCAGTTGATTGAGCTCTGAGATCAGTCGGTCACAGCAAAGCCTGCCGACATGCTGTGCCACGTTTGTTCACCTCCACTGGACCCCGGCTAGGGAGGGCGAAGGAAATGTTGTTATGTAATAACATGTATGTGGCACTGTGCGCGCGTCAGAGGCTCGGTACAGCGCCCAATAACGCAGCTGAACAGGATGTCACAGCTGTAATGCACATATATTACACGTTCACCTCCTAAGTCTGTAGCAGGTATGATGTGGAAATATTTGCCCAGCACATGATGACATAAATAAACATGTAACTCACCTCCGGTACCCCGCGTTCCACTGCGCAGCGCATACAGCTGGTCAAGTCCCTGTCACCCGGCTGCGCTGTGTACTGGCAATGTCGATCAGCTGACAAATGCATAATCCACCTCTGCTATAAATAAATCCCATGTGAAGTGCCGTTCCACAACAATAATCCAACTACAGTTGTGTTAAGATGCGTATCAAGTAAAATGACAACAAAAAAGAGTTAGAATAGAGAAAGTCCACTGGCTGCATCTGAATGTCGTACATGTGAGAAATTGGTGCACTGCCAGCACAGTTCAACAGCAGTTAGGAGTCCAGCCGGACAAATAAAATCTAGCAATGCAAGTATATACTGATCAAACACCTAAAGGGATTTTTCACCGGACTAACAGCAGGCGTTCACTGCTGTCAACCTGTTTGTGCGGTCTCTGGATGGACAACTCCTGCGCACGAGGCGTGGCTGGTACAGCGTTTATGAACACACATACATACAGCTGAGAGTACATTTTGGCCACACACTCGCACACTGCTTTGATCACCTGTTCTACACACAAAGGCACACACGCGTGCTTGCGCAGGGGCTGGTTCAGCCATTGAGAACCCGCGTGCAGCTGAGTGGACACACACTCATCACTTGGATCACCTGTTCTACGCACGTACACGCGTGCGCTACATCATGTGAGACACACACTGATGAGAGGTCAGTTTAGTGCTGGGAATGTGAGGACGAGCAGAGATTTCATTGCGTGGGTGAGTGAGTGAGTGACAGCTCCAATGTCGGTGCCGTCTGACAGCAGTCTGTGTCATCTGACTGTCTGAAATATGTTTGGGCTGCATCCTGCAGGTGTGCACGAGGCAGTTCGGATGCGTTCTGACACTGGTGACCACGCCTCTTTTCCTCCTGACTGCGTCAGATTATGGCAATATTTGCCGTGTCAGGCATGGTTCCTCCACATTCTTGCTATGTGTGACGGGGTCTTTAGTCTTTCGAGAAGTAGCAAGTAAATTTAATCTATCAAGTAATATTAGTATTTTTGCCTTCAGAAATTCCTGAAATAATCATTCAGTTTTCAAAATTATTAATGATATATTTTCTTTCAGTCTGCTTCATCAAAATACTCTGAGGTTACATATTTTGCCGCAATGAATGCTCCGATTAGTGGTAAAATGTGTGTACCCTGACTTGGAACGAACACACCTGACAAGCCAGTAGCTTCTTGAAGTGTCAGCTTTGCTTATCTTCATCACTGGTGGCAGCCAGGAGGAAACGTGACCCTGATTTCCCCGATTTCTCAGTGGAATCGCAGCCAATGCCAGGGTTTCTCCTCCCACTGGGGCCAAATGTGCTATAAATACTCAGTAAAAGCACTTTGGGCCAAGGAGTTCACTCAGCAGCTTGTGTCATGTTACCTTTTGTTACATTATGTGGAATAGCTGTGCATTCTTTTATTGAAATCTACCCAGCTGATTAACATAATCTGATACTTTAATGAAATGACAACAAATCAATGAGTGTATATCGTGTAATTCAAAACAAAGTATGCGTAATATAATGTTCGAGTGAGGCCACGGGGAATGAATGAATGAACATGGTAAACTATGAGGACATGTCATAGGCACATGATATATGATGCAGAAGTCATCATTCTGTTTTTTGCTGAGGTGAGGGTAACTTAATTGAGGTGAATAAAAAAAAGTTCTTTCCATCTCTTTGTCATCCGTGTTTATGTGTGCATGAGCGTCTGGTGAGGTGTAGATAACTAAGTAGTGTAAAGATATGGCTTTTCTGTGCTGACTGGTTCTCTGTAGACACAAACTGCCAGCTATGCTTCATGGCACACACACACAATCACAAACACATGCACACATTAATTTACTTACTGCTTGATAATATTATTCAACATTCAAATACTAATGGAGAGAATCTTAAATCAGTGTTGCTGGCACGTCTCATGTGTTGATGTTGAGTCAAAAACTTCATCACCTTTGGTTTTGTTCTCTTTTGGGTTATTTTAACTTCCCTGATAATGTGACATAATCCTTTTCATTGTTGCTTTGATGCTCACCAACAACCGATAAATGAACTGGAGCTATTCTCTTGCACAGACTCATCTATTGCCTTTGGATCCACCCTGCAGCAATCTCACCTTGGAGAATCCTGTCTAACATTGTTCTGTGTTGTGACTTGCTCTGGTGTTGAATTAATCTTCTTTTAAAGCTGTGAAATGACAGGAGCAGAGAGCCCTGCTTTACGTGACACTTGAATGGCTTTTTAACTTTTAAAACACAGCCATTGCACTTAAAATGTAAAGCCCCATTGTCATGTTCACGTGTAGGGCTGCAGCTATCGATTATTTTAGTAATCAAGTATTCTATCGATTATTCTGGCGATTAATCGAGTAATCGTATAAAAAGTACTTTCGCGTTTTTAAACATCAATAGTCCAGGTCTCTCCCTAAGCAAAGGCACAGTGTCGCTGTGCCAAAGTCTTGACATTTTGCTGAAATGGCGATGGGAACTTGTAAAATGTAACCATTTTGAGTTTTTTATTATTTTTAAAGGCTGGTGGACTGGGTCCCTACGTGATTTTTTTTATCCCTCTTCCCCTGCAATTCAGCAGATGCATTTCAGTTGGAGGTTGAACATGTAAATCTTGCAGTCACTTATTTTTAAAGTTACCATGTTTGTGAAGCATTGTGTGTTGCCCCAAAAAAGCGAAAAATTAAAAAGTGAAACACTCAGTGCGAGTCTGAGCAAAACAGACATCAGCCGGCTTTGACTTTGGGTACCCGGTCGTCGGGTCAGTGGTCATGCACCACGTCGAGCAGACCGTGTGTTTCTTAAAAATTGACAAACACACTGCTTCCACTTTAAATGCACAGTAAGTCTATTTCAGATGATCACTGTGGACCCTCTTTCTCTTAAAAAACGTTATTTTACTCTGTGTCGCATTGGAAAGCAGTAGCTTTAAGGGCTAAATTATTAGCTGTGACACGGCCTGAGCGCATGCTCTAGTCTTCTTCTGTTGTTTTTCTGGGGACGTTACAGTGCCACACACAGGCCTGGCATATGTACTACAACGTTAAACAAAGCTTTGCAGCACACAATTTGCCTCGATCATTTTTTGTAATTGAATTATGCGAGTTATTCGAGTAATCGTTTCAGCCCTACAGATATGCATCTGTGACAACCCACTCTGTGAAGAGCACAGTCACGGGCAGATGAGAACTAGCGTGTGATTTGATGATGTAATGTGCTGGACTTGTACAGCCACTTGCACAAATTTTGGCTCTGCACTGCCGTGCAGTTCGTTGTGCTAATGTGTGCCACTACATGGTACGCTTGAAAAGCCACCTTGACACCTGCATGAATTTGATCCCCGCACTGGCATGCAATCATGCATGTCAGTGAGTAAACTCATTGTAAACTGTTGTACACTGTACGTAAACTGTGCGAGGCCCTGCTTGCAATGACACGCTAGTTCAGACAAGTGGAAGGAAATTCATGCATGCCAGAAATTTGGAACATTTCAATATTTTCTTTGCGCACTGGCACACAGCCGCGCACAGTTCACAGACAGTTTTTACAACAAGCTTACTCAATGGCAGGCTAAATTGCGTGCCAGTGCAGGGATCAAATTTGCGCAACTGTCAAGGCACATCTGCAAAAGCAAATGTAACACAACCGTCATATACTATCACAACCTTGGTACTTACGGTGAATGCAAAGTGTGGGCAACAATGTTACAGGCTCTGCAGAAATTAAAGGGATTACAGTATTTCAGAGTTCAAAACAGAAAAATATAGTTTTCAAACATCTTGATAATCTCACCACAGTTAAAAACAAGACTGTGGCATAATGATGGAATATCCCTGTTCATTACAGCCATGTTTCTGGATCTTCTAAGGTTTTCCAAGGTATGGATAAGGTTTCAATCCTTCCGGGATTCATCTCAGTAAAAGGGAGAACGGTGCTATTCACGTTGGGTTAAAGATCGATCCCAAAAGAAAATTCTGATGATGTTAAGTGAATATAACATGACCTTTAAGGTGTGTTATTTCAAATTTTCTTGAAACTCATATTTTCTCCAGCCTTTTGCTGTACTTTTTTAGTGTGAAGTTGCACAAAACCTTTGAAGAAAAATGTTGGGAAAAAACAACAAAAGTTCAATTTGTCTTTTAATTTGTTAAATTCAGTTTCTTTTAAATGGGCTGTTGCAGTTTGTATTAATATCTGGTTGTATTTTACTGGTTCACACCTCACCCCTGCCACATTTCTCCATGTAATGTGGAGTCAGGAAGGGCACCCAGCGTAAAACTTGTGCCAAATCAACATGCAGACCCACCTTGGATCTGCTGTGGTGACCCCAAGTGAAAACAAGGGAGCAACTGAAGGGACATACAATACATTTAATCAGATTTGTACAGTAATTAAAGTGATCGTGTGATGTACCGGGCAGTACATCTACAAGGAAATTAATTTTTTTTAAATGTTTTGTTCATGTTTATATTTTTGTTATGTAGTTTGATGTATTAGTTTCTTAAATGAAATAAAAATTAATGTCATGTAATTTTTGTTGCAATTGGAATGTTTGGACATTTCAAATTATGTTATTTCAACCCGCTAATGGAGAAGAAAAACCATCACATCATGTCAAAGTTTTGAGGAGCTGAATACGTTTGTACAGTACTGTATGTGACTGTATTTGCCATTTAAACTGCTTTTTTATGTACAAACGTGCATGATTTTTTAAGAAAACTACCATGTAGATCCACAGGCTCTATATTGGGTAGTGTTTATAAAATAGGTAGCTGACATTTCTCAAAGGTGGTAATAAATTGTGCAAAACTTATATAATGAGTTGGAATAGCATGTGTTTTTGCGACCTTAGACCTCAATAGTTTTTAGAAGAACTCAACCTTTTTTTTTCCTGTTAATTATGTATTTTTTAATGTTAATGTACTATCTTAATATATTTATACGTTGTTTAGGTTCTTGTTATCATATGCATGATTATTCTTATTATTATTATTATTATTATCATTATTATTATTTTATTTTTACTTCAATTTTGTCATTTGATTTTTAAATAGACCACAATGGAAATAAGTGTTTTCACTTTCTTGTGTCATCCATGTATTTTTTTATGTATTTACAATTATATTATGTACTTACATTGAACTTGCTAAATAAAATCACACACTCACTCACTCACTCACTCACTCACTCACTCACTCACTCACTCACTCACTCACTCACTCACTCACTCACTCACTCACTCACTCACTCACTCACTCACTCACTCACTCACTCACACTTTTAATATAAAGATGATTTACTGCTCCCTGTTGGAATGGCGTGTTAGTCCAGAATGTAATTAGCAACATTAACTAATATCAGTAGTTTCTCCAAAAATATTAGTCCTATCAGTGTTCTATTTTGGCAGAGTTCATCCTTGACCCAAAATACATAAATATACTAAACAGATGTCAGCTGTGCTCTGTTTGTCCATGATGCACACATGCACAGAAATGTTTTTGTTTCTTCTGCATTCTGCCGCAAGCAGGTGCTTCTATTTTTAGACAAAAACAGAGATGGTGGCAAAAGACATCAAATGCAATACACATTTCACTCATGTACGAGCAACATGACACGTAACTCAATCATGGTAACAGCAACATGACACTTAACTAAACTGACTAAACCAATTAAACTACAAAACACAATAAATCAATAACACTAACAACACTGTTAAACTAACACAAACCACAATAACAACATTTAAAACCCCCAAGCCCTGAACTCCCATGGTGCATTGCAGCACAACATCCATTGTTTACTGGTTAGCTAAAACCGCTAATTTCTCCAAAAATATTTGTCCTTTCAACGTTCTGTTTTCGCAGCATTCATTCTTGACCCAAAATACATAAGCATACAAACAGCAAATGTCATCTCTCCCTGGTTTCTGCATGATCGAAGTCGTACACACATACACACACAGAGGGCACTTGGCTATTATAATATAGATAATGCTGATCAGTTCATTATTCACTGATTATTATCTACTGCTTGTTTTCTCTATGGAATCATGCAGAGTCACATTGTAAACTTTCCAGCTCTATAATTTTAAGTCTGAGTAGGAAGTTATTGGTATTCCAAGATAAAGTATACACTACTTTTTTGGGGGTAATAGCTACTAAGCACAGTGAGGGTGACTGGTTAAAAAGTAGTGCAGGTTGTCCATTAACTGGTGATTCGATTCATGACTGCCCATGCTGTGTGTGTAGAAGTGTCCTTGCACAAGACACTGAACTCCAAATTGCTCTTCGTCCCAAACTAGATAAAAAGTGGAAGGTTTAGCATCTGGAAGGACATTTGACTATAAAACCCTGAGCCGCAGCCATACTGCACATCGACTCCACACACACACACACACACACACACACACACACACACACACACACACACACACACACACACACACACACACACACACACACACACACACACACACACATACACACATGAATGGGCAAAGATGCAGAGAAATAAGATGGCCCATGCAAATATTGTTTCCTGAATGTATCAGTTCATTTGATGTTGGAAAAGCAACTGCTTACACAGAACAAAACGCTATGTTTTGCTGAATCAATTCTTGACATTACAGATGGTTAAAAATTGAACTAACAACGACAGGCCACACTTCATGAGTGCATACCTGTTGGCATAATCATTACTGAGCATTATTTCTTCTCTTAATCAACAGAGATGGGCAGTCAGAATTCTTTTACTGATATCAGAGCTTTGCGTAGTCAAAAGGCAAAAATACTAAAGAAAGAAATGTAAGGTAAAATTCACAAGACAGATTTGGATCACAACTAAAACTTTTTCCACTCATTCCTGACGCAAAGGTTATTGTTCCACAAAATTACATCATAATTGGTATGCCACTCTGAGTTGTAGTGTCCACAAACAGACTGAATGGCAAAGAGATAGGGGTGATCTCAGAAGATCCACTCTCCTCTGTCAGCTGGCTGAGGTAAGAGTGCAAGACAAGCAAAAAATCACAATTTATACCATGACAGTATTGTCATACATGAAGTAGTAGATGTTAAACTCGTGACTTAAGAATTTTAGAAGTTAATCATTTCTACAAATTTAAGGCTAGAATCTGCTCTCTAACCTCAGTGCTTATTAAGATTCAGTGAGTGGTGAATTTCATTGTGGAAAAGACATTTTTCTGGTCACTTTTGGAAAAATGACAAAAGGATTGCATAGAAATTTGAGGTCTGAGTGGGCAATCAGGTCACAACATCTGTAACCTTAGTGGTTAATTGTGGGACTTTTTGGTCATTTCTATGGTAACACTTCAGTTTCTGACAGTGTTCCAATATAGTCCATAGAAGTTTGCACTTTGCTAGAACACTAAAATTAAAATGGTGCAGCCAGCAGCTGTTATATAATAATGTATTAACCCATTATCAATATTTATCTGCCTTGTCTAAGAAAAGTCTTAATCAGTAGCCTGTAAACATTTTAAGAAAGAGGTCACATGTGCCATATAGGTGTAGATTTCTTATTAAAGTGCGTTGAGTGTGTCCTCTTAGCTTTAGCTGCTTTGACGTATCCATTTTGACTTTCTCGTATAACAAATCCATCGAGGAGTCGAAGGAGCTTAGTGCAAATGTGTGTGAGTGATTTGCCAAGCATGCTGCGTTACATCTCCTCACCGTGTTTAGCAATCTAATCTGAGCGTAATCCATTTCTCGCCGATAACGACCTCGCCCTCTGCTGCTCTTCGTGTATACACACTTTGAAGTCATTGCACAGATAAGCGTGTCAGCATGTGCTCCCTCTTTATGGCTCCCATTTCTCCTTTCTCCTCTACTTTCTCTCTACACTCCTGTCACTCTGTTACGGCCTGCGGTGCACTGCTAGCAGTGAGCTGTGCAATGTGAAATGTGATTTTTTTTGTGAGAAAGAAATTGAAGTGCAGACAAAAGAGACTAACGGGGGAAACGGCCAGCAGATGGCTTTGTCTTTGATATAGTGTGAATGAAACATCTCGCATGCTACTGTAGAGTGAGGCGAGATGATGGTAGATTAAAAAAAAAAAAAAGAGAAAAGACCTATTGTGAGATCTGTGTTCACTATCCAAGAAGATAAAGTGATGGAGAGATAAGATGGTGTGAACAAGATGAAAGATAGAAGAAACAGATGGAGATAACGAAGTCACAGCTTGTTTAGTCTCTGCTGTTCTTTATCTTCAAGTCCAAAACATTTCATCTTTATGTGTGCGAGTAATGCACTTTGACTGACAACTAGGTCAAGTTGAGGCCAGCTGTGATTTAACGGGGGTCACTTGTTTTTGAATGAGGTGTCTGCATGTTTATGGTTGGCTGCATGTATGACAGTATCATCAGTCTATTGACGATTGCTCTAATCATCCTGTTTTTTTTTTTACTTTTCTTGTGCCTCAAAGCTGTGCATTTGTTTCTCACTCAGTTTGTCTTTCTCACTTTTTCCTCAGTTGCAGTTATAAAATGCTCTGTCTGTTTCTCACTGCCTCCTCTCTGCTCCTTCCTGTCTGTCGCCATCTGTTATGTCCCCTGTCATATATTCATTGACTGTTAAAAATTGCTATACCCATAGGCAATTTGTACTTTGTGTTCTGGACTTGCTTTGGCACTTTTCATTGGTTGCATCATTTGATATCTGTGTCTGTTTCATGTTTTATCCTCAGCTCTGATTCCAGGCATAGAGCACTCATTTCTGAGGGCATCCAATGGGAATCAAACCCATGACTTTACCAGTGTTCCTGCTTCACTTTGTGAGCTCATAGCACAGTTGCTCTGCTATTGCATGAAGCTTGAATGCAGTTCACCCTCTCATCTTTAGATTTTAATAAACAACAGGGTTACCATCCAGTTGTAGTTAGATAGTATTTTTCTTTAACAAGGAGGCACCAGTATGTTATTTTGAAAGCTATGTGTAATTTTTTTTCTCACCAATGATAGCGGGGCAATGCTGTATTTTTCAAAGACATCACGCAAATACATTTGGAAAAGTCATTGATATTTAATTGTCAATAAGAAGAAAAAGATTAGAAAGATGTAACAATATCATTTTATATGAAGGAAAGATGCTGGAGACACAGGCAGTGTCAAAAAGAAGTGCCTGATTTTTGAACTCTGACCACAGACTTTTTATAAGCTCCCTAAAGATTCATATTAAGTTCATCAGACTGCTTTCTGCTCAGTGTTTGAGACAATCTGGTTGGACATCAAGATCAGTGTTTTGCATGAGGTTGCATGGCTTCTGGGTGGAGGACTTGCAAACATGGGCATAAAAAATTACCTGAATGGAATGTGAGAGTAGATGACAAGCCTTGAAATCTGCCAGGGATTGGATTGGTGTCACAACAGGAGGTGTTGTATCCAATAGGCCACTCTGAATATCATACAGAGGAGTCATAGGGTACAGGTTGGAGGCAATTCTGGGCTGTATAAGGACTTGAAAATGTGGGCTGTGGTGCCACTGACAGTGGACGAGGGTTCGAATAATCTGCAAGAAAGCGACACACCACCTGTGGTCTAGTGACTGTCGGTACTCGGCCTGCTTGCAGAGGAATCAAAGCATTGTTTCAAACCTATAGCTCAATCCACCACAGTCTTGGCAAGTGACAGTATGGTCCCCACCGATGACTTGATGGGTTGGCTTCTTTGAGTAGTTGTACAAGGCTGGACATCTCCAGACCAAGGTTCTGGTAACAGATCCACCAGTTAGCTACAAACCACTGAACTTCACTCAGGGTGCAAAGATGGTAAAAAAGGATCTTTGCTATCAGGGCTGAAATTATTAATGTGTGAGGAGAGCCTGTTCTCCTGTCATTGCAAACAGTCTGCTTCCATTTGGGAGACCATTATCATTCCAACAGACTGGAAGGGCAGGTTGCCCCTCTCTGGTAAGGAACAGGTTATTGCCTGGACTGCAGTAACTACATGGGTATTAAGCTACTCCCTGTGCCAGGCAAGGCGCATTCTCAATAAGATTCAGTCCCACCTGCTTGACATTCAGCAACTAGCACAGTCAAAAATTTACATTTGACTGCATCCTCTGGGGAGCCCAGTCTCAAGCGTTTTCTTTTTTTCATGCACCCATCACAAAATTAGTCACATTTTCATGATGCGTTTTTTAATTTGACTAATTTTGTGCACCCGGCATCACAAACCATAGATTAATTTATTTGGGTTGCTCTGGGAGTAAGTGCTCTGGCTCTTGCTGTGTTCAGTGCTTGCATGGACTAAGTTTTGGGTAGGAACTTTGTTGCTGGACTAAGGGTTACTGGCCTTGACTTTGTAGACAATCCTGTGACTGTTGAATTAATATCTGATCTAAATGCAGCACTTGAGAAGCTGAGATCCAAGTCTTCAGGGTCCTGGTGTGTCCCGTCTTACTGTATGGTTGTGAGACTTGGGAATTCTTTGGTAGTAGGACTCACCAAAGAATCCTTGGGTTCCACTGGAATGACTGTATCAAATGATTGGTTACTTACAGAAAATTGAATGAGACTTACTACTCACATTGTGAGGGTACTTCTATGATACTGCAGCCTTGTAGACCACTTCTTTGAGTATGATGCAGTGCATAGGTGCCTCAGTGCTGAAGACCCCAACAACTGGAGAAGGCCAAGGTGTTACCCACATACCTGACTGCAGCAGATCGGTGGCTACTTTAAAGAGGTGGAGGCTGACCAGCTGTCTGCCTGGGTGGTTGCCAGTTGTGACCCAGGGTAGTTCCATAGTGTTGTGTATACTGCAGTGGGTGGCACCAGTACATGTGCCCCAGACCTGACCTGATCTGATGTGAAAAAGAATGTCTTTGGCATTCTTCTGTGTCATCTTTGTGGAATGTAAGCCCATGATGATCGGAGATCGGATATCCTCCTGGTGTCTAGACACTGGTGGAAGTGAGGACTAGAATGTGTGAAGTGGAAAGTCTCAGACAAATTTCACAGCTAGAGGTGGTGAAGGAGAGGTGGCGGGTGGTACAACAGCTGACTCTGAAAGAGTAAACGATGATTCAGATGGATATTTAAAAAGTAGCATACAGCAACTGACTGGTTTGTGAGGAGAGAGCAAAAAAGAGATTATAAATAATGAGGAAGTTGTAATGAGAATTTGTGGCAGCATGAGAAAAATGAAAATGAACTCAAACCACAGTGTGTTCAGAAAAGCTGGAAAACACCAGTGAGTTAAATGAAGAATATCTCATTTTTGCTCAAACCTTCGTTTTAAAATATTATCATATTTTTGATGAATCTGTTTATTTTTTTATGAAATGCTTTTATGGAATGCTAATTAATGTCTTTAATTTACTTGTTTTGTTTATTTTAAAGGGGAAACAAATAAAAACAGGAAATCATAATCATTTGGCATTTTTCTTTGATAAAATGCTTTATCAATTATCAGAATAGTTAGTGATTATTTTCTGTCACTTGACTGATGGTTTCAGCAGTTGTTGCTTCTGAGCTTCCTGCATCCAGAAAGTGTTCACAGCGCTTCATTTTTTCCACATCTTATGTTACAGTCGTATTCCAAAATGGAGTAAATTTATTTTTCTCCTTCAAAATTCTATTCCAACACCCCATAATGACAGCATGAAAAAAGTTTTTGGGGGGATGGGGAACGTCGGTGCACAGCCATTTTCAGATCTCTCCAGAGATGTTCAATTGTTTCAGGTCTGGATTCTGCTTGAGGCACTCAAGGACATTTACAGAGTTGTCCTCAAGCCACCCCTTTGATATCTTGGCTGTGTGCTTAGGGCCATTGACCCACTGAAAGGTGAACTGTCGCCCCAGTCTGAGGTCAAGAGCGCTCTGGAGCAGGTTTTCATCTAGGGTGTCTCTGTACATTCCTGCATTCATCTTTCCCTCAGTCCTTACTAGTCTCCCAGTTCCTGCTGCTGAAAAACATCTCCACAGCATGATGCTGCCACCACCATGCTTCACTGTAGGGATGGTGCCTGGTTTCCTCCAAACATGACGCTTGGCATTCACACCAAAGAGTTCAATCTAATCAGACAAGAGAATTTTGTTTGTCATGGTCTGAGAGTCCTTCAGGTGGCTTTTGGCAAACTCCAGATGGGCTGCCATGCACCTTTTACTAAGGAGTGGCTTCCGTCTGGCCACTCTACCATACAGATCTGATTGGTAGATTGCTGCAGACATTATTGTCCTATTGGAAGGTTCATCTCTCTCCACAAAGGAATGCCGGAACTCTAACAGAGTGACCATTGGGTTCTTGGTCACCTCACTGACTAAGGCCCTTCTCCCCTGATCGCTCAGTTTAGACAGGTGTCCAGCTCTAGGAAGAGTCCTGGTGGATCTGAACTTCTTCCAGGTCACTGTGATGGAGGTCACTGTGCTCATTGGGACCTTCAAAGCAACATAAATGTTTCTATACCCTTCCCCAGATTTGTGCCTCCAGACAATCCTGTCTCAGAGGTCTACAGACAATTCCTTTGACTTCATGCTTGGTTTGTGCTCTGACATGTACTGTCAACTGTGGGACCTTATATGTAGACAGGTGTGTGTCTTTCCAAATCATGTCCAATCAACTGAATTTACCCCAGGTGGACTCCAATTAAGCTGTAGAAACATCTCAAAGATGATCAGTGGAAACAGCATGCACCTGAGCTCAGTTCTGAGCTTCATTGCAAAGACTGTGAATACTTATGTACATGTGATTTCTTTTTTTAATTTTGAATAAAATTGCAAAAATCTTAAAAAAAAAAAAAAAAAAAACCTTTTTCACATTGCCATTATGGGATATTGTTTGTAGAATTTTGAGGGGAAAAAAAGGTGATCTGAAAATCAACTTGATTTTATTTTCCTTTTGTTCGATTTGGGTTTTTTTTAAACCCAAAGTACCACACAATTTAAAAGTCATTTTGCTATAGGTTAAAGAGCTAACAAATCAATTATGAACAATCTGAGTACAAAATATGGACTTTTGAAAATGAGAAAAAGATATCACACTTTTAAGAAAAAACTTTACTTTTAGCAGCAGAGCAGCAACCAAGATAAGGCTTTAGATTACATCACAGAATTAGTTCTCCACAGCGGTGTCACTGTGGTAAGTTTACTTGTGGTTATCAGAGATTTTATAGCTGGGAAATGGAACTCATAATTACACTTTTATTACTGCTGTTTTACTTTAGTTGTGAGCTGTGCTGCAGAGATTTTGCAGATTTCTTTATTATTAAACCATTTAGGGTGTGAATACATGACATCATTAGTTGAGTTTAGAAAAAGTGTTTAACTGCTGTGGTGTGCATTAGAAAACTAAATGGCAATACTGTGTGTCAGATGCTGACTAATGATTTTGGCATGGAAAAACTGGTATTTTTTCATCTCTTGTTTGTTCCCTATGTTTACTGTGCACGTGCTGGCTCTGACGGCTTGTGTGTATTTTGTTTCAACAGCAATCACCTGACACAATCCCTGGACCGAGCAGCGGACCCTCTGTACACAAGGTATTATATAAACACACGACCACTTATGATGTCATCATTCAAGTGTATCTGTAATGCAAAAGTTTGTTTAACCCCAATACAGGTGACATTGCCTTGAGCGTTTTCTAAGCAAGTTGCAACAACCACACACACACACACACACACACACACACACACACACACACACACACACACACACACACACACACACACACACACACACACACACACACACACACACACACACACAGGCAATATGCCATGTTGTGACATCAGTTTTCATATAAATACTGGATTCAAAATAATCTACACTTGGAATTACTGGAATTTGGCTGCTGAAAATGATTTTGACCTAAAAGTATTTTCTTTTTAAAAACAGGATTTGGTCTTCAGAAAGTATTTTCTAAAAACAAGTCTTTAAAAAAAAGGTGTGGGGTAGGATGATGTTATCTTATATTTGGACATATAATGTTTTCAGGTGCTTGTGTGTCCAGATGTTTTCTTCAGAATTCTTTAAATTTTTGTTGCAGCTATCCTTAAAAAAGAAAATGTTTTTAGATCTGCAAGAAAGAACTTGTTTCTGTATCCTTTGCTTTAAACAGGAATGGATTGTTTGTTATGCCCCTGCATTTTGAGAATTATCCATCTCTCTCCAGGGTTTGCTATTATGCCACCAACATCGGCAAAATACACAGTTTTTACAAAATAAGCTTGTTTTTTCAATGGGCACCACTCCATATTAATGCAAACTCTGTAAAGCCTTCAAAGAAAGCAGAAATATCAGCAAATACTACATACTTTACTTGATCTTACAACATAAGCATGTATCTTCCAATGTGACTGAGTCATGCAGTTTGTCTGTTTGGAAATGAGCCAACATACATGCTAACACTATAAATAGTGTGAGCGAGACTACAGTAATTGGTCAAAAGTGTAGCTTCAGTCTAGAAAAGAGAACATGACAAACTGCAATATCTATATAACATACAGTAAAGGGAAAGCTGACCCTGACCATGAGGCAGGAGGACTGCGTGCCTAACCTGGTGCCTTTTTGCAGCTGTTTTATGATTGCTCAGCACACGAAACACGTTACACACACATACAGCTGTTGACAAAAACACTGTACTTTATGTACATAAGCTAAACTACGAAATTTAAGTTCATACAGCCAAAGTGTTTGACCATTTAATAGCAACATACAGAGAGACAGTGAGACAGAACCTGACTGCACAACATTCCAGCAGTTAGTCCAGTGATTGCACAATCCAAGGTGAGGCACAGCTGGCTGCTGCCTCAAAGCACATCTCTTCTCAGTATTTCAACGTCAAATGTGAAAATTCAGGAATTTGTATAAAAAATAATCTAAAACTGGTGAAGTTAAATGGAAAATAACTTTATAGTACAAATCACTGGATAAATATAACCGTTACATTTTTTTTTTAATTTTACATTTTTTCTTTCCATGATGGCTGGTGAGGCACAGCCTCACATGCCTCCCCTGACCGCACGTCACCGTGTGTGTCCACACACCACCTCTGTGTTGTAATTTTTGCTACATGTTGTTTTGCGTGTATAAATTTGTACTCCCCAGCTTTAATGAAGCTTTGTAACCTTCTGCCAAAAATTTGTGTGTGTCATGTCTCAGTCTTGTTCCCAGAGTTTTCCTTGTGCTGGTCGAGCTGTGAGGAATGCTTTCCTCTCTCATGGGCCCTACCCAGCGAAAGACAGATACACCTGGCCAGAATCATACGGTACGTCTGCCTGTCTGTATGTATGTGTGCACTACTAAATTATTTATGCAATTCATTAATGGCAATTCAAGATAGAATATATGTACTGCAATAAGCAATATAGTGAACATAGGATATATATATAGAGAACATGCCCATGCATACAAAATAACATGTACATTTGAATACAAGTACTCTCATCCCGTTCCCATCCCATCTCATCCGTCACATGTACACACGTGTTTATACAAGGAGTTTGTCCTGGGGCAAAGCAGACTGAATGCGATTCAGCGGAAAAGGCTTAGAGAGTACTAATGAAAAATCAATAGATATTGATTAAATAAAGAAGACAAGCTTTCTGCCAACGAAGACGTGTGTGTGTATATGTGTGTTTGTGTGCGCGTGTGTGTACACACATATTCAGTCAATTTGCAGCTGTACTTGTGTGCTGAAATGTGTGTGTTTTAACAGCCGTAGCTATGTGGGCGTGGAGCTGGTGCAGTGGCTGTGTGAGCAGTGCATGTATGTGCGCTGTCGGACCACTGCTGTGCGCGTCTGGCAGGTGCTGCTGGAGCTGGGAGTCCTGCTGTCTGGTAAAACTAATCACACCGGCATTCACACTCATGTAACATTCTCATGTCCAGAGGTTTCGCTGCATTTCACCTTGTGATTTTTTTATATTTCTAAAGAAACAGTTGATAATCTCGTTCACATGTTAATATCAGTAGGCAACTGTTTTTTTTTTTGCATTGATGAAATAAGCTATTTTATGATTATTTGCCTATGCAAATTATCTGTGATGAACTAACTCCATTTAAATAGTTTTTAAAAAGTCTTAGATTTTATGATTTTTCGCAGCTGGTCTGCTCTGTGTCAGCCTGATCCCGTCAGATCTCAGAAGCTAAGCATAGCAGGATCTGGTTAGTACTTGGATGGGAGACCTCTTTGGAACACCAGCGGCTGTGTGTGTTTCTCCAAGTAAAACTGGAGTTGCGTCAGGAAGGGCATCCGGCATAAAACTTGTGCCATTACAGTGCAGATCTGGCTGTATCCGCTGTGGTGACCCTGAACAGAACCGGGAGCAGCCGAATGGAAAACGAATTTAGGTTTTATGATTTTTTTTTTTTAACTTAAAAAAGATCAGATAAGACCACTTGCTTCTTTGCTGTTGGTTGGGTTGGTCATGATCACCATTGGAAACTGACAGGTGCCTTAAGGGCTGTTCATGTTATGTAGTGAAAAAATAAAAGTTGTGAGAGACTTCGGACCACATGTTGTTTTTGTTTCACTTGGGGTTTTATAGGTGAAGACCAAATTTGAACTCAATCAGATAAGATTTAGAGGTCCCCCAGAGTGACACATTTTCCTCTCCCTCCACTGGCAACGTCACCTTAACGGGAGATGACTCTGATGCCATTATTTTTCTTTTACAGGTACATGTGATGGCTTCTAATCGCAAAAAGTGGTGGTTGATTGGTCACCCAGAGTGTTGGGAGAGTGTAGTGACACGGACCCACAACAGGGGGCGTAAATGAACGGACAATGAAAGAGTCGAATATGAACACTTACTGTTGTGAATGAGCACAACCACAATACAGAGGAATACAGAATTTTGCAAACAGTCAATCCACAAAGGTGACGTGTGGGCAGGCTCAAGGATAGAAGACGTCTGTCCTGAGAAGAACCAGAACCACACGATTTCCTCCGCCACCAAACCTGGAGAATACTGGAGCCGCCAAGTCCCGAGTCCCAGGTGGCCACCGTTCCTCCGAATGTCAGATCTGGTACTGCTGGCGAGGAGCAGAAACAATAGATCTGGGTGTGTGCACACCCAGTAGCAACAATGGTGGAGAGTCCACCTCCACCTCTCACACACACTCGTGCAGCTCCTGTCTCAAACACTTATCTGGCTGGGGTGTGAAGCGAAGCCGTCGCTGATTACGGCCAATCTCCCAGATAAGGCACTCCACAGGAAAACAGCTGTAAAACGACTGTCAGACTAAGACACAGTAGTTTTAAGGCTGAGAATATTACCTTCACAGGTCGATGATATCTCGGCAACGAGGTGGAGATGACGTCCGGTTTTTATGGAGTGGTATGATGAAGTGTAGATGGGTGACAGCTGTCATGAGATAATGAGTGACAGCTGTCACCCCCGGCTGTGTCCGTGGCGGCAGCGCCCTCTCATGCCTGAAGCCCGCACTTCAGGCAGGGCGCCCTCTGGTGGTGGGCCAGCAGTACCTCCTCTTCTGGCGGCCCACACAACACAGAGTAGAACATTACTGGAAGTCATCTCCCCTTTTTGCTTGTTTGGGGAAAATTGTTGCTTTGTGGGGGACCCCTAAACCATGTTCCCATTACAATGAAATTTGGCACAGATCTTTTATTTTATTAGTGGAACGAGAATAACATGTGGTCCAAAAGATTTTGTAACATTTGACATTGTCTAAGGTGCCTTGGTGCTTGGTTCCATCATCTCTGTTTGGCATGTTGGGCATTTCTCTGTCAAACATTTTTGATTTTATCTCACCTCGACCGAAGGTCCAGTGAGCAAATGTCATGGGTCGCTCGTCCATTCATTTTTGCAGCAACTGAGCTGAAATTTGCTACATGGGTAGCAATCAGCAAGCCTAAAAACATATCCTACAGGTTTTGCAAAATTCTCAATTTTGACCTTGATGTCACCCCTGGACAGTGATCATGCACACTTGTCCAGTTGTCACTTTAAACATCTTCTCAGAAACCACTGAACAAGTGAAGCTGACACTTGGTGTGCATGTTCCTACCCATGAGGACATCAAAGTTTGTTCGAGGTGTTCCGATCCGATGTCAAATATGGCCACCGTGGCAGCCATCTTGAAAATCTCATGTAGAGGCATTTGTCAGCTGTTTATGCGGCAGCTGAGCTGAAATTTGTTACATGGTAGCAGTCAGTAAGTCTAAAATCATACCCACCCAGGTTTTGATCTCAGGTTATGGTCTGACTTATAATATGGCTGCCATGGTGGCCATGTTGAAAATGCCACCTAGAGCCATTGATCAGCAGTTTTTAAAGACACTGAGCTGAAATTTTGTAGAAGGGTAGCTAGTAGGTAGCTCCAAAACATATCTGACAGGTTTTTACGATTTTTTGTAAATTTTGACCTTGATACGACCTTTGGAGATTGGCCATACCCACTTTTCTAGTTGAAACTGTGATGTCTTGTATCATCCAGGTGCCCGACAGTGCCCCTGGCACTACTTTTGTCATTAGTAGTGTGGCCAGAGGCGATAGTCAGCCCTCCAAGTCTGGTCTGCTTGAGGATTCTTCCTACAATCAAAAACACCCAGGGAGGTTTTCTTTGTTTTTGACAATGTGCTTGCTGTGGGTGTGTTGGTACACTTATACCTTACCTCTGTGACTCTCCTTGGGGTGACCTACATTATGATTTGGGACTATATACTGTAAATAAAGAATTGAAAATATAAAATGTTTTCCACATACAGAATGTAGTAAGAAGTGATGAAACTATATCCCCATGCTGACCATGCCTGAATAACAATGCACACTTCTGGGTTCAGTGGAGGAGGGTGTCAAGAAAATCAAAAGAAAATGATGTTATTCATATTCCTGCTAACCTACGTTGTGTATTGTTTCAGCCTATGCTCAGTATGCTAAGGATGACATTTCCACAGAGAGGGAAAACTTCAAAGGTAGTTAAAGCGTGACTTTTTCCAATTTGCACCCAGAGGGGGTGTACTGCGATGCGAGATCAACATACCCAGGCTTTATTGTGTGAGTGAGCCTAACAAACCATGACAGTGGTTAGCTGCTTTTTTCTTAACCCTGGCTTTCTGCTTCAGGCTCTGTGCACATTCCCATAAAAGAGGGCGTGTTTTTGATTATTCTATTATTATTTACTATGTTTTTACATTTATTTCTAATTGTGTGAATCCACAAGTTAATATTTTTATTTTATTATTCAGTGCCTCCCTCCCCAGTTCAGCACTCTTAAACTTTAAACGTGGGTGTACTAGATTTAAAAATTACGTATACTCGAAAAGTGCATTTAGTGCATCTTTTTTGTTGTTGAACAAATTAAGTGAAATTAATTTTATAGCACGACGATTATCTGACAGATACTGCGCTGTCCAGCTTTCCATGAGTGGTACCTATGCAACAATAGAAGAAGAGCACTGCAGTACAATTCAAATAGGAAAGAATGTTTGCAAAAATTTTGGATACCTTCAAAATTTTCATCCTTGCAAAACATTTTTATTAGATTTCATGCTTTTAAACACCAACCTTCATCCTTTTTAATTTGAATTTTTTTCCAGTTTTGAATTAAGGTATAGTATTAACCCCATAGCTTGTTGGTTTGTTACTGTCAGTGACCTAGGTGAAGTAAAAAATTATGTACCCTTATGTATGTAACACTATGCGCAGTACTGTTAATTACACAATGGCTGAAAAAATGTTAATTGCACATGGCTAAAGCCTTTCTTTGATTTCAGTATTGACATCATGAACAAAGTAATGATAAGTTCTATGCAATACTGAGATGCATCATGCCATATATGGCTTCTAAACCTTATTTTTATTGCTTAGCTTGAGTCAGAAGATGGATCTTGACAGTTGAGACATGTGTCGGTAGGAGAAACTGTGTAGGTAAAGCAGCAGATGTCATGCTTGGCCCCGGCTCAGGGTTTAGGTCCTGGTTTTGGCACTATGTCCTTTATGGTTTTATAGTTTTGTTTTCATTTGTTTATTCTTTCTCTTGTGAATCTCAGTGTGCTTCTGTTTAATGCTTTGCTTTGCTTTCTAGGTAGTCACTGGTTCTATTTTTTATCTTATCATGTTTTGTCATGGTCCTTTAGGTTTCTTTAGTTTTGTTTTGTTTATCACATTTATTGTATATGCTCGGTCACAGGTTTTTGTTATTATTTATCTTTGATGTTGCTTGTCAATTTACTTTCCATTTGTTGTTTATTGTGTCATTCAGATGTCACCTGTTTTGTTTTTTGTTCATTCCATAGTTTGTTCTGCCATTTTTATTGGACCAGTTCCATTCCAGTTTGTTTTAAGCAGTAGTTTCCTAGTTTTCCTCTTGTTACGGTAGTTCTAGTTTTTCCCCTTTTGGTTTTCTCACATTCATTTTTGCACACGTCATGTTTCTCACAGTTAGTTTTTCTGTCACTCTCTTCTCTTGTTTTGCACCACTTTGTTTTGCCCCTCTCGCACTCTCTTGCCTTTCTTCTCTCTTCTTTGTTCACTTCACCACACCTCTTTCCTGAACTTTCCACACACCTGCTCCACATCACCCTGATTAGTTTGCTCCTGTTAAAACCCTCACAGTTCCACAGCTCGCTGCCCGATTGTTGACTTTGATCACTTTCTCACCTCTCGTCTTGTCCAGTTTGCACTCTAGTATTTTTGACCTTGCTCATGTACTCCGTCCTCCGCCTCGCCGTAGCCCTGAACTCTGCCTGTTTTTTGACTCTGCCTTTGCTCTGCCTGCTATACTCCTTGACACCGTTGGTACGAACCCTGCTTGTTTCTTGACCACGACCCTGCCTGTTCCATGTCTGATACCTCTGCCTGTATGTCTGACTTCATGTGTACCGATCCCACTGCCTGGTCATCAGATAAAGCTATTTATCCTCCACAGTCAACCATGTGTGCGAGTTTGCATTGGTCTCCTACTGCTTCTTGCATCACACCATCACCCAGCCTTGACAGCAGATCGTCTTTGAAGACACCCACGTGCATGTTAGCTTTCACTTTTTGTGCAAGCTCGTTCTTACAGTTTCATAATTGGAAATTGTGAAATATTTATTTTCTGTAGTAAAGGTGTAGGCGGCTAATCCATCATAACTGACTCTTTACCATGGTTTTATTTGGGACATTTTGCAAAATTATGTTGATTAATTCATGTTACAGTTTGTGTCATTACCCTATTTTATGTACCCTCTTCACAGCAGGAATGCTGCATTCTTGTTCTGCTTAGTCTGTATAAAATATATGAACACAGAACATGATGGAGGAGTTGTTCCGCTATTAACCCAGCAATGGAAGCAGTTACAGAGTTGAATAGATGTCTTTGTGTAAAATGGAGCCAGCATGATAGGACAGAATTGTGACATTTTGATGAAGTGTTATATGTGCGACCTTCCACTGGGGGATTTAGAGGAAATAGTTAGCAGCTAATCCACAGGAACCAAGACGCTACTATTGACA
Organism: Thalassophryne amazonica; assembly: GCF_902500255.1. Lineage (NCBI taxonomy): Eukaryota > Metazoa > Chordata > Actinopteri > Batrachoidiformes > Batrachoididae > Thalassophryne > Thalassophryne amazonica. Next base: position 49,924,876 of record NC_047122.1, read on the forward strand.
TGGCTCCAAAGTGGGGTGGCAGCGAGGTCCAGGAGCTCCTTACCTAATGTGAATTGAGTGAATTGAGCATTATGGGACCTGTGTTTTGTTTGGCATAAAGCAGAAAAGGCGGCACAGTGAGGGATCTTCTTAATGGGGGTAGCAGGATCTGCGTTTACAACAGGCTCTTATGGTAGTTACAAATGTGGAACACCCTGGATGAAATCTGCAGTGATCCTCCTCAATGCAACACTTGATGGCCAGCCATAATCACATTTCCAGCTCTCCCATGGAGGCTGAACTGTTGTGTGGGCCGCTGAAGAGGAGGGTACTTGCTGGCCCACCACCACCAGAGGCGCCCTGCCTGAAGTGCGGGCTTCAGGCACGAGAGGGCGCTGCCGTCTCACAGGAACAGCTGGGGTGACAGCTGTCACTCATCAACTATGACAGCTGTCACCAATCACCTGGTCATCACCCACACACACAAAAGCCGGACGACATCTCCACCTCGTCGCCGAGATATCATCTGCCTTCACGGTAAATTCTCAGCCGTTGTTGTGTTGTCGCACGTTACTTGTTTTCGTGTGTGTTGAACTATTTGCAGGTGTCTTGATCGCTACTTTCAGCTGGAGGCTGGGTTCGCAGATGGTGGAGGAGTGACGCACTTCACTCCTCACTCCGAACTTCAATAAGTAGGATTACAGACTCTGCATAAACTGTGTACTTGAGGTGGAGGTGTCTTTCCCACCCGACTAATACAAAAAGAACTTGCTGACTGTTACTGGGTGTGTTTTTCACACACTCATTACTTCTGTCTTCTGCTTCCTGCCAGCAGTACCAGATCTGACAGTCGGAGACGGTGACCACCTGGGGACTCAGGACTTGGCGGCTCCAGTATCCTTCGGGTTCGGTGGCAGTGGAAATCGTGTGGGATCCGGTTCTACTCGGGATGGACGTCTCCTATCCTCGAGCCTACCCACACGTCACTTTGTATATTTTGATTGTGAACCAAATTCTGCATTTGTCTGTATTTCGTTGTGCACATTTCATAACAGTAAAGTGTTGTATTTTTGACTCATCTATTGTCGTTCATTTACACCCCCTGTTGTGGGTCCGTGTCATTACACTTTCCCAACATGAACAATGTAATACTCCTGCGAATGGAGCACACTGTCTGGTCCCCTTAAAGAAGAAAAGAGCTACCACAGCTGTCTGCTAGTTCACAGGAACTGTTAAGTCCCCACTACACAAAAAAGGCATTTCATACAAACAGGGTAACAATACCCAGTCTGCAGCATCTTGGAGTGAATCAAAATAGCTTGTTCTGCAGTTAGGGAATGAACATGTCTGAATAGTCACTTATTGTCTTTGACACAAGTGCTACATGCAAAGAGTAAGGCACAGAAATCTTACCCACTCCATGATCCGGCACATTTCTTGCAGATGGCAAGGAAGTGGTTCCTTTTAATAGGAAGAAACCTCAAGCAGACCAGACTCAGTGGGGCAGCCAGCTGCTGTGGCCATTCTATCAAGAGAGAACAGAAAGCACAGAACAGGATTGACAAAATATGCTTTAATTATAACAGAAAGGTTGCATGTAAGACCACCAAATGTAACTCATTACAGTGGATGGATAATGTGGGTCAGAGTGCCAGAGAGGAAGGTAAAGCCTAAAACATGGTGCTCACGGCTGTAACTACACTGTGTTGTTATCATGCCTGAATATGTTTAGGTTGCGGGCAGTCACACGTGGGACTCTGAGCAACAGAAAGGAGAACATATGTTTGTTTTGGTTTGTTTTCGACCAGTGGACCAGCGTGTGGTTGTTTTCAGACTCAAACTCTTACTACCAGTTCAGCTTCGAGGAGTGTGACTCCGCCTCCTGTGAGTTCCGCTCCAATGAGGGGGAGTGGCCAGAGGCTGTTAGGCTCCTCCTACACTTGCACCATATGTCCAGTTCCGCTCTGGAGGCGGGGCCAACAGCCTGTAAGTACAGGCACAAGTTATACCTCATGAAGCGTGATTGTTTTTTTTTTAATTGTGATTAACAGAAAAGTCGACTTTTTGAACTAGTGGAAGTGTTGTTCACTTTTGCAAGATGCATTCTTTACATGCAAGGCACAGACACACAACAAGATCATGCTGAAACCACAGTGACAAACTTAATCTTACTCAGTGTCATAATCATCATCTGCTTATGTGAGATGCTCATTCATGTGTCAGTGCATCCACCAAAGTAAATATGACACGGTCACTGATATGCACACTCAGTGCCAAAGCAGAGTTTTCTTTTTGCTGCTTCTGTGTGTGATTCCTGCTGAGGCTGCTTCTGAACTCAATCTGTCGCTCAGCAAGGGAGTGGGAGAGAGAAAGAAATACTGATCATAATTGTATAGCACGAGAGACATTATATATCAAGTCGAACAAGTGCACACATCAACACATTAATCTGTGTCAATACTTCTACTTACTACTACATATATATATATATATACACAACCCCTGGCAAAAATTATGGAATCACCGGCCTCGGAGGATGTTCATTCAGTTGTTTAATTTGTAGAAAAAAAGCAGATCACAGACATGACACAAAACTAAAGTCATTTCAAATGGCAACTTTCTGGCTTTAAGAAACACTATAAGAAATCAAGAAAAAAGATTGTGGCAGTCAGTAACGGTTACTTTTTTAGACCAAGCAGAGGAAAAAAATATGGAATCACTCAATTCTGAGGAAAAAATTATGGAATCACCCTGTAAATTTTCATCCCCAAAACTAACACCTGCATCATATCAGATCTGCTCGTTAGTCTGCATCTAAAAAGGAGTGAACACACCTTGGAGAGCTGTTGCACCAAGTGGACTGACATGAATCATGGCTCCAACACGAGAGATGTCAATTGAAACAAAGGAGAGGATTATCAAACTCTTAACAGAGAGTAAATCATCACGCAATGTTGCAAAAGATGTTGGTTGTTCACAGTCAGCTGTGTCTAAACTCTGGACCAAATACAAACACATGGGAAGGTTGTTAAAGGGAACATACTGGTAGACCAAGGAAGACATCAAAGCGTCAAGACAGAAAACTTTAAGCATATAGTCTCAAAAATCGAAAAATGTACAACAAAACAAATGAGGAAGAATGTTTTTCACTGTAGTGTTGGCATATACGAGTACAATCAGGCTGTCTATACTGATGTTACTGATGGCATCCCCTGCACGGTAACCTATAGACTGTATTTTGTTAACATAGATTATTGCCATTTTGAGGTATATAAACAACAGAATGTGAGAAGTAGTGAAGTGGTTGTGTGATAAAAATGGGAATTATGCATTAGATGGTTGACAGCTGTTTCATTAATTTAGATTGCAAGCATCAAGTTTCAGGTCATATCTGGCCCTGGCTTGTGTGTTGGGAAAGTGAAGTACACGGATCCACGACAGGGGGCGTAAAAGAATGGCCAATAGGAAGTCCAAATAAATAACAATTTATTCTGCAAATGTGCACAACAACCAAATATGCTTTTAGTCTGTCAATCAATCTACACAAAGATGACGCGTGGGCAGGCCCGAGGTAGGAGACGCCTATCCAGAGAAGAGCCGGGACCCACGAGGTTCCACCGCCAACGGAGACCTGCAACACACCGGAGCCGCCAAGTCCTGAGTCCCCAGGTGGCCACTGCTTCCAGCTGTCAGATCCGGTACTGCTGGCAGAACAGACACAGGTTAAAGGTGGGTGTGTGTACACCCAGCAAATAGTCAGCAAAATACAGTTTCTTCCTGAGGGAAAAACCTCCACCTCCAAACACAGGAACACAGAGTACGTGCAGTGCCTTATGTATCACTTAAAAACCCTCTGGGGGCCGTCAAGATGGGACACCTATCTGACAGCGGTCCATGGGCAATCTAAGGACCATCTGACCGCAATTCACATATTCTGACAGCATCTAAACAGGATCTGAAATGATCTGATCGCAGTTGATTGAGCTCTGAGATCAGTCGGTCACAGCAAAGCCCCGACATGCTGTGCCACGTTTGTTCACCTCCACTGGACCCCGGCTAGGGAGGGCGAAGGAAATGTTGTTATGTAATAACATGTATGTGGCACTGTGCGCGCGTCAGAGGCTCGGTACAGCGCCCAATAACGCAGCTGAACAGGATGTCACAGCTGTAATGCACATATATTACACGTTCACCTCCTAAGTCTGTAGCAGGTATGATGTGGAAATATTGCCCAGCACATGATGACATAAATAAACATGTAACTCACCTCCGGTACCCCGCGTTCCACTGCGCAGCGCATACAGCTGGTCAAGTCCCTGTCACCCGGCTGCGCTGTGTACTGGCAATGTCGATCAGCTGACAAATGCATAATCCACCTCTGCTATAAATAAATCCCATGTGAAGTGCCGTTCCACAACAATAATCCAACTACAGTTGTGTTAAGATGCGTATCAAGTAAAATGACAACAAAAAGAGTTAGAATAGAGAAAGTCCACTGGCTGCATCTGAATGTCGTACATGTGAGAAATTGGTGCACTGCCAGCACAGTTCAACAGCAGTTAGGAGTCCAGCCGGACAAATAAAATCTAGCAATGCAAGTATATACTGATCAAACACCTAAAGGGATTTTTCACCGGACTAACAGCAGGCGTTCACTGCTGTCAACCTGTTTGTGCGGTCTCTGGATGGACAACTCCTGCGCACGAGGCGTGGCTGGTACAGCGTTTATGAACACACATACATACAGCTGAGAGTACATTTTGGCCACACACTCGCACACTGCTTTGATCACCTGTTCTACACACAAAGGCACACACGCGTGCTTGCGCAGGGGCTGGTTCAGCCATTGAGAACCCCGTGCAGCTGAGTGGACACACACTCATCACTTGGATCACCTGTTTACGCACGTACACGCGTGCGCTACATCATGTGAGACACACACTGATGAGAGGTCAGTTTAGTGCTGGGAATGTGAGGACGAGCAGAGATTTCATTGCGTGGGTGAGTGAGTGAGTGACAGCTCCAATGTCGGTGCCGTCTGACAGCAGTCTGTGTCATCTGACTGTCTGAATATGTTTGGGCTGCATCCTGCAGGTGTGCACGAGGCAGTTCGGATGCGTTCTGACACTGGTGACCACGCCTCTTTTCCTCCTGACTGCGTCAGATTATGGCAATATTTGCCGTGTCAGGCATGGTTCCTCCACATTCTTGCTATGTGTGACGGGGTCTTTAGTCTTTCGAGAAGTAGCAAGTAAATTTAATCTATCAAGTAATATTAGTATTTTTGCCTTCAGAAATTCCTGAAATAATCATTCAGTTTTCAAAATTATTAATGATATATTTTCTTTCAGTCTGCTTCATCAAAATACTCTGAGGTTACATATTTTGCCGCAATGAATGCTCCGATTAGTGGTAAAATGTGTGTACCCTGACTTGGAACGAACACACCTGACAAGCCAGTAGCTTCTTGAAGTGTCAGCTTTGCTTATCTTCATCACTGGTGGCAGCCAGGAGGAAACGTGACCCTGATTTCCCCGATTTCTCAGTGGAATCGCAGCCAATGCCAGGGTTTCTCCTCCCACTGGGGCCAAATGTGCTATAAATACTCAGTAAAAGCACTTTGGGCCAAGGATTCACTCAGCAGCTTGTGTCATGTTACCTTTTGTTACATTATGTGGAATAGCTGTGCATTCTTTTATTGAAATCTACCCAGCTGATTAACATAATCTGATACTTTAATGAAATGACAACAAATCAATGAGTGTATATCGTGTAATTCAAAACAAAGTATGCGTAATATAATGTTCGAGTGAGGCCACGGGGAATGAATGAATGAACATGGTAAACTATGAGGACATGTCATAGGCACATGATATATGATGCAGAAGTCATCATTCTGTTTTTTGCTGAGGTGAGGGTAACTTAATTGAGGTGAATAAAAAAAAGTTCTTTCCATCTCTTTGTCATCCGTGTTTGTGTGCATGAGCGTCTGGTGAGGTGTAGATAACTAAGTAGTGTAAAGATATGGCTTTTCTGTGCTGACTGGTTCTCTGTAGACACAAACTGCCAGCTATGCTTCATGGCACACACACACAATCACAAACATGCACACATTAATTTACTTACTGCTTGATAATATTATTCAACATTCAAATACTAATGGAGAGATCTTAAATCAGTGTTGCTGGCACGTCTCATGTGTTGATGTTGAGTCAAAAACTTCATCACCTTTGGTTTTGTTCTCTTTTGGGTTATTTTAACTTCCCTGATAATGTGACATAATCCTTTTCATTGTTGCTTTGATGCTCACCAACAACCGATAAATGAACTGGAGCTATTCTCTTGCACAGACTCATCTATTGCCTTTGGATCCACCCTGCAGCAATCTCACCTTGGAGAATCCTGTCTAACATTGTTCTGTGTTGTGACTTGCTCTGGTGTTGAATTAATCTTCTTTTAAAGCTGTGAAATGACAGGAGCAGAGAGCCCTGCTTTACGTGACACTTGAATGGCTTTTTAACTTTTAAAACACAGCCATTGCACTTAAAATGTAAAGCCCCATTGTCATGTTCACGTGTAGGGCTGCAGCTATCGATTATTTTAGTAATCAAGTATTCTATCGATTATTCTGGCGATTAATCGAGTAATCGTATAAAAAGTACTTTCGCGTTTTTAAACATCAATAGTCCAGGTCTCTCCCTAAGCAAAGGCACAGTGTCGCTGTGCCAAAGTCTTGACATTTTGCTGAAATGGCGATGGGAACTTGTAAAATGTAACCATTTTGAGTTTTTTATTATTTTTAAAGGCTGGTGGACTGGGTCCCTACGTGATTTTTTTTATCCCTCTTCCCCTGCAATTCAGCAGATGCATTTCAGTTGGAGGTTGAACATGTAAATCTTGCAGTCACTTATTTTTAAAGTTACCATGTTTGTGAAGCATTGTGTGTTGCCCCAAAAACGAAAAATTAAAAAGTGAAACACTCAGTGCGAGTCTGAGCAAAACAGACATCAGCCGGCTTTGACTTTGGGTACCCGGTCGTCGGGTCAGTGGTCATGCACCACGTCGAGCAGACCGTGTGTTTCTTAAAAATTGACAAACACACTGCTTCCACTTTAAATGCACAGTAAGTCTATTTCAGATGATCACTGTGGACCCTCTTTCTCTTAAAAAATTATTTTACTCTGTGTCGCATTGGAAAGCAGTAGCTTTAAGGGCTAAATTATTAGCTGTGACACGGCCTGAGCGCATGCTCTAGTCTTCTTCTGTTGTTTTTCTGGGGACGTTACAGTGCCACACACAGGCCTGGCATATGTACTACAACGTTAAACAAAGCTTTGCAGCACACAATTTGCCTCGATCATTTTTTGTAATTGAATTATGCGAGTTATTCGAGTAATCGTTTCAGCCCTACAGATATGCATCTGTGACAACCCACTCTGTGAAGAGCACAGTCACGGGCAGATGAGAACTAGCGTGTGATTTGATGATGTAATGTGCTGGACTTGTACAGCCACTTGCACAAATTTTGGCTCTGCACTGCCGTGCAGTTCGTTGTGCTAATGTGTGCCACTACATGGTACGCTTGAAAAGCCACCTTGACACCTGCATGAATTTGATCCCCGCACTGGCATGCAATCATGCATGTCAGTGAGTAAACTCATTGTAAACTGTTGTACACTGTACGTAAACTGTGCGAGGCCCTGCTTGCAATGACACGCTAGTTCAGACAAGTGGAAGGAAATTCATGCATGCCAGAAATTTGGAACATTTCAATATTTTCTTTGCGCACTGGCACACAGCCGCGCACAGTTCACAGACAGTTTTTACAACAAGCTTACTCAATGGCAGGCTAAATTGCGTGCCAGTGCAGGGATCAAATTTGCGCAACTGTCAAGGCACATCTGCAAAAGCAAATGTAACACAACCGTCATATATATCACAACCTTGGTACTTACGGTGAATGCAAAGTGTGGGCAACAATGTTACAGGCTCTGCAGAAATTAAAGGGATTACAGTATTTCAGAGTTCAAAACAGAAAAATATAGTTTTCAAACATCTTGATAATCTCACCACAGTTAAAAACAAGACTGTGGCATAATGATGGAATATCCCTGTTCATTACAGCCATGTTTCTGGATCTTCTAAGGTTTTCCAAGGTATGGATAAGGTTTCAATCCTTCCGGGATTCATCTCAGTAAAGGGAGAACGTGCTGATCACGTTGGGTTAAAGATCGATCCCAAAAGAAAATTCTGATGATGTTAATTGAATATAACCTGACCTTTAAGGTGTGTTATTTCAAATTTTCTTGAAACTCATATTTTCTCCAGCCTTTTGCTGTACTTTTTTAGTGTGAAGTTGCACAAAACCTTTGAAGAAAAATGTTGGGAAAAAACAACAAAAGTCAATTTGTCTTTTATTTGTTTAATTCGTTTCTTTTAATGGGCTGTTGCAGTTGTTTAATATCTGGTTGTATTTTACTGGTTCACACCTCACCCTGCCACATTCTCCATGTAATGTGGAGTCAGGCAGGGCACCCAGCGTAAAACTTGTGCCAAATCAACATGCAGACCACCTTGGATCTGCTGTGGTGACCCCAAGTGAAAACAAGGGAGCACCTGAAGGGACAACAATACATTTAATCAGATTTGTACAGTAATTAAAGTGATCGTGTGATGTACCGGGCAGTACATCTACAAGGAAATTAATTTTTTTTAAATGTTTTGTTCATGTTTATATTTTTGTTATGTAGTTTGATGTATTAGTTTCTTAAATGAAATAAAAATTAATGTCATGTAATTTTTGTTGCAATTGGAATGTTTGGACATTTCAAATTATGTTATTTCAACCCGCTAATGGAGAAGAAAAACCATCACATCATGTCAAAGTTTTGAGGAGCTGAATACGTTTGTACAGTACTGTATGTGACTGTATTTGCCATTTAAACTGCTTTTTTATGTACAACGTGCATGATTTTTTAAGAAAACTACCATGTAGATCCACAGGCTCTATATTGGGTAGTGTTTATAAAATAGGTAGCTGACATTTCTCAAAGGTGGTAATAAATTGTGCAAAACTTATATAATGAGTTGGAATAGCATGTGTTTTTGCGACCTTAGACCTCAATAGTTTTTAGAAGAACTCAACCTTTTTTTTTCCTGTTAATTATGTATTTTTTAATGTTAATGTACTATCTTAATATATTATACGTTGTTTAGGTTCTTGTTATCATATGCATGATTATTCTTATTATTATTATTATTATTATCATTATTATTATTTTATTTTTACTTCAATTTTGTCATTTGATTTTAAATAGACCACATGGAAATAAGTGTTTTCACTTTCTTGTGTCATCCATGTATTTTTTATGTATTTACAATTATATTATGTACTTACATTGAACTTGCTAAATAAAATCACACACTCACTCACTCACTCACTCACTCACTCACTCACTCATCACTCACTCACTCACTCACTCACTCACTCACTCACTCACTCACTCACTCACTCACTCACTCACTCACTCACTCACTCACACTTTTAATATAAAGATGATTTACTGCTCCCTGTTGGAATGGCGTGTTAGTCCAGAATGTAATTAGCAACATTAACTAATATCAGTAGTTTCTCCAAAAATATTAGTCCTATCAGTGTTCTATTTTGGCAGAGTTCATCCTTGACCCAAAATACATAAATATACTAAACAGATGTCAGCTGTGCTCTGTTTGTCCATGATGCACACATGCACAGAAATGTTTTTGTTTCTTCTGCATTCTGCCGCAAGCAGGTGCTTCTATTTTTAGACAAAACAGAGATGGTGGCAAAAGACATCAAATGCAATACACATTTCACTCATGTACGAGCAACATGACACGTAACTCAATCATGGTAACAGCAACATGACACTTAACTAAACTGACTAAACCAATTAAACTACAAAACACAATAAATCAATAACACTAACAACACTGTTAAACTAACACAAACCACAATAACACATTTAAAACCCCCAAGCCCTGAACTCCCATGGTGCATTGCAGCACAACATCCATTGTTACTGGTTAGCTAAAACCGCTAATTTCTCACAAAATATTTGTCCTTTCAACGTTCTGTTTTCGCAGCATTCATTCTTGACCCAAAATACATAAGCATACAAACAGCAAATGTCATCTCTCCCTGGTTTCTGCATGATCGAGTCGTACACACATACACACACAGAGGGCACTTGGCTATTATAATATAGATAATGCTGATCAGTTCATTATTCACTGATTATTATCTACTGCTTGTTTTCTCTATGGAATCATGCAGAGTCACATTGTAAACTTTCCAGCTCTATAATTTTAAGTCTGAGTAGGAAGTTATTGGTATTCCAAGATAAAGTATACACTACTTTTTTGGGGGTAATAGCTACTAAGCACAGTGAGGGTGACTGGTTAAAAAGTAGTGCAGGTTGTCCATTAACTGGTGATTCGATTCATGACTGCCCATGCTGTGTGTGTAGAAGTGTCCTTGCACAAGACACTGAACTCCAAATTGCTCTTCGTCCCAAACTAGATAAAAAGTGGAAGGTTTAGCATCTGGAAGGACATTTGACTATAAAACCCTGAGCCGCAGCCATACTGCACATCGACTCCACACACACAACACACACACACACACACACACACCACACACACACCACACACACACACACACACACACACACACACACCACACACACACACACACATACACACATGAATGGGCAAAGATGCAGAGAAATAAGATGGCCCATGCAAATATTGTTTCTGAATGTATCAGTCATTTGATGTTGGAAAAGCAACTGCTTACACAGACAAAACGCTATGTTTTGCTGAATCAATTCTTGACATTACAGATGGTTAAAAATTGAACTAACAACGACAGGCCACACTTCATGAGTGCATACCTGTTGGCATAATCATTACTGAGCATTATTTCTTCTCTTAATCAACAGAGATGGGCAGTCAGAATTCTTTACTGATATCAGAGCTTTGCGTAGTCAAAAGGCAAAAATACTAAAGAAAGAAATGTAATGTAAAATTCACAAGACAGATTTGGATCCAACTAAAACTTTTTCCACTCATTCCTGACGCAAAGGTTATTGTTCCACAAAATTACATCATAATTGGTATGCCACTCTGAGTTGTAGTGTCCACAACCAGACTGAATGGCAAAGAGATAGGGGTGATCTCAGAAGATCCACTCTCCTCTGTCAGCTGGCTGAGGTAAGAGTGCAAGACAAGCAAAAAATCACAATTTATACCATGACAGTATTGTCATACATGAAGTAGTAGATGTTAAACTCGTGACTTAAGAATTTTAGAAGTTAATCATTTCTACAAATTAAGGCTAGAATCTGCTCTCTAACCTCAGTGCTTATTAAGATTCAGTGAGTGGTGAATTTCATTGTGGAAAAGACATTTTTCTGGTCACTTTTGGAAAAATGACAAAAGGATTGCATTAGAAATTGAGGTCTGAGTGGGCAATCAGGTCACAACATCTGTAACCTTAGTGGTTAATTGTGGGACTTTTTGGTCATTTCTATGGTAACACTTCAGTTTCTGACAGTGTTCCAATATAGTCCATAGAAGTTTGCACTTTGCTAGAACACTAAATTAAAATGGTGCAGCCAGCAGCTGTTATAATAATGTATTAACCCATTATCAATATTTATCTGCCTGTCTAAGAAAAGTCTTAATCAGTAGCCTGTAAACATTTTAAGAAAGAGGTCACATGTGCCATATAGGTGTAGATTTCTTATAAAGTGCGTTGAGTGTGTCCTCTTAGCTTTAGCTGCTTTGACGTATCCATTTTGACTTTCTCGTATAACAAATCCATCGAGGAGTCGAAGAGCTTAGTGCAAATGTGTGTGAGTGATTTGCCAAGCATGCTGCGTTACTATCTCCTCACCGTGTTTAGCAATCTATCTGAGCGTAATCCCATTTCTCGCCGATTAACGACCTCGCCTCTGCTGCTCTTCGTGTATTACACACTTTGAATTCATTGCACAGATAAGCGTGTCAGCATGTGCTCCCTCTTTATGGCTCCCATTTCTCCTTTCTCCTCTACTTTCTCTCTACACTCCTGTCACTCGTTACGGCCTGCGGTGCACTGCTAGCAGTGAGCTGTGCAATGTGAAATGTGAATTTTTTTTTGTGAGAAAGAAATTGAAGTGCAGACAAAAAGAGGACTAACGGGGGAAACGGCCAGCGATGCTTTGTCTTTGATATAGTGTGAATGAACATCTCGCATGCTTACTGTAGAGTGAGGCGAGATGATGGTAGATTAAAAAAAAAAAAAGAGAAAAGACCTATTGTGAGATCTGTGTTCACTATCAAGAAGATAAAGTGATGGAGAGATAAGATGGTTGTGAACAAGATGAAAGATAGAGAAAACAGATGGAGATAACGAAGTCACAGCTTGTTTAGTCTCTGCTGTTCTTTATCTTCAAGTCCAAAACATTTCATCTTTATGTGTGCGAGTAATGCACTTTGACTGACAACTAGGTCAAGTTGAGGCCAGCTGTGATTTAACGGGGGTCACTGTTTTTGAATGAGGTGTCTGCATGTTTATGGTGGCTGCATGTATGACAGTACATCAGTCTATTGACGATTGCTCTAATCATCCTGTTTTTTTTTTACTTTTCTTGTGCCTCAAAGCTGTGCATTTGTTTCTCACTCAGTTTGTCTTTCTCACTTTTTCCTCAGTTGCAGTTATAAAATGCTCTGTCTGTTTCTCACTGCCTCCTCTCTGCTCCTTCCTGTCTGTCGCCATCTGTTATGTCCCCTGTCATATATTCATTGACTGTTAAAATTGCTATAACCCATAGGCACTTTGTACTTGTGTTCTGGACTTGCTTTGGCACTTTTCATTGGTTGCATCATTTGATATCTGTGTCTGTTTCATGTTTTATCCTCAGCTCTGATTCCAGGCATAGAGCACTCATTTCTGAGGGCATCCAATGGGAATCAAACCCATGACTTTACCAGTGTTCCTGCTTCACTTTGTGAGCTCATAGCACAGTTGCTCTGCTATTGCATGAAGCTTGAATGCAGTTCACCCTCTCATCTTTAGATTTTAATAAACAACAGGGTTACCATCCAGTTGTAGTTAGATAGTATTTTCTTTAACAAGGAGGCACCAGTATGTTATTTTGAAAGCTATGTGTAATTTTTTTTCTCACCAATGATAGCGGGGCAATGCTGTATTTTTCAAAGACATCACGCAATACATTTGGAAAAGTCATTGATATTTAATTGTCAATAAGAAGAAAAGATTAGAAAGATGTAACAATATCATTTTATATGAAGGAAAGATGCTGGAGACACAGGCAGTGTCAAAAAGAAGTGCCTGATTTTTGAACTCTGACCACAGACTTTTTATAAGCTCCCTAAAGATTCATATTAAGTTCATCAGACTGCTTTCTGCTCAGTGTTTGAGACAATCTGGTTGGACATCAAGATCAGTGTTTTGCATGAGGTTGCATGGCTTCTGGGTGGAGGACTTGCAAACATGGGCATAAAAAATTACCTGAATGGAATGTGAGAGTAGATGACAAGCCTTGAAATCTGCCAGGGATTGGATTGGTGTCACAACAGGAGGTGTTGTATCCAATAGGCCACTCTGAATATCATACAGAGGAGTCATAGGGTACAGGTTGGAGGCAATTCTGGCTGTATAAGGACTTGAAAATGTGGGCTGTGGTGCCACTGACAGTGGACGAGGGTTCGAATAATCTGCAAGAAAGCGACACACCACCTGTGGTCTAGTGACTGTCGGTACTTCGGCCTGCTTGCAGAGGAATCAAAGCATTGTTTCAAACCTATAGCTCAATCCACCACAGTCTTGGCAAGTGACAGTATGGTCCCCACCGATGACTTGATGGGTTGGCTTCTTTGAGTAGTTGTACAAGGCTGGACATCTCCAGACCAAGGTTCTGGTAACAGATCCACCAGTTAGCTACAAACCACTGAACTTCACTCAGGGTGCAAAGATGGTAAAAAAGGATCTTTGCTATCAGGGCTGAAATTATTAATGTGTGAGGAGAGCCTGTTCTCCTGTCATTGCAAACAGTCTGCTTCCATTTGGGAGACCATTATCATTCCAACAGACTGGAAGGGCAGGTTGCCCCTCTCTGGTAAGGAACAGGTTATTGCCTGGACTGCAGTAACTACATGGGTATTAAGCTACTCCCTGTGCCAGGCAAGGCGCATTCTCAATAAGATTCAGTCCCACCTGCTTGACATTCAGCAACTAGCACAGTCAAAAATTTACATTTGACTGCATCCTCTGGGGAGCCCAGTCTCAAGCGTTTTCTTTTTTTCATGCACCCATCACAAAATTAGTCACATTTTCATGATGCGTTTTTTAATTTGACTAATTTTGTGCACCCGGCATCACAAACCATAGATTAATTTATTTGGGTTGCTCTGGGAGTAAGTGCTCTGGCTCTTGCTGTGTTCAGTGCTTGCATGGACTAAGTTTGGGTAGGAACTTTGTTGCTGGACTAAGGGTTACTGGCCTTGACTTTGTAGACAATCCTGTGACTGTTGAATTAATATCTGATCTAAATGCAGCACTTGAGAAGCTGAGATCCAAGTCTTCAGGGTCCTGGTGTGTCCCGTCTTACTGTATGGTTGTGAGACTTGGGAATTCTTTGGTAGTAGGACTCACCAAAGAATCCTTGGGTTCCACTGGAATGACTGTATCAAATGATTGGTTACTTACAGAAAATTGAATGAGACTTACTACTCACATTGTGAGGGTACTTCTATGATACTGCAGCCTTGTAGACCACTTCTTTGAGTATGATGCAGTGCATAGGTGCCTCAGTGCTGAAGACCCCAACAACTGGAGAAGGCCAAGGTGTTACCCACATACCTGACTGCAGCAGATCGGTGGCTACTTTAAAGAGGTGGAGGCTGACCAGCTGTCTGCCTGGGTGGTTGCCAGTTGTGACCCAGGGTAGTTCCATAGTGTTGTGTATACTGCAGTGGGTGGCACCAGTACATGTGCCCCAGACCTGACCTGATCTGATGTGAAAAAGAATGTCTTTGGCATTCTTCTGTGTCATCTTTGTGGAATGTAAGCCCATGATGATCGGAGATCGGATATCCTCCTGGTGTCTAGACACTGGTGGAAGTGAGGACTAGAATGTGTGAAGTGGAAAGTCTCAGACAAATTTCACAGCTAGAGGTGGTGAAGGAGAGGTGGCGGGTGTACAACAGCTGACTCTGAAAGAGTAAACGATGATTCAGATGGATATTTAAAAAGTAGCATACAGCAACTGACTGGTTTGTGAGGAGAGAGCAAAAAAGAGATTATAAATAATGAGGAAGTTGTAATGAGAATTTGTGGCAGCATGAGAAAAATGAAAATGAACTCAAACCACAGTGTGTTCAGAAAAGCTGGAAAACACCAGTGAGTTAAATGAAGAATATCTCATTTTTGCTCAAACCTTCGTTTTAAAATATTATCATATTTTTGATGAATCTGTTTATTTTTTTATGAAATGCTTTATGGAATGCTAATTAATGTCTTTAATTTACTTGTTTTGTTTATTTTAAAGGGGAAACAAATAAAAACAGGAAATCATAATCATTTGGCATTTTTCTTTGATAAAATGCTTTATCAATTATCAGAATAGTTAGTGATTATTTTCTGTCACTTGACTGATGGTTTCAGCAGTTGTTGCTTCTGAGCTTCCTGCATCCAGAAAGTGTTCACAGCGCTTCATTTTTTCCACATCTTATGTTACAGTCGTATTCCAAAATGGAGTAAATTTATTTTTCTCCTTCAAAATTCTATTCCAACACCCCATAATGACAGCATGAAAAAAGTTTTTTGGGGGGATGGGGAACGTCGGTGCACAGCCATTTTCAGATCTCTCCAGAGATGTTCAATTTGTTTCAGGTCTGGATTCTGCTTGAGGCACTCAAGGACATTTACAGAGTTGTCCTCAAGCCACCCCTTTGATATCTTGGCTGTGTGCTTAGGGCCATTGACCCACTGAAAGGTGAACTGTCGCCCCAGTCTGAGGTCAAGAGCGCTCTGGAGCAGGTTTTCATCTAGGGTGTCTCTGTACATTCCTGCATTCATCTTTCCCTCAGTCCTTACTAGTCTCCCAGTTCCTGCTGCTGAAAAACATCTCCACAGCATGATGCTGCCACCACCATGCTTCACTGTAGGGATGGTGCCTGGTTTCCTCCAAACATGACGCTTGGCATTCACACCAAAGAGTTCAATCTAATCAGACAAGAGAATTTTGTTTGTCATGGTCTGAGAGTCCTTCAGGTGGCTTTTGGCAAACTCCAGATGGGCTGCCATGCACCTTTTACTAAGGAGTGGCTTCCGTCTGGCCACTCTACCATACAGATCTGATTGGTAGATTGCTGCAGACATTATTGTCCTATTGGAAGGTTCATCTCTCTCCACAAAGGAATGCCGGAACTCTAACAGAGTGACCATTGGGTTCTTGGTCACCTCACTGACTAAGGCCCTTCTCCCCTGATCGCTCAGTTTAGACAGGTGTCCAGCTCTAGGAAGAGTCCTGGTGGATCTGAACTTCTTCCAGGTCACTGTGATGGAGGTCACTGTGCTCATTGGGACCTTCAAAGCAACATAAATGTTCTATACCCTTCCCCAGATTTGTGCCTCCAGACAATCCTGTCTCAGAGGTCTACAGACAATTCCTTTGACTTCATGCTTGGTTTGTGCTCTGACATGTACTGTCAACTGTGGGACCTTATATGTAGACAGGTGTGTGTCTTTCCAAATCATGTCCAATCAACTGAATTTACCCCAGGTGGACTCCAATTAAGCTGTAGAAACATCTCAAAGATGATCAGTGGAAACAGCATGCACCTGAGCTCAGTTCTGAGCTTCATTGCAAAGACTGTGAATACTTATGTACATGTGATTTCTTTTTTTAATTTTGAATAAAATTGCAAAAATCTTAAAAAAAAAAAAAAAAAAACCTTTTTCACATTGCCATTATGGGATATTGTTTGTAGAATTTTGAGGGGAAAAAAAGGTGATCTGAAAATCAACTTGATTTTATTTTCCTTTTGTTCGATTTGGGTTTTTTTTAAACCCAAAGTACCACACAATTTAAAAGTCATTTTGCTATAGGTTAAAGAGCTAACAAATCAATTATGAACAATCTGAGTACAAAATATGGACTTTTGAAAATGAGAAAAAGATATCACACTTTTAAGAAAAAACTTTACTTTTAGCAGCAGAGCAGCAACCAAGATAAGGCTTTAGATTACATCACAGAATTAGTTCTCCACAGCGGTGTCACTGTGGTAAGTTTACTTGTGGTTATCAGAGATTTTATAGCTGGGAAATGGAACTCATAATTACACTTTTATTACTGCTGTTTTACTTTAGTTGTGAGCTGTGCTGCAGAGATTTTGCAGATTTCTTTATTATTAAACCATTTAGGGTGTGAATACATGACATCATTAGTTGAGTTTAGAAAAAGTGTTTAACTGCTGTGGTGTGCATTAGAAAACTAAATGGCAATACTGTGTGTCAGATGCTGACTAATGATTTTGGCATGGAAAAACTGGTATTTTTTCATCTCTTGTTTGTTCCCTATGTTTACTGTGCACGTGCTGGCTCTGACGGCTTGTGTGTATTTTGTTTCAACAGCAATCACCTGACACAATCCCTGGACCGAGCAGCGGACCCTCTGTACACAAGGTATTATATAAACACACGACCACTTATGATGTCATCATTCAAGTGTATCTGTAATGCAAAAGTTTGTTTAACCCCAATACAGGTGACATTGCCTTGAGCGTTTTCTAAGCAAGTTGCAACAACCACACACACACACACAACACACACACACACACACACACACACACACACACACACACACACACACACACCACACACACACACACACACACACACACACACACACACACAGGCAATATGCCATGTTGTGACATCAGTTTCATATAAAATACTGGATTCAAAATAATCTACACTTGGAATTACTGGAATTTGGCTGCTGAAAATGATTTTGACCTAAAAGTATTTTCTTTTTAAAAACAGGATTTGGTCTTCAGAAAGTATTTTCTAAAAACAAGTCTTTAAAAAAAAGGTGTGGGGTAGGATGATGTTATCTTATATTTGGACATATAATGTTTTCAGGTGCTTGTGTGTCCAGATGTTTTCTTCAGAATTCTTTAAATTTTTGTTGCAGCTATCCTTAAAAAAGAAAATGTTTTTAGATCTGCAAGAAAGAACTTGTTTCTGTATCCTTTGCTTTAAAACAGGAATGGATTGTTTGTTATGCCCCTGCATTTTGAGAATTATCCATCTCTCTCCAGGGTTTGCTATTATGCCACCAACATCGGCAAAATACACAGTTTTTACAAAATAAGCTTGTTTTTTCAATGGGCACCACTCCATATTAATGCAAACTCTGTAAAGCCTTCAAAGAAAGCAGAAATATCAGCAAATACTACATACTTTACTTGATCTTACAACATAAGCATGTATCTTCCAATGTGACTGAGTCATGCAGTTTGTCTGTTTGGAAATGAGCCAACATACATGCTAACACTATAAATAGTGTGAGCGAGACTACAGTAATTGGTCAAAAGTGTAGCTTCAGTCTAGAAAAGAGAACATGACAAACTGCAATATCTATATAACATACAGTAAAGGGAAAGCTGACCCTGACCATGAGGCAGGAGGACTGCGTGCCTAACCTGGTGCCTTTTTGCAGCTGTTTTATGATTGCTCAGCACACGAAACACGTTACACACACATACAGCTGTTGACAAAAACACTGTACTTTATGTACATAAGCTAAACTACGAAATTTAAGTTCATACAGCCAAAGTGTTTGACCATTTTAATAGCAACATACAGAGAGACAGTGAGACAGAACCTGACTGCACAACATTCCAGCAGTTAGTCCAGTGATTGCACAATCCAAGGTGAGGCACAGCTGGCTGCTGCCTCAAAGCACATCTCTTCTCAGTATTTCAACGTCAAATGTGAAAATTCAGGAATTTTGTATAAAAAATAATCTAAAACTGGTGAAGTTAAATGGAAAATAACTTTATAGTACAAATCACTGGATAAATATAACCGTTACATTTTTTTTTTTAATTTTACATTTTTTCTTTCCATGATGGCTGGTGAGGCACAGCCTCACATGCCTCCCCTGACCGCACGTCACCGTGTGTGTCCACACACCACCTCTGTGTTGTAATTTTTGCTACATGTTGTTTTGCGTGTATAAATTTGTACTCCACCAGCTTTAATGAAGCTTTGTAACCTTCTGCCAAAAATTTGTGTGTGTCATGTCTCAGTCTTGTTCCCAGAGTTTTCCTTGTGCTGGTCGAGCTGTGAGGAATGCTTTCCTCTCTCATGGGCCCTACCCAGCGAAAGACAAGATACACCTGGCCAGAATCATACGGTACGTCTGCCTGTCTGTATGTATGTGTGCACTACTAAATTATTTATGCAATTCATTAATGGCAATTCAAGATAGAATATATGTACTGCAATAAGCAATATAGTGAACATAAGGATATATATATAGAGAACATGCCCATGCATACAAAATAACATGTACATTTGAATACAAGTACTCTCATCCCGTTCCCATCCCATCTCATCCGTCACATGTACACACGTGTTTATACAAGGAGTTTGTCCTGGGGCAAAGCAGACTGAATGCGATTCAGCGGAAAAGGCTTAGAGAGTACTAATGAAAAATCAATAGATATTGATTAAATAAAGAAGACAAGCTTTCTGCCAACGAAGACGTGTGTGTGTATATGTGTGTTTGTGTGCGCGTGTGTGTACACACATATTCAGTCAATTTGCAGCTGTACTTGTGTGCTGAAATGTGTGTGTTTTAACAGCCGTAGCTATGTGGGCGTGGAGCTGGTGCAGTGGCTGTGTGAGCAGTGCATGTATGTGCGCTGTCGGACCACTGCTGTGCGCGTCTGGCAGGTGCTGCTGGAGCTGGGAGTCCTGCTGTCTGGTAAAACTAATCACACCGGCATTCACACTCATGTAACATTCTCATGTCCAGAGGTTTCGCTGCATTTCACCTTGTGATTTTTTTATATTTCTAAAGAAACAGTTGATAATCTCGTTCACATGTTAATATCAGTAGGCAACTGTTTTTTTTTTTGCATTGATGAAATAAGCTATTTTATGATTATTTGCCTATGCAAATTATCTGTGATGAACTAACTCCATTTAAATAGTTTTTAAAAAGTCTTAGATTTTATGATTTTTCGCAGCTGGTCTGCTCTGTGTCAGCCTGATCCCGTCAGATCTCAGAAGCTAAGCATAGCAGGATCTGGTTAGTACTTGGATGGGAGACCTCTTTGGAACACCAGCGGCTGTGTGTGTTTCTCCAAGTAAAACTGGAGTTGCGTCAGGAAGGGCATCCGGCATAAAACTTGTGCCAATTACCAGTGCAGATCTGGCTGTATCCGCTGTGGTGACCCTGAACAGAACCGGGAGCAGCCGAATGGAAAACGAATTTAGGTTTTATGATTTTTTTTTTTTAACTTAAAAAAGATCAGATAAGACCACTTGCTTCTTTGCTGTTGGTTGGGTTGGTCATGATCACCATTGGAACTGACAGGTGCCTTAAGGCTGTTCATGTTATGTAGTGAAAAAATAAAAGTTGTGAGAGACTTCGGACCACATGTTGTTTTTGTTTCACTTGGGGTTTTATAGGTGAAGACCAAATTTGAACTCAATCAGATAAGATTTAGAGGTCCCCCAGAGTGACACATTTTCCTCTCCCTCCACTGGCAACGTCACCTTAACGGGAGATGACTCTGATGCCATTATTTTTCCTTTACAGGTACATGTGATGGCTTCTAATCGCAAAAAGTGGTGGTTGATTGGTCACCCAGAGTGTTGGGAGAGTGTAGTGACACGGACCCACAACAGGGGGCGTAAATGAACGGACAATGAAAGAGTCGAATATGAACACTTTACTGTTGTGAATGAGCACAACCACAATACAGAGGAATACAGAATTTTGCAAACAGTCAATCCACAAAGGTGACGTGTGGGCAGGCTCAAGGATAGAAGACGTCTGTCCTGAGAAGAACCAGAACCACACGATTTCCTCCGCCACCAAACCTGGAGAATACTGGAGCCGCCAAGTCCCGAGTCCCCAGGTGGCCACCGTCTCCGAATGTCAGATCTGGTACTGCTGGCGAGGAGCAGAAACAATAAGATCTGGGTGTGTGCACACCCAGTAGCAACAATGGTGGAGAGTCCACCTCCACCTCTCACACACACTCGTGCAGCTCCTGTCTCAAACACTTATCTGGCTGGGGTGTGAAGCGAAGCCGTCGCTGATTACGCCAATCTCCCAGATAAGGCACTCCACAGGAAAACAGCTGTAAAACGAGTTCAGACTAAGACACAGTTAGTTTTAAGGCTGAGAATATTACCTTCACAGGTCGATGATATCTCGGCAACGAGGTGGAGATGACGTCCGGTTTTTATGGAGTGGTATGATGAAGTGTAGATGGGTGACAGCTGTCATGAGATAATGAGTGACAGCTGTCACCCCCGGCTGTGTCCGTGGCGGCAGCGCCCTCTCATGCCTGAAGCCCGCACTTCAGGCAGGGCGCCCTCTGGTGGTGGGCCAGCAGTACCTCCTCTTCTGGCGGCCCACACAACACAGAGTAGAACATTACTGGAAGTC
The DNA here is from genome assembly GCF_902500255.1 of Thalassophryne amazonica. Lineage (NCBI taxonomy): Eukaryota > Metazoa > Chordata > Actinopteri > Batrachoidiformes > Batrachoididae > Thalassophryne > Thalassophryne amazonica. The sequence goes on from NC_047122.1 coordinate 49,946,598, forward strand.
ATCTCCCCTTTTTGCTTGTTTGGGGAAAATTGTTGCTTTGTGGGGGACCCCTAAACCATGTCCCATTACAATGAAATTTGGCACAGATCTTTTATTTTATTAGTGGAACGAGAATAACATGTGGTCCAAAAGATTTTGTAACATTTGACATTGTCTAAGGTGCCTTGGTGCTTGGTTCCATCATCTCTGTTTGGCATGTTGGGCATTTCTCTGTCAAACATTTTTGATTTTATCTCACCTCGACCGAAGGTCCAGTGAGCAAATGTCATGGGTCGCTCGTCCATTCATTTTTGCAGCAACTGAGCTGAAATTTGCTACATGGGTAGCAATCAGCAAGCCTAAAAACATATCCTACAGGTTTTGCAAAATTCTCAATTTTGACCTTGATGTCACCCCTGGACAGTGATCATGCACACTTGTCCAGTTGTCACTTAAACATCTTCTCAGAAACCACTGAACAAGTGAAGCTGACACTTGGTGTGCATGTTCCTACCCATGAGGACATCAAAGTTTGTTCGAGGTGTTCCGATCCGATGTCAAATATGGCCACCGTGGCAGCCATCTTGAAAATCTCATGTAGAGGCATTTGTCAGCTGTTTATGCGGCAGCTGAGCTGAAATTTGTTACATGGTAGCAGTCAGTAAGTCTAAAATCATACCCACCCAGGTTTTGATCTCAGGTTATGGTCTGACTTATAATATGGCTGCCATGGTGGCCATGTTGAAAATGCCACCTAGAGCCATTGATCAGCAGTTTTTAAAGACACTGAGCTGAAATTTTGTAGAAGGGTAGCTAGTAGGTAGCTCCAAAACATATCTGACAGGTTTTTACGATTTTTTGTAAATTTTGACCTTGATACGACCTTTGGAGATTGGCCATACCCACTTTTCTAGTTGAAACTGTGATGTCTTGTATCATCCAGGTGCCCGACAGTGCCCCTGGCACTACTTTTGTCATTAGTAGTGTGGCCAGAGGCGATAGTCAGCCCTCCAAGTCTGGTCTGCTTGAGGATTCTTCCTACAATCAAAAACACCCAGGGAGGTTTTCTTTGTTTTTGACAATGTGCTTGCTGTGGGTGTGTTGGTACACTTATACCTTACCTCTGTGACTCTCCTTGGGGTGACCTACATTATGATTTGGGACTATATACTGTAAATAAAAGAATTGAAAATATAAAATGTTTTCCACATACAGAATGTAGTAAGAAGTGATGAAACTATATCCCCATGCTGACCATGCCTGAATAACAATGCACACTTCTGGGTTCAGTGGAGGAGGTGTCAAGAAAATCAAAAGAAAATGATGTTATTCATATTCCTGCTAACCTACGTTGTGTATTGTTTCAGCCTATGCTCAGTATGCTAAGGATGACATTTCCACAGAGAGGGAAAACTTCAAAGGTAGTTAAAGCGTGACTTTTTCCAATTTGCACCCAGAGGGGGTGTACTGCGATGCGAGATCAACATACCCAGGCTTTATTGTGTGAGTGAGCCTAACAAACCATGACAGTGGTTAGCTGCTTTTTTCTTAACCCTGGCTTTCTGCTTCAGGCTCTGTGCACATTCCCATAAAAGAGGGCGTGTTTTTGATTATTCTATTATTATTTACTATGTTTTTACATTTATTTCTAATTGTGTGAATCCACAAGTTAATATTTTTATTTTATTATTCAGTGCCTCCCTCCCCAGTTCAGCACTCTTAAACTTTAAACGTGGGTGTACTAGATTTAAAAATTACGTATACTCGAAAAGTGCATTTAGTGCATCTTTTTTGTTGTTGAACAAATTAAGTGAAATTAATTTTATAGCACGACGATTATCTGACAGATACTGCGCTGTCCAGCTTTCCATGAGTGGTACCTATGCAACAATAGAAGAAGAGCACTGCAGTACAATTCAAATAGGAAAGAATGTTTGCAAAAATTTTGGATACCTTCAAAATTTTCATCCTTGCAAAACATTTTTATTAGATTTCATGCTTTTAAACACCAACCTTCATCCTTTTTAATTTGAATTTTTTTCCAGTTTTGAATTAAGGTATAGTATTAACCCCATAGCTTGTTGGTTTGTTACTGTCAGTGACCTAGGTGAAGTAAAAAATTATGTACCCTTATGTATGTAACACTATGCGCAGTACTGTTAATTACACAATGGCTGAAAAAATGTTAATTGCACATGGCTAAAGCCTTTCTTTGATTTCAGTATTTGACATCATGAACAAAGTAATGATAAGTTCTATGCAATACTGAGATGCATCATGCCATATATGGCTTCTAAACCTTATTTTTATTGCTTAGCTTGAGTCAGAAGATGGATCTTGACAGTTGAGACATGTGTCGGTAGGAGAAACTGTGTAGGTAAAGCAGCAGATGTCATGCTTGGCCCCGGCTCAGGGTTTAGGTCCTGGTTTTGGCACTATGTCCTTTATGGTTTTATAGTTTTGTTTTCATTTGTTTATTCTTTCTCTTGTGAATCTCAGTGTGCTTCTGTTTAATGCTTTGCTTTGCTTTCTAGGTAGTCACTGGTTCTATTTTTTATCTTATCATGTTTTGTCATGGTCCTTTAGGTTTCTTTAGTTTTGTTTTGTTTATCACATTTATTGTATATGCTCGGTCACAGGTTTTTGTTATTATTTATCTTTGATGTTGCTTGTCAATTTACTTTCCATTTGTTGTTTATTGTGTCATTCAGATGTCACCTGTTTTGTTTTTTGTTCATTCCATAGTTTGTTCTGCCATTTTTATTGGACCAGTTCCATTCCAGTTTGTTTTAAGCAGTAGTTTCCTAGTTTTCCTCTTGTTACGGTAGTTCTTAGTTTTTCCCCTTTTGGTTTTCTCACATTCATTTTTGCACACGTCATGTTTCTCACAGTTAGTTTTTCTGTCACTCTCTTCTCTTGTTTTGCACCACTTTGTTTTGCCCTCTCGCACTCTCTTGCCTTTCTTCTCTCTTCTTTGTTCACTTCACCACACCTCTTTCCTGAACTTTCCACACACCTGCTTCACATCAACCTGATTAGTTTGCTCCTCTTTAAAACCCTTACAGTTCCACAGCTCACTGCCCGATTGTTGACTTTGATCATTTTCTCGCCTCTCGTCTTGTCCAGTTTGCACTCTAGTATTTTTGACCTTGCTTGTGTACTCTGTCCTCCGCCTCGCCGTAGCCCTGAACTCTACCTGTTTTTTTGACTCTGCCTTTGCTCTGCCTGCTATACTCCTTGACGCCGTTGGTACGAACCCTGCTTATTTCTTGGAGACGACCCTACCTGTTCCATGTCTGACACCTCTGCCTGTATGTGTGACTTCATGTGTACCGAACCCACTGCCTAGTCATCAGATAAAGCTATTTATCCTCCACAGTCAACCATGTGTGCGAGTTTGCATTGGTCTCCTACTGCTTCTTGCATCACACCATCACCAGCCTTGACAGCAGATCGTCTTTGAAGACACCCACGTGCATGTTAGCTTTCACTTTTTGTGCAAGCTCGTTCTTACAGTTTCATAATTGGAAATTGTGAAATATTTATTTTCTGTAGTAAAGGTGTAGGCGGCTAATCCATCATAACTGACTCTTTACCATGGTTTTATTTGGGACATTTTGCAAAATTATGTTGATTAATTCATGTTACAGTTTGTGTCATTACCCTATTTTATGTACCCTCTTCACAGCAGGAATGCTGCATTCTTGTTCTGCTTAGTCTGTATAAAATATATGAACACAGAACATGATGGAGGAGTTGTTCCGCTATTAACCCAGCAATGGAAGCAGTTACAGAGTTGAATAGATGTCTTTGTGTAAAATGGAGCCAGCATGATAGGACAGAATTGTGACATTTTGATGAAGTGTTATATGTGCGACCTTCCACTGGGGGATTTAGAGGAAATAGTTAGCAGCTAATCCACAGGAACCAAGACGCTACTATTGACATGGCTCCAAAGTGGGGTGGCAGCGAGGTCCAGGAGCTCCTTACCTAATGTGAATTGAGTGAATTGAGCATTATGGGACCTGTGTTTTGTTTGGCATAAAGCAGAAAAGGCGGCACAGTGAGGGATCTTCTTAATGGGGGTAGCAGGATCTGCGTTTACAACAGGCTCTTATGGTAGTTACAAATGTGGACACCCTGGATGAAATCTGCAGTGATCCTCCTCAATGCAACACTTGATGGCCAGCCATAATCACATTTCCAGCTCTCCCATGGAGGCTGAACTGTTGTGTGGGCCGCTGAAGAGGAGGTACTGCTGGCCCACCACCACCAGAGGTCGCCCTGCCTGAAGTGCGGGCTTCAGGCACGAGAGGGCGCTGCCGTCTCACAGGAACAGCTGGGGTGACAGCTGTCACTCATCAACTATGACAGCTGTCACCAATCACCTGGTCATCACCCACACACACAAAAGCCGGACGACATCTCCACCTCGTCGCCGAGATATCATCTGCCTTCACGGTAAATTCTCAGCCGTTGTTGTGTTGTCGCACGTTACTTGTTTTCGTGTGTGTTGAACTATTTGCAGGTGTCTTGATCGCTACTTTCAGCTGGAGGCTGGGTTCGCAGATGGTGGAGGAGTGACGCACTTCACTCCTCACTCCGAACTTCAATAAGTAGGATTACAGACTCTGCATAAACTGTGTACTTGAGGTGGAGGTGTCTTTCCCACCCGACTAATACAAAAAGAACTTGCTGACTGTTTACTGGGTGTGTTTTTCACACACTCATTACTTCTGTCTTCTGCTTCCTGCCAGCAGTACCAGATCTGACAGTCGGAGACGGTGACCACCTGGGGACTCAGGACTTGGCGGCTCCAGTATCCTTCGGGTTCGGTGGCAGTGGAAATCGTGTGGGATCCGGTTCTACTCGGGATGGACGTCTCCTATCCTCGAGCCTACCCACACGTCACTTTGTATATTTTGATTGTGAACCAAATTCTGCATTTGTCTGTATTTCGTTGTGCACATTTCATAACAGTAAAGTGTTGTATTTTTGACTCATCTATTGTCCGTTCATTTACACCCCCTGTTGTGGGTCCGTGTCATTACACTTTCCCAACATGAACAATGTAATACTCCTGCGAATGGAGCACACTGTCTGGTCCCCTTAAAGAAGAAAAAGAAGCTACCACAGCTGTCTGCTAGTTCACAGGAACTGTTAAGTCCCCACTACACAAAAAAAGGCATTTCATACAAAACAGGGTAACAATACCCAGTCTGCAGCATCTTGGAGTGAATCAAAATAGCTTGTTCTGCAGTTAGGGAATGAACATGTCTGAATAGTCACTTATTGTCTTTGACACAAGTGCTACATGCAAAGAGTAAGGCACAGAAATCTTACCCACTCCATGATCCGGCACATTTCTTGCAGATGCAAGGAAGTGGTTCCTTTTAATAGGAAGAAACCTCAAGCAGACCAGACTCAGTGGGGCAGCCAGCTGCTGTGGCCATTCTATCAAGAGAGAACAGAAAGCACAGAACAGGATTGACAAAATATGCTTTAATTTATAACAGAAAGGTTGCATGTAAGACCACCAAATGTAACTCATTACAGTGGATGGATAATGTGGGTCAGAGTGCCAGAGAGGAAGGTAAAGCCTAAAACATGGTGCTCACGCTGTAACTACACTGTGTTGTTATCATGCCTGAATATGTTTTAGGTTGCGGCAGTCACACGTGGGACTCTGAGCAACAGAAAGGAGAACATATGTTTTGTTTTGTGTTTGTTTTTCGACCAGTGGACCAGCGTGTGGTGTTTTCAGACTCAAACTCTTACTACCAGTTCAGCTTTGAGGAGTGTGACTCCGCCTCCTGTGAGTTCCGCTCCAATGAGGGGGAGTGGCCAGAGGCTGTTAGGCTCCTCCTACAACTTGCACCATATGTCCAGTTCCGCTCTGGAGGCGGGGCCAACAGCCTGTAAGTACAGGCACAAGTTATACCTCATGAAGCTTGATTGTTTTTTTTTTAATTGATGATTAACAGGAAAAGTCGACTTTTTGAACTAGTGGAAGTGTTGTTCACTTTTGCAAGATGCATTCTTTACATGCAAGGCACAGACACACAACAAGATCATGCTGAAACCACAGTGACAAACTTAATCTTTACTCAGTGTCATAATCATCAATCTGCTTATGTGAGATGCTCATTCATGTGTCAGTGCATCCACCAAAGTAAATATGACACGGTCACTGATATGCACACTCAGTGCCAAGCAGAGTTTTCTTTTTGCTGCTTCTGTGTGTGATTCCTGCTGAGGCTGCTTCTGAACTCAATCTGTCGCTCAGCAAGGGAGTGGGAGAGAGAGAAAGAAATACTGATCATAATTGTATAGCACGAGAGACATTATATATCAAGTCGAACAAGTGCACACATCAACACATTAATCTGTGTCAATACTTCTACTTACTACTACATATATATATATATATATACACAACCCCTGGCAAAAATTATGGAATCACCGGCCTCGGAGGATGTTCATTCAGTTGTTTAATTTTGTAGAAAAAAAGCAGATCACAGACATGACACAAAACTAAAGTCATTTCAAATGGCAACTTTCTGGCTTTAAGAAACACTATAAGAAATCAAGAAAAAAAGATTGTGGCAGTCAGTAACGGTTACTTTTTTAGACCAAGCAGAGGAAAAAAATATGGAATCACTCAATTCTGAGGAAAAAATTATGGAATCACCCTGTAAATTTTCATCCCCAAAACTAACACCTGCATCATATCAGATCTGCTCGTTAGTCTGCATCTAAAAAGGAGTGAACACACCTTGGAGAGCTGTTGCACCAAGTGGACTGACATGAATCATGGCTCCAACACGAGAGATGTCAATTGAAACAAAGGAGAGGATTATCAAACTCTTAACAGAGAGTAAATCATCACGCAATGTTGCAAAAGATGTTGGTTGTTCACAGTCAGCTGTGTCTAAACTCTGGACCAAATACAAACAACATGGGAAGGTTGTTAAAGGGAAACATACTGGTAGACCAAGGAAGACATCAAAGCGTCAAGACAGAAAACTTTAAGCAATATGTCTCAAAAATCGAAAAATGTACAACAAAACAAATGAGGAACGAATGGGAGGAAACTGGAGTCAACGTCTGTGACCGAACTGTAAGAAACCGCCTAAAGGAAATGGGATTTACATACAGAAAAGCTAAACGAAAGGCATCATTAACACCTAAACAGAAAAAAAACAAGGTTACAATGGGCTAAGGACAAGCAATCGTGGACTGTGGATGACTGGATGAAAGTCATATTCAGTGATGAATCTCGAATCTGCATTGGGCAAGGTGATGATGCTGGAACTTTTGTTTGGTGCCGTTCCAATGAGATTTATAAAGATGACTGCCTGAAGAGAACATGTAAATTTCCACAGTCATTGATGATATTGGGCTGCATGTCAGGTAAAGGCACTGGGGAGATGGCTGTCATTACATCATCAATAAATGCACAAGTTTATGTTGATATTTTGGACAATTGAAAGGATGTTTGGGGATGATGAAATCATTTTTCAAGATGATAATGCATCTTGCCATAGAGCAAAAACTGCAAAAACATTCTTTGCAAAAAGACACATAGGGTCAATGTCATGGCATAGGGTCAATGTCAATTTAATTTTTTCCTCAGAATTGAGTGATTCCATATTTTTTCCTCTGCTTGGTCTAAAAAGTAACCGTTACTGACTGCCACAATCTTTTTTTCTTGATTTCCTATAGTGTTTCTTAAAGCCAGAAAGTTGCCATTTGAAATGACTTTAGTTTTGTGTCATGTCTGTGATCTGCTTTTTTTCTACAAAATTAAACAACTGAATGAACATCCTCTGAGGCAGGTGATTCCATAAATATACACACACACAAAGAATGATGAATGAACAGTTCAGTGTGACGGAGAAGAGTTAGATTAGGTAAGGTTAGGGTCGGGGGTAGGATTAGGGTTAGGAATAATGAGTTTAAAAAAAACCCCATCACAAAAATTTGACTCATTTCGTCACGGGAGCACGAAAAAAAAAAACGTGACACTGGGCTGCTTATTTAGACAGACAAGAGTAACTGCTTGATCCCACTAATAAACAGTCCTCTATAAACTTTGGAGGGTGTAAAACACCAATTAAATACAATCTCATATTTTCTCAAAAATTGCAGGAGACCACCTAAAATAAATTATATATTAATTTAATAATAATAATAATAATAATAACCCACCCTTTAGAATTAGCACTTTACTTTAAAAGATATGTGCAATATTTTCACTTTGTAAAAATGACAGAGTTAATATTGATTAACTGTCCAGAATTAGTTGTTATGAGTAAAACCATGAAAAGTGCATTGCTTTTCATGTCTCCTCCATACTGTCTGTCTTTTTGCATGTTGAAAGTAAAGGAATTTCTTTTTTGGGGGAGCAACAGCAGTCAGCCTTCTCTGCTCTCTTCTGCTGGGCCATGACTGAGCTTACAGCTGTATGACTACGTAAGTCACAAGGTCTGGCTCGTTGTTCATTTTTGGGTTTGTGATTGATTTTGATTTTACTCAGAAGCCTCGACAGTGCTTAAACTTGAAACTGGCTTACAGGTAGCCAACAGTACTAAAAGTTAATGGTTAGCTGTAACTTCCACTAAACGTTTTAGTGTCTTATTGATTTAGCGATATAAAAGTTAACTATTCAGTTAGCGGATTAGCAGTTATCAAACCTAACTTTTGGGTTAACTTTGTCCACCACTGATAGTAAGTGTGTGTGTGTGTGTGTGTGTGTGTGTGTGTGTGTGTGTGTGTGTGTGTGTGTGTGTGTGTGTGTGTGTGTGTGTGTGTGTGTGTGTGTGTATATGTGCATAGTGACTGTATGTTGTGCTGTTTATATTTGCAGAGCAGACATAAATGCGATAATGACTGTAATATTCATCATCAGCTCATGTAAGATGATGTGCAGTTTATCTCCACATCACATCTTCTTCCTTTCTCTCTCTTTTTCTCTCTCTGTCTTTGTGTTAGTGCAGAACAATGGCATTGGAGAGTATTTGAATGTAATTACAAGTCAGTTCATAGTTGGTTAATGCACCAATCTATTTCTCATCATGCTGTAGTTTAATCTACTAAGGCAGAAATTGAATGAATAATACAGTAATACTTTATAATGCATCATTAGGTGATCATTATGGCACTTTGCTATTATAAATACTGTACTTTGGCCTGTATGCAAAAATATAATGATTGGCAGTATTTAAATTTGTGCTTCTTCATTCAGCTTTTGTTAGAGCTAATATTGTTTTTCATAACACTTAAACAATTTTGTGTTATCAGTGACATTGTGATCATTAATGGACATGTTGCACGGAAATCAAGAACTTAGATTTAGGCTGTTAGTGACCATCTGATGATGCATGGGGATTACTTTATGCACTTCTGTGACCAGTCTCAAAGTATATAGCATTAGCAACAAACAGCTACGGAGACTGCCGAAAACAGAGTAGTCGTGAGTACTTATTTTTCTGAGTGTTTCCGACAGCGTTTATGTAGCTTTGAGGAAATGTCCCAGCACATGCTTGCTAACATTAAGAATGAAGCCACAGATTAATTGCAAAGTTTACATAAGTGTGATGTTGTGTTGTGATGACTCATTTTTAAGTGGCTAATTCTGATGCAGTCACAGTAAAAGCAGCAGCCGCTCTATGCTGTGAGAAGATGTAGTGCGCATGCACATCCATCATGAATGCAGCCTCTTAAAAACAGTCTGCTAGAGGTGCAGCTTTGGGCACGCTTATGTGTTGTCATTGATGTAACTGTGAAAAATCTAAGCAATGCATCTGTGTTATCAGGCAGCCTGAAAAATAGCGGAGAGTTCTGCGTGTGCATTCATGGCGGAAGCTTTAACAGGGTTAAAACAGCATGCTGCCCCCCCTCACCCCATGACCCTTAATTGGACTAAACGGTTGAAGATGAGTAAGTGAGTGAGTTCTTCTCTAAGAACTGTTGACGTCTCGGGTTCGAAAAACATGCTGGGATCTCACGCCATTCCAGCTCATTACAGAAACTGTGCATAATTTATTACCACACTTGAAAAATGTCAGCTACCTATTTTATAAACACTACCCAATCTAGAGCCCATGGATTGGTGCGAACGACATGCTAGTGAGCTTTATTTTCTCACTTTCAAGAGAAAAAAACCCTACCATTTAGAGTTTTATGAAAGCTGTTAAAGTAGTTTAGAAACTTTGTTAACTGACAGTTTGGTAAGACATTTAAATGTCAACTCAAGTGTAGATGTCATTGTTATGCTACATGTATATTGTTAGATACATTAACCACTCCAATTAAAAATGCTGTTAAATTAAATATTTGCAATAATATGCAGTGTAGTAAAGCAGCACCACAATCACAGTTAAATCACCTGGTTTCCTTTGTATTTCATTTCAGTATTACATTATGCAGGAGATGCGGATTTGACAGAAGATCTACTGTAACACAGTCAGAGTACCATGAGAGGATAAAACACACTCACCTTCACCTTGAGCCATTGCCATTCCATTGTATTAAAAATAAAAATAAAAAAAAACAGAATCAACAGTGTTGCAGAAAGGGTTTAACAGAAAGAAAGTGACACCAGCGCAGTCAGTGATATTTACAAAAAACCTTCCTCTTCCACAGTTGTATTCATCAACAAACATCGATTACAATTCTAAAAACTCATGTAACATTACACTACACTTTGCTGTGTGCACCACTCATATGACCAGGGGTGTGCTGCTTAGTGATGAGTGACACACCTCCCTTTCTGCTTCTCATGTTTTTATTGCATTCAGGTTCACATGATAAGCTGCAAAAACACCAATTCCAAAAATAAATAAATAAGAAAAGTCAATGAACCTGATTAAGACGTGTTTGGGAAAAACAGACTAAAGCGTGTGATAATTTTGTTTGCGTTTCTTCTTTCTGCACTGCCAATAATGTGTCATGCATATAGCTCATTTTGATGAGGGATGGCAAAGGGAAGTAATTTCGGCTGTGCTGGCCTTCATGCCTGACAAACTCAGAATTGCAATTGCAGTAAAATAATCTGGTTATTTGAGGTACTTTATTGGTCAGGCTGCTGCTGTTGTTCTCTCACTCTGTCATGCTGGAGGCTACATGTTTATCAGCATCTCTCCTACTTCAGAATCTATCACTTCCTTATCAACTTGCACACAGTCACAACACATCTCCTCTCCTTTCCTTCATAGCTATTGCGAGTGCCACTGGGATGAGATGATAAATTACAAATTGTATGCAAATCGGTCTGTGTGTGCTGTAATGAGTGAGCGAGAAGGAGCGCATTTTGTGTGAGGGTGAGTCATCGTGTGGGAGAGCAACACAGTGAACATATTAAATGAAGAACCCCGCGGGTGCTGTTTGGCGTTGTTGAAGACAAACTCTGCAATCTCATATTATTGCTGTGGGAATAATGTGGAGTTTACCCCAAAGCACACAAACACACAAATGGAGTTATGCACAGTCAGGCTTGGCCAAACAAATGCATTTCAGATCTGTACACATTGTGGAATTGTGCACACACACACACACACACACACACACACACACACACAGCCTCACTCACATCAATAGGAGGGTGTGTCTTGGAGCTATTTTAAATTAAACCACATGAAATGGAGATGGGTACAGAGCAAAATACTTGGTACAAAGACAAACCGAAGAAAATATAATAAATAAATAAATAAATTGTTTCTTTCAGTGTTTTATATTTTGCAGCAGTGCTATGCAAAAATCCACAGCACTCTCATGTTTCTGTATAAATGTTTTCCTGATTGTATGTCAGTAGACCACAATAGGAAATTTCTAATACCCCCATCACACAGAGCTGGAATCACGTAGAGCGGTGTCAGAATGACGAATCGGCGCGCACCCGAAAAGTGTCGGATTTCAGTTCCAAAACGTTCTGACAGCCATCTGCGGAAGTCCACACAGTTGGTCAAAGTCGGCCGGCGGCCCCGAGTGTGATGTACAGTACATGTACAGTACAGCTGACCCTTCTCACCCTGCACACGGTCTGTTCAAACCACTCCCCTCGGGCAGGAGGCTACGGTCCATCCGGACCAGAACCTCCCGCCATAAGAACAGTTTCTTCCCCTCTGCCATTAGACTCATGAACTCCTCATAACTCAGTCACCTTAAGCTTAACTCTGTCACTTTATCATTTTATCACGGGTCACTTTAGACAATGTACTTTGGTTTTTAATTGCACTCCTCCCACTGCACTGTTTTTTCTGTTGCACACAGCCTTTCATATTTCATATTTCTTTTTTTTATCTTATATTTTATCTTATTTTGACACATATGTTATATTTTATCTTAGCATTTTATCTCTTCTTAATGTTGCACCATTGTACCGAAGCAAATTCCTAGTCTGTGAATCCTGTTCACTGGCAATGGCAATAAACTTTTTCTGATTCTTCTGATTCTGATTCTGATGTTCAAAACCCTCCGGGCGCTGTCAAGATGGGACACCTATCCAACGCTGATCCATGTGCAACCTGAGGACCATCTGAGCGCAATTTACATATTCCGATGGCGGCAAAATGGGATCCGAAATTATTTGAGCGCATACGAGGGAACCTGTAGATGAATCTGGCATGGTATGCTTGCAAGTATGACCTGCACGTGCCACATATAATAATAATCTCCCCCCCCCCCCCCCCCCCCCCAGAGCACAAAGGAATGCTTGAAATGTATGTGGCATGCTTCATCATGATAATAATACTGAATTATTATCATGTACTCTGTGTGCTACTGTGCAAATATGAACAGGCTGTTACATCCACAGTAGACTTTACAGTACAGATATTTCTCCAATCCGTCCCATGGGCGACTTAAAAAATGTGAACTATTATCTCCATCATAACTGTATATAACACAGGCAGCTGCCCCTCTCCGTGGTGCGCAGTAACACGTCATTGCACGCGCCAGGCTCGGAGCTGAACGGATCTCGCCTTGTAATATATATAATCACCTTCTAACTTTGTTGGAGATATGACATGGAACTGTAGTGCCAGGCCATGACACCATTAATGAACATGAATCTCACCTCCAACAGCGGTCCAGGAGTGTTTCACAGCATGGATGTGGACGTGAAGCTGAAACCGGCAGCCTGTGGTTAAAATCCTCTCACCCAAAATAAAAATTAATTCCCATGTGATAATCCAACCATCATGAGTTGCATTGTGCTCCTGAAGTGAGCAAAAAAGAAAAAAGAAATTAAAGTTTGGTGGAAAGGTTCCATCTGATGCATGGAACAGCAATTGCGCAATGCCAGCAAACCTTCAGTGAAGCTGTCCAGTGGCACTGTGCACGCAATCTTAGTGGCTCATATATGCATATACACACACAGACACACAGCTGAGTGATAATTGCAACCTCACATGTGTGCGCGGAGCGCATGTGGGCTACGCACAGTGCTCCAGTCCTGTGTTTGCCATCCAGACGTTTGGACATTGGGCAGTCTTCAGCGCCTTTAATGGCTGTCTCACAGCTGTCTGTATCATCCACCTGTTGTCTACATGCACTTTGGATGCCATCGTGCAGGTGTGGACGAGGCAGTCTGTCTGCTTTCTGATAGAGCTGGCCACGCCTCTTTTCCTCCCAACTGCGTTGGATTATGCCAATATTTGCAGTGTCGGTGGGCATGGTTCCTCCACATTCTTGCTATGTGTGATGGGGGCTTAAATGTCAGTTTTCCAAACATGAGAGAATTTTGTTTGTTTTATTAAAGGAAGTAGTACATTAAAGAAAACCTTTTCAAATGAAGAAAAATCTGATTACATTGTAAGTTTACAGTCCAATGCATGATTCCACAAAAGCAACAAACAGGAAAATAATCAAAGAAATGATCAATTGATTGACATAATGTTCTCATAAAATCAGCAGATAGGTCCCCCCCCCCAAAAAATAAATCTGATTTATTGACTATAGTCATTCAAGCAGTTTATGTTTCTAAGGTTTAACACTGTTTATTGTTTTTGCAACGTCTTTGCTTTATGACTAAAATTTTTTACACAATATTATACATCTTTTTTGGTTAGATTCGGCAAAAGGGGGTCCGTGCATGCCAAAACGGATGGTTCCTGGTTCAAGACCACCTGTGCCCATTCTCCATGGAATGTGGACTTACTCGATTTGGGTTCAGCAAAAGCTGGCCAGCTGTCTCTACATTTTGTCTGCTTAATTTTTGCTGTCAATTATACAAAAGGTTTAATATCATGCCTCCTGTTAATTACTGGATTCTATTTAAATTAATAAATACACAATCTTGCTGACACACCTTTAAAGTTTATTGTTTAGTACATGAATGGAAAGCTGTGTGCCCTGAATACCCAACAGGTGCAGGTTTTTGTTTCAGTCAAGTGATTTCCATGAGTAGCTTCATTTGGATTAGAGAGATGGAACTCATCAGTGAAATCATGTGCTGATGTGATCATCTGGAAGCAAAGCAGCAGTTTGTTGACTCTCTTTGACATATAGTTGCCTAATCCTAGTTTAAAACTTTTGCCTCAGCTGAGGAATGCAAATATTTTCAGTCTGCAGTTCTTCTCTTAGTGTACCAGGGGGCAGTGTAGAGAGACCATCAGCTGCACAGCACTGACTTTCTGAGGAATCTTTGGCAAGATGTAAAGTAAGTGTGTGTGTGTGTGTGTGTGTTGCAGGTCAGAGGAGGACTCTGAAGGCAACAGGGACATCTGTGGTGAGATTCTCCAGATGAAGGCGCTTGAGAGGCTCACTTCTACGGTTAGCGTGTTCATGATTGTCTGCTCGTTTTCAACACAGGAATATGAATGTTAACACAGAAAAACACAAAGCAGGCAGCTTGGTGACATTACAAAATTATCTTTGTACCGTTTATATTTTATGCCATATCTTTAACTTTTTGCCAAACAGGTACAAAGTGAGTTGGCGGCTGCTCTTGCCCGAAAGACACGGAAAGCTTGTAAGTCTTTAATGCCATTTTAAAGCATGTGCTTCCCTAACAAAAGTATTAATATGATGCATTGTTGTAATGTGATTTTTGTGATGTGTTGTAGTATCAGAACAAGACTCTGAGACAACAGAGACGACTCGGCAAGATCCTCGCACACCTAGCGAGGAGAGCAGCTCGGTAAAACACACACACACACACATATACACACACACACCAACTTCAGCTACAGTACCAAGGATGTCCCTGTGAAAACAGTGTGGTCAAGTTAAAAGTATTTTTGCACACATTTGCTCTCCTCTGCTTTTTGTTATTTCTGACTTCAGCTTTGAGTCATCTTAATAATAATTGGCTTGGTGATGAAATATTAATCTGCTGTCAAGTAAAAAAAAAAAAAACAAGATTAAAAAAACTTTTGATTTTAAAAGAACATGCTATGACATTATGTTGCTTTGAATTGCTGCTGAAAGAATCTGTGTTGAACCAAATTGCTGTCAGATTGAATTATTACACTGCTGGTCAGATCACAAGTAGCTACATGTTCTTGGCTCTACTAAAACGTCATAGTTTGTTTTGACTGCCTTCCTGTTCTTATAAAGGGCAGTGGGTGTGTGTGTGTGTGTATGCGTATGTGCATACACGTGCATGCGTCCACACGTGCATATGTACAGATCCGGAGGGAGGCCTGTTTGCTTTGTCTGGACAACTACAGTGGAAACCTCTTTTCTGCATTAATTATTTATCCTAAGATTACACCAGGGAGATAAGAAAGGAGAAGAATAAAATGCTCACACACACACACACACACACACACACACACACACACACACACACACACACACACACACACACACACACACACACACACACACACAAACACACACAAAGAAAAATGAATCTTTTAAACACAGTTAATATATAATGTCATCATATGATCATATGTCATCATATTTGCTTACAGACGAGGGCGATGCACAGATGATGCGATTTCCACCATCATGCATCTTGTTTTAAAACATCTTGATAAGTCATCATATGCCCGATTACTTTTTATTGACTTCAGCTCCGCCTTTAATACGCTTCAGCCATACTTATTAATTCAGAAACTTAAAGTGTTGGATGTCAACCCATCACTTATACGGTGGTTTCACTCTTTTTTGACAAACAGAACACAGCAGGTTAAGGTAAATTCTAGCCTAACCCAAATCAAAGACATCAGTACTGGAGCACCGCAGGGATGTGTGAGCTCACCTGTCCTTTTTACTTTATATACTAATGAGTGTTCAGCCAAGCATCCTGGGAACTATATTTTCTAATATTCAGACGACTCAGCACTTCTGTGCTTGCTTCAACAGAATGATGATTTGAATATCTTTCATTCAGAAGTGAGGCAGTTTGTTGAGTGGTATGACTCCAGTTACCTTACTTTAAATGTTAAAAAGACAGAGGAAGTCATTTTTGATCCAAAGTTAGTTGGCAATCACAACCCTGTAATGATACACCAGCAAACAATCACACAGGTGCAATCGTACAAATATCTTGGTGTCTGTATAGACAGCTCCCTTACATGGAATACTCATGTTGACTGGTTATGTTCCCGCTTGAATCAACGACTCTATTTTCTGCGGCGTTTGCATTTTCATGGAGTCGACCAAAAAATTATGTTACTGTTTTAGCAGGCAGTTCTGGAAATCATTCTAAGATATGGCATAACCACTTGGTTTGGGAACCTTACTGTGTCCCTAAGATCAAAATTAAACTACCTTGTCTTCACAACAATGAAAATCATCGGTCTGAAACAGTATAACAATTCTCAGTCAATTTTTGATCAGTGCGTGATGAAGCAAGCGGACAGAATTCTTTCTGACCCCTCCCATGTTCTGCACACACAATACGAGTCGCTACCATCGGGCTGGCGTTTCAGAGTCCCCCACTGTAGACTGAATAGATATAGAAACTCTTTTGTTCCTATATCAATCATAGCCCTTAACAAATATCATACAAACACAGCTAACAATTAGGCTCAGTAGGAGGTTTGAGTATTTGTATGTTATTTATTTATTTTTATTCAATCAATCAATCAATTTTTTTTTTTTATATAGCGCCAAATCACAACAAACAGTTGCCTCAAGGCGCTTTATATTGTAAGGCAAGGCCATACAATAATTATGTAAAACCCCAACGGTCAAAACGACCCCCTGTGAGCAAGCACTTGGCTACAGTGGGAAGGAAAAACTCCCTTTTAACAGGAAGAAACCTCCAGCAGAACCAGGCTCAGGGAGGGGCAGTCTTCTGCTGGGACTGGTTGGGGCTGAGGGAGAGAACCAGGAAAAAGACATGCTGTGGAGGGGAGCAGAGATCGATCACTAATGATTAAATGCAGAGTGGTGCATACAGAGCAAAAAGAGAAAGAAACAGTGCATCATGGGAACCCCCCAGCAGTCTATGTCTATAGCAGCATAACTAAGGGATGGTTCAGGGTCACCTGATCCAGCCCTAACTATAAGCTTTAGCAAAAAGGAAAGTTTTAAGCCTAATCTTAAAAGTAGAGAGGGTGTCTGTCTCCCTGATCTGAATTGGGAGCTGGTTCCACAGGAGAGGAGCCTGAAAGCTGAAGGCTCTGCCTCCCATTCTACTCTTACAAACCCTAGGAACTACAAGTAAGCCTGCAGTCTGAGAGCGAAGCGCTCTATTGGGGTGATATGGTACTACGAGGTCCCTAAGATAAGATGGGACCTGATTATTCAAAACCTTATAAGTAAGAAGAAGAATTTTAAATTCTATTCTAGAATTAACAGGAAGCCAATGAAGAGAGGCCAATATGGGTGAGATATGCTCTCTCCTTCTAGTCCCCGTTAGTACTCTAGCTGCAGCATTTTGAATTAACTGAAGGCTTTTTAGGGAACTTTTAGGACAACCTGATAATAATGAATTACAATAGTCCAGCCTAGAGGAAATAAATGCATGAATTAGTTTTTCAGCATCACTCTGAGACAAGACCTTTCTAATTTTAGAGATATTGCGTAAATGCAAAAAAGCAGTCCTACATATTTGTTTAATATGCGCTTTGAATGACATATCCTGATCAAAAATGACTCCAAGATTTCTCACAGTATTACTAGAGGTCAGGGTAATGCCATCCAGAGTAAGGATCTGGTTAGACACCATGTTTCTAAGATTTGTGGGGCCAAGTACAATAACTTCAGTTTTAACTGAGTTGAAAAGCAGGAAATTAGAGGTCATCCATGTCTTTATGTCTGTAAGACAATCCTGCAGTTTAGCTAATTGGTGTGTGTCCTCTGGCTTCATGGATAGATAAAGCTGGGTATCATCTGCGTAACAATGAAAATTTAAGCAATACCGTCTAATAATACTGCCTAAGGGAAGCATGTATAAAGTGAATAAAATTGGTCCTAGCACACAACCTTGTGGAACTCCATAATTAACTTTAGTCTGTGAAGAAGATTCCCCATTTACATGAACAAATTGTAATCTATTAGACAAATATGATTCAAACCACCGCAGCGCAGTGCCTTTAATACCTATGGCATCAGAATGTCGCGCCTACACGCACAGGGATCAACCGGCGAGTTCACATCAGAATGTCGCGCCTACACGCACAGGGATCAACCGGCGAGTTCACATCAGAATGTCGCGCCTACACGCACAGGGATCAACCGGCGAGTTCACATCAGAATGTCGCGCCTACACGCACAGGGATCAACCGGCGAGTTCACATCAGAATGTCGCGCCTACACGCACAGGGATCAACCGGCGAGTTCACATCAGAATGTCGCACCTACACGCACAGGGATCAA
The DNA here is from genome assembly GCF_902500255.1 of Thalassophryne amazonica. Taxonomy (NCBI): domain Eukaryota; kingdom Metazoa; phylum Chordata; class Actinopteri; order Batrachoidiformes; family Batrachoididae; genus Thalassophryne; species Thalassophryne amazonica. The sequence goes on from NC_047122.1 coordinate 49,965,357, forward strand.
CCGGCGAGTTCACATCAGAATGTCGCACCTACACGCACAGGGATCAACCACCGCGTTCACATCAGAATGTCGCACCTACACGTACAGGGATCAACCACCGCGTTCACATCAGAATGTCGCACCTACACGCACAGGGATCAACCACCACGTTCACATCAGAATGTCGCACCTACACGCACATATCAACTGCCACGTTTACGTGTTCACATTAGAATGCAGTGATGAAAGTGGGCCATGGAAAAAAAAAAAACTGATTTTTTTTTTTTTTTTGCAAGGGCCAAGGGCCCCTGGTGGAGGTCTGAGGGTTGTCCCCCAGAAACATTTGAAATCTCAGATGCATTCTGGCGCATTTTCAGGTCTATTTACCCACCAAAAAATTGATCCATTCCTCCAGAAATAATTATTCTTTTTTTATTTTTTTTTTTTTTATTCACTGTTATGAACTGTTTATGTCCTGTTCTGTATCTCTGTATGGGTCATGATTTTTGAGAAGTCCAAGACAAATTTCCCCACGGGGAAGTATATATCTATCTATAACTATCTATCTATGAGCCAATTATATTTATTTATTTATTTTACTTTGACAGGTGACTAAAGTTCATTTGGTAAAGCAGGGCTTCCACTAATTGTTGAGTTGATGGGTTTGATCCCTGGGTGTGTTTGAATGTCTTTGAGCAGGCTCCACTTTGTGTATTTCACTCTTCCTCCCAATACAAAATGTTGAATAAAGAAGAAGAATTTACATTATTTTCACAATGAAATGCAAACTATTTTTCCAATGGTGCGCAACTTTTAATTGTCATATCCCACCTCCCTGAGCCCATTTTTTTTTTTTTTTACTTGAAGTACAGTATACACAGTCTTATAGACTGGGAGCCCGCAGGGGTCAGCCTTACTCGAAAGGTAACAAAATTAGGTGTGCCCAGCAAGGATATACATACAAATACAAAGAAATATATATATGCCAGTCCCCTGTTGGTGGGCCATGATAAAGTACAGAAAAATTGAGCTAGCTTAGCTCTTGCAGGTAACTAAAGAAAGCAAGTCAAAATATTCATTCATTCATTCATTCATCTTCTACCGCTTAGTCCATTTAAGGGTTGCGGGGGGCTGGAGCCTATCCCAGCAGCCATAGAACGCGAGGCGGGGTACACCCAGGACAGGACGCCAGTCTGTCGCAGGGCCACAAACAGACAAACAAACACAGACACACCCACACACACACCTACGGACAATTTAAAGATTCCAATCCACCTAACCCGCATGTCTTTGGATGTGGGGAGGAAACTGGAGCACCCGGAGGAAACCCACGCAAACACGGGGAGAACATGCAAACTCCACTCAGAAAGGCCACGGGAATTGAACCCACGACCTCGCTGTGAGGCATCAGTGCTAACCACTAAGTCACCGTGCTGCCACAAGTCAAAATATGATAATCATTATATAATGTATTGGAAATGACAAATGACAGAAAGTTTTTGTGGTGGGGTTTTTCCCAAAGCCCAAAAACGGGCATCAAAAAAATGATGCTAGATCAGCTCATGGAGTAACAACCAACCTCAAATCAACCAGTATAGTCCACTTTATATCAGAAATAAGCAATGCCAGACATTTTCAGTGGTGGGAGGCCTGAGCCAGACATCCCAAAGGGACCACGTCCCATAGCTGAGCTAGTTTAGTTCATTGGGTAACATCTTGAAATCAATCTCAAATCAATCAGTATGGCCCACTGATAATTATTATGTAACTAAATAATACCCCCTACAATATATATTCATTATACAATTGAGTATCTAAACTAACTCCTAACAGACATTTTCCTTGGTGGAGTACCCTAAAATACCTCCACCCCCAAAAATGAACCTTTTTTTATGAAAAATAGGCTAAATTTACAATACAGGATACTCAGTTAAAAGAATAATGTAATGTCTGCTGGGAAATTTCATAAGATGCTTTGCAGTGATGAATGCTGGGTAAATTAACGCTGCCTCCATGTCAACCAGTGACATAGGTAGATTTATGACAACTAGTGACAGCAAAGACCTAAAGACCTTGCGGAAAAATGTCTTCCTACAAACATAAATCTGGCAGTAATAAAAGAAAGGACAGAAAAGAATGAAAACAGGAGAGCAAAGCTGACTAAATTAGACAGTTTTGGATTTTCCAGCATGGCCAGTAGCCAGCACCAGCAGTCCACCGACGAGTCTGGGCCGGAGGGCCATTCGTCTTGTTTCTGATGTTCCCAGTGACAGTGGCTTCAGCTGAGAGATTGTTTTCCAAGTTAAAAATTATCAAGACATACCTGACGAGCTCCGTGTGACAGAAGTGGCTGAGCGGCCTAGCTTTCCTCTCCATTGAATGCTCAAGAGCCAGGGTGTTGGGCATTGGGGATGTAACAGAGGATATTGCACAGTGCAAGGCTCACAAGATGCCCTTCCACTGAGCCAAATATTTTTCAGGGAACTTTGGGGTATCTCTGACTGTGGCGGGTTTGCGATGCCCCATCCCTGTTTGATCACTTCTGTGCACCAATTTCACGATAGGTCTGTGTTTTTCACATGGTGCACAGTTGCTGTTTTCTTAGAAGACTTTTAAATAAAGTGTAAAAAAAAAAACTAACAACAAAAATGTCTCTCTTCTGTCTTGTCACACTATAGGCTTCATTTTATTATCATCTCTTCTTGCATTAACTTTTATCAATGTAGGAGTGCACTCTTGACTTTACAAGGAAAATAATTCTGTAGTCATTTCAGCACCTGCCATGAATTAGACAGCTCCTCCCCTGCTGTCTGATGGCATGATGAGGTATGTTGGCTGCAGACTGTTGTGCACATGTGATTCAGAGCTGGGGTGTTAAATCTAGATTCTTGACCTCTTAAAAAATTTCTGATTCAATAACCCAAGTCATTTATTTGATTGTAAAATCCAACACACTGTTGGTAAAAACCTATATACACCCCATAGTGTGGGTGGGCGCGTACATGTGTGTGATTGTGTGCATATGCCTAATAACTAGTAACGTGTGTAGGGCCTGTCAATATATCTTGCACTGTGGCCTGTGCTGAGGTTGCTATGCCACTGGTACCGCACCACAAAAAAACATTTCTGTCTGTCATTTCTAATACATTATATAATGCTTATTATATTTTGACTTGTTTTATTTTGTTACCTGCAAGAGCTAAGCTAGCTAAATTTTTCTTTAGTTTATCATGGCCCTGAGGACCACACACACACACACACACACACACACACACACACACACACACACACACACACACACACACACACACACACACAAATTGATTTCAAAAGTAGGTCTGTACAATGATCAGTTTTTGAGTTTTGGCATAATGTTCATAAAAGCACACACAGAAGGTGGAAATACAGCAATGCACTACAGTTAATTTTCTTTCTTTTTATTCTGTCTATGTATTCTATCAAAGCGCTACAGCAGCTTTTAGGTTTTAGTTTTCGGGTGTTGCAGAACTCAGACAGGAGAGGGATGAAAGAAATACAATTTCGGCGGACACACATACAGGGACAGCAGGAAATAGAACAAGACAGCTGCACAATACACGCGCACACAGACAGGTTTATCTCGTCGTGTGCTGTGTCTTCTTCAGGAAGCTAAAGACAGGTTTGCAGGATGCGGGAATTCTTATGTAATATGTGTGTGTGTGCATGTTGGCGGGGGGGGGATTTCCTAGTGGACGAAAATAAGTGTGGGAATATTTTATGGGTGTGTGCATCTGTGTGTTTGTGGCTTTTGTAAACCTGTGGTGCTGTGGGATATCTGAGCTTACAGTAAGTAACCTAACTCTCATCCAAAAGAAACAAGACAAAATAAACAGTCCAACCTCCTCCTTACTGATAATCATCATGCTAGCAGCACCTTTGGGTGCAGTCGTTAATTGCACACACTCATGTTTCCTGTCATCTGGCCTGTCTGAAATAAACAGCATATGTTTCTACATTTTCGTATGTGAAAAAATATCGTCTGCTTCTTTTTTTGACATCTTAAATTTCATTGTTGTAGTTGTTAACCAGACATACATAGTCATCCATGCATATGTGGAGCTCCTAACATATTTCTAAAGTCCTGACTATAGAGGGGAGGAGACACACTCTTTCTCACACTGACACACACACACATACACACACACTCCCGCCCACTTACCAATCACACACGTTTACTGTTTCTCCAGTGATTCCTCTGACTCAGTCAGACAGACACCAAGCAGCAGAAGTGCAACTGATAAAAGGAACTGCAGATAGAGTGTGTGAGTTTGTGAATGAAAATGGAGAATTACAGAAAGTGAGACACAGAAACCCAGGATTACTGTTTGCTCTCATCCTTTTCGCATGGACATTAAGGGACACCTGAAAACTTCTCATAGTGTGTTTCTGGATTATCACCCAACAACTTGCAGTCTCCTTTGAACATAGACGTTGACGTGCACCCAGCGTGCACTGTGACTGTTCTCACCATGTCTTGGGACTGTGGATTGAGATACATGCTCTTTCCTCCCGTCGTGCAGCTGGGCGGGGTGTGTGCCCTGAGGGACGCCAGCAGCGGCGGAGGGATGGGGAGCGTGTGCGGGCGTGAGGATCTGACCAGCCGCCTAGGTCTGGAGGCTGTTCAAAGGCTAGCAAAGGACGGATGCCGGCTACTGCAGAACCACAACTACAGGCTACCTGACAGGAATCAGGCTGTGAGTAGAGTGTGTTTTAATCACAACACATATTCATATGTCCTCACCGCCGCATATCATCACAAGGTGCTGTTACTCAGTCTTTCACCATGTAATTTACAGAGCGAGCTGTGGCTGTATGGTTAGCATGAGTAGAGCAGAATGGATGTCATGCGGTAAATGTTGTCATTTTTTTTTCTTCATTTTTCAGCACTCACACGTTGACTATGGGTTGCTTAAGGATTTTGGTCAATGATTATCTGAGTACTTGTAAATCGTCATCATGACTATTAGGAAGTTGGTGATGATAAGAATGTGTCATAGGCAAAGGAGATGCACAAGGCACGCATACTGCAAATTTACTTACAGGGTTTATTTCATCATCTATTTCAAGTACAATTCTGGCATATACAGACTTAAACATAGGGCAGTTATAAATGTAGCTGCAGTAACAGAACTTTGGCTATTTTGTGTTACTCTTGTTTTCCCCACACTCAAAAAATGGCTTTTTGGATGAACTCAATTCAATTATGTGCAGGATTTCCATCTAATAAATATATGTAGCCCCAACTAAAAAAAACATATCCATGGAAAATAATGTAATTTAATTTAGTTGACACTACATATATTTATTAGATGGAATCCAATCAATCAATCAATCAATTTTATTTATATAGCGCCAAATCACAACAAACAGTTGCCCCAAGGCACTTTATATTGTAAGGCAAGGCTATACAATAATTACGTAAAAACCCCAACGGTCAAAACGACCCCCTATGAGCAAGCACTTGGCAACAGTGGGAAGGAAAAACTCCCTTTTAACAGGAAGAAACCTCCAGCAGAACCAGGCTCAGGGAGGGGCAGTCTTCTGCTGGGACTGGTTGGGGCTGAGGGAGAGAACCAGGAAAAAGACATGCTGTGGAGGGGAGCAGAGATCAATCACTAATGATTAAATGCAGAGTGGTGCATACAGAGCAAAAAGAGAAAGAAACACTCAGTGCATCATGGGAACCCCCCAGCAGTCTACGTCTATAGCAGCATAACTAAGGGATGGTTCAGGGTCACCTGATCCAGCCCTAACTATAAGCTTTAGCAAAAAGGAAAGTTTTAAGCCTAATCTTAAAAGTAGAGAGGGTGTCTGTCTCCCTGATCTGAATTGGGAGCTGGTTCCACAGGAGAGGAGCCTGAAAGCTGAAGGCTCTGCCTCCCATTCTACTCTTACAAACCCTAGGAACTACAAGTAAGCCTGCAGTCTGAGAGCGAAGCGCTCTATTGGGGTGATATGGTACTATGAGGTCCCTAAGATAAGATGGGACCTGATTATTCAAAACCTTATAAGTAAGAAGAAGAATTTTAAATTCTATTCTAGAATTAACAGGAAGCCAATGAAGAGAGGCCAATATAGGTGAGATATGCTCTCTCCCACTAGTCCCCGTTAGTACTCTAGCTGCAGCATTTTGAATTAACTGAAGGCTTTTCAGGGAACTTTTAGGACAACCTGATAATAATGAATTACAATAGTCCAGCCTAGAGGAAATAAATGCATGAATTAGTTTTTCAGCATCACTCTGAGACAAGACCTTTCTAATTTTAGAGATATTGCGTAAATGCAAAAAAGCAGTCCTACATATTTGTTTAATATGCGCTTTGAATGACATATCCTGATCAAAAATGACTCCAAGATTTCTCACAGTATTACTAGAGGTCAGGGTAATGCCATCCAGAGTAAGGATCTGGTTAGACACCATGTTTCTAAGATTTGTGGGGCCAAGTACAATAACTTCAGTTTTATCTGAGTTTAAAAGCAGGAAATTAGAGGTCATCCATGTCTTTATGTCTGTAAGACAATCCTGCAGTTTAGCTAATTGGTGTGTGTCCTCTGGCTTCATGGATAGATAAAACTGGGTATCATCTGCGTAACAATGAAAATTTAAGCAATGCCGTCTAATCCAGTGAGTCAGTTTTTTGAGTGTATCATTCAAACAAATGACTCATTAGATGAACTGAATTCAATTATGGGCAGGATTTCCATCTAATAAATATATGTAGTCCCAACTCAAATAAAACACATCAGTGTAAAATAATGTAATTTAATTTAGTTTGGACTACATATATTTATTAGATGGAATTCACTCCATTGTCAGTTTTTTGAGTGTATCATTCAAACAAATGACTCATTGGATTAACTGAATTCAATTATGGGCAGGATTTCCATCTAATAAATATATGTAGTCCAAATTAAATTAAATTAAATTATCATGCATGGATGCACTTTATTTGAGTTGGGGCTACATATATTTATTAGATGGAAATCCTGCACATTATTGAACTGAGTTCATCCAATGCAACCGTTTTTTGAGTGCAGCTGAAATCCAGAATTGCTCACGCATGACTCCACCCATGCCCTTGATCCAAAGTTCCACCTCGGACGGAAGGTTTAGAGTCCCCAAGTGCAGCTTGAATGGTTTTCAGAAGTCCTTTGACCCTTTGTTCTGCTAATTTATTCTTATAGTTTTGTGCTAATCCCTTCTAGTTGAAGTGGCATAAGTACATGTACTATATATTATGTTTTTTCTGTTTGTTTGTTTGTTTTAAACAAGAGATACAGTGTATGACCGAGACTAACCTCTTTTGGAATAATTATCTTGAATTACATTACATTAAATTATCTTGCATGGATGCACTTTATTTGAGTTGAGAATACACGGAAATCCTGCCCATAATTGAATTGAGTTCACCCAATGAGTCATTTGTCACTCAAAAAACTGACTCATTGGATTGGATTCCATCTAATAAATATATGTATTCCCAACTAAATTACATTAAATTATCTTGCATGGATGTGCTTTATTTGAGTTGGGGCAACATATACTCAACAAAAATATAAACGCAACACTTTTGGTTTTGCTCCCATTTTGTATGAGATTAACTCAACGATCTAAAACTTTTTCCACATACACAATATCACCATTTCCCTCAAATACTGTGCACAAACCAATCAAAATCTGTGATAGTGAGCACTTCTCCTTTGCTGAGATAATCCATCCCTCCTCACAGGTGTGCCATATCAAGATGCTGATTAAACACCATGATTAGTGCACAGGTGTGCCTTAGACTGCCCACAATAAAAGGCCACTCTGAAAGGTGCAGTTTTGTTTTATTGGGGGGGATACCAGTCAGTATCTGGTGTGACCACCATTTGCCTCATGCAGTGCAACACATCTCCTTCGCATCATCCGTGAAGAGAACACCTCTCCAACGTGCCAAACGGCAGCGAATGTGAGCATTTGCCCACTCAAATTGGTTACGACGACGAACTGGAGTCAGGTCGAGACCTGATGAGGACGACGAGCATGCAGATGAGCTTCCCTGAGACAGTTTCTGACAGTTTGTGCAGAAATTCTTTGGTTATGCAAACCGATTGTTCCAGCAGCTGTCCGAGTGGCTGGTCTCAGACGATCTTGGAGGTGAACATGCTGGATGTGGAGGTCCTGGGCTGGTGTGGTTACACGTGGTCTGCGGTTGTGAGGCTAGTTGGATGTACTGCCAAATTCTCTGAAACACCTTTGGAGACGGCTTATGGTAGAGAAATGAACATTCAATACACGAGTAACAGTTCTGGTTGACATTCCTGCTGTCAGCATGCCAGTTGCACGCTCCCTCAAATCTTGCGACATCTGTGGCATTGTGCTGTGTGATAAAACTGCACCTTTCAGAGTGGCCTTTTATTGTGGGCAGTCTAAGGCACGCCTGTGCACTAATCATGGTGTCTAATCAGCATCTTGATATGGCACACCTGTGAGGTGGGATGGATTATCTCAGCAAAGGAGAAGTGCTCACTATCACAGATTTAGACTGGTTTGTGAACAATATTTGAGGGAAATGGTGATATTGTGTATGTGGAAAAAGTTTTAGATCTATGAGTTCATCTCATACAAAATGGGAGCAAAACCAAAAGTGTTGCGTTTATATTTTTGTTGAGTGTATATATATTAGATGGAAATCCTGCTCATAATTGAATTGAGTTCATTCAGTGCATCAGTTTTTTGAGTGCACCTTTAATCGGCACTCTGTAAAACACTTCAGTAGAGTGACATTGAAGCTCTTCTGTCAGGAAGCCAAGAGCCGTGAGCAAGTTCACTCCACTCTGCCATACAAGGTTCTTGCATCTTATTGGTTTAGGAGGAGTTGTGCTTCCAAAGTCACATTATTATCTGTCATTTATACACAAAAGTCCAAATATCTCTCCTTCATATGGTGTGCTAATCTTTTAATGTGATCTTCAAATTCTTCAATTATCATTGAAATCCACCACTTCATGGTACAGTATATGTGTGGAGAAGCACCAGTCTGATGGACCGCAGGACTTGCATGGGACTTACTTCTCTTTTAGAACTTATTTACTGTTAGTTAGCCTTGTATCTATTAGTGTTCCATTCACTTAACTTTTTATCCAGTTACTTTTAGATTAACTTAGTTTTAGATTCAGTTAGCTCTATATTCAAACACTCAAACAGCTTAACATCAGGGAGCACAGTTGCAAGAAGGCTGTGGATTTGGTTACACCACTGACCATTTCCTTTCCGTGTTTAGTATGTATGTTCTTCTCTGCGTGGGGTTTAAACTGGGTATTATGGTTTCCTGCCAACATCAAAACCCCAAATGTTGAGCTTAAATCTGCCACTGGGGTTGGTGGCAGCATTGGCTCTAAGCCCCTGTAAAAAACATTCACACAGTTTAAAACCACAGGAAGGTGACGACACATGGGGCTATGCTCAGTGCCTTCCTCCAAGGGCATACAGCAACACTCCTCTGTCTGTTTCTCAGCACTTTATTTGAATCGCATCAGTTCGGCTCTAACAGCCACCAGGTCTCCAGGCCATCCCACGTAGGTGTTTAATAACATCTTATTGTTACACAGTCTTATACTTTCTATTGTTGTCAAATGGCTATGATACTGTGTGTGTGTGCGCGCACGCGTGGTGGCATTCACGTGCACGTGAGTGAGTTTGCTGACTTGTAATCTTGTGCCTGGCCTGGTGTGTGTGTGTGTGTGTGTGTGTGTGTGTGTGTGTGTGTGTGTGTGTGTGTGTGTGTGTGTGTGTGTGTGTGTGTGTGTGTGTGTGTGTGTGTGTGTGTGTGTGTGTGTGTGTGTGTGTTGCATTCAGACAGGAGGGGCACAAGTCAGGCTGAGTCAGTGCGTGCACATAATGATCAGGGTGTCAGCAGTCTCTCTCTACATACACCTGAGGGCAGGAAATAAGATGAACACTGTCTGCTTGCACTGTGTGTGCACCAGGTTGGGTCTTTATAAAGATCTGTTGTATATGTGTCATACCTGTAACAACCCAGCACGCAACATGACCTTATTTAAACATTTTCAGGATCAAACCCAGATAATGCAAACACTGCCAGTTGATTATTAATGTGGTCTTATTATACTCCTCAATAGAAAGCTAATATAGGTCACCTAGTGTGTTAGAAGCACAGATGCAGTCATATTTTAGTGTGGACACAATCATATGTAGCCTGGGGGAGATGACTGAAGTGGCATGTACAGCTCAGTGTGACTTTAGAGAGGATTTATAAGCACATGGTGTGAACTGTGTTTAATGAACCTTAAGAAGCCTAATGGTACTGAGATCCAACCCAAGCTGGAGAATACAGCAGTAATTTACCACAAACGTCATCTTCCTTTTGAAGGGTTGTCATGGTAATTTTTTTTCTTTTCAAATTTCCTTTTTCTCTTCAACAGACAAGCTCTTCAAAATAGTGTGGGATGTTTCCATAGTGATATAATTCATGTCAGTACAGCATGTTGAGTGCATCTTTGCCTTCTAGTCAGTTCTTGTATGTGTACTCTGCAGTTTTGATTGAGATGCAAGGGCTTTAAACTGCACAAGGGATTATACAAGGCCAAAGCATCACACATTAAACACACACATATGTCTTTGGTGCTACTGTAGGTATGACTTTGTGTCAAATGAGCGATCACTTACGGAGACTCAGATGAGGCGCACTGTTTGCATTATGAGGGAATGTCAGCTAAGCAGCTTTGGCCTTGAGGCACAGATGCCTCAATACTGAGGACTCCACCAGCTGGCAAGGGCACACCCTCATATCACCTGGCTGCAGCAGATAGATGGCTGCTTTTGGGAGGGGTGGATGGACTGCTGGTCTGACTGCATGGTTGCCAGTCAAGAACCAGGGTGGTTCCATAGTGGGGTGGATGCAACAACATTTGGTACCAGCACAAGCTCCCAGACATGACCTACACACATACAAGTACATGCATGTGTCTGTCTCCACATGTGCACCGTTGGCATGAAAGTACTGTGGGGTATTTTTTTTCATATCCATTATTTCCAGGAATCAGGAGTGGCGCTGTCAAAACAAAGATATGGTTTTGTCACCATCAGCACAGACATGAACGAACACACACACAGACTCACTCTCTCGCGTAGTGGTGGGAACAGGAAAAGAACACAGCGTGCTTCCTTTTGACTTTTCCACGAGACCCACCTTTCCTCTGTGCAGTGCGTCATTTTAGCCATATTGTGTGTGTGTGTGTGTGTGTGTGTGTGTGTGTGTGTGTGTGTGTGTGTGTGTGTGTGTGTGTGTGTGTGTGTGTGTGTGTGTGTGTGTGTGTGCGTGCTGAAACCCTTTGAAGGACTCGGGGAGTGCATGTCCTCAGCTTTCCATTCTCTCAAATCTCAAATCTCTGCAGCACAAGGTCTGTGCTAACAATGAGAGACAGGGAGACGTGACTGGACCATGGTGGAGGAAAGAAAGAGAAAATGTCCAAAGCTGACAGTGAGGGAGGGAAGGGTGGACATATAGGTGGTTGAATTGAAGGAAGGGATGGGAGGAAGTGAAAGAGAGCGGCTGACGCACCTGCTTTGTGACAACACGTGACAGCCCTGAGACTTGACCTCGGAATCATTTTTGGACATTTATGGTTTTTTTTTCTTTTTTTGGTTGTTAAAGATTTTTTCATTTTCTTTTGGCTGTTCTCATTTGCCACACCAAATCCAGTGTGGATTTCTGTATTGATCTTGGGATATATTTTACACTGATACGTGGCTGGAATTGCATCAGGAATTCCCATATACTGTGAAGCTCCTTCTCCATAGAATGCTGGTGGTTATGTGACTCTTAACTGTTTATTATGGTGGCTCCACAAACTGTTGGAGGAGGTGGAGGTTGTGTGATCACCCTGGTCTGTCTGTGCACATGGCAACTTAAAAAGTAGAGTATGAATTTTGATGAAAGTTCATGCAGAGATGTTCTTTGGATGTCATTCAGTGATTTGTTTTGTCTCGCCTCCTTTTAGCTCTTTCATTAACCTAGCTTTTGGCCTCACAAAGAGCTATGTCAGGGGTCTTCATCGCCAGTCCTCGAGGACAGGTGTCCTGCAACTTTTAGATGTGTCCCTGGTCCAACACACCTGAATCAAATGGCTGAATTACCTCCTCAGTATGCAGTCAAGTTATCCAGAGTGCTGGTAATGACCTCAATAAATGACTCAGATATGTTGAAGCAGTGACACATCTAAAAGGCCTTTGAGGACTGGAGCTGAAGACCCCTGGTCTATGTACAGAATATGTTTAAAATCCCTCCTGTGTTGGGTGTTGCAGGTATGCACTCTGCTTGTACCTTTTAGTTTACTAGGTAATAGTACCAGTGGGTATGAAGACAGTCAGGGCTATGGCAATCAGACATTTGACCCTAGTGACCTTAACCTTCACCCTAATGATTGATCTTGGCTGACCTTGTCAGAGCATTTCTGGTATCCCTCTAAGTGTGCCACATTTGGTCCATATCACTTTAAAAAAATCTAATGGCCAAAATGAAGTCTTTCAGAGAAATTTTTGGAACAACCTTCAGTGACAAACCAAGTTTGGTAGAAACCAGCAAAAGGACCTCAGAGGAGCAGGCCAGTGAGCAACCTTTGCCCCAGTGACTGACCATGCTGGCCACTTCTGGACCCCACCCCTTACGTGGCATGTTTGTTGCAAATCTGAGAGAAAATGTACAGTTTTGACATTTTACTTGAATGATTGACCTTTGATAAGTTTGATCACACCTCGACAGTTCCAGAATTTACTTCCATATGTATGACACATTTGGTGCAAATCAGAGTGAAAAATGAAATTTGACCTTTGACCACAGTGACCTTGACCTCAGTGATTTGGCATTTAGTAAATTTGACATCACCTGGTCAATTCCAGAACCCAACTAATATATCTGCCAAATTTGGTGGACATCATAGTGAAAAAGAAAAGTTTGACATTTGATGCCAAAACAAACCTTTTAAGGGCAGTTCTGGTTTGACCCTTCATCCATATACTATGTTTGTTTGAGAATCTGACAAAGGACCTGAGAGGCGTAAGGGATTAAACATTTGTCAAATTGTAATGTGATTTATTTATTTAGAAACAGTGTGTACACTTATAATAATTTCTTTAAAGTGTTTAGTTTTCTAATAATGTGTTATTTCAAAAGGGGATTTTTTCCCCCCACTTCAACCCATTTTAAATATTTGCGTAACACTTACTTAACATTTGGATTCCAAACATTATTGTCTGACTTGGTCACAAGCACTCCATCTCAGTCTGTTCCTACATCGTTCTCTTTTCTCAAACATTTTGTCTGTTTTTTTTTTCCTTTCTCTGCCAGTGTTGCATAATGTTCTGACCCCATGTCTCCACAATGTTCCATGTCCTGATTTTGCATGTTTTTCTTTTTTGTGACTTACATTCTTTCTCAGGCTGAAATATTTTTGTTCTTGGGAGCTGCTGTTTACATGTAATTCTTCAGCCGTATGTGAATGTGTGTGTTTAAATAATATCTTGAATGTTTTATGTTTTTATACACTTTTTTATTTTTATTTTTTCAGCCAGATGTTTGCAGTGCACACTGTAAAAAAGTCTGTAAAATTAACAGTGAAATCCTGTGAAATAATGATAAAAAAAACTGTAAAAAGAAAAACAATGGAGTAATGTTTAATGTGGAATGAAGGTGAACTGTGAATTTGTCAGTACAAATATGTTAAAATAATAATATACCATTGTAGATTTTTTTAAACTATGGTTTAAACAGAAAAACCGTAATACCAAAAACTGTACAATACAGTTAGATTTTACAGATTAAAATTTTTGCAAATACAGTCAAATACTGATAATTCAGGGTTTGAAAAAAGAGGTGATGTGTCTGTTTAAACTACATTTTGAGGATATTTAATGAGCTGTTTATGTAAAAATCAGGCTGGGGCGTCCACATGACCTCACTCAGATTTTGATCAAATTTTCACCAATTGCCCTTCAAATAGATTGATTAGGCTTGGTAAATTTTATTTTTCCATCAGGCAAAATTTTACTTGAGTTTTGCTCAATTCAAAATCTGATGTCAAAACAGCCTGAAATCCTGTTATTATTAAAATATAGTAAAAATGCTCAACTTTGAGGCAATACTGCCCATCTAGAAGCGTGTGGTTTGAAAAACTGGCTATGGGACATCATCAACCATCATCCAGATATCAATGATTCATTGACCGTTTGGTGGAACTTTTCCATATTTCAGTTATTCAAACTTTTTGAAATTCATATATGTTGCACTCCCTGGGTCAAATTCTGGAGGTGTAGGGAGATTAAAAAATGCTCATAAAATGAGCACTTTTTGACATATCTCAGCTAATGAGATATCATTTTGTATGCTTTTGGGTTTGGGGAGTTCATTTATGGGGTCGTGTATATATATATATATATGTATATATATATATATATATATATATATATATATGTATATATGTATATGTATATATGTATATGTATATATGTATATGTATATATATATATGTATATATATATGTATATGTATATATGTATATATATATTTTTACCTATTTTCCATATTAAATACCCCTTGCAGTCAGGTGAATGTCCAAATACCTGTCTTTTTTTTTTCAAAGGTCTTTTTATTGATGCAAAGTAACACAAATTGGTACATTATACAATCGTACATATTTTCAAAATGTACATTTTTTTTTAACCCCAAGAACAAATCCCCAGACAGCAAAGACCATTAAACATATACAACTATCAATACAACAACACCCAACACACACAAACAAACAATAATCACATAATATGAACAATGTTAATACAGTACAGTTAAAGAGAGGGAAGCAGGGGGAAGGAGAGAAGGGGGAGGGAAAAAAAAAGGGGGGGGGCTCGGGCTACTCGGAGACAATAGTAGTGGATTTATTAAAAAATGTCATGAAAGGTTGCCATACTTTATAAAATTTGTTTTCTGAACCACGGACAGTATATCTAATTTTTTCCAAATCCATACAGGACATAATATCCCTTATCCAGTGAGTATGAGAGGGAGGAATAGGGTCTTTCCACCTCATCAAAACAGCTCTTCTAGCGAGTAGCGTTGAGAAAGACAGCATTCTAAGCATGAAGCCTGGCAGGTCGAGATCCAGGGCCACCCCAAAGATGGCAGAGACAGGGTTTGGCTCGACATGACACTGCAAGACTTCAGAAACTGTAAGACTGACTTCCAAAAATTGGCCAGGGAGGGACACGACCAGTACATGTGCAGTAGTGAAGCAGGTGCACACCTACATTTTTCACAGGTTGGATCCACGTTCGGGTACATGCGTGCCAATTTAACCTTGGTGTTATGTGTTGACGCGGGTTGAGGAGTGGACCTGCGTCTGACGGAACCCAGCGCTAAAACAACCAGAAAGCGGTTCCAATAACAAAACAATTTATTTTCCCCCTTTGGTGCATAACAAAGTGTACAAACAAAAACTGCGTCGGTCTGGCGGAGTGAAGGACGGCACGCTCTCCAGCGCCCAAAAGGATCGAAGCCTGGCGCTTCTGGACCCACGTTCACTGCCAAACACCCCCCAGGTGGACACGACAAACCGACTCTGCGAAGGATAGAAAAGGTGAGGTAAGTCAGCAGCTACAACTAATATCCTTCAAAAGGCACACACTATCAGCAACACATTCAGGTCCGAATTCAAGCTTTATGTAAATGAGCAGCTTCTCACAACAGGTGGAGGATCATCAGTCCACATGCCACGGCAGTGAGAAGCGAGCTGCACAACTCTCATCAAAGTTCAAATATACTGCGTAACAAAATACCAAGTTACTGTTAACAATTATTCAGATAATCAATCACCTCTGATGTGTGCTGACAGCATGTGTCCCTCACCCTTCCCCCTTCACAGGCACGATGTGTCAAACCCAGGCGCGGTCCTCAGCGTCTCACAAACGAACATCACAAGGTCGGGTTCCCGGCAATTCTGCTTGAATCACCCATGACTTAAATGCAGAACGCCATCTCATTATCTGCTTCAGCTGAAAGTCTTTAAGGTTGCACGTGAGCACCATCCACAGGTGCTGCACATCATGTTGATGAGGGTGAAGGACTCTTCTGCCAGCACCTTCTCCACAGACAATAAATCAGTTTGCATACCACCTGGAGAGCAAAGAAAAGAAAAGAACACCAAAATGTCCAGCCACACCCCCCCAACACACAACAGTACCCCCCCTTTAACGGGAAGCCTCCCGGCGACCGAACAAACCAGGTCCGAGAACAGCACCTCCCTCCGGGGTCCTCGTCAGGAAGCAGACAGCATAACGCTCCCAAGGTCCACCACAGACAGCAGGACAGGGCACCGCAGCTGGAAGGCCAGCTGGCATCAACAAAAACCCAAAAACAGTCCCTAGTACAACCCAACATACAAGAAAAACATAAAACCCACCCAAAACCTCCCCAGGGGACCGTCCCATCTAACCCCGGGAAGAAAAGAAAAACTCCCAAATGCAAAAATCCAACACACCCCACAAACACAATACAAACATAAATGCATGAAAGAAAAATAACAAACAACCCCCCCAGAACGACTTGCAGAGCCCAACACCCCCCCAGAAGGCCTTTACCGCCGGTTCCAGGAGGAATAGCCAAAGCCGGAATCCCACAGAGGTCCCCAGGTACAACATGGAGCAACGGCGCCCCCCAGAGGACCGTACCATCAAACCCCAGGAGGCACCCTCCCCACAACCCAGGAACCCCAGACCCGGCCACACTTGGCTAGTCGGCCCCACAAGCCAATTCCCCCCCAGAGGACCGTCCCATCAACCCTGGAGGTGGAACCTGGAAGGAAACAAAAAAAACAAAAATCCAACCCCCGGAGGACTACATTAAACAACCCCAGGGGCAAATAAAACAACCGATAAACCCTGTTACCTTCCCCAGCACCCCGAAAGACCCCAGATCCCTCCCAGAGCCTTTCGGCGGCTCATTTTGGCGAACGGCACAAAACATCAAGCCGGGGAAGGGAACAGGAAAAACTAACCCGGCCCCAACCCCAAGGCGCAGCGGAAAACCGGAAATACGTCCAGTGCCCCAACTCGACCATACCCCAGCCTATCGGGAGGGGTGGAACTACCGAAATGGCGAACGGCAACAGATCGGCCCACCCCTCCGACTGAGGTATGTTCCCGCTGCACCACACCCCGGCAACACCAATGACGAATGGTACAAAGGCCCACCGAGGCTGGAGTGGAACCGGGCCCTAACCAAACCAGAAAAAACGCCCCTAACAACCTCCCCATAGGTGCAGAGGTCTTCTGAGAACGCTCAGCGTGACCAACCTGCACCACCCCACAACCCACAAGACGAACGGTCTTGGGGCGAGTGAGGTTGGGGTTAGGGAAGTAGGGAAATAAAAAACAACAAAACAAAACGACCCCAGACCCAAACAGAAAATACCTAAATACAAATAATAAAAACCAACGATTAACTGAGTCCAGGACGGGCTTCGAACCGCCGTCGTTCACTCCACCAAAACCGCCTCTGAATCCCCAAACAATTTATAACCCCTTTTAGAAAAAAAACCCAAAACAGCCCAAATAATAATTTTTTTTTTTGTGTGTATTATTTCGCCTGTCCCAGAACACCTGGAGATACGTCACCACTATTTTTCTTGACGCTTATATGACGGGGCAATACAGCGGCCTCAGCTCGTCCGAGCTGCATTGTTGTGTGGGCTGCCAGAAGAGGAGGTACTGCTGGCCCACCACCAGAGGGCGCCCTGCCTGAAGTGCGGGCTTCAGGCACGAGAGGGCGCTGCCGCCACAGACACAGCCGGGAGTGACAGCTGTCACTCATTAACTCCTGACAGCTGTCACTCATTCTTCATCATCGCACTCCATAAAACCCAGACGTCATCTCCACCTCATTGCCGAGATATCGTACTTCATTGGAGGTAATATCCTCAGCCTTTGTGGTATTTTCTGAATCTGTCTATTGTGAGTGTTTGCAGGAGTACCGGTCCTTCGTTTGTGGAGGCTGTGCAGGACGGCACTCTTTTTCCTCTGAGGGACCGCTGCAACACATATTGAGTGAGAGATGGAGGTGGCATTCCCACCGTTGTTGTTACTGGGTGTGCACACACCTACACTTGACTGTCTTTGTTCTTCGCCAGCAGTACCAGATCCGACAGTCAGGGACGGTGATCACCTGGGAATTCGGGACTTGGCGGCTCCAGTATTCACCAGGTTCAGTGGCGGCGGAAATCGTGTGGTTCCGGCTCTTCTCAGGACAGACGTCTTCTATCCTCTGTAACTAGGTTTAAGGATATGATTCCTTCTTTATGTTCTCTAATGCCATATACCAACACAGTGCAGAGTAGCTACCTAAACTCTGTAAGGGAGATAGAGTATCTCGTCAATAGTTTTACATCCTCATTGAAGACAACTTTGGATGCTGTAGCTCCTCTGAAAAAGAGAGCTTTAAATCAGAAGTGTCTGACTCTGTGGTATAACTCACAAACTCGTAGCTTAAAGCAGATAACCCGTAAGTTGGAGAGGAAATGGCGTCTCACTAATTTAGAAGATCTTCACTTAGCCTGGAAAAAGAGTCTGTTGCTCTATAAAAAAGCCCTCCGTAAAGCTAGGACATCTTTCTACTCATCACTAATTGAAGAAAATAAGAACAACCCCAGGTTTCTTTTCAGCACTGTAGCCAGGCTGACAAAGAGTCAGAGCTCTATTGAGCTGAGTATTCCATTAACTTTAACTAGTAATGACTTCATGACTTTCTTTGCTAACAAAATTTTAACTATTAGAGAAAAAATTACTCATCACCATCCCAAAGACGTATCGTTATCTTTGGCTGCTTTCAGTGATGCCGGTATTTGGTTAGACTCTTTCTCTCCGATTGTTCTGTCTGAGTTATTTTCATTAGTTACTTCATCCAAACCATCAACATGTTTATTAGACCCCATTCCTACCAGGCTGCTCAAGGAAGCCCTACCATTATTTAATGCTTCGATCTTAAATATGATCAATCTATCTTTGTTAGTTGGCTATGTACCACAGGCTTTTAAGGTGGCAGTAATTAAACCATTACTTAAAAAGCCATCACTTGACCCAGCTATCTTAGCTAATTATAGGCCAATCTCCAACCTTCCTTTTCTCTCAAAAATTCTTGAAAGGGTAGTTGTAAAACAGCTAACTGATCATCTGCAGAGGAATGGTCTATTTGAAGAGTTTCAGTCAGGTTTTAGAATTCATCATAGTACAGAAACAGCATTAGTGAAGGTTACAAATGATCTTCTTATGGCCTCGGACAGTGGACTCATCTCTGTGCTTGTTCTGTTAGACCTCAGTGCTGCTTTTGATACTGTTGACCATAAAATTTTATTACAGAGATTAGAGCATGCCATAGGTATTAAAGGCACTGCGCTGCGGTGGTTTGAATCATATTTGTCTAATAGATTACAATTTGTTCATGTAAATGGGGAATCTTCTTCACAGACTAAAGTTAATTATGGATTTCCACAAGGTTCTGTGCTAGGACCAATTTTATTCACTTTATACATGCTTCCCTTAGGCAGTATTATTAGACGGTATTGCTTAAATTTTCATTGTTATGCAGATGATACCCAGCTTTATCTATCCATGAAGCCAGAGGACACACACCAATTAGCTAAACTGCAGGATTGTCTTACAGACATAAAGACATGGATGACCTCTAATTTCCTGCTTTTAAACTCAGATAAAACTGAAGTTATTGTACTTGGCCCCACAAATCTTAGAAACATGGTGTCTAACCAGATCCTTACTCTGGATGGCATTACCCTGACCTCTAGTAATACTGTGAGAAATCTTGGAGTCATTTTTGATCAGGATATGTCATTCAAAGCGCATATTAAACAAACATGTAGGACTGCTTTTTTGCATTTACGCAATATCTCTAAAATCAGAAAGGTCTTGTCTCAGAGTGATGCTGAAAAACTAATTCATGCATTTATTTCCTCTAGGCTGGACTATTGTAATTCATTATTATCAGGTTGTCCTAAAAGTTCCCTAAAAAGCCTTCAGTTAATTCAAAATGCTGCAGCTAGAGTACTGACGGGGACTAGAAGGAGAGAGCATATCTCACCCATATTGGCCTCTCTTCATTGGCTTCCTGTTAATTCTAGAATAGAATTTAAAATTCTTCTTCTTACTTATAAGGTTTTGAATAATCAGGTCCCATCTTATCTTAGGGACCTCGTAGTACCATATCACCCCAATAGAGCGCTTCGCTCTCAGACTGCAGGCTTACTTGTAGTTCCTAGGGTTTGTAAGAGTAGAATGGGAGGCAGAGCCTTCAGCTTTCAGGCTCCTCTCCTGTGGAACCAGCTCCCAATTCAGATCAGGGAGACAGACACCCTCTCTACTTTTAAGATTAGGCTTAAAACTTTCCTTTTTGCTAAAGCTTATAGTTAGGGCTGGATCAGGTGACCCTGAACCATCCCTTAGTTATGCTGCTATAGACATAGACTGCTGGGGGGTTCCCATGATGCACTGTTTCTTTCTCTTTTTGCTCTGTATGCACCACTCTGCATTTAATCATTAGTGATCGATCTCTGCTCCCCTCCACAGCATGTCTTTTTCCTGGTTCTCTCCCTCAGCCCCAACCAGTCCCAGCAGAAGACTGCCCCTCCCTGAGCCTGGTTCTGCTGGAGGTTTCTTCCTGTTAAAAGGGAGTTTTTCCTTCCCACTGTAGCCAAGTGCTTGCTCACAGGGGGTCGTTTTGACCGTTGGGGTTTTACATAATTATTGTATGGCCTTGCCTTACAATATAAAGTGCCTTGGGGCAACTGTTTGTTGTGATTTGGCGCTATATAAAAAAATTGATTGATTGATTGATTGATTGATCCTCGAGCCTGCCCACACGTCACCTTTGTGGATTGACTGTAATTATATTCTGAGATTGTCTGTATTTTGTTGTGCACATTTCACAACATTAAATTGTTACTTTTTGGCTCATCTATTGGCCGTTCATTTGCGCCCCCTGTTGTGGGTCCGTGTCACTACACTTTCACAACAGGATATCTCGGCCAGCGTCATGGACTCCGGGGGGCGTCACCCGGCTGTTGAACGACCAATGGGAGAGCAGGGAGCGCAGGCGTCTGCAGGAGGCGTGATTGGTGAGCTGCAGCACATTCTCACCGCCTTTACGGCTCGGTTGGATCAAATGACCGAGCAAAACATCCTCCTGAACCGCAGGGTGGAGGCTCTCTTCGCACAGATGGCGGCGAGCGCTCAGGGCGCTGCTGCAGCTCCTCCTCCTGCCGACCCTGTGCAGGATAGGAACATTCCAGTGGTGGTTCAACAACCCCTCCCACCATCCCCTGAGGCATACATAAGCCCTCCTGAGCCATACGGAGGTTGTGTGGAGACGTGCGCGGACTTTCTCATGCAGTGTTTGCTCGTCTTCGCACAACGTCCCGTCATGTACGCGTCAGATGCTAGTAAAATAGCTTATGTGATTGCTCTGCTTCGGGGTAAGGCACGCGCCTGGGCTACGGTGCTCTGGGAACAGAACTCACGGTTGTTATCAGCATACACTGGGTTTGTGGGGGAGTTCAGAACAGTGTTTGATCACCCTAACAGAGGAGAGACCGCTTCAACAATGCTGCTGTCAATGCGACAGGGGCGCTGGTGTGCAGCCGAATATGCAGTCTACTTCCGCATCGCGGCTGCGAGGTCCGGCTGGAATAACGTTGCGCTCCGCGCCGCCTTCATAAACGGACTGTCGTTGGTCCTGAAGGAGCATTTAGATGGGCTTATCGATCTCGTTATACGGTTAGACAATCGGTTGGAGGAACGCCGTCGGGAGCGAGGCGAAGGACGTGGCCGGATACGCGCCGCCCCTCTCCCTTCCGGGTTCGAAAAGGGGCCGCCCTCCCCACGCTCCACAGCAGCAGCGCTCTGTGGGGCAACAGCTCCCCCTGCTGACGTTGTTAGGGAAACGCACAGGGCAAGAAAGATGGCGGACTCCGTCCATGCATTGACTACAGGGGGCTGAATGAGATTACGGTTCGCAACCGATACCCGTTGCCATTGTTGGATTCCGTGTTCACCCCCCTGCATGGAGCCAAAATCTTTACTAAGCTGGATCTTAGAAATGCGTATCACCTGGTTCGGATCCGGAAGGGAGACGAATGGAAGACGGCATTTAACACCCCGTTAGGTCACTTTGAGTACCTGGTCATGCCGTTCGGCCTCACCAACGCCCCCGCGACGTTCCAAGCCTTGGTTAATGACGTCTTGCGGGACTTCCTGCACCGATTCGTCTTCGTATATCTGGACGATATTCTCATCTTTTCTCCGGATCCTGAGACCCATGTCCAGCATGTACATCAGGTCCTGCAGCGGTTATTAGAGAACCGACTGTTTGTCCTTCCTGGAGTTTATCATCTCCTCTAACTCCGTCGCCCCTGATCCGGCCAAGGTTGCGGCGGTGAGAGATTGGCCCCAACCAACAAGCCGTAGGAAGCTGCAACAGTTCCTCGGCTTCGCTAATTTCTATAGGAGGTTCATTAAGGGCTACAGTCAGGTAGTTAGCCCCCTGACAGCCCTGACCTCTCCAAAAGTCCCCTTCACCTGGTCGGATTGGTGCGAAGCCGCGTTCAAGGAGTTGAAACGACGGTTCTCTACTGCGCCAGTTTTGGTGCAGCCCGACCCTAGCCACCAGTTCGTGGTTGAAGTGGACGCCTCTGACTCAGGGATAGGAGCCGTGCTATCCCAGAGCGGAGAGACCGACAAGGTTCTTCACCCGTGTGCCTACGTTTCTCGCAGGTTGACCCCGGCTGAACGGAACTATGACGTCGGCAATCGAGAACTCCTTGCGGTGAAAGAAGCTCTTGAGGAATGGAGACACGTGTTGGAGGGAGCGTCTGTGCCGTTCACGGTTTTCACTGACCATCGGAACCTGGAGTATATCAGGACCGCCAGGCGGCTGAACCCCAGGCAAGCCCGCTGGTCACTGTTCTTCAGACGTTTTGACTTCCGGATCACCTATCGCCCCGGGACCAAGAACCAGAGATCGGATGCCTTGTCCTGGGTACACGAAGACGAAGTCAAAACGGTGCTGTCGGATCCACCGGTGCCCATCATTCCGGAGTCCACTATCGTGGCCACCCTCACCTGGGACGTGGAGAAGATCGTCCGGGAGGCCCTGGCACGGAGACCGGACCCCGGAACCGGTCCGAAGAACCGTCTATACGTCCCACCAGAGGCCAGAGCTGCAGTCTTGGACTTCTGTCACGGTTCCAAGCTCTCCTGTCATCCAGGGGTGCGAAGGACCGTGGCATTTGTCCGGCAGCGCTTCTGGTGGGCGTCTATGGAGGCCGACGTCCGGGAGTACATCCAGGCCTGCACCACCTGTGCCAGGGGCAAGGCAGACCACAAGAGGTCCCAAGGGCTTCTCCAGCCACTTCCTGTGCCTCATCGCCCCAGGTCCCATATCGGCCTGGATTTCGTCACGGGCCTCCCGCCGTCCCAGGGCAACACCACCATCTTCACGATAGTGGACCGATTCTCCAAGGTGGCCCACTTCGTGGCCCTTCCGTGGATTGTTTCCTGTGGTGGAGGGAGAGGTCGGTGTGCCCTCGGTCCAGGCCCACCTGCGGAAGTGCCGTCGGGTGTGGCGCTCTTCCCGTTCTGCCTTGTTGAAGGCCCGGACGAGGGCGAAGACCTATGCGGACCGCTGGCGATCCCCGGCCCCTGCTTACCAGCCCGGGCAGGAGGTGTGGCTGTCCACGAAGGACATCCCCCTCCAAGTGGACTCCCCTAAGTTGAAGGACCGTTACATTGGACCATTCAAGATCCTCAAAATCCTCAGTCCTACCGCAGTGAAGTGACTCCCAGCTTCACTGCGGATCCACCCGGTTTTTCATGTGTCCAGAATCAAGCCTCACCACACCTCACCCCTCTGTGCTCCCGGTCCGGCGCCGCCTCCTGCCCGGATCGTTGACGGGGAGCCGGCTTGGACAGTGCACCGGCTCCTGGACGTCCGTCGAATGGGCCGGGGGTTCCAGTATTTGGTGGACTGGGAGGGGTATAGACCCGAAGAACGCTCCTGGGTGAAGAGGAGCTTCATCCTGGATCCGGCCCTCCTGGCCGATTTCTACCGTCGACACCCGGACAAGCCTGGTCGGGCGCCAGGAGGCGCCCGTTGAGGGGGGGGTCCTGTTGTGTGGGCCGCTAGAAGAGGAGGTACTGCTGGCCCACCACCAGAGGGCGCCCTGCCTGAAGTGCGGGCTTCAGGCACGAGAGGGCGCTGCCGCCACAGACACAGCCGGGAGTGACAGCTGTCACTCATTAACTCCTGACAGCTGTCACTCATTCTTCATCATCGCACTCCATAAAACCCAGACGTCATCTCCACCTCATCGCCGAGATATCGTACTTCATTGGAGGTAATATCCTCAGCCTTTGTGGTATTTTCTGAATCTGTCTATTGTGAGTGTTTGCAAGAGTTCCGGTCCTTCGTTTGTGGAGGCTGTGCAGGACGGCACTCTTTTTCCTCTGAGGGACCGCTGCAACACATATTGAGTGAGAGGTGGAGGTGGCATTCCCACCGTTGTTGTTACTGGGTGTGCACACACCTACACTTGACTGTCTTTGTTCTTCGCCAGCAGTACCAGATCCGACAGTCAGGGACGGTGATCACCTGGGAATTCGGGACTTGGCGGCTCCAGTATTCACCAGGTTCAGTGGCGGCGGAAATCGTGTGGTTCCGGCTCTTCTCAGGACAGACGTCTTCTATCCTCGAGCCTGCCCACACGTCACCTTTGTGGATTGACTGTAATTATATTCTGAGATTGTCTGTATTTTGTTGTGCACATTTCACAACATTAAATTGTTACTTTTTGGCTCATCTATTTGCCGTTCATTTGCGCCCCCTGTTGTGGGTCCGTGTCACTACACTTTCACAACATGCATGGGCTCATCTGCAAGAGGAGCCAGAGGTCCCGTCGGAGGAGCCTCAGTGGGGCGAAGAAGAGGCAGCCCAGATCTGTGTCGGGGAAAGCCCCGAGACAAAAAAAAAACGTTCTGATGGCTGCCCTCTCTCGCGTCCACGCTCCTTCATCCGATCATCTAGACGAATCACCAACGATATTAGCTCATCTAAATCATTTGGCTCATCACGGACTACTAGCTCGTCTTTTAATGGATCATTTAAACCAACCGCAAACACTCCGCTTAATGCTGCAGCATTCCAACCGGACTGAGCAGGAAAAATCCGCCGCACTCTGCCTCCCCTGCCTGAGATTCAGCAACCTCTGGGCAACGGTATGAGCAAAAACCAGAGAACATTGCATCAAAAACGGAGCACAACCTTCAACGTTTCCCGCATAAGGCTCCGGATGACAAATAATCAATTCGGAAGCCGAATCTCTGGGTGACGGAGTTATCTGCACCGGTATCGATGGTGCCGCAGCTGGAGCAGCAGGAAGCGGAACGGCTTGCGCTGCAAGCTCCGTAACGCGGAAATCTGTTTGTTTAATTTGGTTTGTGAGATGCTGTAATTGCTCCCATATTTTCTCCAAGTGTTCTTGAACTCTTTCGGCGAATGGAACCGCCTCTGCCGCTGGGTCCATTATGGAATGGCCGGGAACTACTGTTATGTGTCGACGCGGGTTGAGGAGCGGACCTGCGTCTGACGGAACCCAGCGCTAAAACAACCAGAAAGCGGTTCCAATAACAAAACAATTTATTTTCCCCCTTTGGTGCATAACAAAGTGTACAAACAAAAACTGCGTCGGTCTGGCGGAGTGAAGGACGGCACGCTCTCCAGCGCCCAAAAGGATCGAAGCCCGGCGCTTCTGGACCCACGTTCACCGCCAAACACCCCCCAGGTGGACACGACAAACCGACTCTGCGAAGGATAGAAAAGGTGAGGTAAGTCAGCAGCTACAACTAATATCCTTCAAAAGGCACACACTATCAGCAACACATTCAGGTCCGAATTCAAGCTTTATGTAAATGAGCAGCTTCTCACAACAGGTGGAGGATCATCAGTCCGCATGCCACGGCAGTGAGAAGCGAGCTGCACAACTCGCATCAAAGTTCAAATATACTGCGTAACAAAATACCAAGTTACTGTTAACAATTATTCAGATAATCAATCACCTCTGATGTGTGCTGACAGCATGTGTCCCTCACCCTTCCTCCTTCACAGGCACGATGTGTCAAACCCAGGCGCGGTCCTCAGCGTCTCACAAACGAACATCACAAGGTCCGGTTCCCGGCAATTCTGCTTGAATCACCCATGACTTAAATGCAGAAGGACTCTTCTGCCAGCACCTTCTCCACAGACAATAAATCAGTTTGCATACCACCTGGAGAGCAAAGAAAAGAAAAGAACACCAAAATGTCCAGCCACACCCCCCCCCCCCCCCCCAACACACAACACTTGGATAAGTGCACACGATGAACCACTTTAAATTGTAAGAGTGCATGCCGAGCACACATTGAGGAGGAGTGCACCTGGTTCAAAATAGAATCCCATACTTCATCCGAGAGATTTGAATTAAGATCCTGTTCCCATACAGTTTTAATAGCAGCCAATGAGGGACAGTGTAATTTGGCAATTAAGTTATAAAGTTTAGACAATACACCTCTCACTGTAGGGTTAACTGATAGGAACTCATCTAACGGGTTGTCAGGGGGTTTATTTGGAAATTGTGCTGTCATACTCTGCACATAATGCCTGACCTGTAAAAATCTAAAGAACTGAGTAGATGAGATTCCAAATTTTGTAGTCAGCTGAGCAAAACTAGAGAAATGGTTATCCGAATATAAGTCGGTAAAGAATTTTAAGCCCCTTTTATACCAAGTATTAAAAGCAGCATCAGCCACAGATGGAACAAACAAGTGATTAGCTGCAATTGGACTCAGAAGTGAAAAAGCCTGGAGACCCAAAGCCCTTCTAAATTGGGTCCAAATTTTCAAGGACTGCTTAACCACTGGGCATCCATGCACTGAGGAGCCAGAAAGGGGAAGAGGTGCACCCAAGAAAGCAGACAAAGAAGCTCCTGTACCAACAGCACGGGCCTCCATAGTGACCCAGACCGGAGACAGAGGTTCCAGATGAAAGTGCCTCCAAAACAACATACATCTAATGTTCGTGGCCCAATAGTAGTGCTGAAAGTTAGGCAAGGCCATTCCTCCCACCTGCTTAGGCCGTTGAAGGAAAGCCTTTCTCAGTCTTGGATGCCTGCCATTCCAGATAAAAGAGAGGATTAAGGAGTCCAAAGATTTAAAGAATGATTTTGGAATCAAAATAGGAAGACACTGGAAAAAATAAAGAAATTTAATAAGCAGCATCATTTTCACCGAATGTATTCTGCCCAAAAGAGATAGTAACAGTGGGGACCATTTAGAAAGAAGCTGTTTTGATTGATCAAATAATGGAAGAAAATTATTCTTGAACAGATCACAAAAACGTCTAGTAACACACACCCCCAGGTATTTGAATTGTTCAGTAACAACTTTCAGAGGAAAAATTCTGTAATTGAGACATATAGCCTCATTATTAATCAAAAATAGCTCACTCTTATTTAAATTGAGTTTGTATCCAGAGAATCTACTAAATGTATCCAACATATCAAGTACCACTGGCAAAGAATTGAGTGGGTCAGAGATATACAAAACTAGGTCGTCTGCATAAGGTGAAACTTTATGCTCAAGCCCGCCTCTGAAGATGCCCTGTGCCTCCCTACTACTACGAATTGCAATAGCAAGTGGCTCGATAGCTAGGGTAAAGAGGAGAGCGCTCAAAGGACAACCCTGCCTCACTCCACGATACAGTCTGAAATATTCTGAGCACCGACCATTAGTAAGTACTGAGGCTGCAGGGCTCACGTACAACAGATTAACCCAAGACTGAAATAAAGGACCAAAACCAAATTTCTTTAAAGTAAAAAACAAATATTCCCACAACTCTATCGAATGCCTTTTCTGCATCCATAGACACTAGACATTCAGCTACACGGCGACCAGGTGTATAAATAATGTTGAACAAACGCAGAATATTATAAAACAAATGACGATTTTTAACAAATCCGGTTTGGTCAGGTGAAATCACTGCTGGTAGGGCACCCTCTAGTCTACGAGCCAGCAACTTAGCCAGAATCTTGACATCAGTATTTAATAAAGATATAGACCTGTAGGAGGCACAATCCAATGGGTCCTTATCCTTCTTTAGCAACAAAGAAGTACAAGCCTGATAGCAAGAGGGGGGAAGTTCCCCAGCCTCATGCGAGTCAAAATACCTGTCTTTTGTTAAATAATCAGAGATATATTTTATAAGCTTTAGAATGATATCATATATGCCCTGATTTAAACAGTATCCCTACTTGAAAAGTAAACAAATGTAAACTAACAACAATTCTGTTCCAGGTGAGCAATTGCCATGATTCTGCTAAACCTTTACAAATACAGTAAAGAAGGAATCACACCATAAGTATTAAACCTTTTAGCTAATATTGCAGCAGTTATACACATTAAGGTGAATCATACATCAACATCTTATTTCAGGTGCTTTAATATAGAGTAAGATATCATTTTTCCACCACTGTCTAGAATAACAAATGCATTCAGTACCATTTAAAAGCTGTGAAAATGAACTTCACAAACCCAGAAACATACAAAACGATACCTCATTTTCTGAGATATGTCAAATATTACTCATTTTATGAGCATTTTTCAATTTCCCTACTCCTCCATTATTGACCCTGGAAGGGCAACATATGAATTTCGAAAAGTTTGAATAACTGAAATACAGTATACGGAAAAGTTCCACCAGATGGACAATGAATCTTTGATATCTGGATGATGGTTGATGATGCCCCATAGCCAGTTTTTCAAGCCACGTGCTTCTAGATGGGCAGTGTTGCCTCAAATTTGGGCATTTTTACTAAATATTTTAA
Organism: Thalassophryne amazonica; assembly: GCF_902500255.1. Taxonomy (NCBI): domain Eukaryota; kingdom Metazoa; phylum Chordata; class Actinopteri; order Batrachoidiformes; family Batrachoididae; genus Thalassophryne; species Thalassophryne amazonica. The sequence continues at coordinate 49,994,343 of NC_047122.1, forward strand.
TGTAATGAGATTTCAGGCTGTTTTGTCATAAAATTTTGAATTGACCAAAACTCAAGAAAAAAATTTTGCCTGATGGAAAAACAAAATTTACCATGCCTAATCAATCTATTTGAAGGTTATTTGGTGAAAATTTTATCAAAATCTGAGTCCAGCCATGTGGACACCTACATAGGCAGCCACCTGATTTTTACATAGACAGCTCATTAAACATAAGGTGACCATTTTGCTGAGATATTATCTTCTAGACAACAAAATTAGAACAGGTTTACACTGTAAAATTTACATATTTTATGTAAAACCATAGAATATGGTACCAATGGTTTTATGTAAAACCATTCACCGTAATATTTTTTTTTACAGAATTCTCCTGGTAACTAACCACAGCTGCCAAAATTTTTCTGTAAAAACGGCATTTTTTTTTTTGTATGTCTGTCTGTTCTTTAGTGCCATCTACCTTCATCTTTAGCTAAATGTTTTCTTTCTTGGTATCTGTTTAAAAGTGAATTATCAGTAAATCAATAGATTGATACTGTTATCAGGAAAACTGTGTAATATTTACTCTTAAGGCACCTGTCATTTTATGTGCTTTTAGAATAATAGTTTGGTTATCGACAGGCCTTTTTCTTTTTTGTTTTGGGGAAAATGCATTTTATTGGACAGTCCATATGTAATGGACACAGCAGGTAAAGTATGGTAAGCAGTGACAGACAAGGGATACGCATGATTATGAGTGTGCTCCACTTATAAATCCTGTGTAATCCCTCCTAATGGTGTACACCTTTTAAACCGCTAAATAAAGTATCTGGGATCACATCTGGGCCTCTGGGCGCAGGCTGGATTTCAGCCTAAAATGTAATTAAGAGCATCTGGTGTGTGTGACCTGTTTATCGGCTGTCAGTGCCTTTCCTTTATTTTTAGTAAGTGTCTTTAATCTGGCTAACCCCTAAGGACATTAAACCACAAATCTAATTTTACCGAGTTACAAGATTCTGACAGCATACATTCTCCATGGGTGATTTCATTTGGAAATAACTTAGCAGTGTTTTTATACTGTACTGCTTGAAGGATCAAACTATCACCTTGTGAATCAGATTACATCACTGTCTTCTTATTTCACAGTGTCCCATTACTTTGCCTACACACAGACTGGGTTTAATTTGCTGTTGAGCCAAAGATGACACAATAGTGTTAGCTTCACGTAAGCTTTGTTATTGTAAAGCTGATTTGGAGTTGTTAAAGAATGCCGTAAGTGCTTTTGTCTTAATTATTGCAGACTAAATGATTGATGTAAATTTTTTTTTGTCAACTTTAAATTGCACAGGTTACTCCAAATTCAGTGTCAAAAGTAAATCACATCTGAACAAACAAGTCTAAATTAACTTTCAAGTACTGTGGTGTTGTGAACACTAAGATATGACTACATTTATAGTTTTATCCACCAGAGGTAGGTCTGTGTTCAGATGCAGATCAAATGGCGTTTGTGGGCAATGCATGTGAAAAACCCGCCTCTGATTAATATCATATATTAATCACTAATCATTAGCTGAGCACACCTGACTGAGTTAATTAGCTGTGGGTGGAGTAGAGAGAGTTGGAAAACATGCCCAGCAGGTGCCCTCCAGGAGCAGGGGTGGAGAGGCCTGGTGTAGATTGTCCAACCCGATTTCACCCCAGTTCGTGATTGCATCTTGAAAAGTGAATTAATCTATTAGCTTGTGATAGCATCACAAAATGTGGCAGATTTACGTGATGTGTCACAAAATGTGGGGAGCCACGGTGGTGGTGGTGGTGGTGGGGTGTCTGTGGGGGTTATGGTTAGGGTTAAGTGAAGAGGTAGGATTAGAAATAGTAAGATTTTAAAACCCCATGTCATGAAAATGTGACTAATTTCATAACAGGATCACAGAAAAAGCATGAAACCGGGCTGAGATTATGTTGGCACTGTTGTAATAGGCCCCACCCACTTATCCTTAAAGAGATAATAAGAAATTGATTTGCTGGATAGATGAGAATTAATCAAAAGGTGCTGCTAGTGGAAAACATGCACTGGTGAACTTGCTGAACTGATGGTCTCACTGCATTGAACATCTGTATCTTTCTCCATGAGTCGCACTCCGTACTTGGTGCACCTTGTTTTGTCTGCCCTGAGGCTTATCCCACCTGCTGTCTGTCTTGATCAGACAGTTCCTTTCATCAGAGACAGGATGTGTAAATGTGTTAGCGTCTGTGTATGTGCCAGTCTGTTGACTTGTCTTGTCAAGTTGTCTTTGTCTGCAGTTGTGTGTAACCTCACCAACATTCTGTCTGGACTCCATGATATCTTAAAAAAAAAAGATTATTATTTTCCTTTTTGTGCACTTTTATACTTGTATTAATGTTAGAAATGCTTTTTTTTCTTCCAGAAAATGTTCATGCAATAAACTGTAGCATCAAAAATGTTGATAAAAAAGATTGATCACAACCACAAAGTCCTACTGCATCATGTTATTGCATGAAGACAGCTCTGTGTATGGAGCTTAGTTGTGGCCGTTGGCTGTGACTGTAGGTGGCATCTGCAGGATAGATTCCTTTATTGCCACTCCTGCTCTTGTCCTCCTTTGATCTTTTCTTTTCACCAGTTCCCTCTCTCCAGGCTGTTTCTTATTCTGCTCCTTTGTCCATCTGTCTGTCTGTGTTCTTATTTCACTGTTAGTGCAGGTGTGTGGTTAGATCATGTTGCTGTTCATTGTGGAGCAGGAGATCATTTCAAGTCTCAGCCCATATTCTTTGTTGTCTCCATTGTCAGTTGCACAGTGTCCGTTTTTTCTAAAAGCAGAAATTGCAGTACTTCCCAGTGTCTGTGCCAACAGTGTTGTGCATGTGTGGGTTGGTCTGCAAGTATGCTGCACTGCATGTGAACATGCACTGAACAAAAATGTGCAATTATAACTCCAAGGGTGTGGCATCAGCATTTTGTTCAGTGTGACTTTGTTTTCCATAAATTCTATGTCGTCTTTTTGTACATTCACAAAGGGATTGTGCATCATTTCTGCACGCTAATATAGGTCACCGGGTGCTTTAAAAATAAAGTTTGTATTCAGGGAAAAAACAACAACAAAAAAAAACATTGACACTGAGGTGATGCATTGTTGAAGAAGACCCCCGTCACCACTGCACCTCTGCATTGCAGCTTGCTGTGTCATAAGCAGTGGGTTTATGACCAGAGGGTCATTGGTTTGATTCCCTGTTGGAGAGGAAATGCACAATGAGAGATTGAGATTGAGATATGCACAATGAGAGATTAAGGTTGTTTTTGTTGGTCTTGTGGCTGCTCCCCGGTATCGCAGACCGAACGGTCCATCCCTAACAATTGGTCTGCCCTGCCTCCACTGTGCATGCGTCATTTCGGACCACAGCAGCTCATCTGAGACAGAGTCTCTTCACCCAAAGTGATCAAATGGATTAATGGGATTATTAACCATCAGATGACAAGGTAAAACCTCTTAAATCATTCTAAAGTCAGTTTTAAGCAGAAACATGGTGATTCTTGGGGACAATTTGAAATGGTCGACGTGCAGTGAACGCATCAGCTAGCAGCTCAAGTAGCTGTCGCGCTCTGATCGCTTCCTCTGTCTTTTATGATGACATAATGTTGAATTTATGTGGAAATGATTGTCGCACAAAAGCTTCAGATATCTGTCGCTGAGATAGATGATGAGTGGAGTGAAGTTTTAAGCATAAACAAGGTGATAATCCGTGGCTAATGACACATTTGCAGTGAAGGCAGGGCGGACCGATTTTTAGGGGGGACCATTCGGTTGGTGACACTGGATTGCCACAGCAGTTCCAGCACAAATCTACATTGGGATTTGGTACAAGTGTACACCAGATGCCCTTTCTGATGCAACTCCAGTGTTACCTGGGGAAACACTCACCCCCTCCTCTCCCATCCAAGTACTAACCAGGACCCACTCTGCTTACCTTCTAAGATCTGATAGGATCACACTTACACACAGCAGACTGGCTGTGTGACAGTCTAGAGATTAAAGTGGTTCAAATCCCCGTCAGACTGGAAAATCACAAAGAACCCTCCCAAAGTTGCTCCTGGTGTTTATTTGAGTGCCTGACATAGATGTATGAGTGTGTGCGTACATGGGTGAACATGAGGTGTCATTGTAAAAGCACTATATAAATGCAGTCCATTTACCATTGAATTACTGCAGGTCAAAAGTCCCTAATCCCCAAGGTCTTTAATCCCCAATTTACTCGTGGGTGCTTTTCATAGCATGAGTGAGCATGGGAATGTGAGGCATCAGAGTCATATCAAAGGGCTGTCTACATCAGATTGAAAAATGTGACATACTATTTAAAAATGGGTAGTCAAATGACATCAAGAGCTATTGATACACTCATATGCATCCCCAGTGGACTTGTGAACAGGGGGTCATCTCTGTTGTGAGTCGAAAAGAAGTTGATTTGTAGATTTTACAACTTCAGTTAGGTGATGGCCTTAAGCCACAGCAAAATAACATAGCAGGTAGATGACCATGATGATAACATTGGACTTGGAGAAAAATAGACTAATTTCAGCATACAGGAAGCCCGGGTATTGTATTTTCCAGGCTCTTAGTCGTACCCAAGTATTAGACGCATCTGTGTTATGAAGAGGAAAAAAATATATAAGTCACACGGGCCTATAAGGCTCATTTATGTTTGAAACTACTGCTGGTCTTTCAGTTTGAGAGCACGATTTGTTAACATTCAAAATATGTTTGAAAAAAGAGTAAGTAGTTATAAATTGAAAGGAATAGAAGTCTTTAAAAAACCAAGATTTAGAACCAAAGTAAAGGAAAGGAGTATTGCAGTAAATGGTGTCAAATTATGGAACAATCTTAATAAAGAAATTAAAGAATTAAGGTTGCTTAAATTATTTAAAAAACATATTAAATTAGATGTATTAAGTAAGTATGAAACTATGAAGTAAGTCAGTGGGCTGCAAGAAAGTAAAAAAAAAAAAGTAAACTGTTAATAATGTTTGGAGTGTCTTAAGTTTAAATGTAACCTGTCAGTGATGTAATCTATTAATTAATGGTCATAATTATGAAATGGGTCAGTGGTATGTGACAAGTTAAAGAAATGCAATCTGTTAAATAATGTTGACTATGATGCTGTATATTGAAAGATTGTATTGTTAAAAGGGGCAGAAATCATAAGACTTGTTCTTCTTTCTGCTCCTTTTCATTCTGGTATTGTGGTGCTTTTGTTTTTTGCGTTTCTGTTTTTCTTTTAAATGAATGAAATAAATATTAAATAAAAAAAAATAAAAAAAATTCACTTGTTCTCTAAGACAAAGATTGTCTTTGTCATTCAGAGCTTCTTCTTCTTGTTTTACAGCAGATGGCATCATTGCTGCCACCTTTGGCTCAAGAGTGTGAATCACAGCACCTCATCCATTATACAGGAGCAGCTTGCCATTCATGTACAGTATTGTTCAGAATAATAGTAGTGCTATGTGACTAAAAAGATTAATCCAGGTTTTGATATTTCCTATTGTTACATGGGAAACAAGGTACCAGTAGATTCAGTAGATTCTCACAAATCCAAAAAGACCAAGCATTCATGATATGCACACTCTTAAGGCTATGAAATTGGGCTATTAGTAAAAAAAAGTAGAAAAGGGGGTGTTCACAATAATAGTAGTGTGGCATTCAGTCAGTGAGTTCGTCAATTTTGTGGAACAAACAGGTGTGAATCACGTGTCCCCTATTTAAGGATGAAGCCAGCACCTGTTGAACATGCTTTTCTCTTTGAAAGCCTGAGGAAAATGGGACGTTCAAGACATCGCTCAGAAGAACAGCGTAGTTTGACTAAAAAGTTGATTGGAGAAGGGAAAACTTATACGCAGGTGCAAAAAATTATAGGCTGTTCATCTACAATGAACTCCAATGCTTTAAAATGGACAAAAAAAAAACAGACACGTGGAAGAAAATGAAAACAACCATCAAAATGGATAGAAGAGTAACCAGAATGGCAAAGGCTCACCCATTGATCAGCTCCAGGATGATCAAAGACAGTCTGGAGTTACCTGTAAGTGCTGTGACAGTTAGAAGACGCCTGTGTGAAGCTAATTTATTTGCAAGAATCCCCCACAAAGTCTCTCTGTTAAATAAAAGATGTGCAGAAGAGGCTACAATTTGCCAAAGAACACATCAACTGGCCTAAAGAGAAATGGAGGAATATTTTGTGGACTGATGAGAGTAAAATTGTTCTTTTTGGGTCCAAGGGCCGCAGACAGTTTGTGAGACGACCCCCAAACTCTGAATTCAAGCCACAGTTCACAGTGAAGACAGTGAAACATGGTGGTGCAAGCATTATGATATGGGCATGTTTCTCCTACTATGGTGTTGGGCCTATATATCGCATACCAGGTATCATGGATCAGTTTGGATATGTCATAATACGTGAAGAGGTCATGTTGCCTTATGCTGAAGAGGACATGCCCTTGAAATGGGTGTTTCAACAAGACAATGACCCCAAGCACACTAGTAAATGAGCAAAATCTTGGTTCCAAACCAACAAAATTAATGCCTCGCAGATGTGACAAAATCATGAAAAACTGTGGTTATACAACTAAATACTAGTTTAGTGATTCACAGGATTGCTAAAAAAGCAGTTTGAACATAATAGTTTTGAGTTTGTAGTGTCAATAGCAGATGCTACTATTATTGTGAACGCCCCCTTTTCTACTTTTTTTACTAATAGCCCATTTTCATAGCCTTAAGAGTGTGCATATCATGTAACAATAAAAAATATACTCAAAACCTGGATTAATCTTTTTAGTCACATAGCACTACTATTATTCTGAACACTACTGTAATACAATATTTTCAGATAAGTCACTTCAGAATGTAAGTTGCAGGACCTCCCAAATAAGTAAAAAAAAAAATCCCACAACCTATAGTCTGATATATTCAATAATTACTTCCTTTTTCATTCTGTTATTCTCTTGAGAAAGACAACATGCCATGCTGTGCTAGGCTAACCAGGTTAAAATGTTCCTACTCTGGGCTTCTTTTGCCAGCTCTTTTCCCCAGTGTTCGACTTGGACAATGGGGAAAAGAGTTGCATCACAAAAACTGCATCAGTTCAGCATTTCTAAATGAAGAGCAAAACACCTTCAAAGAACTAAAGTCCATTTGACCTGACTCAACTTACTTGGATACCATGTCCTGGATGACTGAGCGTCTCCACGGACATCTTTCCCCTGTAGTGATGTAGAACCTGTTAAGGTGAACAGCTCACACAACTGTCTCAAAACATTGGTCTACGTATCACTGATGTGCAGCAGCGCAGACGTTGAAACCATCCTTGAAGAAACCACTGTTTCTGTAACTGTTGTTATAACCTCCTGAAACTCTGCGTCCACATCAGGGGGGGATCTTTTTTTTTTTTCACAAAACCTAATTTCTGTTCAAGCTTGGGTTTTAGGAAGTTACATGTAGTGGAGCTTCTGCAGGGGTATATCTCTGTCTGTCTCCCACAGATCATGTGGGCGTGTCATACAGAGTGCACACCCACTCAGTGGGTGAGTTTCATGAACAAAAAGAAGTCCAGATATGGACTCATGTGGTGTGTATCACAAAAGTTTCAAACAAGCTGTTTTCTGTTTAAATGTCACTTCATAACAGGGGATTTCTGCTTACACAGACAGACCTGTGGGTCTTAACTTTATATAATAATCATATATAACTATAATAGCTACTGATTTTACATAGTGGGAGCTCTTTAAAACAATATAGAGACAGAAATCAGAAAGTATAACAAATAATGCAGTCACATGGGACACATCGCATTCTTTTTAGTCTTTTTATAGTCTTTTATATAATGTTTAAACAGTCTGAGTCACATTTCAGTCGTTCTGTCTTTGCCTTTTAGTGTCTGACATATTTTCCCGCACTTTCTCTTTCTGTTAGGAGGCGGTGGGGAGGGTGTGTCTGAAGGAGCGAGGGCGGGACGTGTTGGTGTTACAGAGAGTTACATCATCAGTGACGTCGCCGTTGGACCGTCCTTCGCCCACATCTTCAGGAGGCGGGTCCAGAGAGGAGGAAGGTGACAAGAGGTCAGTCCTGCTCCAAAAACAGCAAGAGCTCTCAAAACAACAGCCTGTTTTTGCAGTCGGCTGGCATCTTAAGGTGCAAAAAACAAAACAAAACACTCTTGCACGCACAAACGTTTGCATGCTGTTAACATCGGTGAGGTAATATTTGTTTTTACACCCAGCTCAAAACAGAAAAGTGGATATAAGCTTTATTGTTTCTGCTGAAAGTGAAACGCAGACAATACCCGTGTGTGATGTTCATCCTTCAAATCATTGTGTCAGATATATGTGTGCTCTTTAAAGGTAGTCTGTTTGTGTTTTTAAACGGCATGCACTTAGGCTGAAAGCACAATGCAGGGAGTGCCGGTGACAGACAGGTTAGGTGAACATGTGCATGCGCACATTGCTCTACATGTTCAGTAACATTCAGTTCCTCCCAGTGCTTAGAAGTGTCAGGGAGATGGTTTGAATCCACCACGCTCTGAGCTGACGGGGATAATGTAACCGGCAGGAGCGGACCTGTAGCTGTGTATCCAAATCTTAGGTTTGTGCTGACCTTCAGGAAGCATTTAGATATGAAAATGACTGACAGGTTAGCTACCCTGGCCGAAGTCGAGGATGTGGACGAAGGTGACGACGATGAGGCAAATAACCGTGGCGAAGACGCTGGTTCAGAGATCTGTACATTTGACGTTCCCTATTTTCGTTTCATTGATGATGACGATATGATGGACGATAATGATGCGAGAGAAGGAGGATGGACAGTCGGACGAGGTCGGACCTTGCGACCGTGCCACAGTGACGAAGGATGTTGTAACTCTTCATCTTACAGGTACGTGGTGGTGTCAGGAACGCCACTCAAGATCTTGGAGCATTTGCTAAGCGATCTGCGGTTGGATGACCAGAGAGAGGTGCCAGAGAGCAGAGAGAGCGGTGAGTTGTACACGATGGGACATTTTGTAAACATCTCACAGAGGGTTTGGTACAAACATCTCACAGAGGGTTTTCATGCACAAGATGCAATTTACACATTAACCCTGCATGAAGATAAAAGCAGAATTAAAGCAATAAAATGTGGAGAAAGTTTGAGTTTTTCCCATGGCTGAGATGTTTCCAAAGTGGCTGAGATGTTGGTTATGTCACTTGGATAAAGGTATACTTAAAACTATCACCACACCTCTCTTTCATTTTACTGAAATTAAATCTTCAATGCAGCAGCACAAGTCAAGACACAACCCAGCGTGGTCGTCTTTCCTCGTAGCAGCTTCTCACGCATACGCACATGCATCTGTGTGTGAGTAGGTGGGTGGGAGGAGGTGTGTGTGTGTGTGTGTGGGCGGGGGGGGGGGGGGGGGGGGGGTGTCCATGAGTCAGACTTTACACCTCACCCAGATGCGTGAGTGCCAGTCATGACTTTACATGTAAATATGCAAAACGTTCAAGAGATTAAATGCTCCCAGTGAGTTTGTAAACCCTCCTCTTTTTGTCCAACACCATCCAAGTTAATCTGTTAACTCTTACGTTATCCTGACAGCTTTAGGTTTCTCTGATAGTTCACTGATTACGTTTCGGATTGTCGCTTAAAATAAAATTTTATAAAAACCTGCTTGTGCTTTGTTTTGTGGCGTTTTAGGACAAGGCTTCTTTAAACATTAGCTGCTCAGGGCTGCCAGATCCCAGCATTCCACGGGGATCCATCTCTCTGAACTGCAGGAAGCAAATGAAAGAGAGAAAGATGAGTGTAGAACATTGCAGAGGATGAAAGAGAGAGAGAGAGAGAGAGAATCGAGATGGGCTTTGTGCAGGAAGAACGTCTAATATTTATTCACTGCAAACAGACAAGACCACTCACTCGCTCCTCTAAGGCTTGAGATGATTTTTTTTTTGGGGGGGGGGGGGGGGGGGGGGGGAGAACTGAGAAGCAAGGGATGCACATCAAAAGTGTATGAGTGCACGTCTGTTCGTTTTTGTGACTGGTTTGTGTGCACTGAATAAATACGAGGTGGTGTGTCTATCTCGGGTCTCTGGGGCGGTGCAGAGCATTTGAGCCGTTTTAGCGGGCTTAGCCATGCTGTGTGTTGAGCAGACCAGAACACACTTCCATAGAACGACACCCACCCACGTGCAGGTACAAACACACAGTAAAACACAGCCGATTACTGCAGTTAGTTCTGCAGACATGCATATTCTCCCACTTTTGCTTCTTCTCTTTTAAGAGAGAAACTTTCCAAGGTCAGAACGGATTCATCAGATTGTTGTTTGTGTGTCTCTGTGCGTGCCAGCAGGCAGATGCAGAGGGCATATGTTGAAGATGGAAATGGATATTTATCATCATAGAGCACGAGAGAGAGTGAGCCTGAGAAGAAGAAATGTAGCTGCCAAGAAGGAGAAAATGGAAAAAAAAAAAATAGGGGTGCAGGGAATGTGTGTGTGTGTGTGTGGGGGGGGGGGAATTTAAAATCGTTTGGATGAGTGAATGAGTGAAGGGGAAATGGAAGGTGCAGAGTGAGAGAATGAGAGGTCAGTGGTCAAGAAGGAGTGCAACAGTCACAAAATGAAAAGTGATCAGACAGGAGATGGAAGAAGGTGTGAAAGGTATTTATTCCAAAAGGGTTTTTTTTATTCTGAATTGTTATTTCTAAACAGAAGACAGCTGATCAAATATTAATGCCACAGCCTCTGCTCTGTCTTCTATAATTGATTTCTTTGCTCTCTGCTGAACAGAACCATATTCAGGTCACGTTTTCCCAGGGAAACAGTTTGACACCATGCACATACACAGCACTGATAACGGCTCATTACCCATCTGCCACAAGGGCTGTTTATATTCAGCGTAACCCATTGAACACCTGCTGAGTCTCACAGACTTCAGTTGCCTCACATGCACATTAACTTTATTCTATGCTGATGACTTCTTTGAATCTTTGTTTATAACATAGTTCAGAATATTATCCCAAAAACATGTTTATAGTTATGTTTGTGATTTGTGTGTCTGGGTTCCTCTTAAAGGTGAATATTCAAAATTACAGTAGTTATCTATGTTTTGCACTTAGTTATGGTTGGGGTTTCATATTAAACATTCCCAAAGTCACACAGTTCTACAACTGTACATGTAGACATTCTCCTTCTTTTAGCAAAAGTTAGGCCTGAAACACCTTGTTGTAGACTCCTGTGACATATGTCACAAAACTCTATAACTGCAGTCCATCTCCAAGAGTTGCTGAAGCCCCTTTCACACCGGGCCTGCTTCAAGTTGCTTCATGTGGCATCATGAAGACGCAGGAATGTCTGCGTCAGGTACACGCAGCAGGGGGGCAGAGAGGAGGTGAGGACGCAGAGGAGAACCTGTAGACAGACTCAGCTGCAGTCAGTCTGTGTGCGCTCTGATTTCTCTTCTAGTTTGTATGTCTTGTGCTGAGCCGCAGCTGAGTTGTTTCATAGTTTATTTTCTCTGACCGTGAGCTGCGTCGACGCGAACAAGCATCTGTGACAAAATGTGGAGATGTCTGGAGTTATGCTGTATTTTGTGGACATGTCCTGTCTCTGGCAATCAGTCTGTGAGCAGGACTTTGGACTTTATTCAAAAACAATTGTGAGAGAATTTAAGGAGCGAGTAGCTGCTGCTGCAGTCAGGCTGCATTCAGCATTTTTTTCCTATCCTCTTTTTGAGTGTGTAGTTTCACTGCATTGTGTACACGGTATAAAAACAATCCTGTGTGATTTATACTTCGGGAACAATGGAACACAGCAGGATTCATAAATTGGCATTGGGTAATGTTGTATTGTGAGGGTGTGGCTTCCAGTCACGTGGAGTATCGTTGTACTGCCCCGACTTGCATTGAAACCACTTGCTTTCTGCGTTGAGCACAGGGTGCAAAAAAAATTAAGCATGTTTAATTTTTGGTGTCCAATTGGCTTCGTCCTTTGCATTCCTCACGGTGTTGTGGCATTGAACTACATCATCTCAGCACTAGGTTGCATCCAGCAGCTGTCCGAGTGGCTGGTCTCAGACGATCTTGGAGGTGAACATGCTGGATGTGGAGGTCCTGGGCTGGTGTGGTTACACGTGGTCTGCGGTTGTGTTTGGATGTACTGCCAAATTCTCTGAAACGCCTTTGGAGACGGCTTATGGTAGAGAAATGAACATTCAATACATGAGCAAAAGCTCTGGTTGACATTCCTGCTGTCAGCATGCCAATTGCACGCTCCCTCAAATCTTGCGACATCTGTGGCATTGTGCTGTGTGATAAAACTGCACCTTTCAGAGTGGCCTTTTATTGTGGACAGTCTAAGGCACACCTGTGCACTAATCATGGTGTCTAATCAGCATCTTGATATGGCACACCTGTGAGGTGGGATGGATTATCTCAGCAAAGGAGAAGTACTCACTATCACAGATTTAGACTGGTTTGTGAACAATATTTGAGGGAAATGGTGATATTATGTATGCGGAAAAAGTTTTAGATCTTTGAGTTCGTCTCATACAAAATGGGAGCAAAACCAAAAGTGTTGCATTTATATTTTTGTTGAGTGTATATACTCTAGTAGAATAGGAATAGAGACTGCTGGGTTGGACAGACAGACAAGAAGGTCATCTGCATACAAAGTTACATGTATCTCAATGTTACCTATCTTAATTCCTTTAATATTTGGACAGCCCCTAATGCCAGTTGATGCTGAAGATCCATGTCTTCATCGTCTTGGTGGTTTCCGTCTTTGTGCATGGTTGTGAGACTTGGACTCAAACTAGTGACGTAACAACTGAATGTCTTTGGTACTAGTTCTCTTCAGAATGTCCTTGGGTACTCCTAGAATGATTTTCTACCAAAAAAAAGGTTACTTAGGAAGACTCAGTTAAGTGGTACCACTTCCACTTCAGTCATGTGGTGCATTCCTCTGAGTATGATCCAGTTTGCAGGTACCTAAGTGTTGAGGATGCCAGTAATTGGGAAAGGCCAAGGGATTGCCCATGTCTCAACTGGCAGATAGATGGATGCTTTGGGAGGTGGGGATGGACCTGTTGCCTCATGGGGTGGGTGCCAATTGGTGTTACTGTAGTGTGGTGGATCTGGGAATGTGCACACCAGTGCAGGCTCCCAGACTGACCTGCAGTTCTAAAAAGTTTCTTTCTTAAGGCAGCTTGACACTTACATGGATTTGAGCCCCACACTACTGCGCAATTTGTTGTGCCAATGCATCCCACTTTGTCCCGCTTGCCTCCACACTATAAAAAATAAAGCCTGCGCCATATTATTTCGTAGCTGATGAAGCCATTCTCTCATCACTCCCAGAATCATAGAGAAATTATCTACAGCTACAGGTTGTCTTGTGCTTGTTGTATGGTGGAGCGCGCATTTGGAATCTTGTCTCAAAGGTAAAGTAGGTAAAGTCCCTTCGGCTGCTCCCTTGTTTGCACTCGGGGTCGCCACAGCAAATCCAAGGTGGATCTGCATGTTGAATTGGCACAGGTTTTATGCCGGATGCCCTTCCTGATGCAACTCCACATTACATGGAGAAATGTGGCAGGGGTGGGATTTGAACCCGGAGCCTTCTGAATTGAAACCAAGCGCATTAACCACTTGGCCACCACCCCTGCTCTTGTCTGAAAGGTAATTATTTATAATATATTGTAATAGATTGGTAAAACAGTTACATTTTCATTCCTTCTCTGAGTTAGATAATGTATCTGTAAAGTTATGTTTATTATAGATGTAACATCTCCTCATAATCTAATTTTAGTTTCAGATTCCCTGCGTGCAATGATGAGCAATGACACACAGTGTTTTCGAATAGGTTATGCAATGTTCACGACTAATTCACGCAAGTGGCACGAATTAATGCGTGACGGAAGTTTTGAACAGTTCAAAATTTTCTTTGCACACTTGCACATAGCGGTGCACAGTTCACACACAGGTTACAACAGTCTACGACGCATTTACTCATTGACACACAAGATTGTGTGCCAGTGTGGGGATCAAATTCATGCAAGTGTCAGGGTGCCTTTAGAGATGTGAATATGAGTACTTTGAAGGATGTATCAGCTCTGTGTATCTGGGTGTTAATTTACTACAATAACTGTTGATTGTCTGATAGGCTGCACACTAAGACACAAAGTCTTTTGTTGTGAGGCAGATTTTTTTAGAGTGATTTTTCCTGTTTCAGAGATGCTGCTGGATGACTTCCTATTGACGTACCTGGTCTTCATGTCCACCAACGATCTCTGTCAGGCACTGCTGGGACAATATCCTTACCAACAAACACCCACACCCTTTTCACCTTGTACACTTGCTCTCCCACCTTGTTTGTTTTCACCTTGACTGTCCTCCCACCTATAGCAGTGCACGTTGCAGGGGCCAGGAGGAGGGAAAGGATGCCCTCTTCAGGAAGCGGAAGGTACTACAGCTGGTGTCCCACTGGAGCAGACTCTACAAGGACTTCCTTAAAGAAGAGGAGCACGTCAGGAGCTTCATGAAGGTGCAACACTTGACAGTGCCATTTCACTGTGCTTTCATCCTCATCCACCTGATTTGATCTCTTTTAATGACTTTGATCACTTTGTGTGCTTTGTCATGTTGTATTCATCATTGATTTTCTCTGTCTGGTTCTAAAAGTTGTTTGTCCAGGTTCCATCAACAGTTTAACTAAAGTCAGATTTCTTGTCTTTTCAGTATTTCAGACTCATCCCTATGACAATGTCACAAACAAACTATTGCAAAATACATCCAATATTAAATACATATGAATGTGTAGCATTAAGTTCAAAGGTATTATAAACAGCAATACTGTATTCTTAAAATTAAGTGCTGTCACCGTAATAATAACAATAATAATACCTTGCATCTCAAAGTATCTGTGGATCTGAAATTTGGCCTTTATAGAAATTAAGCATAACAATTCACATCTCTTTGAAAATATGCTTTATTCTTTTAAGTGGGTGCACCATTGGTATTCAAAACCCACATAAAGATGAAATTGCTCTCACCACACATACAGCTTGCGTCCACTGTGTAGCTGCTGTGTGCGTGTATGTGTGTGAGCATGTCTGTCTGTGTTTGGCTGAACTGGATTGGAAAAGAGAAAAAGATACACATTCATATAAAAAACCAAACAAACCCACTCACTTGCTTGAAACACACCAATCACTTGTTCTTCTGTAATCTGACAGCTCTATTCCTCTGTGCCAGATTGCCATGGAAACCAAAGTGTGAGGGTTGGCATGGGTATAAGCTCATATAGAGTGTGTAACCTAGGCGATAGTTGCCTAGTAACAGAGGAAGAAGAGGGGAATTGGGATGGGAGCAATGACAGTGATAAGCAGGTGTGTTAGTCCCTCATAGGTTTTCAAATCCTCTGCTGTGTATACACACCACTTTTTTCAAGCCACACAATTGATCTAATGTCTTTTGTATATTCTGCTTACTCTGCGCCCCACTATCATGTTTTTCCGTGGACAAATATTTAACTGGTATACCTCCAGAAGTTACAACAGCCCTAACTTCCAGTGACTTAGCAGTCCTACACCTGCACAAGAAATAATTTCCATTTCAATTTATTTTCATTTAAATAGCACCAAATCACAACAAAGTTGTCTCAAGGCGCTTCACACAAGTAAGGTCTAACCTTACCAACCCCCAGAGCAAGCACACAGGCAAGAGTGGTAAGGAAAAACTCCCTCTGATGATTTGAGGAAGAAACCTCAAGCAGACCAGACTCCAAGTGATTATCATGATTTGGTACAACAGCACCATCCACAAAAGACTGACTCTTTGAAGACCAAAGATGGGCAGAGAATCACCAGTATGTGAACAAATGTCAGAAAATTATTTTTAAAAGATTAAAAACAATGTTTCTCAAACAAAGATTGGAAGGAGTTTGCATATTTCTCCATCTACAATGCATAATATCATCTCATTTGTACCAAATCATGATTTCAGTCATTTGTTCACATCACCTAGCTGAAATAATATATGTTGCAGCATTATAATTTTATTTACCCCAAGAAAGCACATTACCACTTAATATTTTATATGTTAATCACAAAACCTTAAAGGAAGTATTCCTCAAAATCAATATATCATACCCCTTACATAATTATGGATATACTTTATTTTTCTATTGCATTGGAAGTGTTGCTCAGCATACATCTGCATATCAATGTCTTCTTGGTAGGAGTGAGAGTAGTTGACAAGTTAGACACAAAACCAGTTTAATCCTTTTTGAAGCCAAAGACTGAGTCTTGTGAATACTTTGAAATAATAAGAGATTGTTTGCACAGTGAGTTTTGCAGCATACATGGGGCTTGTCATTATTCAGTGTGCAAATTAGTTGTTTTCTCAGTTGTTTTGTTTATTTTTTGTTTGATACTCAACTGGGTACACACATCCTAAAAATATGTTTAGCCATGAGTCAGCCTCTGCTAAAACGAGACTGACTGATTTGTCCTTCAGTCACAGATATTATTGTTAATGTCCTGTTTTCCTCTCAGACCCTATACAGGTATGTGTTGGAGGATTTGTACGAGTTTCCCACACTGGAGAAAGATCTGAAGGAGTTCCAGAAGCTTCTACGCCGCCGACAGTAAGTGTCAGAGTGTGTTTGCATGCAGGCTGCATTGTGTGCATTATATATGACTGCCATGTCACATGATGGGACGTGACAGTTCAATGAGATTTTGTGTCAGTTTGGCTGTCTATGACTGTGTGGGTTTTCTGCAATCTGTTCACGGAGTCACTCTCTTTGAAATGTGTGTTTGATTGTTGCAGCACGGTGGATGACTGTCCTCCAAATCAAAAGGTAAGACAGAGGGGATATGGAGAAAGAAAGCATTTAATGGGCATGCAATTGTGCATGTTGTCCATAAACATAAATAATTTCCTGATGAGGCATCATTTTTTTCCATCCTGAAACAGCTGGCTTTTTTTTCAAATATTACAAATGCTTTCATATTTATATATTTATTTGCTAAAGTGATCAAAATATAAATTCTACAGAAATATCATTCATCAAAAACATGTTGATTCTTTCACATTTGTGTTTGGAACTTGCAGTAAAGCTACAAACTCCAAACAATAATTTTAATGACACAACATTCTAATACTGTAGTTATCTATCTATTATCTAATACTGTAGTTTCTCCAAAAATATTAGTCCTATCAACGTTCCATTTTGGCACCATTCAGCCTTGACCCAAAATACATAAGCATACCAAATGGCAAATGTCAGTTGTCCACAGTTTGTCTGTGATCGAAGTTATATGCATGCTTGCACACACAGCTTTTTGTCGTTTCTGGATTCTACTACAAGCATGTGCTTTTAAGTTTACAAATAGAGATGGTGGCAGAAGACATCAAATGCAGTACACTTCCCACTCATTGTAACAGCAACATGACACTTGACTAAACTGACTAAACCAATTGAACTACAAAAATCAGTATCACTAACAACACTGTTAAACTGACTTGAACCACAATAACAACATTTGAAACCCCAAAACCCATGGTGCATTGCAGCACAACGTCCATTGTTCACTGTTGTTATGTAGGTAATTTCTCCAAAAATATTGGTCCTATCAACTTTCCGTTTTTGCAGCATTCAACCTTGATCCAAAATACATAAGAATACCAAATGGCAAATGTCAGCGCTCCCCAGTTTCTCTGTGATAAACATTCACGCACGCACACACTCACACACACTCACGTATGGACCTCACTGTGCTCGGTCCATACAAAAAAGACAGAAGTCTGATATATTCCCATAGAGACCTCACATTCAATTAATAATCTTTTATTATTACATTTATTTGAACAGTTTGTACTAATTATAGTATTATAGAGTATTATACTCCCATCACACATAGCCAGAATGAAACCGAATGGCATCAGAATCACGATTCGGCCCACATTCAAAAAGTGTCCGGTTGCAGTTCGAAAATCTGAGCACCATCTGACCGCAGTTTACATATTCTGATGGTGGAAAATCAGGATCCGAAATGATTTGAGCACGTACGAGGGAACCTCGAGATGAATCTGGCATGGCAAAGCCTGCCGGTATGACCTGCATGTGCCACGTATAATAATGTCCACCTTCAATGCCCCCCCCCCAAGAGTGCAAAGGAACTGTTGAAATGTATGTAGCACGCATCATCATGTACAGTGAATGTGAACAGCGGCTATCAAACCGAAAGCACCGTGTGCTAAGGCGCGCATGGCGCCGCAAATCTGAACAAGCTGTTATATCCACAATAGACCTTACACTATGGATATTTGGCCATTCCTTCCCATGGGCGACGTAAATAATGTGAACTATTGTCTAGTTGTCTAGACAGTAGTTCACAGAGGCCTCTCTATTGTCTAGAGAGGCAGCTGCACCTCTCCGTGGTCTCATGTGCAGTAAAGTGTCATTGCATGCATCAGGCTCAGAGCAGAACGGTCTCACGGCTGTAATATATGATCACCTTCTAACTCTGTAAGAGATATGATGTGGAACTGTTATTCCAGACCGTGACAGCATTAATAAACATGAATCTCACCTCCAACAGCAGTCCAGGAGTGTTCCACAGTGCAGGGTGGACGCAGAGCCGGCACCACAGCCTGTGGTTAAAATTCTCTCACTCTGTGTGCTGTAATCAACCATGCAAAAATAAATCCCATGTGATAATCCAACCATTGCGGTGTCCAGAGTTGTGTTGTGCTGCTGAAGTGAGCCAAAACACAAAAAAGAAATTAAAGGTTTACTGGAAAAGCTGCGTCTGATGCATGGGACAGCATGGCCCACTGCCAGCATTGTCCAGTAGCTGTCAACGGTGCACACACGCGCCGTGCACACAGAGTTGCTCATTCAGCCATTATGAATACACACATACACACACACACACATATAACGATCATGTCATCAGTCCAGCACCTACTCTACATATACACACACCCGCACGTGAGGTCAGTAGTGCTGAGAAGTTGACGACAAGCGCAGATGTGATTGCATGACTGAGTGAGTGACTGCACCGTGCCGGCTTTGACACATATGGCGTGAGCCCGGTCCATGCTTTGGTTGTACTCCGATGTTCATTACTGGCAGGGACTGTGCAAAGGGAGGAACACAGCGCTCCCTCCCACCACTCCATCCCATGTTTGTCATCCACACATTTGGACATTGGGCAGTCTTCAGCTTCTTTTATGGCTGTCTGGCAGCAGTCTGTGTTATCTACCTGTTGTCTACATACGCTTTGGATGCCATCGTGCAGGTGTGGACGAGGTAATGTGGATGCGTTCTGACACTGCTGACCACACCTCTTTTCCTCCCGACTGCGTCCGATTATGGAAATATTTGCCGTGTTGTGCTGGTTCCTGCACGTTCTTGCTATGTGTGACGGGGGCTGTACATTCAATGCCTATGATTGATAATGTGCCTCACCGCAACAGAACGCAATATTTGATCTGTCAGATATCATTGCAGCTGTTGAATTTCATTATTTTTCCATTAATTACTTAGTTTATAAAATGGTTAATAAACATGGAAAAAGCCTTTTGCAATTTGCCAGAACCCATAGTGATTTGAGTCCAAAATGCAAAAACACTCTCTCGCTCATCACAAAGAAATAAAGAGACTGAGGGGAATAAAATTTACATATTTGCTTGATGAAAGATATAATAATTGATTAATTGACCAATTGTTACTTGTTGTACTGTTAGAAGATGGTGGTCCAGTCTGTGTAACATGCTAGTTCAAGTTAAGAAGGAATATTGATAGAATAGAAAAAGTACCAGCAGATTGTCCAAAGGTGTTTAACTTCAGCTTTAGTCCCAACAGGGGAAGCAGGAAGTACTGCATATGCACAATGCAGAGGGTAAAAATGCACAATCAGGTTGTAGTTAATTTATGTCTCTTTCATTCTCAGACTAAACCTACGTATCAGCAGTTAAGTTTGAAGGAAAACTGCCTGCACCTCCGAAGTTCTCAGAGTGAGACAAGAGAAGGTAACACACACACACACACACACACACACACACACACACACACACACACACACACACACACACACACACACACACACACACACACACACACACACACACACACACACACACAGTGCAATATAGTTAACCATAATGACAGTTTGAGAGTTTAATTTCAGCATTTAAATACAAATTACTCAAGTACAACATATTCAGTCAGCATTATGATTTTACCGTAATTTATGTTTTCAGCTTTTTATGTGTGGGTGTGTTTTTATTGTGTTCCATAAACACATCCATTTTAACCACAGAATTCTGGGTGTTTTCCGTTTTTCCCAGTTATTTGTTGTGTACATGTTAGCATCGACTCCTACCTGAGTGTCCACACACACCCGTCACTGGAAGCCCACGAGCTGCTAAGGATTGTGGGTCTGAAGATGGACAGAGAGGCGGAGGACATGGTGCTTGCTGTTGTGTCACATACTGGAGGTACAAATGCATAACGCACAGACAACCCACACAATACACCATAAATCCCCGTTTAACACAATGGTGTTAATGTTTGGCTGTGGTTATCACGCTCTGTGTGTGTACTGTTTGTGTTTCTGCAGAGCGCAGAGTGCTGCAGCCCAGTGACTGTGTGTATTCAGAGTCTCTGACTCCACAAGGAAAGCTTGTGGCTTGTCGAAGGGATCTCACTGAGATTTTGGTAAGGAAACAAAGCAGGTTTTTTCCTCCAGTGTGCAGTCTACTATGTCTCTTACCACATTTTAGAAGTGCATCATCTGAATTTTTGGTGTCATATTATTTCTAACATTAACGCTCAAAATGAACATCTAACATTATTCCCAACATAGACAAATATTTTCCTTCTGTATTACATCACCTGACGTTCAAAGACAGATATTAAGCAATGATTTTTTTTTTAAAGCATTCTGCTAATTGTATCGCCTCAGTGGAAAAATTTAATTACCTATTACTGACACACAGGAAGGGGGTGTCATTTTCTGTAGGTCAATTATAGAGTAAGACAGCTGCCAAAAAGATGTGTGCATAATTCTAACCATTCACATTCGTAATTGTAGACATTTTTGTGTCAATAAAGTCAATGGTCAGAAGATGAAATTTTCATAATTTTTGGCAAAAACATTATTCATGTGGGCTTGATTATTTTAAACCCATTTGGCCAGAATTTACTGCATTGTGGAAAATGTATTTATTTATTTTAGTTGGGTGGGTAAGTTATATAGGCTGGCACATTTTTCGTGCTCTTTTGCTTCTATTACTGCCTAATGTTCCATTCCATCTTTGCTTCATGTGCACAGACAGAGGCTACAGGTGTCATTTTATTAAGATTTTAAATCGAATCTCAAATGAGTTTGTTCAGGCTTTTACCACCTCTGAGAGCCTCAGTAGCTTCTCTCTCATATTCAGAATAAATCAAGCATGAAAATAAATATTGTGCATCTAAAAGAAATGTATTTTCTCAACAAGTCATTCACTTTGAACACAGTCGACCGACTCAGGTGATGTAAATGTTATTAACTCTGATTCAGTCGGAGAGAAAAGGGGTGAGCCACAATTATTTTGTTGTTGGCCAACCGTGACGGTGGGATTAGACAGTGCTGCATCGGGACAAAGCTGTGTTCTATATAGTGTGTGTATTTGTGTGTGTTTGTGTACTGCTATCTTTGTGAGGATCATCGTGAGTAGAGGACCTGTTTAGTGAGGACCATTTTGTAAAGTGAGGACATTTAGGCCGGGACTCACAAGATTTTTAGTGAAAAGGCTTCCGGAAGCTGTAAAAATGCTCCTTTCAAAGTGATTTGTCAAAATCTGAGGTGACAACTAGACTTAGAGAGACATGTAGATTTTAAATGCAGTTTATTTCTATGTATAGCAGAAAGTGTGGTTGTCCTCACTCCCAATGGCCATTTTCCCGACCTCACTTTGGTACCTGTACAGGAAGAGGTGTGTGTGTTTTCAGTTTGAATACTTAAATGATTTTGCACCCACTGCCAATAAATACATTTAGACGCCTCTTTTAATGACAGTAACAGAGCTTTTAATTAATTCAATTAAATTATCTTAATTAATTGGAATTAATCTAGCTCGGTAAAATTAATTCTGCATTAGACTAATTTTAAAATAATCCTCTCTGGTTGCAAGAGTGGCTGGTAGATAATATTTTAAGCCTCTGGAACAATATTGACATATACTATAAATGATAGAGGGGATTTATGGAAGATGACCTCATTTGTCAGGCTCATACATTTCACATTGCAAAGAACATGTTGACCTGTAAGGCAAGTTGGAACAATTGCTTTCTTGGAATTAGCACTTTCAGGAGGAGGCACATTGTTCCCTTATCAGCTGAGAAGTGTTTTTCAGTTTCTTTTACATTTTTTAAGATGATGAGGTGCAGTACAGTGTTGTTATTTCTGTAATGTTTGTGTGTACTTTATCCTTCTGTTTGACACCTAACCCTTCCGTGTGTGTGTGTGTGTGTGTGTGTGTGTGGGTGTGGGTGTGGGTGGGTGTGTGTGCGCACATGCAGCCTCCTTTAACAGATTGTGCAGAGCTCAGCAGGAGGCCGGTGCGGCTGTTAGGCCTCAACACCTGGGACGTGGCAGCAGCTCTCACACACTTGGACTGGAGTCTCTTCAAATCCATCCATGAGGTAAACTTTTACACACAGACAAACACACACATACCCATACAGAGCTCATGCACTTACTTTATAATGAGTGCATTTTCATGATTATAGACTGCTGGAACAAACTGAGGTATTTCAGTATGCTGAGAATGAGTCCGTCGTAGCTACAGCAGGGTGTGCTCCCTCCTGTCAGGCGTCATGTTGATACAGTAGCAATTTGCAGTGTGGCCAGAAGATTACATAAGAAGAAGAAAATAGGAATCAGTGGTTGCTGTCCTATAGACATATCGTACATATTGCTTACCGTAAAAGAAGCGCAAAGAACACAAACCCCAATCGCCAAAGAAGCAACAACGTGAAGGGAATCAATATTTTATACTTTTTGAGAAGCAAGGTGGCACCTGTGTTGGGCCTTGCCCTCGCTGCTGCCCGTGTACCTGTTGTGTTTGTTTTGATGTTAGTCGTGCTCCTGGTCTAAGATGGTCTCGCTATTCACTTGGTGTTTGACCGTCAGGCTCTACTAAATATCTGAGCTTCTATGGAGAATCACAGTGCTCCATTTTCATCTTTTGGTGGTGTCCTGTTTTGGTGGCCTCCGTTTGTGCCGTTAGCTGGCGATTCTAGCAAATGCTAGGAAATGTGGAGTTGTGGGAAAACGTCGTCATTCCCTTTTGATCAGCCTGCTGTCTCTGGACGTGTGGACATACGGCCCGTTTTTTTCCCTTTCTGGATCATCATGGGAGGTCTTGCTGTCTCTGTCAGGTGTATCCCGACTTTCCCACAGCTTTGACAGCTCCTCGACTGATTTCAAAATTGCATTTTATCTCCAAAATTTTGGAAAAAGTGGTGGTTAAACAACTTAATGAGGTTTTTGCTGAGCACAACATTCAGACAAATTTCAATCAGGGTTCCATCACTTGCACTCTGTTGAAACAGCTCTTCTTGGAGTTTCAAATGATATTTTAATGCAAAGAGATGCAGGTGAATATTCAGTACTTGTACTTTTGGATCTGTCTGTGGCTTTTGACACAGTTGATCATGGTGTTTTGATTGAGAGACTAAAGACATGGGTGAGCATCTCTGGGTCAGCTCTAGATTGGTTTTCATCCTATTTCTCTAACAGGGGTTTCTCAGTTGCTGCAGCTAAATATATGTCCTCTTCTGCCATTCTGTCCTGTGGTGTGCCCCAAGGTTCCGTTCTGGGACCTATTTTATTTGCATTGTATTTGCTTCCACTTGGACATATCTTGAGTTCTTTTGATGACGTCTCATGTCATTGTTATGCAAATGATATCCAGCTGTACATCTCGTTTACTCCTCAAAATGTTATGAAGGTATCTGTCCTGCAAAACTGTGTTAATGTCATAAAAACTGGATGGCTGTTAATTATCTGTCTCTTAATACAGCAAAAATCGAAGTTCTTGTTTTTGCCCCTGGTGAGTTTGTTCCCTCAGTGATCATGAACCTTGGCTGTTTGTCCTCTTCTGTTCACTCAGCAGTCAGAAATCTGGGTGTTGCATTTAACTAGGACCTCAGTTTTGACATACGTTACCTGTCTTGTGCAATCTTACTTCTTCCATTTACGGAACATTGCCCACCTTTATAAACATTGTGTCTCAAGCTGAGCTGGAAATGATCATCCATGCTTTTATTTCATCATGTCTCAACTATTGTAATTTGCTGTTCCCTAGTCTAAGTGTTCCCTGAATCATTTAGAAATGGTCCAGAATGCTGCTGCAAGGCTTCTTACAAGATCATCTAAGAGGTCTCGCATTTGCATTGACTCCCCATTCAGCTCAGGCTGCAGTTTATGATATTGGTGATGACTTTCAGGGCTCTGCACGGTCAGTGAACTCTTGCACCCTTATATAACACGCAGGTCTCTGAGGTCCTCGGACCAGAACCTGTTGGTTGTCCCTAGGTCAAGGCTGAAGACCAAAGGAAACTGTACATTTGAAGTTGCGTCTCTCAAACTGTGGAATGCACTTCCACTGCACCTACATTCTGTGGACTCTGTTGGAAGAAAAGCTCAAGACTCACTTGTACAGGCTTGCTTTTAACTAGTTTTTGTTACTGCTGTTTTGATTTCTGTGTTTCTATTTTAGTTTTTCACTCTAAAGCACTTTGTGATTTTATCTTGAAAGGTGCTCTATAAATACATTTTCCTTACATACTTACTCACGGTGCATCTGGAAAGTATTCACAGTGGTTCACTTTTTCCACATTTTGTTATGTTGCAGCCTTGTTCAAAAATGGATGAAATTCATTTTTTTTCTCTTAACATTCAACTCACAGAACCCCATAATGACAACATGAAAAACCTTCTTTGAAATTTATGCAAATTTATTAAAAATAAAAAAACTAAGAAATCATTGATGCACCTTTGGCAGCAGTTACAGTCTTTTTGAATATGATGCGCTGCCAATACTTTCCAGATGCATCATACTTACCATATTGTGGCCAGCAATGGCACATTGCAATCTGCAACCTCACTGATAGATGACACTACATTCTACACACTGTAGCTTTAATAGTTTTTACCTACAGAAAAAAAAAAAAAAACTTGTAGCCATCTTAAAATGATGAACCCTTCTTCTAAAATGTCCACTTGTTCCTGCCTCCACATGCAGCAGGAGCTGGTGTACTACACCCTCAGCCGTGCTTCCGGCACTGGCCACACAGCGGCGCTGTCAGTCTTACTTCAGCGTTGTAATGAGGTTCAGCAGTGGGTCATGTCGGAGGTGCTCATGTGTGTGTCGCTCAACAAGAGAGTGCAGCTACTCAAGAAGTTCATCAAGATTGCAGCTCAGTAAGAATGTACACAGACATTTTCCCATCAAATGTACCAAAGATTTAATTGATTTTAAAAAAATCAATCACATTTTGTGCTCTTGTAGTTGTAAAGCCCAAAGAAATTTAAACTCTGCATTTGCCATCATCATGGGTCTGAACACAGCAGCTGTCAGCCGACTCAACCAAACGTGGGAGGTGTGTGCGTTTTTATGTGTTATTTTTGTATTCAGTGTATCCATTCACACAGTTTGCAGGTAAAATGTAAATTTTATCACATGCTTCCTTTCAGAAATGCCCTGGGAAGTTCAAGAAGGTTTTCTCGGAGTTGGAGCTGATCACGGTGAGACCTGAGGATGAAATAAAAAGTGATTTCATCTAATATGCCACCCTTTATTTTCCTCTGCTTCCTGCTTTGTCTTATTGCCTTTTGTTAGTATTCTTCTTTCGACTGCTCCTGTTAAGGATCACCACAGCAGATTAATTGTTTCCATCTCCCCCTGTCCTCTGTATCTTCCTCTGTCACACAAACCACCTGTCCTCCCTCAACACATTCATAAACTTCCATTTGGCCTCCCTCTTGTCCTCCTGCCCGGTGGCTCTGTCCTCAGCATCCTTCTCACTATATAACCTGGGTCCCTCCTGTGCACATGTCCAAACCATCTCAATCTCACCTCTCTGACTTTGTCTCCAAACCTTCCCACCTGAGTTGTCCCTCTGATAACTTCATTCCATCTTCAGCTCTGCCTCCTGCCTTTTTGTTAGTGTCTTTTTGTTAGTTGATCTCACTACTGTCTTGTAAACTTTCCCCTTCACTCTTGCTGATATTCTCCGGTCACAATTTACTCCTGGCACCTTTCTCCACCCACTCCACCCTGCCTGCGCTCTCTTCTTCACCTCTCCATCACACTCTCCATTACTTAAGTATTTAACCTCATCTACTTTCACCACTTCTACTCCTTGTAACTGCACTAGTACTTTTTTTTCAATCTCTCCATCATCTCCCTGTGTTTGTCCAGGATCCATCTCTGAACCACAAAGCCTACAGAGAAGCTTTCAAGAGGATGAAACCTCCCAAAATCCCTTTCATGCCTCTTCTCCTCAAAGGTATCGTCCTCTGTAACCATTTACAAACTCTCTGCCATTTTTCTTTATTAGTGTGTGTGAAGCTTTATTTATATGATGTCTTCTGCTCTTAGATATTACCTTCATACACGAGGGAAATAAGACCTTTCATGACAACCTGGTCAACTTTGAGAAGCTGGTAGGTCAAGACCCTCTTGCATTATACCGTTTGTGTTGCTCAAAGCGTCTACGTCTGCTGTTTTTTCTCCCCATCTGCTCCTTCCATCATACTCATAATGGGGTGGTGTCTCTCTAGCTTACCTAGGTTTGTTTTCCAGTAGCTATGTCCCTTGTCAACTGCATACATGCCACACATCAGGTTCCCCAGTGGTGGTGCAGGGCTGCTAAAGATGGTGGGTGAGCGGGGTCCCATTGACCTGCAAGGTCTTTTAAAAATATTTCAGTGTTCGTATCTAAACCTCATCAGCATTGAGAAGAACAGTTCCTCAGACATCGTACTGAGAATTTACTGCAACAGTTTCCACATGCAAATCAGAAAAAAAACAAACTTAAACTCTGACTTTTATTTGCTCTTGTATATTTTTCAATGAAAGAATGAGGTAATGACAAACTTACTCATGAAACAGCTGAGTGCACATTATTCCCGTTCGTTTTCCACCCACAAAAATGAGGAAACACAAATTCAGTGTGTTGTAATTAATATGTTGTCCACTTAATTTAAATGAAAATACCCTCAAATTAAAGGTGTAGTCCCTTTGGAGTTTACTTCATGTTGAAATCTCATTATTATAAAGTACCTTTATTTCTGTGGTATATCTCAAAATTACAGCTAATTTTATTGCTGGTAAAGTGTTTGGGGGGATTTTCATTCATGCTGCAGTTGAAGAAAACTGGGAACTCAGAATTTCTGAATCACAGCTTAGAAACATGCAACATCTATTCTGGGGAGATTCAATGGCAAATACTGGTCAGACATGTTCAGACATGTCATGTAGACAATATGAAGGAGGAAGTGCATGTGCAGGTTTCGACATTTATGCTGCATTTGGTGGAAACTGGAAACTCAGAATTTCTGACTTACAACTACAAAAAAAGCATCTCATAAAACAAAGCTAATATGTCTCCCAACTGATTCCTTTTGGCAAAAAGTAAAGATGTCATCACTGTAACTCACATTAATGTTGACAGCTGTCACAGCAGACCTCTGTGAGCGTTGTCTTGTGTCAAGCACATATCCAGCAAAACATTTGAATAAGCATTTCCAGGTTTTTCCCAGCAGGACCTCTGGTGGTTTGTGCTTATTAACTTTGCTCATTGCTGTATTTCTGTTTCGATGTTACACCTTTTTTGCACTTTCAGTCTCAGTTGAAGTTCTGCTGTTTATTCAGCTCAGGTCTGTGATGCTAGCACTAGCACACATAGCATAGCAGTGCAATTTGCCCCTCAGACAGCATGCTGTGAAACTGTCAACGTGTCCC
The DNA here is from genome assembly GCF_902500255.1 of Thalassophryne amazonica. Taxonomy (NCBI): domain Eukaryota; kingdom Metazoa; phylum Chordata; class Actinopteri; order Batrachoidiformes; family Batrachoididae; genus Thalassophryne; species Thalassophryne amazonica. Next base: position 50,022,381 of record NC_047122.1, read on the forward strand.
ATCATTGTACTTAAATTGATGTGGATTAAAATTCTGAATTGTTTCTAGATAAGTTCAGTGTTAAGCACATTTTTGATATAAGATTGTGAATCCTTTATTTGAATACGAAAGTCTGGCGTTTAGAGCTTGCCACTATCTGCCACAAACATGCCACATGGTTGCCGGCACGCACCAGGGTTTGAGGAGTATTTTATCATAGTTCAAAACACTCAGCACTCCACTTCACTCATTGTGCACTGGCCCTTTACATGTCACACACATGCCGTCTGTGTGACAGGCTGGAAAGCACCAGGTTGTTCAGAATCTCCAATCCATGATAAATTGAGGGGAAAAACACAGCGACAAAAAGCTACACAGTAAATTAAACATGTTTTTGTGCAGCATCTCAGCTACCACATTTGCCTCATTTTGAATCTAAAACAAAAGTTGCATTTTTATTAGTTAATTTATCGATCAGTAAAATAAGATTGAGATAATTTGTCATTGTTCTGACATGACACGTCTGCTCTTAATCCTGCAGCATATGATTGCAGACACGGTGAGGATGATTCGCCACTGTCAAAGTGACCAACCAGGTGAGGCTTCTCATTGCTCTTAGAAAATCCATTTCAAAGCAGTCATATCTGTGAAAATTGTTTCTCACTGTAGTTAAATGTGGCTTGAATTTCATGTTAAACATGCTCATTGTGTCTCAGTTCTATATTTTTCTGCTAAAACCAAACTTTTGGGTTTTAGGATTTTGTAATGTTTGTCACGGATATCCTTACCAATAGAGGCTTTGCACGTGTTGTCACAGGTCACGTGCAGGGCGGTACCACCCACAGCTGCAGGTCAAACTTAGCCGGTCATAATACTCTTGGCTGTGAAAACAAGCCATCTGAACTCCTAATTCCTCTGTTTTTTCCACTATTACACCATGGCTAGGGTCAGTGGTGGGCATAGTTCTGTGAATCCGCTAATTAGTGAAGCTAACTTTTTGTTAGCTGATTAGCTTTTCAGCTAACTTTGAAAACCATCAGTGGACCACTTAACTTCCGCTAAATTTAGTTCCAATAATGTTTAGACCGCTAACATATTTTTGTGGGCTTAGTGAATAAAGCTTAACCGTTAAACACATTTGTAAAGCCTGAAATCATACATTTTAGTGCCTGCTTGCTAGATGTTTTGCAGCAGACAGACAGCTATGAGAGGTAGAGCTCAGTCCTCTGCCAGCAGAGAAGAGCTGGCTACCAGAGAGAAAGGAAAAAAAAGGATAATTTATTTTCACACCATACGGACTTGCAGACGTATCACAGGAGTCATGCACAGCAAGACAGTTTGACTTGTAGTTAAAATTTTAAACAAACTAATTCCGGACACGTTATTGAAATTGACGTCACCTCTGTCGTTTTAACATATTGCTGATGTTTTCACTTTGTAAAACAACAGAGGTGATGTTCATTTCAATAACTTGTCTGGAATTAGTTTGTTTAAAATTGTAACCATAAGTCAAAACCCTAACCCTAACCCTAACCCTGTCTTTCTGTGCATGACTCCTGTGATACATCTGCAAGTTTGTATGGCTGTGAAATAAATGTTTTTTGTTGTTGTTTTGTTGTTTTTTTGTTTTTTTTTTTTTTTTTTTGCTGCCTTTCCTTTCTCTCTGATCACCAGGTCTCTTTTGCTGAGAGAAGGCTTATCTGACACAGAAGCGCTGGCTTGTTGTTGTGTCAGTAGCTGCCAGTGTACTGGAGTCCATACTAAAAGTTATCGGTTTAGCTCTTGGCTGTAACTTCCGCCAAACTTTTTAGGGGTTTATCGGGTTAAGCTTTATAAAAGTTGACTTTTCAGTTAGTGGATTAATGGTTATCAAAGCTAACATTGGTTAGATGTGCCCGCAACTGGCTAGGGTTAGAAATAGTAAGCTTTGAAAAAAAATGTGCCACTAAAAGATTACTCCTTTTGTTAAGGAACCTGCTACCACAAAAAAATAATGACCTGGATTTTTCTCCACAGTCACACAGCAGCACACAACATTCAGTAAAGTTAATGATGAACAATACCTCAAAGGGTAGGGTTAGAAATAGTGAAATAAAAAAATAAATGCGCCACAAAAACATTACTCATTTTGTTAAGGAAGCCATGTACGATGGGACCACAAAAAAAGAGACTGCTCGTTTTTGTTTTTGTTTTTTTCACTATCACACATTGGTGTACACAACATTCAAGTAAAGTTAATAAAGAACAATATCACAAAGTGTAGGGTTAGAAATACTGAAATAAAAAATAAACACACCACAAAAACATTCTACAGAAGCCGTGAGGAGACCATGAAAACAATTTTTTCCTCCACAAAGACACAGCAGCGTATACAACATTCAGTAAAGTTAATGACGAACATTTTCACTAAATACTATTGTAAATATGCAGGTCTGCAATCCTCAATGAACTTATTAAGTCCTGAGTGTACTTACACGTGCGGTGATAACGATGTCGCTCCAAGTCCAGTTAACTGTGTACAACCACCTAAAAACTGCAATTTTCTCCTTGTACCGCTGTAATTCAGCGCCAGAAAGACCCATGATATGTTCGGCTACTTCACTATCAGGTTCAAAGGTGACAAGTTTATCCTCAAAGCTTCTCCAAAACTTTGCAGAATGTAAGGAGCTTCTCGTGTAAATAATCCTGGAAGTCCTGCACTTGACCGGCAGCGTGGTGATGGCGGTGGCCTGGAAGTGGCCAGCTCACGTCACTGCAAAGCCTCTATATGTTGTCTGCGTAAGACAGCCAGACTCACCCCATTTTTAGAAGTGAGCAGGGGTGTGGTGAGTAACAGCTCCACTCTATTTAAAGTGACTGGCACAAATGTTAAAGTCACAAAAATTGGGGTGCTTTAGGAAGCATCACCTCAGGGTTGTGAAATACTCTTAAGACACCTGGTGAGCTCTATTTACTACTGGAAAAGTCGTATAATACGACCCCTTTAATTAAATTTCACATCACAAATTGTGTCGGAGGAAGTGTTTTTGTTTGCCTCTTTTTATTATAAGGACTCTCCCGCCCCCTGCAGTCAGCTTGTTGTACTGCATGGGTAACTGTGCTTGCATTGTCAATCCAGTTTTCACTTACAGTTTCTAAGCAACCGTTACCATGCCAGCATTCCTTTATATGGCCGTAATTCAACACGTGCATTTGTGCGCACACTTGAGTCCGGCATAACACGTCTACAGCAGAAGAAATGATTTGTGTCTGTCTCCTAGGCAACGAGGTAATTGGGGTCGACAGTGCAGAGGTGAGGGCGAGCGTTCAGTACCTGCACATTATCGACAATCAGCAGACGCTTTTTGAGCTGTCGCACAAACTGGAGCCGCGTGCCTGAACACATGGACACAGGCACAGTGGACATGTAAGGACCCGAGTGCGTGTGGCGTGAAAGACAAAATGTTGCACACACAGTCACACTACCAGCAGCGGTGCCATGTGTTCTGACAGTGCACTCTGCCTCAGCGTTGATCTGTGGACTCCCACAAACGATGTGCATTTAAAGGATTCCTCATCTGTGCACCCACTGTGCCCACAGTGAGAGGTTTTGCACTGCAGCAAGAAGATTTTCCAAACTCGGAATGTGAGCAGAGGAGACTGTAATTACTTTGTACAGCGTGTCTAAGACTGAATATTGTTTTTGTGGTGAGCATTTGTTTGTTTATGAGCCTGTTCAACAGGTCCAATATTTCTTTACTTCTGTCTAATTTCGTTGCCCCTGGAGGACAACAAGGACTTTAGAGCTTCTGACTTCATAGCTTCTTCATCATTTCAGTGAAAAAGTGAAAAAAAAAGAAAAAGCGCCTGACAGGCTGCGTATCCTCGGTTTCATTTTATTTCATTGACACATCACGTCTGGATTGATCTGCCTCATTGTGCATGTACATGCTGTCGTTATTTTGATGTTCACCGCCGCACTTTCACAGTGGAGAACATAGGCAGCAGTCAGTGTTAAAGCAGCACAACACTTGAACACACAAAAGTACCTTTTCACACTGTTTTTGATTTGTGGGTGACAAAAGGTACAATATCTTTTTTGTGTATTATATCTGGCATGTGAAGGAAGCGCAGTGAGAGGCTTTACTGTAACTTTTAGGACTGAAAAAAACAGCGCTCTCTTGAATGTGCCAGAGCTCAAACTGTCAACGAATATTCAACACTTACTGCTTTTTCTTGGTTTTTATTCCTGATTTGTCAGCTGTCACCATGCACTCGGCTCAACACTGTAATTTTGTCTGAATACTGACAAATGTGCGTTATGGACCTATAGATTTTTTTAGTGCCACAGAAATCATTTTCCTAGAATGAGCCTTGTAATGATGTCCACATTTTTAATCATGTAAAGCATTTTGACTCCTTGTAGAGATGTTTTTGAACCTTATGATGACCTAAGGTTTTATGTGATCTAATTCCCCTCCTCACAGGTTGCTATGGAAACACACTCCAAATGCAGAGTTTTATTCTTTCGTCTTAAATCTGAGTCAAACCACTGCGCCGGAGAGCTACATTTATAAATGGTCGTTATTCCACTCCACGCAATCATGTTTATTAACAATTTTGATGAAATATATTATTATTTAATACATTTAAGAAATGATTGTGCACAAATGCTTGCAGCATTGTAATGCACAGACTTAGTGTATTGATGTAATGTTATACCTGTCTGTCAGGCTCATTACATAAATAAATTAGTTTAGGTTCATCTGGTATAAAGAGGATTAGGTAGATGATATAATCACCATCACACTGATTGAAGTGTTCCAGGATTTACGGCACAAAATGCCTTTAATGAATTTAACACATTCTCAAAATGTGATACTACTGTATGTGGTTGTTAATGAGGCTGTGCCGGGGGGGGGGCACGTTTGTTATTTAAATTACTGATAGATGACCCGGCTGCTAATGGGATTATAATTTTGACTCATTGTTATTGTGATCAGGAAAGAAATGCAGCATGACGAAAAAAATTTACGCATTATACATTAATGATAATGATACGCACAGTTCAAGCAAAAAGCAAAAACACCCTGAACATCAACAGCTGTCGTATCTAGCAGCACGTATTTATATTTTTATTACTTTGTTCTGTCATAGCAGATCTGCTGATTTACCAAAATAGGATGGAAAACAAAATTGCATGTCTAAAATCGTATTGATACATGAAAAAAACCATTGGGTTTAGACTGCATTAAATCAGTTTGCCAGAATTTTTCATCTTCATAGCCTTTCATCATAATTAATGAATTATGTTTGTTGTATTTCCAAAACAATTTTAGTGCCAAGAGCATGTTTTTGTTTTTAAGAAAAAAGTTTAAACTCTTGTCAGTGTGAAAAATGATGAAACAACCCCAGTGTTATCACCAGTTTTACTTTTTAGAATTTTTCTCTGCATTGAAGAATGCTTTTAAAAATAAACTTGATTCCTACAATTTATTGTCATCAGAATGTCCTGGAGACATTTTTGATCATTATTATGCAGCAAACTATGCAGACATTTTTTTTTTTAGAGAAACGTCAGCTAAAGGGGGGGGGGGGGGGGGATCTATCTGAAATTTTATGTGGCTCACTTAAGATGTTTGTCTTTGCAGATTTGTTAACATTCACATATGAGACTAAATCCTACAAAAACAGGTTATAGCAGCCAGATTCCCCTTAAAGATGATCTCATGAACTTGATTCTTAAACTGTTTATGTTGGTTGACAATAAGGTGTGTTCATGTTCATTTTCATGAAAAAAAAAAAAAAAAACTAAAAACACGGAGTTCGTTTTTACCCACATGCACAAATACACATTTTGCTCCTTATGTTCAAAGAGCAGAATAGCTCTGTTATTACTTGTGTATTGTATAATTACAGTTTACTTCAGTATTTTGGAATGAAATGCTGCAGCACGTGTCGGGATCAGAGGCTAAAATGATATTGAAACGAAAAAAACATGTTTGAAATTGAAACGTTGGAATGGCTCAGTACTTGTTGTAAGGCTTTGTGCCCAATAGAGGGCAGTAGAGATATAAGCTGAAACAGAGAAGCTAGAAGTTGGAGAAAGCTGTATTTAGTACTAATGGCCACTGTCATGACTGTAAAATTATGTTTATTACAGCAAAGTTGTTTAAAACTTGTTTGCATGAAATAAAAAACCACACACAAAGTTCACTATGTAAGAGAGGACACATGTTGAAGGCTTTGTACTATTGTAATATATGCCTATGTTTGGTATGTTGATAATATTTAACTGCTGTAAATGAAAAATAGTCAACCACAGAGCAATATGTCTCCTTTTGTGTCCCCTCAACCTCTGGACAGTAGAAGCCAATCTTTTGTAAAGCAGCGTTTTACTAACTCAAACTTTTGCTCCAAAATGAATAAATTATAGGTTTTATGTGACAGATTCTGCTGGACTCAGAATTTTTTATTTATTTGAGTTATGTGCCTGAAAACAGGTGAAACATTTCTCAGTGTTTGGCAGCTGTTTGGACACAATCCTCACAGAAAACAAACTCTCCATCCAGTCTCTCCATCCTGCGTCCAGGGACAGAGACACTGAGAAGGACATGCTCCTGTTCGATTCGTCTGGCTCTGTGTGTCTTGTCTCCTTCAGATGGACATGAAATGAAGGTACAGCATGAAACCTACAGAGGTAACTTCAGCAGTAAAGAGATTTCAGCCCTGCGGCCAACCTCACAGTTATGGGTGGAAAATTGTGCGTCCAAAGATGAGGACAGAAGATGTTAAGTGATTTTATTTAATAATGATTTGTGGCCTTAATGCTTTTACAAGGTATGTCACTGGTGCATCAGCATGACCGCTGAACATCAGTATATAAGCACCCCATCCCCAAACCTATAAGTTAATTTGTATAACAATCACAAGACAATAACCCAGTTGAGCAATGCATTTTACCTCCAAAGAGGAGACTGAAAGGAGTTATTACCCCCCCGCAACAAGCCTGGAAAACAGAAAAAAGAAGAAACTGGCGTTCTGTCCGGGGTGTACCCCACCTCTCGCCCTATGACTGCTGGGATAAGTTCCAGCCACCTCCATGACCCATGATTGGAGTAAACGGGTACAGAGAATGAATGAATGAGTGGTAGGCTTGGTGCAGTCTTTTCAAACATTATGGAATGTTCTGGAACAAAATATTTGTTATTTACATTAAAATGTTGCATTTTTTTTTTTTTTTACAAAAAAAGGGACATTGTTCTAGTAGTTTTGGAAGGTACTGCATGTTGTAGAGAAGCTTGAATCTTCAACTGGACTGGGTTGCTTGACGCGAGGATGTTTTGCTTCAACTTGCAGAAGCTTCCTCAGCTAAAATTCTTGCTCTGGTAGTCTCACTTCTGTCTTGACTCTTGTAGAGAAGAATAATCTGCTGATTTGAAGCGAAATGTCCTCACGTCAAGCAACCCAGTCCAGTTGAAGATTCAAGCTTCTCTACTATGGAAACCACCTGGACAACTGAGAGCCTTCACAGAAAGTAATGCATGTTGTTTAATACTTTGTGACATACAGACTGCAACATACAGTGAGGAAAATAAGTATTTGAACACCCTGCGGTTTTGCAAGTTCTCCCACTTAGAAATCATGGAGGGGTCTAAGATTTTCATCTTAGGTGCATGTCCACTGTGAGAGACATAATCTAAAAAAATAAATAAAAATCCGGAAATCACAATGTATGATTTTTTTTTATAATTTATTTGTATGTTACTGCTGCAAATAAGTATCTGAACACCTACCAACCAGCAAGAATTCTGTCTCTCACAGACCTGTTAATTTTTCTTTAAGAAGCCCTCTTATTCTGCACTCTTTACCTGTATTAATTGCACCTGTTTGAACCTGTATAAAAGGCACCTGTTCACACAATCAATCAATCACACTCCAACCTGTCCACCATAGCCAAGACCAAAGAGCTGTCTAAGGACACCAGGGACAAAACTGTAGACCTGCATAAGGCTGGGATGGACTACAGGACAACAGGCAAGCAGCTTGGTAGAAGACAACAACTGTTATGATTATTTATTAGAAAGTGAAAGAAACACAAGATGACTGTCAGTCTCTCTCGGTCTGGGATTCCATGCAAGATATCACTTTGTGGGGTAAGGATGATTCTGAGAAAGCTCAGAACTACACAGGAGGACCTGGTAAATGACCTGAAGAGAGTTGGGACCACAGTCACAAAGATTACATTAGTAACACATGATGCTGTCATGGTTTAAAATCCTGCAGAGCAGCAAGGTCCCCCTGCTCAAGCCAGCACATGTCCAGGCCTGTTTGAAGTTCACCAGTGACCATCTGGATGATCCAGAGGAGGCATGGGAGAAGGTCATGTGGTCAGATGAGACCAGAATAGAGCTTTTTGAAATCAACTCCACTTACCATGTTTAGAGGATGAGAACAACCCAAAGAAAACCATCCCAACCGTGAAGCATGGGGGTGGAAACATCATACTCTGGGGTTGCTCTTCTTGCTAAGGGGACAGGGCGACTGCACCGTATTGAAGGGAGGATGGATGGGGCCATGTATTGTGAGATTTTGGCAAACAACCTCCTTCCCTCAATAAGAGCATTGAAGATGGGTCATGGCTGGGTCTTCCAGCATGACAATGACCCCAAACACACAGCCAGGGCAACTAAGGAGGGGCTCCGTAAGAAGCATTTCAAGGTCCTGGAGTGGCCTGGCCAGTCTCCAGACCTGCACTCAATAGAATATCTTTGGAGGGAGCTGAAACTCTAAACCTGAAATATCTAGAGAAGATCTGTATGGAGGAGTGGACCAAAATCCCTGCTGCAGTGTGTGCAAACCTGGTGAAAAACTACAGGAAACGTTTGACCTCTGTAATTGCAAACAAAGGCTACTGTACCAAATATAAACATTGATTTTCACAGGCATTCAAATACTTATAAATTATTAAAAAAATCATACATTGTGATTTCCGGATTTTTTTTTTTTTTTTTAGATTATGTCTCTCACAGTGGACATGCACCTAAGATGAACATTTCAGACCCCTCCATGATTTCTAAGTGGGAGAACTTGCAAAATTGCAGGGTGTTCAAATACTTATTTTCCTCACTGTAAACGTTAACCTCATATTTACGATATGTTACAATATACTTTATTATCCCAAAAAGGGAAATTTATCTTGGACTCATATACTGCATACAATGCACAATAAAAACAAAAGAAAAAAACACAATAAAATCCATAAAAACAATAAAAACCCCATCCAATATAAACACCCCACATAAATATTAATATGAATATGACACAAAAGCTGGAGTGCGGTAACTCCTCCATGTACTGGTATAGCTTCAATGGCCGCTGTTACAAATACGTTGCCACACGTGTGAACTGGACTGATGCAGAACGCCACTGAGTGCCAGAGAATGCCAACCAGTGTATCGATCCACCCCAGTGAGCATTTTTACGTTGAAAAAATGTTTAATAATCATCTACACCCACCGTTGAAAAGATGTTAAAATAAAACGCAATGCTAAAATACCCTCGGCCATGAACATAAAAATAGAAAACAGAATTTGACCTTTTCACCTTATTTATCTATTTAATATAAAAAACAAATGGATATGCATCCACTGGGATAGGCTCCATTACCTCACGACTCTGAACTAGAACATGTGAGTTTAGAAAATGGTTGGAAGACATTCTTGGACCTGCAGTCTTCAGTTCATCAAGGGTTTTTCATTTTCTCTTTGGAACATCCACCAATTTTCAGAGAATCACCTCCTGCGGAAATAAATAAATATAAATAATACATTTTTCCAGCTTCTACACATACTACAGACAAATCACAATGTCCAAAAGCCAGAGTTATTTGGTGTGGATCAGGCAAACATAGATGGAATCTGACTTCATGCTGTGTTCCAGACAATATTACTCCCTTATATATATTTATAAACAAATACTGACATCTGGAGGAACTGAATGTTGGACATAGCACCTTTAATATGAACAAAACCACACACGTGTCTTATGTAATCAACTTATCTTTTCACTGTGTCCCTCTGTATGGAGGAATAATTTTGATGTGGTGGAAATAAAAACAAACATTAACATGAAAGATTGAGAGTTTTCAACATAACTGCAGTTTCTGTAATTATAGTTTAACATACAGATTAAGTATAAAAATTTGCGTGTATTTACATGTACATAACACAATTTAACAAAGGATAACACCAAAACAAATTACTTTTTTCCACTGTGGTTCTCAGAAACAGAAGAAAATGCTACAACGGGTAAAAAAGGCTCAACAAAACAAAAAATACAGCTCATTTAATCATCGAGTTTTCTGCATTCTGACAATGTTAGCACATCAGTTAGCTTCCAGTACTGTATTTGTGGTGTGAAATGGCCTAAAAATGAAATATTACAGGCTGCACAAACAGCTAGTTATGAAGTCAGGATCACTAGCGACCCAACATCATGCACACATACATGTGGTGCAGTTTGGGGGTATTTTTGATTAATAATTTATGCTCAGTCAGCATTGGCATGCTAGCTTTAGCTTAGCAAGCCTAAAGCCTCGCTCACACCGTGACCAGCAAAAAAGCAACAGCGCTCATTTGTGGTTTGTTTTGTTGAGAGACAGTAGTGAAAGTATTTAACGAGTGTGTTGTTATAATAAAGTCTCACATTTCTTTGACTCCTTCACATTAGCTCTTGCTACGGTGTTCCTAGCTATGATTCTACAGCCACTGAGCAGCACACAAACTCCAGAACAACTTAAAGTGTTTGCGCATGCGCATTATAATAATAAACATAAATTATTTGGAAATAATCCTTGAATCTGTTCGCATTACGGAATTCTGGGTGCTTCTTTTTCACAGCACGCACCCGTAACAGCTTTGTATTTATGGCATTTTAAATTAAATGCGTTGAAAAGACGTCTGTTGTAAATCAGATTTAACTGACCAGAGAAAAATGAATTTGGAGAAATTTCACCATAATAATCCATATCACCTCTGTTTAAAGCTTCAACTGAACAAATCACCCATTTGATGAAAAAAAAAAATTAGCATTTTGTGACATGCTGATAATGTAGCCGCATTTTCGCTGGTTTAAAAGTGGGTGAAAAGACGCTCAGACAAATATCACCCAGTTTTCAAGCAAAAATCAATGTTGAAATCATATCTTGTGCTCACTGGGACGTTTTAGGATAGCAGTCAGCTAACGCAATGGTCCAAATCTGAAATGGAATGACATTGGATGTCATTATCTTCAGTCTTTTGTTTGTGCATCTGGTGTACTCTGTGAGTAGCAACTGAAATGGTGAAACTCGTGAACATCTGTTGATTGAAAGAAATGCATTAGATATCCTCAATAAAGAAACCATAATAAATTTCACATTTATTTTCATGAATCTTGAATATTACCAGAAATTTCTCATGAGGTCATGATGTTGGACTTGTTTTCAGTGTTTAAAATGAGCAGGCGTGGCCTCAGACCAAGGCTTTGTGAATGAAAGAAACTTGCCAACATGTTCATTTCAAGCTACATTGAACCACACCTGCTCCTAACTTCCATCATCTTTTAAATTGATTTTTATGGCATTGTGTTGTACAGGTTTTATACTGCGACTTTATCGCACTTTAATGATTTGTACTTATTTGCACTGTACTGTCCTTGTTGTCTTTGTGGCTCTTACATGCCTGTTTTTGTTGTATGTGGCAGCTTCCTGTGCTTCCTCCCAAGACAAATTTCCCCGAGAGGGACAATAAAGTTTCTCATCTTAGCTTATCCATCCCCACACACAAACCATCCAGCAGGTGGCAGTGTTCATCACATGGCAAACAGAGTCAGGTCTGGTCTGGAAACATGGGGTACAGCAGCAGATGTATCCACCACATTAACAGAAAGATCTATGGAAACTGCTTTTTGGATTCATCTAGTATGTCAAAGTTATCCCGGTTTTAATCAGTTCAACCTCATTATATGCCCTTTTAACTTAGTCAGTTACAAGATCATAGCATTTGTTGCGTTTGAGTTACAGTGGTAACAAACTGGAGGAGATAGATTCCTTCATTCACTAACTGCATTTTACATTTTTTTTTATGAACACCAGTACATTTGAATCTCTTCCTTCAATGTTTCAATTATTATCATTATTATGAAACATAACAAATGAATGCAAACAGAAACAAATAATTTCAGATGAATGTTTATGAAATTATTTTTAGTCTATTTTTTACTTCATGCGTATAGTAATTTATTTTCAAAGGAATTTACACATGTAGCCTACTGGTAACTTTTTTCTTTCATTCTTTGTTTGCTATCACGTTTCTTTATTATTACATTTACCGGGTTCGGTTCACCACATCGAACTACTGTGTGTGTTAAAGAAAAATAGAGCAGCTTTGCGCTAAATCTCCAAATGATTCTGAACAAAACTGTCAACAAAAACTCCAGTCAACGACGCCACACTGACCACGCCCATATCAAGTTTTCGCGCGAAAAGATTGGACCATACCATTCCGAATGGAGGGGGGCGTATCAAAATGCTCACATTTACACACGCTTAAGAGCACAATTGTTACAGCTGTACAAGTTAGATAACGTTTATTACAAAGTGTATTACTCTCTTATAGTCGTTAATTAGTCTGATAGCCAATTTTATAGACGAAACAGCAAATCTTCATACGAGACTATACGACAAAGCACCCAGTGTACAATCTCCGGAACACAGTCGTTTAATCCACCGTAGGTCAGTTTAGTTTTGTTTTAAGAGTTTATACTTAAAAAAAGACGTAATTTTCAGTACAGTCTACGTAAAATGACTTCAACGTCAAAGGTGAGTGGTAGAGCAGGGTGAACACTGACCATCTTTTGGTTTTTGTGTTAAAAAAAACCCTAATGTGAAAAAAAATTTCCTCAGGCTGTGAACCTGAACGTCGCATCTCTGAGCTGCAGAAACGCACACAAACAGTCGCGTTTACTAAATGTCTTCTGTCTGTTTTGTCCTGCCTTACCCAGAAATTAATGAACTACTTCTGCCGTGTTGTTTCACATATTTGCTTTCTGTCAATGTTAAGGTTATTTTTAGTGCAATCAGGGGATGCCTTCAGGGTTGTTTTAAAGTGTTGGATAAAAGCATCTCGACACGTGTTGGTCTGGGTTGTGAGATGGTTTAGAACACGGGTGCCCAATCTTTTTTGAACAGAAATCTACTTTTAAAGTTGACGGTGTATGGAGATCTACCAAGCCATATCGAAATTACATAACGTAGCCGCAATTTATTGTGCACCAACATAATAACACAATTTCCTGGCACAAAGATAAAGTTTTAACAATAATGCATTATTGAAGTCAAGGGTGCAATTTAGAACTAGAAATTGGGGGGAACAGGGCCGAATCCCATAGGCCAGGGGTCTGGGGGCCGCTCTAGGCCCCCAGAAGCCAACGGTTCCGAGATAAACTCAAATGCATTCTGAGCATCCAGAACAGTAATTTTAATGTTTTGAGACCATGGAGCGCCTTGGGGCAACTGTTTGTTGTGATTTGGCGCTATATAAGAAAAAAGTTGATTGATTGATTGATTGATAAAGTGGACACCATTTGACACAATTTGAAACTGTGGATATAAGTACTTTATTCTGATAATAGCCAGCACTGATTTTGTTAGCATCCTGGTGTAAATAAGGTATCACCACATGTGTAGAACTCAAAAAGAATGATAGGTTGAGTTTTCATTTAAAAAACAACTGCAATGTGGTAAAATGTATTCATAAATATGAAAGAACAGGCTCTTAATAATTATTAACTATCGCATACTGTATTTTTTTCTCAAGATTTGTTTTTGCATAAGTTTGAAAAAACAACAGATCATAAGTTTAGGATAAATTACTTATCATGAATTTAATTTTCGAAGTGGCACTAATGACAACGCTCATACTGAACATAATTTCGCTTGCATAGACTGATTTTGGACATGAAGCAATAATTGCAGATGGGCTTTCTGAGGTCCCAGATAGCTTTTCTGATTTCCTTTTCTAACTTTCAGAATTTAGTAAATTAGCATATGGTTCATTGATACTTATGTGTAGACACTAGACCCTAGAGGCAACTATTTTTGGTTTCAAATCTGGGCAAATGCAGTCCCAGGATATTCCGAATGTGACAAACAAGAAACAGTTGTTGTAAACAAGTCAATGCTGATAAAAATACAAACTTGCAGAAACAAAGATACTATTCTGACATGGTTTTGCACATAAGACTGGCATAGCATGTTTCAAGTACACATATATAAGCCAGAAAGTGGGGGGGGGGGGACATACCATATTCTGTCCCCCCTGGTTGAAAAGGTGGGGGGACATGTACCCCCTATCCCCCACCAAATTGCGCCCATGATTGAAGTAAATGTGCATTGTGTAAAGAATAAACACAAGTAGGCTTAGGACGGGCCTGTAACTCAAATTACACAACGCCTAATTGGAAAAGTTGTTCCGACGTCGCATACTGAGGAGGCAAGAAGTAGGAAAGACTAAATCCAAAAGCTGTGCATATTCAGTATGATTTGAACATTTCAGAAAGGATTTAATTTGGTGCAACAATTCAGAAAACTGTTCTAGAAATTTACCTCTGCTGAGCCACCTACCGTCTGCGTGTAGCAGTCCTACACCCGCACAAGAAATAATTTAAATTTATTTTCATTTATATAGCGCCAAATCACAAAAGAAGTTGCCTCAAGGCGATTCACACAAGTAAGGTCTAACCTTACCAACCCCAGAGCACGCACACAGGCGACAGTGGTAAGGAAAACTCCCTCTGAGGAAGAAACCTCAAGCAGACCAGACTCAAAAGGGTGACCCTCTGCTTGGACCATGCTACCAACACAAATTACAAACAACTCAAAAAAACAATATTGAGGAAATGTTGGATGTCCTGTGAAATGTTGCACAGGACAGGAGGCTTTCAGGAACACATACCACACCCATCTCTGGATGGAGCTGCTCCTCAAACACAGAGGGGAAAAAAAAAACTCGGGCATCAGAAAAGACAACAAATACAGTATAATTATAATGAATAATGAAAATAAATAAATAAATAAAACCCCAAACACTGTCATCTTTATCAAAAGCAGTAAATCACAGTATTAATAGTCACAGTTTATCTCTGTATTATATTTATAAACTGTTACAGGAACGGCTCACCTGTGTTGCTTTCATAAACGTTACACAAAACGAACGCACAAAAAATAAATGAATAAAAAATAAAATCCAAAACACTGTCATCTTTATCTGAAGCAGTAAATCGCAGAATTAATAGTCACAGATTAACTGAGCCAACAGCTCACAGTTTGCATTCACAAGCACAACAAATGCACAAAAAATAAATTAATAAAAATACTGACTTTAGAACTGTTTGCATATCGTTTTTGTCCACAGTGTAACGTATTTCGGCTCTTTAAGCTGTTATGTTTCTTCAAAAATGTTTTTTTTCCTCTGCATCCTGCACCATAGAAGAAGAAGAAGAAGAAGAGCCGTCTTCTTCTTTATGGCTAATGGCAGCTGGCATCCTTATTGGTGCAGTGCTGCCACCTTCTGCATCAATCTGTTATAGACTGTCCGTTACAGAACCAGGGTCATTCGGTCGGCCGCAATCGACTGGTTGGGCACATCAGGTTTAGAGCCTTCATTGTGACAACTAGACTCTAATATGTACACGGTTGCTTAGGAACAATTCTTTGTTGTGCTTTTTTTTTGTTAGTATGACCAAAGCAGATGGTCCACCCTACAGAGTCTGGTCTGCTTGAGGTTTCTTAATTTAATAAAAAAAAACAATGCTTAAGGTGGGTAAGGTGAGACTTTAAGCACCTTAGGGTGACTTATGTTGTGATTTTGCACTGTATGAATAAACTGAATTTAAGACTCCGGATAATAACATCAATTTGGCACTTTGAGATTTGTTTACAAATGTAAAGTGCAATATAAATAAAATGTATTATTATTATTATTATTATTATTTGGCCTGACATGATAACTGTTTTTGATGGATGACTTATTGTCCCAGAAATAATTTCTGGGATGACATTGCTTCCCTACTGGGGCCTTCCAGTGTGGAGCTTGTATGTTCTCCCCGCATTTGTGTGGGTTCTCTTGTGCTGTTTATTCTGTCAAAACTTATTTTCTGATTATTGTGATTATAACACCATTTTATGCAACTATGGTGCACGTACACCCTTTAAAAGAGAACTTTTAATTCTAAGGAGTATTTATATTAGAATGTGGGAAAAATATTAAAACATCCTAAATAAATACAAAATATGTTCTGGATCAAATTCTAAATGAAACATATTTTTGAGGACATCTACTCACCAAACTGCATCAGCATCCTCTGACATCCTTTTGAGTTATGAGAGTGCTTCAGAAATTTCTTGGCTTCACCGAGAAGCAGATGTACCTGGAGGCCCATGATGTGACCTTGTTCCACAAAAGGGATATCAACACTTGAACAGTGGTTGAACCGTACATCTTGTACCTGTGGTGAGTCCATAATTTTTTCCAGGGGTTGCAGTAACCCAACTGAATCCCCATTGATGGAGTGGTGCTCCCTCTAGTGTGGGGAAACTCATAGCATCCCTGGCTGTCCTGTCAAGGAAGTGCATTTCTCATCTAAATTATTTTTTGTCTGTGTTCACCACCTTTGACATGTAATAGAGCATGTCATGTGACAAAGGATTGTGTCGGTTTCCTGTGGTCTGGGATATTTCTTCTTAGTTTAAAAAAATTTTCAATCCACCACCAGCAGGAATTTGTGTTGTTTATTCTGTCAAACCTTATTTTCTACATCCGCCAGCAGACCCAGTGTTTTAAATCCAAGTTCATAACCGCCGAGCTGGCTCATCTGTTCAGCCAGTCGGACAGCGAGGAGGAGTTTGAAGGCTTCAGTGAAGCAGAGGAACAGGAGGACACGGGACGTTTTAACAAGCGAGTGAAGACCAAGGTGTGAAACATTTGGTGTTGGCTGCATTGTTGGATAAAAATGTGTAATATACAGTCAAAGCATTGGTCTGTCATAATCTTCCTGCTGCTTATGTCCAGATGGTGGAGACAGAGGACGACAGCGATATGGACAAAGACCTGTGCTCTAATGGGGAAGAAGCACCCCTACCAAAACGGAGTCTTCTTGTAGCACTGAGGTACCTGAATTTACAAATATGCACACAAATAGTTGCTGTATTTTTTTTTTTAAGATTAAGGATAATATTAATCATGTACATACAACTGCTACCACCACCACCAACAGTAACTACCATCATCTGTCTTTTATTTGCTCCCCCAGGAAGAAAAACAAAGTGTATTTATTATTTACTGTATTTTCCGGAGTACTTGGGAGCAGGTGTGGTGGCCAAGTGGTTACTGCACTTGGTTTCAGTGTGAAAGATTCTCTGCTCAAACCCCACCCCTGCCGGTCTCTCCATGTAATATGGAGTTACGTCAGGAAGGGCATCCGGTGTGAAACTTGTGCCAATTCAGCATGCAGTCTACATGGGATCTGCTGTGGCGACCTCGAGTGGGGGAAAAAGAAGGGAGCAGCTGAAAGAACGTACTTTAATTTTCAGAGTATTTACTAGGACCTTTGGGAGGTCCTGCGACTTATATTCCAGTGCAACTTATTAATAATATTAATTATGACTGTTTACAGAGTAGTGGCCAAGTGGTTTCTGCACTTGGTTTCAGTGCAGAAGGTTCCTGGTTCAGTCCCCACCCCTACCACATGTGGAGTTGTGTCAGGAAGGGCATCTGGCTTAAAACTTGTATCAGTTCAACATGCAGATCCACCTCAGATTTGCTGTGGCGACCCTGAGTGCAAATAAGACAGCAGCCAAAAGGGACTTACTTTTTCCCCCAGGAATCAAAGCACTGAACAAAATAAATTGTAATAATAAAAAAATAAATAAATGCCAGTAATAAAAAAAAGTACACTACAAGAATGCACGAAAAGAGCTGATAATACAGAAAAATTAGGATATATATATAGATATATATATATCTATATATATATATATCTCCTAATTTTTCTGTCCTGTCAGCTGGCACCTAGCTGCTGACTTAGAACTGGTGCGGACCAGGGGAATCAGACTGTTTAATTAAAACAAAGCACCCTACATATATATATATATATATATATATATATATATATATATATATATATATATATATATATATATATATATATACACATACATACATACATATACGAGGTCTGTTAGAAAAGTATCCGACCTTATTATTTTTTTAAAAAACCATATGGATTTGAATCACGTGTGATTGCGTCAGACAAGCTTGAACCCTCGTGCACATGCGTGAGTTTTTCCATGCCTGTCGGTTGCGTCATTCGCCTGTGAGCAGGCTTTGAGTGAGGTGTGGTCCACCCCTCTCATCTATTTTTTATTGCGAATAAATGTCTGAACGATTTGGATCTTTGCTGCATCAGTTTTTTTTCCAGAAACTGTGAGAGACCTCCAGGTGGACACCGTTCGAAAAATTAATATGGCTTACAGGGACGATTTTATGGGGATTAAACAGATTACGGGGTGTTACTGCCGCTTTAAGGACTGCCCACAACTGCTGAGAGCGCGGCGCGCTCCCAGCCCCCATCGACAGGCTGACACCCCGCTGGAACAGCCAGATCATTTCCAACGTGAAAGCTTTGTTGATCCGGGACCTCGTCTGACTTTCACAAAAAGGCAGAAGATGTGGACATCAGCACTTTTTCCGGCACATTCCACCGTTACAGGAGTTTTTTTCATGGAAAGAAAAGCGGAGGGACGCGCCACGACTCCGTTCATTACGCGGGACAAAACCACCTTGGTGTTGGTCTCTCAGGACAGCTTTCAGGTGGATTTCAGACGGATTCCGGTTGCTTTCCAGTCGTGTGAATATCCGATTGTGATTGTGCATGAGCTGGACATGCCAGAACATGTCCTGTGAGGCTTCATCACGGCGTTGCTTTGCGCCGAGCGGCTGCACCGCGACGCGCGGTGGAGCAGCTTCTCTTTCCATGACAAAAACTCCTGTAACAGTGAAATGTGCCGTTCATTTTTAAACTGGATGCTGTCTTGATCTGGTTTGTCGTCTGACTAGCACAGGAATTGTGAAAAGACGTGGACATCAGCACTTTTCCGGCACATTAAGACAGACGTGCGGAGGAGTTCCGCGTGTCGCGGTGCAGCCGCTCGGCGCAAAGCAACGCCGTGATGAAGCCTCACAGGACATGTTCTGGCATGTCCAGCTCATGCACAATCACAATCGGATAGTCACACGACTGGAAAGCAACCGTAATCCGTCTTAAATCCACCTGAAAGCTGTCCTGAGAGACCAACACCGAGGTGGTTTTGTCCCGCGTAATGAACGGAGCCGTGGCGCGTCCCTCCGCTTTTCTTTCCATGAAAAAAACTCCTGTAACGGTGGAATGTGCCGGAAAAAGTGCTGATGTCCACATCTTCTGCCTTTTTGTGAAAGTCAGACGAGGTCCCGGATCAACAAAGCTTTCACGTTGGAAATGATCTGGCTGTTCCAGCGGGGTGTCAGCCTGTCGATGGGGGCTGGGAGTGCGCCGCGCTCTCAGCAGTTGTGGGCAGTCCTTAAAGCGGCAGTAACACCCCGTAATCTGTTTAATCCCCATAAAATCGTCCCTGAAAGCCATATTAATTTTTCGAACGGTGTCCACCTGGAGGTCTCTCACAGTTTCTGGAAAAAAATTGATGCAGCAAAGCTCCAAATCATTCAGACATTTATTCGCAATAAAAAATAGATGAGAGGGGTGGACCACACCTTACTCAAAGCCTGCTCACAGGCGAATGACGCAACCGACAGGCATGGAAAAACTCACGCATGCGCACGAGGATTCAAGCTTGTCTGTCGCAATCACACGTGATTCAAATCCATATGGTTTTTAAAAAAAAAAATAAGGTCGGATACTTTTCTAACAGACCTCGTATATGTATGTATGTGTGTGTGTGTGTGTGTGTGTGTGTGTGTGTGTGTGTGTGTGTGTGTATATATATATATATATATATATATATATATATATATATATATATATATATATATATATATATATATATATATATATATATATATATATATATATATATATATATGGGTTTTTCCTCTTCAAGATGTGTTTTACATGTGCATCTCTCCCTTATAAAATGATACAATGCGTATCTAGATACATGGACTCTGATACAATTCAGGAACACTGTTTTTTTTTTTTTTTTAATTGAAGGATTTGGTTCATTGCAATCTAATGTAATCTTACACAGTTCTTTGTTTATCATAGACGTTCATTTTCCTTGTTAAATTAAAATAAACCAAAAGTGACATTGCTTACTTTACACCAGGGACCTTTTTCAGGATTTTACTACTGTGTTTCTGCATATTGGCACCAGCTCAGCTCGCTTCTTTTTTTTTTTTTTCTCCCCCACCACCGGAAGCAGCACCACATACAGAAGCAGAAGCCAGCTGTTGCTAGCACAGAATAATGTTCCCATTCCGAACTGGGTGGACAGTATTACCAATTTGTGAACGGAATGCAAACTTGAAACGGGTGCATTTATGCGTTATACCATCCACCGCTATCAGACATGTAGATTTTGTCAAAGTTAACATTCCTGTGACAAGTCTCCTGAGAGCATTGCATTGACCTTTGAACATTTATGAGAGTTTAAAGATGCAGAAGTAGCAGTTCAGCGAGTTTTTTTGTTTTGTTTTTTTTTGCCAGATGATGTGAAATGGCATTGAATTCTACACACAGGAAGCAAATGCTTTGAACATTATTGAGCAACCTAACATTCTGATTTGTTCCTCAGGTTTCCCATCAAAAGACTGTCGACACCCAAACAGGGACTTAAAGATGAAAATGTCAAAAAGCCTAAAAATGTCAGAACGACTGCTACACTTTCACAGCAAATAAAGCACAGGATGAACGAAGAAAAGAAAGACAAAGAGGATGTTTTGACTCAAAGTTTAAGGGACAGAGAGAAGAACATCCAGGAAAACAAGGCCATGGTAAAGACCTTAACACTGAACATCATCACGTTGAACACGGGGGGGATACAGCGAGCAGCATGTACGTTTGTCCATCCGTTTTCGCTTCTTAGCATGATATCTCAAGAACCAGTTCACCAGCTTCTTTCATATTTAGCGTCATGTCGTACTTGCGTGATCCCCCGACACCAGTCGATTACAGTGGCCTTGGGGTCAATTTCAAGGCCACAACGAGATATTCAAGATACTGTCATTGCCACCATTTTTAGAGTGATATCTCAAGAACCACTTGACCAATTTCATTCATATTTATAACATACAACATTTAACATAACTTGGGTGATCCCTGACACATATTACTGACTTGTGTGGACCGGGTAGATATGGCATCCCCTGATGACTCTTGTTTAGTTGTAACTCGGCTGTCTACAACTAGTTAGACAAATGTACTATGACTTCGAAGAACATTTTCTCTATGTAGAATCTGGACGCACCAGCTCCAGAGGCATGCTAAATGCTAAGTTTGGGTTTTACCATGATCCTGTCCAGTACAGTCCTTAATTATCCTCAAAGCTGTATTAATTGAAGTGGCATTTAGATGTATAAGAAGATGAATCTACACTCAGCTGCTCATGTATCAGGTGGTATTTGACCGTGGTGTTGTATATATATATATTTTTTTCCTTGTCTTTCAGCTGGCGAAGCTGTTTTCTGACCTGAGCACTGTGGCGGACCTGACTCTTCCTGCAAGCCCTCAAGTATGACAACATTCTGCTACATTTAACCACCATGTGCCTTTAAAAGGGCGTTAGTACAGTTTGTAGCTGAGAATATTTTGTTGGAATGGATGATTGTCCTTTCAGAAAATATATCACATCTGCCATAATTTTTTAAGGTTAAAGCTATGGATGTCACAGTATCAGTCCAGCAATTGCTGTTGTTATCTGACAATATCTCTCTCACACTGACCAGTGGGTGTGTCTGAGGTGGTAAGCAGAAGTCAAGGACATTTTTGTTTAGGAAACTCATTGATCTTTGCTTTAACATATTTTTGAAGAAGAGGAAGCTAATGCCAGAGAAAAAAAATCCACGGAAACCCAAGTTTGACCAGGATATCGGCTCAGAAAGGAGGAACCCGTCCCGTAAAGCCCGCCCTCCCGACAACTTTGCAGTGGAGGAAAGGAGTGATGACTTACCAACCTACAAAGGCCCGAGGACTGTAGACATCAGGAGACTGGTGGAGGTAAGTGATGGAAAATGTTGTGAAACATGCATACACTGTCACAAAGGTACAACTCAGATTTGTATGTAATACGTGTGCCAGGGTAATTCCATGTAATGGAGACAGCACAGATGTAGATGAATGACTGCATGGGTGAGTGGGTTCCATCCCAGCCAGCTTTTGTAAGCAGTAACTAAAAAAAATTAAAGGTATCAGAGGACTGATGCAAACCATGCATATGAAGAAATATGACTTCTGTTTATAACTTTTGTGATTTACTTGCGATTTTCAATGGAGGCTGCCCAAATTACGGCTGCTGCCACCATCCCTTTTCTATACCTGCTTACTCCAGTTAAGGGTCATGTGACTGCTGGAGCCTGTCCCAGCAGTCACAGCATCAGGTGGGGTACACTCTGCACATGGCGCCAGTTTGTCACAGGGCCACATACTATAGACAGACACTCACGCACACAGCTACTACTAGGGGAGCTACGACCACTACCTTTGCACCCCCCCGGACTAACCCAAACTAATTTTTTAGATACCTTAGATGACCCCAAAACACAATCAGTATGTTCCCAAAAATAAAAACTGGCCTCAAGCCAGTTAACCAAGATGGCTGCCAAAATCGGGTTTTCCACTAATACGCCTTTAAACAACATATAAACAACTTAAATATCACAGAGATTCAATGGGAAGACCATTGCAGGCCACAGCAAACTTATTTGTGCCTAAACTAAATTCATTCATGGGTTTCAGATTCAAAATGGCGTCCAAAATGGCCACCAATAGACCCTTAGTATTCTCAACAAGTTTGGTGAAAATGTATTCAGCTGTTGTTTTAGTTGTACACACACACACACACACACACACACACACACACACACACACACACACACACACACACACACACACACACACACACACACACACACACACACACACACACACACACACACACACACAGAGAGGACTGATTAATATAACCCGCTTCGCCAGTTTGCGGGGTAACAATGAATGCCATCTTTTTGTAACTCACTGATTTTAAAAGAGCAAATAATCGGTGACCTTTTGATGCCCTAGAAAAATTGAAAAAGCAACTTTATTTTCTATATTTAATATTTGATAGACCGGTTTTCCACCAACTGAACCCTGGCACCTGCTGGAGGGGTCAGGACTCTACATCAAATAAAGAATTTTACATTTATAATCTTGAGTCTGTGCACGCTGCACAAACACTCCACAGCACAGAGATGCTAAAAAATGTTTGGGATTTCAAATAAAATTTCAGTGTTTAATTTTTTTGGAAAATACCATTATTATGTCAGTAAAATAAAATAACAATAATGTATTCAAACTTGATCTCAAGCACAAGTTAAACTGCCAACTGTGATTGTGCAGGTGAGTGAGGAACACTTGAGAGATAAACAGAAAAAGAGGAACTACATTTCCAGGAAGGCCAAATATGTGGTGAAGTCGGTTGATGAAATCACCAAAGAAGACTTGAAGAACGTGGTGTACCGCAGCAAAGACAAGATCTGGGACAAGGAGTATGTGAGTGTTGATACTCAGCTCTCAGGATTATAGAAAGTGCTCCATGTTTTTTGGGATAGTATTGGTCACTTTGGTAGGCGGTGATGATGCTACGGAGTCTGATTTTGTTTTTCAGGGCAGCTCCTGTCACCAGTGCAGACAGAAAACTCTGGACACCAAAACGGTGTGCCGCAGTGGTTTCTGTGTGGGGGGCAAAGGTCAGTTCTGTGGGGTGTGCCTGAAGAATCGATATGGAGAGGATGTTGGCGTGGTCCTGCTCGACCCGGTCAGTGCTGCTAAGAATGACCGAAATAAACATTCACGTTTTAATTTTGTGTTAACCGCTTTGGATTTTGTAAACTTCATGTGAATGTTGCAGTAGTTCAGATTAGCTTCTTTACAGATGATGAAAAATGTGACACCTGTTAGCAGATATCGAGTAGTATGTATAAAATCCAATATGCTTTATCCAATAACGACTGTTACCTGATTATGAGAAATCGGATTAACACACTTGGATTTCTCCTCAATACTCTGATTTCCTCAGTACATGTACAATAGTAAATGGACTGCATTTATATAGAGCTTTTCCATCTGCATCAGACGCTCAAAGCGCTTTTACACATCAATGCTTCACGTTCACCCCGATGTCAGGCTGCTGCCATGCAAGCTGCTCACTACACACCAGGAGCAACTAGGGGATTAAGGACCTTGCCCAAGGGCCCTTAGTGATTTTCCAGTCAGGCTGGGATTTGAACCAAGGATCCTCTGGTCTGAAGCCCAACGCTTAAACACTAGACCACCTCTCCTGAGGTGATGGTCAACGCATCCTGAAAGTATTCACAGCACTTCACTTTTTCCACTTTTTTTTGTTATGTTTTATGTTATTCCAAAATGGATGAAATTAATTTTTCACCCTCAAAATTCTACACACAATACATAATAATAATGTGAAAAAGGTTTTTTTTTGTTTTGTTTTTTTTTTTAGATTTTTGCAAATTTATTAAAAAAAACAAACAAAAAACTAAGAAATCACATGTACGTAAGTATTCACAGCCTTTGCCATGAAGCTCAAAATTGAGCTCAGGTGCATCCTGTTTCCACTGATCATCCTTGAGATGTTTCTACAGCTTAATTGGAGTCCACCTGGGGTAAATTCAGTTGGACATGATTTGGAAAGGCACACACCTGTCTACATATAAGGTCCCACAGTTGACAGTCAGAGCACAAACCAAGCATGAAGTCAAAGGAATTGTGTGTAGACCTTTGAGACAGGATTGTCTCGAGGCACAAATCTGGGGAAGGGTACAGAAACATTTTTGCTGCTTTGAAGGTCCCAATGAGCACAGTGGCCTCCATCATCTGTAAATGGAAGAAGTTGGGATCCACCAGGACTCTTCCTAGAGCTGGCCGTTGGTCTAAACTGAGCGATTCTGGATGAAATCCTGCAATTATCTTTGGGTAGTTTTGTCCATTCCTCTTTGCTTTGCTTCTGTAACAGCAGGCACAGATGAGGGCTCATGAGTAATAGAGATGTTGTTAAACATGCTGGTTGGCACTAATATTCATGAGTTTGAACTTTGGTGTTTTCTGTAGTGCCCATGATACAGTGTAAGCCAGTGGTGTCCAAAGACATTCCAGAAAGGACACAGTGATTAACTTCACTCTGAGCAGATGGGAAGAGTTCATCACTGAAATCACCTGCTGGAGTTAGTGGCTGCAACAAAATTCTGCACCTTCTTGGCCGTTTGTGAAATGTCTTTGGACACCATTGGTGTAAGCATAGTTAGTTGGATTCTATTAAAAGGACAGTCTTACTTTTTGTTGGTAAACAGCTGGTTGATAACCCACAAAGTTTTTACCCCTTCCTCGTTCTCTCCAGATGTGGTCGTGTCCCATTTGTAGAGAAATGTGCAACTGCAGCCTGTGCCGTAAGAAGGAAGGCCGCTGTGCTACCGGCAACCTTGTAAGATTAGCCCGCTACAGAGGTCACGACAATGTCCATGAATACCTGGCGAGGTACGACAGTACACGCTAACATTCTGCACAGATCAGTATAAAACTGAACAGAATTTCAACTAAAACTGATGCTGCAGGAAAAAAAAAATCTAAATTGACCCCACTGACCTTGACTTTAATCCAAATGTTTGACTTCTGCCTGACCTTGCCAGGGCAGTTCTGGAATCCACCTAAATGTGTGTCATATTTGGTCCAAATCGGGTTAAATCTCAAATACACTAACCTCTGCCCAAGTTTGAGTAGAATAAGCAGTAGAACCGAGGCAATTCCAGAAGTCAGTCCATATGTGAGGAAAGGTTGCTGGACATTGGAGTGGGAAAAAAAAAAAATCATAATTTTGACCTTTCACTCAATGACCCTAACCTTTGCCAGAACAATTCAGGGGTCAGCCTACAGGCGCACAGCACATTTGTGGAAATTAGCTCAAGCACCTCGGAGGGGTAGTGGTGGTTCTGAGTGTCAGATGATGTATTTTTAGTTATTATTTCTTAATCTGTCTTGAATCCTGAAAGGTTGAACTGTTGTTTTTATCTGTATTTCAGCATTCAGAAGGAGCTTCTGTAGAGACCAGAGAGGAGAACCTTCTGGTACCCAGTGAAGGTTCCTGTGCTGAATAGTACTGTATTTTTTTCCTTCACCCCTCTATGCACACGTTCATGTTTAGATGAAACTTTTATCTGACAAAAAATAAACCAGAGCACATATGCTGTAAATTTTTATATATCCTGGTTTTAATACTGCATATGTTGAATCGTGTTTTTTCCTCTTCTTTCTCATGTCAGACGTGGATTTTGAGTTGTATATTTTTGTTTGAATATTTCCAGTTGCTATTGTGAGAACAAATGCAGATGGTTATTGTGTGTTCCAGTTGCTAAACAAGCCATTTATACAGAGTGCTTTTCTACTTTACAATTGTCTTTTCACTGTGTAAATTTTAATAAAGAGGATCTTATTGATGTCATATTTGTAGCACGTGCAGTGTTTCCGCTTCAGTCAGGCACGCTGTCTTTATGGGAGAATGTCAAACCTCACACGCAGGGTGGGTGTCTGCACACTTTTCACTGCTCGCTGAAGTGTTGCTACTGGAAAGAGGCCAGGACTTGCGTGCATGACTGGGTGGGTCGGTTCCAGGTCAGCTATTGGCTGCTGAGGAGGCCACTGATGCAGTCAGCTGATGTCATGACATCAACTGGAGGTCAGGGGTCACTGCACAGTCAGGATGCTGTTGAGGTAATGTTATGTGATCCTAGTGACAAATATATGCACTGTTTAAATAAAACAAGAAAAAAGAAGTGCTATATTTATTTAATATAGTTACAGTGCATCGGGAAAGTATTCACAGGGCTTCACTTTTTGCACATTTTATATTACAGCTTTACTCCAAAATTGAGTAAATTCCTTTTTCCCCTTAAATTTCCACTCACAACACCCTATAATGACAACATAATTTTTTTTTTTTTTTTTTTTTTTTAATTTTTGCAAATTTATTAAAAATAAAAAACTAAGAGGGCAGCACGGTGGTTTAGTGGTTAGCACTGTTGCCTCACAGCGAGGTCATGGGTTCAATTCCCGCCTGTGGCCTTTCTGGGTGGATCTTGCATGTCCTCCCCAAAGACATGCGGGTTAGGTGGACTGGAATCTTTAATCTTGTCTGTGGGTGTGAATGCGTTTGTCTGTTTGTGGCCCTGTGACAGACTGGCGTCCTGTACCCCGTCTCATGCTCTATGACTGCTGGGATAGGCTCCAGCCCCCCGCAACCCTTAATTGGTTGAAGATGTGTGTGTGTAAAAAAAAAAAAACCCTAAGAATTACGTGTGCATAAATATTCACACCCTATGCAGGGGTGGTGGCCAAGTGGTTAGTGCGCTTGGTTTCAGTACAAATCCCACCCCTGCCACATTTCTCCATGTGAAGTGGAGTTGCGTCAGGAAGGGCATCCGGCGTAAAACCTGTGCCAATTCAACATGCAGATCCACCTTGGATTTGCTGTGGCGACCCCGAGTGCAAACAAGGAAGCAGCCGAAAGGAGTTACTTTGCTCAGTACTTTGTTGATGCACCTTTGACAGCAATTACAGCTTCAAGTCTTCTTGAATATGATGCTGGTACATCTATCTTGGGGCAGTTTTGCTCATTCCTCCTTGCAGCACCTCTCAAGGTCCATCAGGTTGGATGAGGAGCGTCGGTGCACAGACATTTTCAGATGTCTCCAGAGATGTTCAATTGGATTCAGGTCTGAACTCTGCTTGAGCCACTCAAGGACATTCACAAAGTTGTCCTGAAGGCACTCCTTTGATATCCTGGCTGTGTGTTTAGGGTCATTGTCCTGCTGAAAGATGAGTCGTCGTCCCAGTCTGAGGTTCAGAGCACTCTGGAGCAGGTTTTCATCCAGGAGGTCTCTGTACATTGCTGCATTCATCTTTCCCTCAATCCTGACTAGGCTTTCAGTTCCTGCTGCTGAAGAACATCCCCACAGCATGATGCTGCCACCACCATGCTTCACTGTAGGGATGGTGCTCGGTTTCCTCCAAACATGATGCCTGGCATTCACGCCGAAGAGTTCAAGCTTTGTCTCATCAGACCAGAGAATTTTGTTTCTCATGGTCTGAGAGTCCTTCAGGTGCCTTTTGGCAAACTCCAGGCAGGCTACCATGTGCCCTTTACTAAGGCTTCTGTCTGGCCACTCTACCATACAGTCCTGATTTGTGGATTGCTGCAGAGATGGTTGTTCTTCTGGAAGGTTCTCCTCTCTCCACAGAGGAATGCTGGAGCTCTGACAGAGTGACCATTGGGGTCTTAATCACCTCCCTGACTAAGGCCCTTCTCCCCCAGTCACTCATTTTAGACAGGTGTCCAGCTCTAGGAAGAGCCCTGGAGGATCCAAACTTCTTACATTTATGGACGATGGAGGCCACTGTGCTCATTGGGACCTTCAAAGCAGCATAAATGTTTCTGTACCCTTCTCCAGATTTGTGCTTCGAGACAATCCTGTCTACAGACGATTCCTTTGACTTCATTCTTGGTTTGTGCTCTAACATGCGCTGTCAACTGTGGGACCATACCCAGACAGCAAATGGATCTGGGACGGATGTAGTCCATCATCCGGTACCAAACCTGAAAACGGATCTGGTCCAGACAATTTTTGCACCCTGGCCCAGATCCGACACGGCTCCACTTTACAGTTCTGGAACAGATCCAGACCAGATCTGAACCTGATCCGTAAAAGACCAACCGTTTACAGCCCATATCCGGCACGGATCTGGGACAGATGTGGTCCGCATCACAGCACCGTGGCAGGAACATGGGGTTAGCATAACGAGGAGCAATATTATCTGCACCCATAGAAACTATCCATTACCAGTTATAAAGTCAGGGCTGTGAAAACTCCGCAAATCATGGGGAGGAGGGGGGTGTTAGTGTGTACTCTGTAATCGTGATCAAAACTGACGTTTTTTAAAAATGCTTATCGGAAAAAGGTTTGTTTCTTTACGACAAGCAAGTTTTATAAGTCCACAGATACTGATCTGTGTGTTACAGATACAAATCAGTTTCCTCGGATCCACGGAACTTACCCCCGTAAAACTTGTTCCTGCCACAGTGCTGTGATGCAGACCACATCTGTCCCAGATCCGCCCCAGATATGGGCTGTAAATGGTCGGTCTTTTGCGGATCCGGTTCAGATCTGGTCCGGATCTGTTCCAGAATTGTAAAGTGGAGCTGTGCCAGATCTGGGCCAGGGTGCAAAAATTGTCTGGACCGGAGCTGTTTTCAGGATTGGTACCAGATGTTGGACTACATCTGGCCCAGATCCATTTGCTGTCTGGGTATATACTGAACAAAAACATAAAGGCAACACTTTTGTTTTTGCTCCCATTTTTAATGAGCTGAACTCAAAAATCTAAAACATTTTCTATATACACAGAAGTCCTATTATTTCATGTTTCATGTTGATTTGTGGCCTGATATGGGAAAATATCAAACCGGTTACCGTGACAATCGGTCCGGAACGCGTATCACATTCGTTACAAACCAGAAAGCTAAAAATACGATTAGAAATACCAAGTCCAACATGAACATACTCCATAACTATGTAAACGGCATCGAAAAAAAACACATAGATTGAAAGATTACTAGCTAACGACTGCACCATCTGTTAGCAAGTTCTTCATGGAGGTGAAGCAGACAGGTCTGACGACGACCCCAAAATTGTTAGCAGCTTTCATAATCGGACGATACCTTAAGTTCACGTGTTTAATAAACTAATTATTAACCTCGCTTACACAGTCTGTACGGGAGCATCAGACCTCTGTGTTTTTCGCGTGGACCTTGCTAGTGCTCTGTCCCTACTGTCAACACTTCGGTCTGATTTTTTCCTGTACAGACCTCACGCTCAGTTAATGATCCTTTATTATTAAAAGTGTGAGTGCGGAGAGTGATTTCAATGAGTAAGTTCAATGTAAGTACATAACATATTTGTAAATAAGTTATAAAAAATTCTAAACACTATACCCAATCTAGCGCTCCTGGATCCCCACGGGCAACACACTTGTTTTGTTTTATTTGTGTATTGTATTTTCTGAACACACATTTTGCTTGAAATTCTACTTGATTTATAACATTTGTTGTGGGGTGATAATTTTGTACACTTGGTTTCTTGCAGAAAAAAAAAACAAAAAAAACAAGCAGTGCAATGAAGGGAGAAATTTAATTTTTGTACTGTAGTTTCTGAACACTATGCCTGGAAAAAAAAGAATAATTTAATTTATTATCCAGTGATAATTTTGTGCAGTATGATGTTGTGCATTATGATAAGGTATTTTCCATTTACCTAGAAATTTGCTCAAATTCTGTCTTGGGTTTGAACTAATTAATGGGTAGCGGCCAAGTGGTTAGTGTGCTTCGTTTCCATCTGGAAGGTTCCCAGTTCAGCATTTCTCCATGTAATGTGGAGCTACGTCAGGAAGGGCAGCCGGTGTAAAACTTGTGCCAAATCAACATGCAGACCCACCTTGGATCTGCAATTGTGACCCTGAGTGTAAACAAGGGAGCAGCCAAAGGGGCTTAGTTTCTAATAATCCAAAGGAAAAAAAAAATCAAAAACACTTAAAAGTCACAAAATCCATTCAGATTTTGCAATTTGGTGATGCATCCACCTTAATTATTAAACTGTATCAGTGATTCTAGCCCTGTATTTACTTGGTACTGGATAGATACCAAATCTTGCAGTGTTGCACACCACTATTAGGACAAAATATGTAATTGTGTTTACAAGAAGACAAATAACTGAAGCAAAATTTCAGTAAGATGAGGATGTATTTGTAGATAATAAGTAAGTCCTTTCAGCTTCTCCCTTGTTTGAATCAGGGTCGCCACAGCAACGCAGATGTAGAGCTGCATGTTGATTTGGCACAAGTTTTACACCGGATGCCCTTGCTGACGCAACACCACACTACATGGAGGAATGGGCAGGCGTGGCCTTAAACCAGGAACCTTTTACACTGTACACAAGCGCACTTAACCACTTGGCCAACTTATAATCTTAAAAAAAAAAGCCTGTGAAATCACGATATAAAAACTAAAAAGAAAAACAATGGAGTAGTATTTAATTCACAACAATATTGTGTTAAATGTGGAATGAAACTGAACTGTACAAATATGGTAAAATAATCTTATACCATTGTGGAATTTACAAATGTAGTTTAAACACAGAAAAAACTAATATCAAAAACTGCAATACAGTTAGGGTTTACAAATGAGAATTTTCACAAATGCTGTAAAATACTGATAATTAAGGGTTTGAAAAAAGAGGTGATGCTTCTGTTTAAACTACATTTTGAGGATATTTAAGCATAAGGTGACCATTTTGCAGAGATTTTAATCTTCTGAATAGACAAAATTACAACAGGTTTACACTGTAAAATTCACATTTTTTATGTAAAATTATTTACATTTTCACTAATTTTTACAGAATTCCCCTGGTAACCACAGCTGCCAGAATCTTTCTGTAAAAACAAGTGAATTTTTTTTTTAAAGTGTAGGCAATGCATCTTAAAAATCTTAAGTGCTCTAAACATCTTGAGGTTTTTTTTTTTTTGTTTTTTTTTTTTGAGTTCTGTCTGAGATGTAACATGCTTTTCTTTGACTCATAAAATTTGTAAGATGCTGTTATTTGTAACTCTTTTAGCTCCTCCCTTTTTCCACTTGGGATCACCACAGCAGATCCAATGCAGTTTTTGCACAAGTTTTACACCAGATGCCCTTCCTGATTCAATTCCGTATTATATAGAGAACAGGCAGGGCTGAACCTTCCATTCTAGAAACAAACACACTAACCGCTTGTCCACCATGCCGTCCTCCTACTGCTAGTAAAATATACTGCAGCTCAAAATTAATCTTCTCAGATCTGTGAAGATTCATTTTGGGCAACATTTTTGCAGTGTAGTCATGCTTTGATTGTGCATGTTTCTTTATGACACACCAACAGGCTTGTGGAGCTGTAATTGGTTTTTATGATTTCAAATTGATGATGCAAAGCAGTTTGTTTTTAAAGTGTTCTACCGTGATCTGTTGTACCCGATGGATTTCTCTTCACCCGCATTTTAAAGTCAAAGTACAAAAAGGCCACGACATCACAGAATATATTAGCAGTTTAATTTTATTTTCAAGTGTTATGCAAACAAAGCATATTTTCTGCTTTAAGTTATTTTTTTCCCCGTTTTGGACATAACACATTTGTACAAACTGTTTTTAAAAATATCAATAAACTGAAGCCTTTGAGGCTAACCTGGCAAAAAACCCATTTATCAAATGTCATGGAGACGAACAAACATCTTTAGAAAAAGATTTACAAATGAGATGTCACTACAAAATATTAAAGAAAAGTAGGTTGTCACACAAAGTATTTACCAAAAACATCTAAATTTGTTTGGTATCAACCTTTTTCTCAACAATAACTCTTTTATTATTATTATTATTATTATTTTTTGCTTTCTTCTGTTATATTCTCAAAAAACAATATGGCGCAAATAGAAGAAAAGAACAGCAATGGTCAGACGTAGAAAAGCAAAACCCAAGCACAAAGAATAAAAAGAGAAGCAGCCAGCACTATGGCAAAAAAAATAAAAGAAATAAAATTAATAAAACATGCTGTACACAACCTCAGAATCAAAGCACACAAGTACACATCCAGCAAATATTACAAATTAAGGAGAAACAATAAATTAGCCGTACACAGTGGGGTCCTGTGTCTCAACGCACTGAGAGGGGACTTTTTAAAAAGCGACTGATAAATTCTATAAAATAAAAATCTTAAATTAAAAAGAAATGTACGCACTGAACTAACACAGAGCAACACCACCAGAAAACATCTTGTAATATCCACATAGCTAATTATGCCAACAAAGCCGCAGCTCTCAACATCACTCGACTACGCCTGCTCGGTCGCCCCCTAACGATAAACCGTCTGAGCTGAGGTGTGCGTGTGACAGCCCCCCGCCCCCCCGTCCTTCCACCTCACCCTCAAACATCCCTCTGTACAACAGCTTGTGTTAAGGCAATTGTGTTAAATCAGTCGCACAACTGTTACAGAAGGTCAGGAATGGATCATCGCCAGAGCGCAGAGAGCAAACCGCCAATGCACGTGACTGAGCCACTATCAAACAAACAGCTACAAGATCCCGTCAGTCATTTAAAAATAAAAAACAAACAGGCAGGTGGATTACCAAACGACTGCAGCAGTGATGTGATGCTAGACAAACTGGTGCGTTTGTCGCGACGACAGCACTGCCTTCGGATGTCTCCCCTCCTCTTTAAAGTGGCTTGTTTTATTCACAAATGAAATTTCCCCGATGATGTAAACATGTTTGTTTTTTTTTAACTAGGATTGTCATTAAAAGTATTGCTTTCACTACACAAAGTTGTCGAAAGCTAGATTTTTTTTTCCTAAATCAATAGAAATCCATCTTTTAATGGCCACTGCGCCTGAATAGGAATGCATTGTTTATAAATCTTTTTATATGTGCTTTTTTCTCTTTTAATTGAGAAGTGCGTATCCCCTCATTTCTTCAACGGCAGATTATCTGTTGACTGCTCACAAAGGAAACCTGAATCTGATCTGAACAGAACTCAAATTAGGCAGATCCTCACTGTGACAGTGTGGGAACATAAATGCACGCTCATTCACAGGTTCTGCACGCCGTATGTGCACGTGTGTCACCCCTCCGCGGGCTGCCCTGTGTCTCAGTGCTCTGCAACAGTCCTGTACGGTGATTGATGCTCAGCACTGTATGAAACAGGAACACTGTCACAGCTTTGTGCATAGAGATAGATCAGGATGGACGGTTTTAGATTCAGCAGATCCTCCTGTCTTGTGCTAATCTCAACATTACTTACATTCCTTTCCCCACTGTATTTGGAATTATTATACATTAATTTTATAAATGCACAACTAATGTTTAATAAATTTAGGCTAGTTTTTTGTTGTTAAATGTTAATTTTTTTCCTATAATGTTCATATTTTTCCACTCTGTCATTTTTAAAATAATGAAGGGGTGAATTTAAACAGAAATAAACTGTAGCCACACCCCTTGCAGTCACTGCAAAGACCTCCAAAAAAACCCTAGAAGTCCACTTTCCAAAAGAAACCGGAATCAGTCCCCTATTCAAAATCCTCCTCTTCCTCCCCCTCTTCCTCCAGGTGATTAGACGTGGTGGGTGTAGCCGGCTCAGAGTCACGTGATAGCGTTGCCACGGCAACTATCTGAGGGGAGTCTCCGAGGCCTTTGGGAGCGTCTTCCTCCATCTCGTCAGTGGTGATGATTGCCAAGGCTGGGCCACCTTTCTTATTCTGATGGGTCTTTATGTGCTTGGAGAGGTGGTCGCTGCGCATGAAGCGCTTGGAGCATTCGGGACATTCAAAGCGCTTCTCTCCTGAACAAGTTGGAGGTTCAGAGACAAAAGTAGACACGGTAACATTACTTTGAAATATCTGTTATGGCTTGTTGTACAAGCTTAAACTTGCTCAGATTCAATAAAAGCTGATGTAGCAAATGTAGGCTTTGGAAACGAACCGACAAACCAACTCGTTTTATTAACTTTAAGCACACCTGCTCCTAATTTCCATCGTGCAGTATGTGATGATAAAGTTTCACTGCAACAAGCACAGACATCTCCAGCAGGTGGCAGAAAAGCTACATGTAAATTCATCTGCACCTGCTCCTAATTTCCATCATCCATCCAGCAGGTGAGAAGCATATATTGCATATTACATACGTAAAACAGAGTTGTTTTTTGTAGCGATCTGGTGCGTCAATGTTTGCCCAGTTTTACATACCTTAGACAGATTTAACAGATCAATTTGATGCTGAATTCAGATTGGATAAAACACTATCTGACCTCTGCTGCACTGACCTTCACACATCCTTACCTGTGTGGGTTCTCCGGTGTCTCTGCAGCTCATCACTCCTGGTGAATCTTTTACCGCAGAAGATCCAGTTGCAGACGAAAGGTCTCTCTCCTGTGTGCCAGCGCAGGTGGGCCCTCAGGTGGGACGTCTTGCCATACACCTTCCCACAGCCCTCCATGTGGCAGATGTGCTGCTTCTTCTTTGATGGGTCCCCACTGTTCCTACAACAGACACTCTAGTCAGGCGGGAACTGGAGGAATGTTTACTTTTGGTGGGGGGGACCACCTCATCATGACTTTGGTATAGTAACCTTGAGTAAGAATCTGACAATTATATTTAGCAGCTGTGCTAATTATTGGTGCACATTTTGGGTAGACTGGCCAGATGTTTCAGGTTAACACACCAGACGCACTGCCAAATTGCTTCCACCATCAACAAGTTATTCCCCAATAAATGCCATAAAAATAGACCAAATTACAAACTTCTTACAGGCAGGTCCATAAGTATCTGGACAGTGATAATTTATGTAATACTGTCTCAGTACTCCACCACGATGGAGTTGAAATTAAACCGCTAGGACACACTGGTATAAATAACTAAATATCATCTCCATCTCCATAACCATCTCTGTTTCAGCTTTAATATGGCACTGCAGTCTCGTTTGAACCCTGCGTGATATCATGGGATTTGACCACTTATGGGGACAGCAGCTCCCATTGCGCAATATATACACAGCATAACTTCACACGTGAAAATGGTGTACTGTTTTGTTTTCGGCTGCAATTACCGAAGCAGTCGCGAAAACTGCAGTTTTCTTGATTCCCAGTAGAGAAAGGAAGACGAGACAAATGGGAGACGTTGCTCCGTTCTCTCACCTGCAAAACCGCCTCAACATGTTTGAGCTCTGGGTCATAAACAAACCGTAACACATGTCCACTTTCCACTGCATCGTCACTTTTTCTTTGTATTTTCACTTTGCTTGCAAATAATTTGCCCAAAATCTCAGAAAGTGCTGTGTTTCTGTCCCTGGAAGTAGAGAAATTACGTCATATTTTACCCATTTAGTGCCCGCCTTCAAAGGAGACTGTGCCACCCAATTCAAAGGGGACAACAAAAATACTGTATTAAACATTTCATCATTTTTTTTTATACAAAATAGTACAAAGAAGGATTTTCATACAAGAAAACAAACCAAATCTAGGCTCAAATCTCCCATGTGCCTTCTGTCAAAACTGCAGCTGAAATTCCCTATGCTACTTTTCAGAAAAGCCTTGTGTGTTTCTGTGCTTGATGATGCAACAGACAAAAGTTGCTCAATGTGGTTTCTCCAGTTACAGCCACAGAAGTCAATAGACTTCTCCTCCTTCAGAGTTGTCTTGATGGCTTCCCTCACTAGTCTCTTCTTGGACAGTTATTCAGTTTCTGAGAACTGCCAAGTCCACTGTTTGCGTTTCATAATTATTAATATAAATGAAGTCCAAGACAAATTCAGAGACTTTGACATGTTCATGCATTCATCCCCTGATGTGTCTAAAAGAAAGGTGTCTGTAAAAGCGTATGTTTTTTAAATCATAATTTTGATTGAAAACAGAAGAACAGTGTAAAAAAAAGTGGCTGTAACTTCTTGAATTAAAGCTGAATGTCTACAACACATCTTGATTGTTTCATTCTAACTGCACTGTGCTGTTGTACAGAGATAAAAATTTTAAAAAATTGCTTTGCTGTCCAAATACTTATGGACCTGTCTGCAGCGGTACAAAAATATGTTTTTTTCTAGGTATAGGGAGGAGGAAGGGTAATGAGGGTTAGGGTGTTTTTGTTTTTTGCTTCGGCTTGTAAATATATAGTATTTTGTATGTAAGTAGGTATGTGTAGGTGTATATTTATGTGTGTGTATATATATATATATATATATATATATATATATTGATATCGGTTTAGGTGTGTAGGAATCTATGTGTATATGTGGCAAAGGGTATTAGTGGTTGTGGGGAAGAAGGGGTAGGGATAAATAAGCTGATGCTTCACCCTACCCCTTTTCGGACATGTTGGGTACACAGTAGGAACTTTTTTGGTGTTGTCTTTACTGATCTATCTTGTAATTGTTGTTGCATCAAATGTTCGAAATAAATTGTTTTCATTCATTCATTCATTCATGTGAGTGGGTGTTGAAACGGGTGTTGTGATTGCTGCCCTGCAGGATGTTTGGTCATTTTAAAGTCTTCATACCTTCCCTCTCCATCCCTGCAGTTTGGACACGAGCAGGCGACACGACGAAGCCTCTTGCTGGGAAGTCCTTCCTGGTCCGAAGAGCTCTGAACCGAGCCTAACTGGTCTGGACTCATTGACGACCCTGACGCCACGTTGCCCACGGTAACTGTCAGAGGGGATGATTTAAGTTTGACCCCATCCTGACCCTGTTGTTGACCTGCAGGTTGATTGAGAATTACAGACAAAGTGTCTGTTAATGAGATTTTCTGTGCGGTAATGTTTAAGAAAAGATCAGAATAGAACACTGAAGAAAACAGACATAATGAACTCCACATCAGGACATTGTAAATAAGACAGTTTTCCCCAAATGTTAATGTATTAGTCACAATAAGGTTACAACATGTGTGTTCTTACCCTGTAGACCTGTGATAGTGAGGGGTACGCCCTGCACCTGAACCCCTGCCGTTCCCAGCCCAGCGATGCTGACTGTCTGTACTCCAGATCCTGGATTGATCTGCGCTGCACTTAATGTCAGGGGAGCTCCACCGATGGAAACCAGCCCTCCGCTCCCGACGGTCGTTCCACCAGCCACCGGGGCCAATGTCAACTGCTGTGGCACAGCTGTTCCGAGTCCGCCCTGTAGGGAGACTCCTCCGGGCAGCTGCAGTGTTTGCCAGGTGATCTGCCCAGAGGGTGACAAGGTGGGGGTACGGATAAGCACCTGGGCAGGATTCTGGAAAGCCTGGATGGGCTGCAGGGCTTGACCAGGAGCTAGCTGAAGTGTCTGA
Source organism: Thalassophryne amazonica (assembly GCF_902500255.1). Taxonomy (NCBI): domain Eukaryota; kingdom Metazoa; phylum Chordata; class Actinopteri; order Batrachoidiformes; family Batrachoididae; genus Thalassophryne; species Thalassophryne amazonica. Next base: position 50,060,578 of record NC_047122.1, read on the forward strand.
ATGTGCTGGGGTTGCTGCTGGCCCTGGGCTTGAGGTTGGTTCTGACTTTGAGCCTGGGACTGCAGCTGGATCTGCTGGACCAACTGGTGTCCCACTTGGCCAACGATGACCTGCTGAATTGTTCCTGTTGAATCAGTCTGGTTCTGTAGCCCGTTGGCCTGGTTCTGGCTCGGAGAGTCTGCCTCACTGCTCTGTGTTTGCGTGTCGGCTGCCCCGCCCTCTGATCCAGCAGAAACCACCTGGGTCCCCTCCGACATGCTGTCACCTTCAGCAATTGTCGTTGTTACCCCAGTTGATACTGTAGCAGGGGCTGCTCCAGACACTGCTGTTGTCATCAACTGGTTGCCATTAGCAACAGAGAATGTGCCATCTGCTGATTGGATAAGCTGCACAGCTCCACCCCCTCCAACGTTATTGATCACAGGCAAAGCCAGCGTCATTCCACCGAGGTTTATTGGTACTGTGGTCATAACAGGAGCCTGGGAGCCTTGAAGAGTTTGCAGCTGCAGGGGGAAAGACTGAGCCGGTCGGATCTGCAGCGGGATGGTCTGATTAGCTGAGCTGGTCAGGATGGTCTGCTGACTGGTGGGCTGGAGGATAGTCTGAGGCTGTCCTGGGCTCTGAGTCTGGATGAGCTGGACCTGCTCTGGTAGAGCCCCAATGGAAGCCGTCTGCGCTGGGCTGATATGAATCTGCTGCCCATCTGCTGTCTGCAGGTGAGGGATGACCTGATACTGGACCCCACCCCCGGCACCAGGCAGGTTCTGTACCTGGATGATCTGGAACTGCTGCTGCTGGGCACCTGCCACGCTGTTGGTCCCACCTGTTGCCTTCACCTGTCCAGGAAAAGAGGTGTAATGACAGAGTCAGAGGACAGAAAAGCAAAAACATCTGCTCAAACGTACTGCTTCTCCCGCTGCTTTCACCTTGCGTCCACTAGGTGAGCTGTCATTAGCCAAGGTGGTGGCCACCGTCACAGACACAGGCTGATTGCTGTTCTCCTTGGCCATAGTAGGCGCTGCTGTAATGATCTGCCAGCCGTTCCCTGTGAACTGTGCTGGGACCAGTTCCAGCTGCTGGGGCACCAGGGCCTGACCCCCAGCTGTGTCCACCACTATCTGACCCTGGAGCTGACCTGCCTGCAGCTGGATCTGACCAGCCTGGACTTGAATCTGATGGGCCCCTGCCTGGGCCTGGGCCCCTTCCGTTCCCCCCTGCCCACCGATCTTACTGCAGGTGGCTGCTAGGAGAGCCAACGGAGAGGGCTGAGAGGAATCCTGGAGAAGACAGGAAAGCGGACAGAGCAGGGATGAATGAGCAAGGCAGAGGAAGAGATGGTTAAACCGGCGTGACAAGGGAGCAGAGGCAAGCCAGGGTTACAGACAGATGGAAGTGCAAGTTGCGAGCACATAAGCATACGCAAATAAGAAAAGTACAAGCAAAGCTAAAAAGGCAGGAATGAGCACTCGCGGGCATCATTACAAACCCACATACATGTACACAGTGATCGTGTGGAAACATAGAAGAAGACAAAGAGAGATAGATGGGGTGACGACGAGTTAGAAAAAAGAACACACAAAGCAGAGAAAAAGAGAAAGAGAGAGAGAGAGAGAGCTGTCAGTGGAAGTGGGCGGTATTACAGGAAGCGAGTGGGTGGGCGTGTGAGAACCACATTTCTCTTTTCTCAGAACACTGGAACAAAATTCTGCCTTCTCTCTCTCCTCCCTTTCAAAGGAACTAGGTCGCAGGCAAAATAATGCTATAGAACTAGTCTAGACTCTTAACACTGTGCACACCCTTTAAAAATTTAAGAATCCATGTGGCATTAAATCACTTCAACCAGAATAAAAAGGCACTATGTATATGAAAGTGTGACAGCCGTATAAGCGTATTCATCAGGCTCAGGGCCGCACAGGAGGAGGAAGTGGAATTCACCAGAGAAACGCCCCCAAAGGTGTCTGCCACGCTGAAAAGGAGGGAGGACATTTTTTTGGGGGGGGGGGAGGCAGAGAGGCGCAAATAACGAAGTGCGACGAACTTTTTTCTTCTCATACCTGCGATCCAGAACTTTTCCCCTTTTTAGATGCTTTCCCTCCTTCAGTTCCAGATGATTCCTTCTTCGAGTCTGCGAAGAGAGAGAAGCGAACGTGCTGTCACACTCACAGACATCATTCTGTCACCACATTAAGGCGATCCAATATATATATATATATATATATATATATATATATATATATATGAAAATCTAATGTCATGTGATCATAATGCAGATTGCAGCAAAAACAAAGGCGATCAATACAGGCGGAGGAGTGATCAGTAACCTCATCATCAATATCAGAGAGGGGCTTGGAGCCTCCTATCTGTCAAACGGGGAGAGGGGGAGGAGACGGGGGAGGAGGGGGGAGGGTACCTACCACTCATAACGCATTAATATACCGAGGGAGAGGGTGTAGTTCACGGTAGAAGGCCGGCCGGGTACAGAGGCGGAGGACGGCCTATATGTTCGGCGCTGGGCCGTGGTGGATCAGCCCGACTGACGAAACCACCCACCGGCCAGGAAGGGCGGCGCCAAGCGCGGGCGCAAGCGAGCAGCGGCGCCGAATAACGGAGAAGACCGCGTCCGTCCTCGGCCCGTCGGCCCCCTCGCAGACCCGTCGTCTGTCGCTTTCAGTGCGTAGACAGTCCATAAACCAGCGAATTGGCGCTTGTCAGAAGGATATCCAGAGCGAGGCTGGCAGTGTGTGACCGCGGAGGCCCTCCCACTTCCATTTAAGCGTCAGGACAACACCCTCCTGCCGCCGCACGACGCGGGGACGCCTCGTCGCCGTCCGTCGTGTGCCGAAAACAAACCGTCGACACTGCTTGTATTGTTTCTTTTTCGGGGGCAATTTAAATATATATCATTTCGTTTTTGTTTTTGCAGGGGAGCGATATGGAAAGATAGCTGTGGCTTTTGTGGGCGGACGCGGCTCCTCCCACTTATTCAGATTGGACGGCAGCGCTCGCCTTGCGAGGGTCGAGATGGGAGTTGTATTTTGATGAAGCCTCGCCTTCTCCGGCTAGATAGAACCCGGCGGACTACAACTCCCATGATGCACCGGTGCGCCCTTCTTTCCGAACGTCGGTTATGGTAGTCAAGTTCGTGTGAGAGCCGGGTGGTGACGTGGGTTTCGCGGGGAGGCGTTCCGTTTCTATGTACACTGATCTCAGGATAGAAGTCCTAAACAAACAACCAATAAATAAATACATAGAGCAGTGGAGCTGGACTGTATGACACATACAAGCCCATAAGTATTTGAACAGTGGCACAATTTTTAATTTTGACTCAGAACAAACAATCAATAAGGAAATACAACCATTTTTATATGATTCATTTGCAGAGTTTGTCGGTAATTAGATTATATATAAAAATGATTATTATTCTTATTGTTTAATACTGGGAGGTCAAAGCTCTACCTGTCATAAAAACCGTGCATTTCTGACAGTTATGCCTTTTTTTTTATATTGAATTTTGGGTTTCAAGTACGAAATGTACCAGAAGCCCTGAAATGCTCACATCGCCTGCTAGATGGCGACAAAAGCTGCTCAAATGTGCGGCAACGACTCGACTGTTTGTTCATTTGAGAAAACTTTTGGTGAAAATAAGATGAGCTGAGAAGCCAAATATTAACTTAAATTTGTGTCCCTTGCCCTTATGAATAATATATTTGTTGTTGTTAATATTATATAACTACAAATGATCACTTTTACAGCCAGCTTTCTTTGGACAACTAAGAGGATGCATACATGAACATTTCCAAGTCAGTAGATGTGTTTTAGACTTCATAGCCACCAAGACACCCATGACAACTCTGAAGGAGGTCTAGGCTTCTGTGGATATTATTGGAGAAACTGCAAAGTGCAAGTTTTGTCTGTTGCATCACCAGTTATACAGCTTGATGGTGAAGAGAAAATTATTTTCATACAAGGAAAGAGATTAAATCCAGGCTTGAGTCTCCCGTGTGTTGTCTGACAAAATGGAACTGAAATTTCACCTCTTCTTTGGAAGAAAATCAATCATTTCCACCTTGACACCATTCTAGTTCCTTTTACCCCGTAGCTCAATAATGTTTGGTCTTAGATAGTACAATCTATACCTTTTGTGGAGTCATTAATGTCAGCCCAAGAATGCTACATATGCTTTTCAACATAATTTGAGCATTTTTATATTTTGTTACCTGTGTAATCTTCACTGACCCACACCTGGCAGGAGCTGCCACTTCCAAAAGTCTATCATACGTATTTGCTTGGCAAGTGCTTTTGGTTATTGTGCATGTGGTTTTAAATTGAAAGGAGCTGCTGTATTTTGTGCACCCTCTGTAAAAGTAGAGGTCACAGGAACAATGAGTAAAAGTGGGCCCATGCTGCATTCCATTGTACTCTGGAAAAGTGCAATGGGACAGCCATTTAAGTTGGAATTCCAAGTCAGAAACTCAAGTAAAATACATGTAGACTGAGGTCGCTGGTGGTGCACAGGATTGGTAGGAAGGATCACCTTTTACTTGTATGTAGCATTTGATGGTGCGTTTTATGGAATAAATGTATCTGACGGATTCTGACTTGAGTCATGGCTCTTCAGTACGGTGGTGGGTGACAAACTCTTTACACTCCCCCTACCAAGGTGGTGGGTGAAAATATCGCAGAAAGGATCTCAGTGCCTCCAACTCAGAATTATCAATTTCCGACATTCAGTAGCTCAGCAAGTAGGAGTCCAGGTATGGACGTCTGCTACATATGTCACAGAAGACTAAAATGAACTATTTTAGGCCTAAAGTTTGCTTCCAACGGTGGACTTTCAACATAGTGGGATTCAACATTGTGGGATTTTAAGGAATTTTCACTGAACCCCAACCATCGGAAGTGTGAAAGTCTGTCACACGCACTCCAAATCTCTCCTGATCCATTACACATGAATTATGTATTTAAACTGACGTGGCCACCATGGCCTGTTTGCCTTCGTGGGCCCAGGAATGGGTTTCACCTGCTCATGTTCGCATGTGTTTGACAGAGGCCCTTCATGAAACACAAGTGATTTAGGCAGGCGGAGTCAAAACCCTGGTTCACTAAGCAGAAAACATCATTAGCAGACAGTCAAGTGAGGATATTCCCTGGACACACAGGAGGAAAAAATTAGCTTCACAGACTGCCAGGCCGCGGGGTGATACTCCGACACAAAGGCAACAGAATTAGACATTTGTTGGGTTAAAGATCCTCTGCAGCGCATAGAAAATGATCCACAAATAATATTTCCCTGTAGTTTTTTCTTAAATTTCACCAAAAAATTGTTTGCCCGACTGCTGAAAAAAGCCTGAACATGCATACATAATATTCTGCAATGAACTATCCCACTGACCTCCATGATTCCCATGCTTAAATTTGGGTTGGACTGTGACAAGTCGAGTGCCTTAATTGAGAGAGTGGCGACGTGATGGGAAAAAAAAACGGTCACGTGACTCATGGTGCCATCTTGGTTCCAAAATAGCGTTCGCTGTTAATGTGTCTGCATATAAATCCAGCTATTTTATTTATTTATTCACTGAAAATGCCGGGTCGCTGTGCATTTGGATGCACAATTAGACACAACAAGGGCTTCAAGATGTACAGATTCCCTTCAGATCTGAACAGAAGAGAAATTTGGGAAAATAAAGTCAGCCGTGTGGGTTGAAAGCCGACTTCGTCATCAAAGTTTTGAGAGGTAAATTTATTGTTCAGTCCCATGTACAGTAAAACTCACCTAAATCGTCATTGTATAAACCAGATATTTGCAGTCACCGGACAAAAAAGTCCCAACGTTTTTGTATTGTTTTCCATGTAATAAACACTGTATATATCAGATTTTGTATAACAAAATCGTATAAAATGTCCTGTCCAATTGCAATGTATTTCCATTAAAAACCCAGAGCAGTCTGGATGTGCATAGTAACAGATGTACAAATTAAAGTTCGCCAATTTGAGGAAAGTGGGACCAGAGTCATTTCTGTGATTAAAAGACAGACCGTTTATTTTTTTCACACCGTGCTCAGACTCGGACTCGCAGCCTGGACGTGCACCTGTTAAATCAGACACAAACGGCTGTGATTTGACACTTTTCTGCTTTCACTCTTTCATATTTTAATAGTTTTTACAGTGCAAATGGATCAGAAAAGTCTGCAACTTTACAGCACAGATTCTGAAAAAGATGAAATTGTACAGTTTACCTTTGAATTGTACAAAGAAAAGCTTGTTGAGGGTCAAATTAGTCTAGAATAAAGCGTTATCCAGTGACGAAGAACTTTAAAACTGTCACACACATCATTGCATGACACAGAGTTACAGAGCTGCAGCTGCATAAATAAGGCTTTAAATTCATTAAATAAATCATCATAAATTGTAAATTTATGTAAATTCGATAGCTTAACTTTTTTATATTTATTTTGATAGTATCTGTACCTGGATGTGGTGCTGTATGTGGTTAAATGATTTTTAAAAAATGAAAACATAAAAGGTTCATTCAGTAATGCAGCACAGTTGGAACCAAAATGGCGCCATGTTCTGAGTTGACGTCACTCTCTCAATTAAGGCACTCTAGTGACAGGTTCACTTTGTCATGCAAGTCCCCTCCCCCCAGAAAACCCAGCCCCCTTCTGCTTTGATAAATCCTGGATATATGCCATTATTTACCATCAAAACGTTATAACTAGAGGGCACTCAGAACACATGCCTCCAACAAGGACTAATAGTCCTTTGTTTTTCTGTCCTGAATGAGTTTAGATCCTGATGAGGGCGCTGTTTCCGCAAATAACATGGCACCAATGGAAGCCATTACTCAAACATTACTGGAAAATGAACCTGGATCCACATCTGCCTCAGAATCTAAAAATTTCTTCTTTGACCTGAGCCTTGTCTCTGCACCAAATTTCAGTGAAATCCATTGTGTTTTTCAGATAGATTTTTTTAGAATAGGAATTTTAATTTATTTTCATTTACAGTAGTGTTCAGAATAATAGTAGTGCTATGTGACTAAAAAGATTAATTCAGGTTCTGAGTATATTTCTTATTGTTACATGGGAAACAAGGTACCACTAGATTCAGTAGATTCTCACAAATCCAACAAGACCAAGCATTCATGATATGCACACTCTTAAGGCTATGAAATTGGGCTATTAGTAAAAAAAAAGTAGAAAAGGGGGTGTTCACAATAATATTAGTGTGGCATTCAGTCAGTGAGTTCGTCAATTTTGTGGCACAAACAGGTGTGAATCAGATGTTCCCTATTTAAGTATGAAGCCAGCACCTGTTGAACATGCTTTTCTCTTTGAAAGCCTGAGGAAAATGGGAAGTTCAAGACATTGTTCATAAGAACAGCGTAGTTTGATTAAAAAGTTGATTGGAGAGGGGAAAACTTATACGCAGGTGCAAAAAATTATAGGCTGTTCATCTACAATGATCTCCAATGCTTTAAAATGGACAAAAAAAACCAGAGATGTGTGGAAGAAAATGGAAAACAACCATCAAAATGGATAGAAGAATAACCAGAATGGCAAAGGCTCACCCATTGATCAGCTCCAGGATGATCAAAGACAGTCTGGAGTTACCTGTAAGTGCTGTGACAGTTAGAAGACGCCTGTGTGAAGCTAATTTATTTGCAAAAATCGTCCGCAAAGTCCCTCTGTTAAATAAAAGACGTGCAGAAGAGGTTACAATTTGCCAAAGAACACATCAACTGGCCTAAAGAGAAATGGAGGAATATTTTGTGGACTGATGAGATTAAAAGTGTTCTTTTTGGGTCCAAGGGCCGCAGACAGTTTGTGAGACGACCCACAAACTCTGAATTCAAGCCACAGTTCACAGTAAAGACAGTGAAGCATGGTGGTGCAAGCATCATGATATGGGCATGTTTCTCCTACTATGGTGTTGGGCCTATATATCGCATACCAGGTATCATGGATCAGTTTGGATATGTCAAAATACTTGAAGAGGTCATGTTGCCTTATGCTGAAGAGGACATGCCCTTGAAATGGGTGTTTGAACAAGACAATGACCCCAAGCACACTAGTAAATGAGCAAAATCTTGGTTCCAAACCAACAAAATTAATGCCTCACAGATGTGAAGAAATCATGAAAAATTGTGGTTATACAACTAAATACTAGTTTAGTGATTCACAGGATTGCTAAAAAAGCAGTTTGAACATAATAGTTTTGAGTTTGTAGCGTCAACAGCAGATGCTATTATTATTGTGAACACCCCCTTTTCTACTTTTTTTTACTAATAGCTCAATTTCATAGCCTTAAGAGTGTGCATATCATGAATGCTTGGTCTTGTTGGATTTGTGAGAATCTACTGAATCTACTGGTACCTTGTTTCCCATGTAACAATAAGAAATATACTCAAAACCTGGATTAATCTTTTTAGTCACATAGCACTACTATTATTCTGAACACTATTGTATATAGCACCAAATCACAACATAAACTGCCTCAAGGTGCTTTACACAAGTAAGGTCTTACTTTACCAATCCCTAGAGCAAGCACACAGGCGAAAATGGTGATATTGAGGATGAAACCTCAAGCAGACCAGACTCAAAGGGGGGACCCTTAGCCCATTCTAACAATTACAAGGTTTTACAAAGTATTACAAAGCTGAACAAAGAGAAAACAGGAAATCAAACAACATAATAATATAAAGAAGATGAGAAGATGAAAGCAACAGGATGGTGATTATGTGTTTGCAGCTGCCTATCTGTCTGTGAAGGCAATACCCAATAATGTGATTGGTGGATTATGGTGAACTTTCAAAGTGAGGTATACCTTGCTTCAGGGATAAGAAAGTTTCATCTGCTTATTTAGTAGTAATTAGTAGTAATTCAAGAGCATTTTTTAATGTTAAGGTAAAATATGGCCAGAATTCCATTACTGTAGGATTGGCTCCCCATCACTATGATTATCCCCACACATTGATTTAAATAGTTTTGAGTGTATACCTGTTGTTTTTGTTTTAAAGATTATACAGGATTCAAATATAGCACCAATTATTCCCTGTAAAGGGAGTAAAGAAACATTAGGAGACTCTCCTATGAATTCTTGGGGAAACCCGACAACAAAAGCAAATCTAGGTGATGAATCTTTTGTCAGTCAGATATTGAAAACATGCATTTCATGGCACAAAATCCCTATCATCCTACTTTACACCTACAACAGAAGGCAAAAGCCACTGCACATTTCCTACTGATGAAATTTTAATTTTCACTGCCAGCAACCATAGTCTTTGTGCTCATTTGTGCAAGCGTGGGTGTGTTGGTCTTAAAATGAGCTGCGATCAGGCACAGAGTGCTGTGCTCTTGTGAGGAAGCAGAAAGCTAATGCACCATAGACCAACAAAAACAGTCAATCGTACTATATTTATAAGACACAGTGTTCTGATACACCTTATATATGCTGGTTCACGGTGCATGTGCACCTTGTTTGCACACACAATGTAGCTGAAATGATAACAACTATTAAATGAAATAAAAGTATACACTTATGTAATAAATACAAAACTTCTCCTAACTGCTTCACCTCAGGGAGCTTTGGTGGCTTCACTCCAGCTGCACCCTTGGACACATTGCTCTCAGATTCGTGAACTTGTTTGGAAACCTTTCATTCGAGTTCATTGTCTGTAAAGCAAAGCACCATATTCCAGCACACTTGAGGTCTGGGGAATAACAGATAATAGTCTGGTTTAATTCATGTTATGCCCCTAACCCACCCATGATTTACTGACTAAATGCAACCCCTTTGCTTACTTTGTGCTTAGATTATGCATCATGCGAAATACAAAACTGAATTGGACACACCCCAAATGCACTTGCACTTTAAACTATATGCCCTTGGTTGTCAAGATAGGGCCCTGTGTAAGATCTCAAAGTATAAACTAGGAAACTTACTTGCAATTTGTTGCTTTTATTTCATGAAATAGGCAAAATTCTTGGAGAAAATGGGGAAATTCTGTGGGAATTCTCTCATCGATCCTCGCCCAACTTAATTTGGTTAGGTTCAGTTAGAATCTACGAACTGCTCAGGAAATGCAGTTGTAGGAACAAGTTTCAAATTATCTAGATTGTGAAAGAGGTTTTCTGTTATCTGATTTTTAAAAAATTTAAAGCATCCTTGCTTTGTGATGTCACACAGATCTGATAGGGATGAAAGCATGGTACGCATGCTAACACCTTTCATGTCAACCATTCACTCGTTCATTCTCTCTCCTTTTGCCATCATGTAATACAGGCTCGTGCACACCGACTTCCGTGCTGTGGAACTTCCTCTGCTGACACTGAAACGTTTGCAACTAAACTACACAAAACAAAACTGGTATGACACACACACACACACACTGTAATCACGCCGCGGGAGCTCAGTATCTTGTGCCCGCCCCCTTGGGCCACTTAGGACGTTGCTTGGCAACGAGGTCGGTTGAAGAGGCGGTGTTGTGTGTGTTTGGGGTCGTGGTGGTGGTAAAGAGACGACTACAGTCTCTTACTGGCAACTTTGCTGTTAATATCGAGTGGTAGAATGTGTTATGTCAAGATATTAAAAAAACAAACAAACAATAAATAAAAAACGCTGACGTTAAGTTGCCACGTCACGCTCAGTTTCCGGAGATCGAATGGGTATGAATCGGCCCGAAAAGCCTGACAAATCTATGATTTTATATCTGCAACATGCATACGACGGACGCTAGCTAAATGTTCCCACGTGGTACAAGACGTTTTACCTGCTGCCACTAGATGGCGCCACATACCAAACAGCAACAGTAGTCTCAGCCGCGCACGAGCGCGCGCGCGCACACACACACACACACACACACACACACACACACACACACACACACACACACACACACACACACACACAAGTAAAGTAATACGTTTATCAAAGTAATACTTTGTATGTTTTTCAAATAGCCCTCATTAGAATGCTATAGGAATTATTTTATTAAAAACAAAAATAATATCTTTAATAAAATGAGCAAACACATAATGGGCAATGTGCATTTTGTATGAATTTTCAACCCAGCCACAGAAAACAAAACAACAAAAACAAAAACAGACAAAAAAAAACGTGAGACTGGCCTGGACTTTTATATGATTTGGAACATTTGCTTTTATTTTGAATGATGCTTCTTAGTATTATAAATTAAATGCTATTTAATATTTTTTTTAAAGCTGCCGAATACCATTAATAACTGACTACTATACACATTTAATGCTCAACCCAATAACTCAATAGCTTGCATGCCAGATGATCTAGACACCTCAAATCAGTGCAGGATAGTTCTGTTACGTGGGACTAATCAGACACACCTCAACTTAAAAAGCTTTCCCGGCATCTTCTATTTTATATTAATATTTTTTTTTAAATTGCTTGTTTTTTAATGGAAAAGTAATTTTTTAAGCGCCGCGCAGCAGGGCATAAAGCATCCAGGTTGTCCGTCCGTCCGTCCTTCCGCCTGTCCGTCTGAAATTTGTTCGCCGCAACGTAGCTCAGCACCTATTGCTCGCAGAAACTTCATATTTGGTGGGTACATGCCTTGGAGGAGTACTTCGCATGGGTTCGAAGGCTGGTGACCTTGACCTACTTTTCAAGGTCACCAGTGGTCACAACTGTCAAATCCTTCGCCTGAAATTTGTTCGCTGCAATGTACCTCAGCACCTATTGCTTGCAAAAACTTCATATTTGGTGGGTACTTGCCTTGGAGGAGTACTTTGCATGGGTTCGAAGTTCAGTGACCTTGACCTACTTTTAAAAAAATTACCAGTAGTTGCATTTGTTCGAAGGCTACCGACTTTTTATAGTCACTGTTGGCCACATCCTCTAAATAAATATAATGTCAATCTCCAATTTTTCCACTGTGTATCCCAGTTTACATCAAACACATGAGGGTTCAAGCAAATACCTACCCCACACATGTACATTACTGCACTTTGCATGGAAAATCGTACTGCGCGCGGGGCATTTCGTGATGAATGTCTTTATTTTTCTTCAACAACTCTTACTTATCTGTAACTTAATACTTATTACTACACTCAACAAAAATATAAAAGCAACACTTTTGGTTTTGCTCCCATTTTGTATGAGATGAACTCAAAGATCTAAAACTTTTTCCACATACACAATATCACCATTTCCCTCAAATATTGTTCACAAACCAGTTTAAAGCTGTGATAGTGAGCACTTCTCCTTTGCTGAGATAATCCATCCCACCTCACAGGTGTGCCATATCAAGATGCTGATTAGACACCATGATTAGTGCACAGGTGTGCCTTAGACTGCCCACAATAAAAGGCCACTCTGAAAGGTGCAGGTTTGTTTTATTGGGGGGGGGGGGGGGATACCAGTCAGTATCTGGTGTGACCACCATTTGCCTCATGCAGTGCAACACATCTTCTTCGCATAGAGTTGATCAGGTTGTCAATGTGGAAAACAAAACCAAAAGTGTTGCGTTTATATTTTTGTTGAGTGAATGTTATTTAACATGAACATTAATAAATGATGAGCCAAATAAACACAGTTAACTCTTAGTTAGACCTTATAGTCCCTGAGGCCCATTGGGTTGGTGCTAATGTCCGGTTTCCCGGATAAGAAGCAATAAACACATTAGTTATTCTTAATTAACTGTCAGTTAATACTTATTACTATAACATGAACATCTTTAATAAATGATTAGCCTACTAAGCACATTAGTTAACTCTTAACTTAGTTTTAGTTAAGGCCTATTACTGTATTAACTAACATGAACACCATTAATAAATGATTATCCTACTAACACAGTAGTTAACTCTTAATTAATGCTTATTATTGTATTAACTAACGTGAACACATTAATAAATGATTAGCCTACTAACACATTAGTTAATTCTTATTACTGTAATAACTAACATGAACACCATTAATAAATTATTAGCCTACTTAGCACATTAGTTAACTCATAATTAACTTTTAGTTAATGCTTATTACTGTATTAACTAACATGAACACCATTAATAAATGATTATCCTACTAACACATTAGTTAACTCTTAGTTAATGCTTATTATTGCATTAACTAAGGTGAACACCATTTATACATGATTTGCCTACTAACACATTAGTTAACTTGTAATTAACTTTTAGTTAATGCTTTACTGTATTAACTAACATGAACACCATTAATAAATGATTATCCTACTAAACACATTATCAGTTATGGCTTTTCAGACAAGATGGGATACATAATCTGGCATCATGTTCTGACTTGACCTCAGGGTCTACTCTGAATTGGACATACCCAAAAAACACCTTCAATGGAAGATGTTCTAGGATGCCAAACCACCTCGTGGCTCCTTCCCATGCAGAGAAGCAGCTACTGCACTCCATCCAGATGTCAGAACTCCTTGTACCCTTTCTCTAAGGGTGAGTTTCAAAACCCACTGAAGAAAACGCGTTTCAACTGCTTGTATCTGAGTCTCATTCTTTCATTCACTCACCAGTGGACACGTCATGTGAATTAAAGACTGAAAGCATCTCCATTTTATGGCACAGTAACACTATGGACCATGCAATATCAAGCCAAAATGAAAGTAGGCACTTTTTTGTCATTTGACTGGTGTTGCAGTACTTGAGCCTGGTCTTAGTCTCAGTTCTGTCTCACCACCTCCAAAGGGTAGGCCTTCACATGATCTTGAGCACTCCTAAGTCCCATAGTTTGGTCTTGACTTTGACTGAGCCTTTACCCAGACTTGACTTGGCTACTACAACACTGCATTTGTCACACTTATTTGGTGAAAAAGAAGGAATTCTTGGTGATCATGGCAACATTCTGTAGAATCCTCTTGTCGGGCCTCATCTACCCTCTTTCTTGCAAGCTTCAGTTAGAAGCTATAAGCCTGTCATTCTTTAAACTGATGCATAACTGCTAAGAAAAACATGATCATGCAGGCCAAGCTATATCGACAGAATTAGGTTTTCCTGTTTTACTCTTTCTCACATCCATCCGTCCGTCCGTCCGTCCGTACTCACTTCAGGGTCACAGTGGCAGCAGGTTAAGTAAGGTAGCCAAAGTGCCTCATCCCAGCTATATCTTTCAATTCCTGGAATCTCCCAAAGCCTTTCCAGCCCAGATGGGGTCCATAATCCTGTCAAGTTCTAACATGTTGTGTCCTTACCTCAGGGTCTACTCTCATTTGGAAATATTGGAAGTACTTTTGCATTTTGCAGTGCAGATTGAAGAGTGTAAGAAAGAGAACGGAAATCAGTGGTTGCTTCCCTATACATTGTCCCCTGGTTGCTAGTGTAGGCTAACATGTTTACGAACCCACATTTTTGTGAGGATCATACATATTGCTTACCACAAAAGAAGGCAAGGGAGCATGAATCCCTGTCGCTAAAGAAGCAAAAACAAGAAGAGAAACAAAATTGTGACCAGTGACGGCATAATGCAGTCACTAACCTCACCATTAGTTGGGATTACATCCTCCACACTGTGGCTTTAAAGCTCCTTGTGCCAGCTGTTTCATTTTAGAATCAAAAGTGGTTGAATTAGTGGTGATGTTATTAACCTTCCACACGTAATTTATTAGACGTACGCCAGCGTGTGTCAGTATTTTTAATACGGTCGGCATACGCAAGCTAAATCGTCATGTGTGACAGGGCCTTAATACTCAAAGCAACACCCAGGCAGCTTGGGATGTTTGTAGTTTACAGGAGGTGATACATTTTCAATCTTATTTCTAGATGATTATGACACAAAGGGCGTGGTTGCAGGAATGTAAGAATGAACATAAAGTGCATTCATGCACAATTATGCTGGCATGCATGAGTCAGTGCACGCTCGCATGCAGTTATGCTTTATGCATGATGCCGCAACCTTTTGAACACGCGTATGCGTAGGTGTAGGCGTGCATTTGTCACCCGTTGCTTTGGCGTCAGGAAGTCTCCTCTTCTTTGAGGCTAATCTGCAAAAATGGACAGATTTACGAGTCTGCCATGAGTTAATGCTTTGGCACATGTCATTCTTACTCATTTCTTTCTGCATGTGGAAAATTTGCTTGTAGATAATAACAGGTTTATTTAATCCACCTGTAACAAGCTACAAACTGTTTATATGTACAGATAGATATCCAGCACGCCTCCCGAGGTGAAAGACAACGCTTGAAGTCACTGCCCTGTCATGTCTCTTCGTAGCATCTCATTGTCTGTCTGGCATACTGCGATTGGAGCTGTAGATGCATAAATCACTCTTCCTTTTTTGGACTCTATACTTCAGTTGTAAACATGTTATCCAGAACAAATGTATTATGTCGTGATAAAAGGTAGTTTTATTTTCCAGTCCTGTACAAATGACACATCGCATTACACAGAGCTGGAGTCACAGTGAAATGGAACATCCCATTTTAACAATTGTTGAATGATTGATTTTTGCTGTCATTGTAACTGAGGTGTGTTTTTGATGGCATTGCTCCAGTAAGGTGAGGCATGGCATCCTTGTAATACAAGAACTGCTTTATATATACACTCAACAAAAATATAAACGCAACACTTTTGGTTTTGCTCCCATTTTGTATGAGATGAACTCAAAGATCTAAAACTTTTTCCACATACACAATATCACCATTTCCCCTCAAATATTGTTCACAAACCAGTCTAAATCTGTGATAGTGAGCACTTCTTTGCTGAGATAATCCATCCCACCTCACAGGTGTGCCATACCAAGATGCTGATTAGACGCCATGATTAGTGCACAGGTGTGCCTTAGACTGTCCACAATAAAAGGCCACTCTGAAAGGTGCAGTTTTATCACACAGCACAATGCCACAAATGTCGCAAGATTTGAGGGAGCGTGCAATTGGCATGCTGACAGCAGGAATGTCAACCAGAGCTGTTGCTCGTGTATTGAATGTTCATTTCTCTACCATAAGCCGTCTCCAAAGGCGTTTCAGAGAATTTGGCAGTACATCCAACCAGCCTCACAACTGCAGACCACGTGTAACCACACCAGCCCAGGACCTCCACATCCAGCATGTTCACCTCCAAGATCGTCTGAGACCAGCCACTCGGACAGCTGCTGAAACAATCGGTTTGCATAACCAAAGAATTTCTGCACAAACTGTCAGAAACCGTCTCAGGGAAGCTCATCTGCATGCTCGTCGTCCTCATCGGGGTCTCGACCTGACTCCAGTTTGTCGTCGTAACCGACTTGAGTGGGCACATGCTCACATTCGCTGGCGTTTGGCACGTTGGAGAGGTGTTCTCTTCACGGATGAATCCCGGTTCACACTGTTCAGGGCAGATGGCAGACAGTGTGTGTGGCGTCGTGTGGGTGAGCGGTTTTCTGATGTCAATGTTGTGGATCGAGTGGCCCATGGTGATGGTGGGGTTATGGTATGGGCAGGCGTCTGTTATGGATGAAGAACACAGGTGCATTTTATTGATGGCATTTTGAATGCACAGAGATACCGTGACAAGATCCTGAGGCCCATTGTTGTGCCATACATCCAAGAACATCACCTCATGTTGCAGCAGGATAATGCACGACCCCATGTTGCAAGGATCTGTACACAATTCTTGGAAGCTGAAAATGTCCCAGTTCTTGCATGGCCAGCATACTCACCGGACATGTCACCCATTGAGCATGTTTGGGATGCTCTGGACCGGCGTATACGACAGCGTGTACCAGTTCCTGCCAATATCCAGCAACTTCGCACAGCCATTGAAGAGGAGTGGACCAACATTCCACAGGCCACAATTGACAACCTGATCAACTCTATGCGAAGGAGATGTGTTGCACTGCATGAGGCAAATGGTGGTCACACCAGATACTGACTGGTATCCCCCCCCCAATAAAACAAAACTGCATCTTTCAGAGTGGCCTTTTATTGTGGGCAGTCTAAGGCACACCTGTGCACTAATCATGGTGTCTAATCAGCATCTTGATATGGCACACCTGTGAGGTGGGATGGATTATCTCAGCAAAGGAGAAGTGCTCACTATCACAGATTTAGACTGGTTTATGAACAATATTTGAGGGAAATGGTGATATTGTGTATGTGGAAAAAGTTTTAGATCTTTGAGTTCATCTCATACAAAATGGGAGCAAAACCAAAAGTGTTGCGTTTATATTTTTGTTGAGTGTATATATATATATATATATATATATATATATATATATATATACCACACATCAGAAAAAGTTAGAACGATATTGAAAAAATAACACGAACCTTACATTTATTTGGTTTCTATTTCATTGCAGACAGTATGAAACCAAGATATTTTACTCGTATGTTTTGTGTGGCCAACTTCATTTCATTTGTTAATAAACATCCATTCCTGCATTTCAGGCCAACTTGGCCACCAATGGAGTTGATGAATTTTACTTGATAAGGCACCTTGAAATAAGTCAGGATGGCCAACTCAATATGGCACATACAATCTTGAAATAAGACCCAAAATACTAGTTTCAACTTTACAATGCTAGGTTAAACTCAGGTTGCTACACAGATTTTGACAAAAGTTTCACCACGGATAGATATTAGGCCATGGAAGATTTCATTAAATTTTAGAGGTGATCCAGATCCAGATTCTGGATCAAGATTTCTGGCTCAAGATTACAGTTTATATAGGTTTTGAAGTATTACGTCAAAAGTACGTCACAGATTCTCACCAAATTTGCACCACAGATAGATAGGGCATGGAATACTCCATTGAATTTTGGAGGTGATCCTGATACCAGTTGGAGGATGTCAGAGATCTCCATTTACTCTTGTTTTAACTGGATTTCACTGTGTGTCAGTGAGAAATGTGTTGAAAACAAAATGTTATGTCAATTAGCGCAGCAGGCTTTTTAAATGCAGCAAAACTCCAAAACACAGCTTAACGAAATGATTCTTAGAGAATGGGACCCATGCTGAGCAAGCGTGTCTTTAAACAGTCCCTTTGAAGCTAAATGTGTAATGATTAAGTCCGCTCAGAAGTCTGGGTTGCTCTACAGTCAGGGTTTGCGTGTAGGGACCTCTTTGAAGGTGGTACTCTTGGATGGGTTCAGGAAGACCTTTACTGCAGCACTAAGTGGTGGGTGCAGCACACCATAAAGATCCAAGATAAATGTGTGTGTGTGTGTGTGTGTGTGTGTGTGTGTGTGTGTGTGTGTGTGTGTGTGTGTGTGAGTGTGAGTGCGTATGCCTGCACGAGACCTGACATGACTTGCAGGCCTGGCAACACTGACGCCAACCCCTTCTTTCTTGCTGTCTGTGCATGGGCTGAATGACAGCCCAGAGGCAGTGCATGTGTGTGTGATTAGGTGGGAAAAGAAACGTTTCATGTTTGACGGGAACCATCAATAAAACAGCAAAAACCACCAGAATCTGCTCAGAGAAAACATGCATGAAAGACTGATGAAGAGTAGCGTGACAAAGTGTGTGTAGTGACCGATGCGCTTTCATCTGTCTCGCTCATCTGTCCAACCTGCACTGATTGATGACCCCAGGAATCAGGATATGTGTGTGTTTCTGCATGCAGACATGGGGGGGGGAGTGTGTGACTGTGATTGCCATAAAGTGTCAAGGTGTATCTGGTCTGTTTATGCTTCTGCAACAAACTGTAGCTCAGACATTTGAAGTTAAATTCTTGCCCGAATAAATTAACAATTTGTTGACACGACAATTACCATGAAAAAGCAAGCATCTCTTTTCCACTCAATTTAACAGCAAGCCATCTCTCTGTGCTTTTCTTAACCCATCTCCCCGCCTCTGCTCCCTTACACCCTGAATTTTATGCCTTGTATTGTGGCGAGGCGAAGCGCACAGAGTGGGCGGAGCACGAGTTAACCAGGACTATAGTGTGAATACTTTGTATTTGTTCGTATCTCATGCAAATATATGTGACTGTCAAAGTGTCTCATTGCAAGGTGTTAGGTTAGAGAACGCATCATCCCACATAGAATTGGTTACGGTAACCTTGCACACTCACATCACAGTTAAAATTTTTTTTAAAAAGCAAGTATGTATGTAATTATGTTCAGCAAAAGAAGATACTTGTATGTGTTAAATTATTTGACATTAAACAAGAGTTTTTAATGTCAAAATGAAAACACTTTGACAACATATAAAAACACAATATTGTTGTCATTAAACTGCTTTACAGTCTGCAGGCTGCATTTAATTTTGCATACATCAGCACAGAACATATTTTCTATTGTTTGCAAAATTGCTTCTGCTGCATCAGGTGTCATGGGATCATATGTGAAGAGCCACAAGTTGTGGAAAGAAATTTGAATTATGTGTGATTTGGCTTTGCACTTTAGGTCACTGTCTTGCTGGAAATTAGATCTCACAAACAGTAGTTTTTCATCCAGGATATACCTGTATTTTGCTGCATTCATTTTTATCCTTATAAGTCTCCCAAGACCTGGAGCGGAGAAGCATCCCCGCAGCATGGTGATGATACTGTCAGATTTTACACCTGGGATGGTGTATTTATGATGATGAACAGCGACTGACTTGTGCTGCATGTGGTGTTGGTCTGAAGTGTAAAATGAGAATATGGAATAGAAATGTGAGAATACTGATTGAAACTTGAGTTTATTTAAGCCTGAGAACAATGAAAGAAATGTAAAGATATTGAGTGCGATTCACGAAAATAAAATGAAACACCAAGAATATGGCATGAAACCTTGAGAACACTAAATGAAAGTTGGACAATATTGAACACAACCTGAGAATATTGAATAAAACACAAACATATATGATGAAAACCTGAAGATATGGAATGAAATTTTATTGAATGAAACT
Source organism: Thalassophryne amazonica (assembly GCF_902500255.1). Classification (NCBI taxonomy): domain Eukaryota; kingdom Metazoa; phylum Chordata; class Actinopteri; order Batrachoidiformes; family Batrachoididae; genus Thalassophryne; species Thalassophryne amazonica. The sequence continues at coordinate 50,080,400 of NC_047122.1, forward strand.
TTGAAAACATTGAGTGAAATTTGAGAAAGTTGGAGAATACTAAATGAAATTTAAGAATACTGAATGAAAATCTGGGCAGCACGGTGACTTAGTGGTTAGCACTGTTGCCTCACAGTGAGAAGGTTGTGGGTTCGATTCCCGTGGCCTTTCTGTGTGGAGTTTGCATGTTCTCCACGTGTTTGCGTGGGTTTCCTCCGGGTGCTCCGGTTTCCTCCCACATCCAAAGACATGAAGGTTAGGTGGATTGTTCGTAGGTGTGTGTGTGGGTGTGTCTGTGTTTGTTTGTCTATTTGTGGCCCTGCAACAGACTGGCATCCTGTCCTGGGTGTACCCCGCCTCGCGCTCTATGACTGCTGGGATAGGCTCCAGCCCCCCCTTACTTGGACTAAGCGGTAGAAGATGAATGAATGAAAATCTGAAAATGTGTAATAAAAACCTAAGAATGTTGAATACCCCCAAGACTTTAAATGAAACTCAAGGATATGGAATCAAACCCTGAGAATATTGAATAAATGTTGGAGAATACGGGACAAAATCTGAGTATATTGAATGAAACTCAAGATTTGTAATGAAACCCTGCAAACATTGACTGAAACCAGGGAATATTTAATGAAATTGAAAAATATTGAATAAAACTCAAGAAAATGAAATGAAACCCTGAGAGTATTGAAAGAAAGTTAGTGAATAGTGCACTAAACTGGAGAATATTGATTGTAATTTTAAAAAATACGGAATGAAAATTTGAGAATATTGAATAAATCTGAGAATATTGCCTAGAGTTATAAAGCAAAATAAGTCACAAACAGTAATTTCCCCCCTCCTTTTTCTTTTGTACTATTTTGCAATTAGTTATAGAAATGCATGTGTAAAGTTGAAAAAAAAATTTAAAGGGCTATTATTGGTTGTGGGAGGGTGGGTGGGGTGTTACTTCATCACTGTCTGATTCAGACACAGAGAATTAGCTGAACTCCAGTTAAAGTTAAACACACAAATGCACATACACATACCTTAATGATGAATGTGAGAATACTGAATGAAACTTGAGTTTATTTAAACCTGAGAACAATGAAAGAAATTTAAAGATATTGAGTGCGATTCATGAAAATAAAATGAAACACCAAGAATATGGCATGAAACCTTGAGAACACTAAATGAAAGTTGGACAATATTGAACACAGCCTGAGAATATTGAATAAAACACAAACATATATGATGAAAACCTGAAGATATGGAATGAAATTTTATTGGATGAAACTTTGAAAACATTGAGTGAAATTTGAGAAAGTTGGAGAATACTAAATGAAATTTAAGAATACTGAATGAAAATCTGAAAATGTGTAATAAAAACCTAAGAATGTTGAATAACCCCCGAGACTTTAAATGAAACTCAAGGACATGGAATCAGACCTTGAGAATATTGAATAAATGTTGGAGAATGCGGAACAAAATCTGAGTATATTGAATGAAACTCAAGATTTATGTAATGAAACCCTGCAAGTATTGACTGAAACCAGGGAATATTTAATGAAATTGAAAAATATTGAATAAAACTCAAGAAAATGAAATGAAACCCTGAGAATAGTGAATAGTGCACAAAACCGGAGAATACTGATTGTAATTAAAAAAAAATATGGAATGAAAATTTGAGAATATTGAATGAAATTTGGAGAATGTTGAACAAATCTGAGAATATTGCCTAGAATTATAAAGCAAAATAAGTGACAACACTAATTTTCCCCCTCCTTTTTCTTTTAGAATATTTTGCAGTGAGTTATAGAAATGCATGTGTAAAGTTGAAAAAAAAATATTAAAGGGCTATTATTGGTTGTGGGGGGGGGGGGTTACTTCATCACTGTCTGATTCAGACACAGAGAACTAGCTGAACTCCATTTAAACACACAAACGCACATACACATACCTTAATGATGACCACAACGCCCCCATGCTGAGACGCCTATGATCAGATGCACCAAATCCATCCATCAAGTCTGAAAGTGACAAATGACACGTGGAAGTATATGATTATGCTCACAGGTTTCTGCACATTCATCAGTGTACAGGGTTAGCAGATGCAGAACTCCCAGCAGCTGAAGACATTAAAACGTGTGAATTAATTTCAGTGTCTTAGAAGCGTATGCTAGTGAAGAACCGCAGGATGGATGAACAGTATTACGAGTGAAGAGAACAACATTTATTCAGTCTCAGACAGACTACAAATAGGATGATCCTTTTGATGTCTAAGGCAGTGCTGTGACCTTTACAGAATCAATGGATACATGTAGCACTTGAGAAGTTCAGTGAGGAGTCTGAGTATCTTGGTTTGCAGTTGTTCAGGATCTAGACTAAGATCCAAGCTTTCATTCATTTCATTCATTGACTTCTTAGCTCTGGCCATCAGAAATCTATCTGTATGCGGTGAACGTGTTGAATGTAAAAGTGCCAGTCATATGTGAGTAATGCCAATATACAAGAAACCGAAGGTCCACGTTCTCATTCTAATTCAATTTATTTAGTTTATATAGTGCCAGATCACAACAAAGCTGCCTCAAGGTGCGTCCCACAAGTGAGGTCAAACCTTACCAACCCCTAGAACAAGCACACAGGTGACAGTGGTAAGGAAAAACTCCCTCTGATGATACTGAGGAAGAAACCTCAAGCAGACCAGACTCAAAGGGGTGACCCGCTAGTTAGGCCATTCTACTAAAAAGTTTTACAAGACAGAAAGTCCTGTCCTGCATCCACCACAGAAATCATCCAATCCAGCTGCATCTTGGACAGAGAGAAAAAGAAAACAGTATCAATCTGTCAGAAAAACTACACTTAAGGTATACTTCATCAGCACTAAGCAACAGGAAAGCAGAAGAAATACTAAGGTGATTGCCAGCCATAAGCTTCACTAACAGACCTAGGCATTGGATAAAGTTGAGGCCGAGACCCGCTCTGTTTCCTAATAAAATGAATTTAAAATATTAGGAAGCATAGTACCATACTATGCCAGTATGCTAGCCATGCAAAAAGAAAAAAAATAAGTGCATTTGAAGTCTGGACTTGAAAGTCTCTACAGAATCTGTTTTATTGATGCAGGGAGATCATTCCACAGAACAGGGACATGATAAAAGAAAGCTCTGTGACCCGCAGACTTTTTATTCACCCTAGGGACACAAAATAGTCCTGCACCCTGAGAACGCAAAGCCCGGGCCGGTACATAGGGTTTAATTAGGTCAGCTAAGTAGGGAGGTGCCAGTCCGTGAACAGTTTTTTAGATTAATAGCAGAAACTTAAAATCTGATCTCACAGGGGCAGGAAGCCAGTGAAGATGCCAAAATGGGTGTAATGTGGTCAAACTTTCTGCTTCCTGTCAAAAGTCTGGCAGCAGCATTTTGAACCAATTGGAGACCCCTGATGCTGGACCGTGGTAAAACAGAAAATAGAACATTGCAGTAGCCCAATCTAGAAGAGACAAATGCATGAATCAGGGTCTCAGCAACAGCCATAGAGAGGACGTTTTTAAAGTCCTGGTGCTTCCTGTCTTAATATATGGTTGTGAAAGTTGGATGTAAGTCATTGACCTAAGGTGGAGACTGGATGTCTAGTACCAGGTCTCTTTGGAGGTTTCTTGGGTACCACTGGAATGACTGTCAAACGAATGGCTACTTAGGGACACTCACGTGAGGCGCATCACTTGCATGGTGGAGGAATGTCAGCTTTGGCATTTTGGCCACGTGGCACATTTCTTTGCACATGATCCAGCACACATCCTTCAGTATTGTGGTGCACATAACTGGTACTCACAGTGCTCGTGTGTGCTAAACATCATTGATGCAGAGCAGAGGGAAACACTTTTCCTACAATCCATCATTTCTTTCCTCTTCTGAAGTGCTTTCCTTGTGTTTTCTGCTGCGCATCATTTATTTTTAGCACGTACAAGCACCATGAGTACCAGTTATGTGCATGCCCGAGTATTGATAATCCAGTCACTGACATCCAGTCTCATTCTCTCACCCTGTCTTGCTTGCATGTATAAATCTTTCTCCCCTCTCCACCTTTTCCTGTTTCTGAGCAGGAATCAGTGGATGTGTTGGCAGTTTGACTGAGCTCTGTGACGGATGCTTTAAACAACCTCAGGCATCCATCAACAATAGGTGTGTGCGTGTGTGTTTGTGTGTGTGTGTGAGATGCTACTCATACTGGTGATTTCAATCCACCTTCAGCTGGAGTTTGTCCCAAATGCTCTCACTGCACTCCTCCTCTGAACCTGTACATCCATCCTCCTTTTCTTTTTCTCTTATTCCATGAGCGTCTAGCAGCAGCCAATATGTAGATGCACTGCATACATGAATGTGAATGAAGGGCTTCATCAGTGTAATTACATCGCTTCCACCAGTCTGCTGCACAGACTGATGGGACGTGACCTTTTCTGACCTCTGCATATGTGTCTGAGGAAAAAAAAAAGAAATTGTGCAAAATGCATGTGAAGACCAAACAAACAAAGCTTTTCTGATCCTCTTACAAAGTCGTGTAAAATAGAATTTTGCAAATGGATTAAGTTGTGCATTATGTGTTTTTGAGACACAAGCCTGAATATGCTTCCGCTGCGATCGTCCATCAGCTGCGTGCTGACAGACGGCGGACATGCCTTCTCCACACAGTAATTACAGGAAGCCGCGGAGGAGCTGCTCCAGGCGCATCGTGGGACACAGCTCACCTGGATGACTTCTCCCTCCTGTGTAAAGCTCATTCTTTTGGTTTAAAGGGGTTGAGGTGTGAGACAAAATCGTCAGACAGGGGAGACGCTCTAAAATGAGTTACTTTGACAATTAGATCTCAGATCAAACCACTTCAACTCAAATACAACTGTCCTCTTTGGAATTTGCCATGTACCTGTGCGCTGCTACGCAGGCAGCTGAGGCCCGTGTGGCCAATGCTTTGCCCCAGATACCGCAGTGTGAAGTGGTTGACTCCCACTGGATGGGATGCCAGATGCAGATGAAGTGTCTTGTCCAAGTACACACCTGTTTAAAACACATTTAAATCTTTCTCAATTGTTCACAAATGGTCTACAACGCTACTTTCACACCTAATTTCAGGCCCCCTGGTAATCCTGGTTTCAGTGAGTTAACATCCAACCACCATGGTGGCTTAGTGGTTAGCACTGTTGCCTCACAGCAAGAAGGTCACAGGATCGGTTCCCACCTGTGGCTTTTCTGTGTACTCAAAAAAGTGATGCATTGGATTAGGGCTGCAGCTATCCCTTATTTTAGTAATCGATTCTTCTGGCGATTAATCGAGTAATCGGATAAAAAGTACTTTTACATTTTTAAACATTAACAGTCCAGGGCTCTCATCCAGGCTGCACGTGAACGTGAGCACAGCCTGTGAAAAACTGGGCTCCGCAGTGAAGCTTTTCCACAAAGGTCACTGATAAATCCACTCTGCACTCTGTCGATGAAAACTTTCCTTAAAGTGCACATTGAGGGCCGAGTCTATTCGGGATGCAAAACCATGTCAAAATGTCTATTCGCCCGATTGTTGGCTAAATAAGTCACAGATAGTCTATTCGCCTGACCAAAGTCTGGCCATTTTGCTGAAATGGCGATGGGATGTGGCTTTCTGTTTTTTGTTTTCCCCAACTTGTAAAATTTAACCATTTTAATTAAAAATTTTTTAAAGGTTGGTTTGCTGGGTCCGTGCATGAATTTTTTAATCCCTCTTTCTCTGGGATTCAGCAGGTGCACTTCAGCTGGAGGTTGAACATGCAAGCCTCACAGTCGCTTTGTTTTTTTTTATTATTTTATTTAAGTTACAGTGTTTGTGAAGCATTGTGTGGTGCTCAAAAAAAGTGAAAATTAAAAAGCAAAACACTGTGCGAGTCTGAGCAAAACAGAGAAGAAAGAGTGGACTTCTGCTGAGAGGATCTTCTTTCAGAGACTGTTTGTCAGTGTGGCCGGAGACGGAGCTGTGGAGTGCTGATCCCCTCACACTAGCCGAGAGAGACAGCAGCCGGCCGCCGGGTGAAGAACCACGTCGAGCGGAGAGCAGCTGGCAGACCAAGCGGTGTGTTTTTAAAAACATACAAACACACTGCTTCGCTTTAAATGCACAGTCAGTCTATTTCGGATGATCAGCGTGGACCGTCTTTCTCTTAAAAGGCTTTATTTTACTCTGTGTGTCGCGTTGGAATGCTGTAGCGTTTGGTGCTACATTGATTAGCTTTTACACGGCTTATGCACATGCGCTAGTCCTCTTCTGTTTTTTTTCTGGGGACGTTACAGTGCCACACACAGGCCTGGCATATGTACTACAATGTTAAATGGAGCTTCGAGGCACAGAACTTGCCTGTAACAGTTTTTATAATTTAATTATTCCAGTTACTCGATTAGTCGTTTGAGCAAGGGCGCAATTTAGAACTAGAAATTGCGGGGGGGACAAAGTGTGAGGCCCGCAGGGCCAAAGCCCATAGGCCGGGGGTCTGGGGGCGCTTTAAGCCAACGGTTTCTAGATAAGCTCAGATGCATTCTGAGCATCCAGAACAGTCATTTTAATGTTTTGAGAAGACCATAAAGTGGACACCATTTGACTTATACAATTTGAAACTGTGGATATAAGTATGTTATTCTGAGAATAGCCAGCATTGATTTTATTAACATCCTGGTGTAAATAAGGTATCACCACATGTGTAGAACTCAAAAACAATGATCGGTTGAGTTTTCATTAAAAAACAACTGCAATGTGGTAAAATGTATTCAGAAATATGAAAGAACAGGCTCTTAATAATTATTAACTATCACATACTGTATTTTTTTTCTCAAGATTTGTTTTTGCATAAGTTTGAAAAAAACAACAGATCATAAGTTTAGGATAAATTACTTATGAATTTAATTTTCAAAGTGGCACTAATGACAGCACTCATACTGAACATAATTTCGCTTGCATAGACTGATTTTGGAGATCAAGCAATAATTGCAGATGTACTTTCTGAGGTCCCAGATAGCTTTTCTGATTTCCTTTTCTAACTTTCAGAATTTAGTAAATTAGCATATGGCCCATTGATACTTATGTGTAGACACTAGTCCCTAGAGGCAACTATTTTTGGTTTCAAATCTGGGCAAATGCAGTCCCAGAAAATTCAGAATGTGACAAACAAGAAACAGGTGTTGTAAACAAGTCAATGCTGCTAAAAATACAAACCCGCAGAAACAAAGATACTATTCTGACATGGTTTTGCATATAAGACTGGCATAGCATTTTTCAAGTACACACATATATGTCAGAATGTGGGGGGGACATACCATATTCTGTCCCCCCTGGTTGAAAAGGTGGGGGGGGGCATGTCCCCCTATCCCCCACCAAATTGCACCCCCACCCATGCATTTCAGCCCTACACTGGATGAACTCAATTCAATTATGAACAGGATTTCCATCTAATAAATACATGCAGCCCCAACTCAAATAAAGCACATGCATAGAAGATAATTTAATTTAGTTGGGACCACAAACATTTATATTACAACCCCTGGCAATAATTATGGAATCACCGGCCTCGGAGGATGTTCATTCAGTTGTTTAATTTTGTAGAAAAAAAGCAGATCACAGACATGACACAAAACTAAAGTAATTTCAAATGGCAACTTTCTGGCTTTAAGGAACACTATAAGAAATCAGGAAAAATAATTGTGGCAGTCAGTAACGGTTACTTTTTTTAGACCAAGCAGAGGGAAAGAAATATGGACTCACTCAATTCTGAGGAATAAATTATGGAATCACCCTGTAAATTTTCATCCCCAAAACTAACACCTGCATCAAATCAGATCTGCTCGTTAGTCTGCATCTAAAAAGGAGTGATCGCACCTTGGAGAGCTGTTGCACCAAGTGGACTGACATGAATCATGGCTCCAACACGAGAGATGTCAATTGAAACAAAGGAGAGGATTATCAAACTCTTAAAAGAGGGTAAATCATCACGCAATGTTGCAAAAGATGTTGGTTGTTCACAGTCAGCTGTGTCTAAACTCTGGACCAAATACAAACAACATGGGAAGGTTGTTAAAGGCAAACATACTGGTAGACCAAGGAAGACATCAAAGCGTCAAGACAGAAAACTTAAAGCAATATGTCTCAAAAATCGAAAATGCACAACAAAACAAATGAGGAACGAATGGGAGGAAACTGGAGTCAACGTCTGTGACCGAACTGTAAGAAACCGCCTAAAGGAAATGGGATTTACATACAGAAAAGCTAAACGAAAGCCATCATTAACACCTAAACAGAAAAAAACAAGGTTACAATGGGCTAAGGAAAAGCAATCGTGGACTGTGGATGACTGGAAGAAAGTCATATTCAGTGATGAATCTCGAATCTGCATTGGGCAAGGTGATGATGCTGGAACTTTTGTTTGGTGCCGTTCCAATGAGATTTATAAAGATGACTGCCTGAAGAGAACATGTAAATTTCCACAGTCACTGATGATATGGGGCTGCATGTCAGGTAAAGGCACTGGGGAGATGGCTGTCATTACATCATCAATAAATGCACAAGTTTACGTTAATATTTTGGACACTTTTCTTATCCCATCAATTGAAAAGATGTTTGGGGATGATGAAATCATTTTTCAAGATGATAATGCATCTTGCCATAGAGCAAAAACTGTGAAAACATTCCTTGCAAAAAGACACATAGGGTCAATGTCATGGCCTGCAAATAGTCCGGATCTTAATCAAATTGAAAATCTTTGGTGGAAGTTGAAGAAAATGGTCCATGACAAGGCTCCAACCTGCAAAGCTGATCTGGCAACAGCAATCAGAGAAAGTTGGAGCCAGATTGATGAAGAGTACTGTTTGTCACTCATTAAGTCCATGCCTCAGAGACTGCAAGCTGTTATAAAAGCCAGAGGTGGTGCAACAAAATACTAGTAATGTATTGGAGCGTTCTTTTGTTTTTCATGATTCCATAATTTTTTTCCTCAGAATTGAGTGATTCCATATTTTTTCCCTCTGCTTGGTCTAAAAAAGTAACCGTTACTGACTGCCACAAATTTTTTTCGTGATTTCTTATAGTGTTTCTTAAAGCCAGAAAGTTGCCATTTGAAATGACTTTAGTTTTGTGTCATGTCTGTGATCTGCTTTTTTTCTACAAAATTAAACCACTGAATGAACATCCTCTGAGGCCGGTGATTCCATAATTTTTGCCAGGGGTTGTAGATGGAAAACCTGCCCGTAATTGAATTTAGTCTGTGTCAAAAAACTGACTCAGGCAGCCGATCTGCTCTGTGTAAGCCTGATCCCGTCGGATCTCAGAAGCTAAGCCGTGAGGGGCCTGGTTAGTACTTGGATGGGTGACCTCTTTGGAACACCAGAGGCTGTATGTGTTTCTCCAGGTTACACTGGAGTTGGGTCAGGAAGGGCATCCGGCGTAAAACTTGTGCCAAATACCAATGTGGGTCTGGCTGTATCCACTGTGGCGACCCCAAACGAAAAAAAAAAAAAAAATGGGGGTAGCCAAATGGACAACAACTCAAAAAACTGACTCATTGGCTTGGATTCCACACACACACACACACACACACACACACACACACACACACACACACACACACACACACACACACACACACACACACACACACACACACACACACACTGTATCTTTTCTTTAATTGTGAGCTTAAACTTACTTTGTACCATAAAAATGTTATCATTTTGTTGTGTCCATTCCGTCAGAAATAAATATTATCTTTGTATGCTCACAATAAATAAATAAATATAGAAAATTGTGGAAGTAGCCCTGACAGTGGCCAGAAAGTGTTTCACTGTCACTTAGAAGTCTAACTCCCCTCTATCTATAACTACATTTACAAATTAATAACTGTGTACCTTTAGAAAAAACATACAACTTTATAAAGGGATATAAATCCTCTATTAAAATTTGGCAATCCTATCTAGATTATGTAGATAATGTGTTAGTGGAATGTGACTGTCCTTGGAACGTTGTATATTTACTGTGAATTAACAGAGCATCCTTTTGGGGATGGGGGGTTGGGGTAAGAGGGAGTTGTTTGTTCTTGTTCTTGTATAAAATGGAAAATGAAAATAAAGTATTTAAAAAATCAATCATTAATGAACAAAAAAATTATGTAACGCTCACCCAGTATATGTGATATGTGAGGTCTTTGGTTCAAAGCTGCCTGTAATTCTCCTTGTACCTCTGGAGGTTGTATCAGGAGGGCATCTGGAGTAATAATGGGAAAAACCAAGAGAAATAACTAGTCAAGGAACAAGACAGAAAGGATTTTTGTTGTTGTTGTTGCCAAGTTATTATTTTCTGTTAAATTACTACCAACAGCAACATGAATAAGTGTTCTTGCATCATCAACACAAATGCACCACACGTCTACACTATTTCTTTCTTTTAGCCAAAAAAACCTTTGGCTTACCTGCTGGCTGTAATGAATATTTTTGTGTCGTGCACAGCAGCTCGTCTTTTAACTCTTTGATTCTTGTGCTAATTGTCTCAGCAGGGCAGCTGACCAAGATGGCCGTCCTGCCCTGTGGAACACCGTGACTCCATTCCAACAACAATGGACGAGAAGAGGAAAACACCGCAGAGAAATAAAATACTTGACCCGTCCCTCTCCTCCTGAGGTGCCAGATCTCTGTTTCACTCTTTTCTCACTGCCTTTTCTTTCTCAATGCCCAAAAAGTGATTGGAAAGCACACGATGATGTTTTTTGTTGGCGTCCGATGGCGCGTGATAATGCGGTCATTATCGTCACTAAAAGAACAGGTTGGGGCTCAGACAGGGTTTCATTGTGGGAGGCTTTAAAAAGCACACAGCGCACACACTTTCAGTGTGGGAAAAGAATGCTTCTCAAAGAGGGACAGCTGTTCCGGTGCCCTGTGAGGACGGGGATCAGGTTAAATGGTCGACAGCCTACTGTAAAGTCCACCTGTGCACGCGATGCCGCCTGAGGCCATGCGGAAAAGCAGGGGCCGGCGTGGCAGCCTGTGATTTGGTCAAATCCTCTAGGAGGAGGAGGGGTGCTGTTTCTGCTCCCGAAATTAGACCAGAGTTTATCACCCTGTAAGAAAATACAGATTGTACTGTTTAAATGAACTTGGTTTCCAAATGAGCTACAAATGCATCTTCTTTAACATTACGTCTTCACAAACGTTCACCTGCACACTGAGTTTTGCAATGAGCTTGGAACACGTCCTTCATATATTTTAAAATAGATGTGGCGTATTAGCTGTCTGTGGGACTGAGGTGTTTGTCTTTGCCCCCCCATCGCCCACCGTAATTAATCTTGTGCACTATCAATCATCACATGTAGATGCTTGGTGGCTGTTAGGGGTGAGGAATGTGATTAACTTTTCCGGGCCATGTGTGCCTACTGGACTTCATTTCTAGCTGGTTCTAGAAGAAGAGAGATGAAGAAAGAGAGATGAAGAAAGAGCAGGGAAGCAGTCTACATCAAACAAATGAAGAAAACGGATTAAATCCTGCTGTTTTATTAATATTGAAATTCAAATGAAATGCTCCCTTTATGCTTTGCATACATTGAACTGACTGATGAATACTCTGAGTTACCTCCCACCTGTGCATCATTGGTTAACCAGTCACTGAATTAATCAGACTGCTATTTACATATACAGAAGTGGGTAATCATAAAGTTTTGATTACGCTACTATTTAAACATGGGGAAACAGGGGACTGATATTTTTTATTGTTAATTTTTATAATTTTTTTTTAAATTCTCAGTCATCCTTGGATATGTTTCTTCATGACTTAATGATGATACTAACTATGATAATCCTATGCAATATGGGGAACCTCAGGGTTCTGTTCTGTGCCCACTGTTGTTCTCTTTTTATGTAGCAGCTCTTGGTCAAATTATAGAGAGACATGAAATTGACTTTTACTGTTCTACTGACAACTTCCAGATTTATATTGCTGTCTACATAGTTAATGTATCTCAAATTGCAAAACTCAATGTTTGCCTAGTTGTGGTGAAAACTCAGATCTCTTCTATTGGACTGGACTGTACTTGGAATGGACTCTACTGCACTGTACAACACTGTACTGGACTATTGGACTGTGCTGCAGATGCTGTGTATATGAAAGGTCAGAGCTGATTGTACTTCTTCAGGAGGCTCAGATCTTTCAATGTCTGCAGAAATATGTTGCAGATGTTTTACCACTCTGTGGTCTCCAGCGCCATCTTCTACACTGTACTGTGCTAGGGCAGCAGGCTGAAGGCAGCTGACACAAACAGACTCCAGAAACTCTTCAGGAGAGCTGGCTCTGTCCGGGGGGTTGATCTGTCTGTGGTGGAGGTGTCAGAGAGGAGGATGCTGAGGAAACTGCTCAGCATTCAGGAAAGCACCACCCATCCCCTGCATGCCACACTGACATCCTATGAGAGCACCTTCAGCCACAAACTGAGACCACCGAGACGCACCACAGAACACCACAGGAGGTCTTTCCTACCTGTGGCAATCAGACTGTAGAATTCCTACCCCCTCTGCAGGATGAATACATAATAAACAGAGTTAGTCAAAGTTTTTTCGTTGCTCAGTTATGTGCAATATTGTTGAACATCTTGTGCAAATGTGTTAAAAAACAACAACAACAAAAAACAAAAAAAAAAACAAAAAAAAAAACATTGTTCACTGTTTACTGTCACTGTTTTGGTACTCTGGCAAAATAATTTCCTTCAGTATAAATAAAGTAGATGTTATTCTTCTTCCTATTCCTGCTAAACTTTAAACAACACTGATGTACATAGTTAAACATCAGCGTTAACTACATTATGATTGTCTCTGGGTGGACGTTTGATTCATCACAGTTAAAAAGTAGAAAATCTGGTGTGACTTTTTATCCATCATTGTATTTTGATTAGTATATGAAGGAAGGCCCATTTTGCATTCATTCATTTTCTGTGCTAAAGTTTGATGTTAACTGTTCTTATGGATACAGAATTTTGTTTTATTGTTGTGTTTTTGTGTTAATATTGAGAAATTATTTTTTTTTCCATAAAGCTAGTATATAAATTAATTATTATTATTATTATTATTCCATCCATCCATTTTCTATACCTGCTGATCCCAATTAAGGGTCATGAGGGTGGGGGAAGCTGGAGCCTATCATAGCAGTCTTAGTGTGTGTGTGTGTGTGTGGGGGGGGGGGTTACCACCTGGACAGGATGCCTGTCTCATTTAATATTATTAATAATAATAATAATAATAATTATTATTATTATTATTATTAAAATCACTAAACGTGTGTGTGTGTGTGTGTGTTTGGTATATAAGTGGTACCAGAGTATAGGTTGCAGGACCTCAAAATCTATTTAAACAAAAATACCATATGAGTAACTGACACTACAATAATTGGACTCATCACTAACAATAACGAACATTACTACCATGAACAGGTCACCCAAGCAGTCACTTGGTTCCAAAACAATAACCTACAGCTTAACACATCAAAAACCCAAGAACTCAGTCGATTTCTCACGCTCACCCTCTCACAAAATCCCCATTTCCATTTCTACTCAGCCCATCTCTATCACTGAGTCATTCAAATTCCTAGGTACACATATTAGTAATACACTCAAATGGAAACTACATTCGGATCAAATCTACAAAAAAGCTAATAAAAGATAAAAATTTTTTCTCAAACAACTCAAAAAATTTACAGTCAGGCACAACATCCTGCTTCAAAGCATTCTCACCTCATCCATAATCGTCTGGTATGGAAATTTGGACTCCTATTCATGCAAAAAAATACAACGTATAATAGACAAATAATCTAAAATTACAGGCCTCACCTTCCCATCCAGTGACACACTATACCATAGACACATCACACAACGGGCAGTAAAAATCACCTCTGACCCCTCACACCCTGCATATCACCTGTTCACACTGTTGCCTTCTGGAAGATGCTACAGGTCTCTGCCAACGAAATCAGTCAGAGTCCAAAACAGCTTTTTTCCAACAGCTGTACGGACACTAAACCAAGTCATTAACTGATGTTTCTATGTGTATTTGTCTATTTATTGTTTGTTTAATGTGTGTTGACACAGAGATGTGATCATTTCATGCTGTACTGGAAACAAATTCCACCAACTTGCTGTGTGGTCATTAATAAATGAATCTTGAATCTTGAATCTAATTGTTCTACATTCATTTTAATATTGAATTATTATTTACAACTATATTTGTGTGGTATTCTACTGGCTAATATAATAAAATTTTATCTATCTATCTATCTATCTATCTATCTATCTATCTATCTATCTATCTATCTATCTATCTATCTATCTATCTATCTATCTATCTATCTATCTATCTATCTATCTATCTATCTATCTATCTATCTATCTATCTATCTATATATATATATATATATATAGATATATATCACATCATTGGCAGCTATTTGTATGTTGTTATCAGTTACCAGGCAACTTGTTTTTTTTAATTAGCTCTTGTGTGAAAACAGTTTGATTTGTAATTTCTTTCATGAAGGGGAGGGACCTCAGATTTGAATTTTTAGTGCTTCATTAGAGATGTTGGCATATTTTAAACTTGATGTTTTGTTGACCTCCTGACTACAGAAAAAAAAATACTGTCCTTCAAACCTTTGGCGTACTCTCTCTGCGTTGCAATAGTATTTATTTTTATTTATTTATTTATTTTTGCACCACACCGCAAGACATGACGCAGCACGTGCAGTGCGTCATGCTTTTTAATTGTTGCAATTATAGAGTTTTTTTTTATATCTTCTTTCTTTTGAAATTTCATATTACATGTTTAAGTCTTCTAAACTGCATTTTGGATTAAATTAAACCACGAGCGGACACAGTTTTAACTTTGATGTAAACAAACAAACGAACAAATTATAATTTGTTCTTCAAGATATTAAACTGATGATTCATCTCAGTGTTGGCCTTGACTTCTGCCGCACCTCTCTTTAAAGTTTACAACTCCACCTGAAGCGACGCAGAGCTGCTCTCTGATTGGTCAGCAGACTCTCAGCTGCGCTTCAAAGCTGCAGGGAACAAACAATTCCTCAAGCAGACCGTGAACACGTCACAGACGCCTCTCTTCTCAGCACACACCATGGCTGCTACACTGCTTGGGGTAAGTTTGCATTTTGGCAAAAATACGTGTCGAAAAATGTATGATTACTACTGCTGGGATGCGCTCCAATGACCCTTAGGTAAGCGGAATAGAAAATGAATGAATGATTGTTTACTATCCTGACACTTGGATGTCTGTCTGTCTTAATTTAAGTTAGAAAAAAGGTGGACACTGAAAACAATAGTGGGTTTAATTTTTAGAAAACGTTCCAACATGTCAGACGAACGTTGGTAAACGCGCCTTGGCTCCCCGGTGCGCACTGATTTGCTCCACCAGGCTGCACTGATGCAAACACATTTAACCCTGCATGAAGTGAATAAAATTTTTGAGGGACACATTTAGTAATTAACACTTCTACAGGAAAATCTATGGCCACAGACCCGTTTTCTGCGCGTTTTTACGCACGCCTGCCCCTTGCGTCAGGCAGGCTTGAGTGACATGTCTGTGTTCTCCACAGGAAGAGCCCCGACTGGGCAGCACTCCACTGGCCATGCTGGCCGCCACCTGCAGCAGAATCGGGGATCCCGGCCCTTCCTGCTCCCCCGCTGTGTCTGATGGAGCCCCGGGACTCATGAAGGGCTTCCACGCGTGGAATCGAGGTGCGAGTACTGGCGCATGTCTCACGTCGCTCGGCGTTCCCCCAGTGAACTCCAGGAGTATCGGGACTGGACTGACGGAGGGCTCCTCCAGTGTTTTCTCGGTGACCACCCCGAGCTCTCAGTTTGGAGGTGATCTGACGGTGTATCAGACCTCAGACAGCGGGCTTCCCAACCACACGCACGCGCAAAGGTCTGTGCTTGTGACTAAGTTCCCCTCCACGGTGGACGGGATGATGTGTCCCAGGATGCACCCCTATGAGTGGTTTAAGCCCGTGGGAGAGGCACCGGGGGCTCCCGCCTGGTGGGACGTGGGCTGGGCGGACACGCAGAGTCCCGGCGGAGTCTCTTCTCTGAGCGGATACAGCTCCGACTACAGCTCGCTCCCCCACCCCACCTTCAGCCACGGACCCTCTCAGCACCTCCTCAACGCCTCCCAGCACCTGTTTGACGGCTTCAGACCTCCTGCGCCGACCTCCTACACGGACTCCACCGTGTCCTGTGTGCCTGCGCCGACGGAACCCCCCGCTCTTTCTCTGTCCGCGTCCTCGCGCGCCTCATCGCGGCGTTACCCCGGGAGAGCCACATGTGACTGCCCCAACTGTCAAGAGGCGGAGAGCCGTGGACAGGGGGCCACGAGCCCACGAAGGAGGGGCATCCACAGCTGTCACATCCCGGGATGCGGGAAAGTTTACGGCAAGACCTCCCACCTGAAGGCGCACCTGCGCTGGCACACCGGCGAGCGGCCGTTTGTCTGCAACTGGCTCTTCTGCGGGAAACGCTTCACGCGTTCCGACGAGCTCCAGCGACATTTACGCACGCACACCGGAGAAAAGCGCTTCGAGTGCGCCGTTTGCCGCAAACGGTTCATGCGCTCCGATCACCTCACCAAGCACCTGAGGACGCACAGCGGGGAAGGCTCGGAGGACGCAGCAGAGCTGGGGGTCGGAAAGGGGAGCAGCGACACGGACAGCGGCGTGACCGGGACCCCGATCCAGTCTCCGGTACGGCTGCAGGAGCGCGAGACCATCCGAAGTACCGAGGGACAAAATGCGGTTTAATCACCAAAACGCACAGGTGGAGTGCTTATTTTTTGTTGGACACGTAAGAACTGAAACAGCACTTTAAGAAGAACCTCAGCTGTGTTTTTACCTCATGTTTGTAGCCTTCTTTAAAATAAATTTTTACTCTTTCAAACACGTATTATTTGAAGACATTTAATTTAACGGGCCTATTTATAAACTCCTATTGGCGTAAATTCTCATTTAAGAGAAAACATGATTTTATAATCAAACTTTGGCCAAAACTCACAAATGTTTTTTTAAAGGTTCCTTAATAATAAATATCCAGTTTTTACGCTTATCCCGAAAAATACTTTTGTTGTTGTTATTGTTTTGTTTTTTACATGATGGAAACGAGCCCCCAATCGTTTTTAAAAATATAAATAGCCTAACTGGTAATTTAAAAAAATGTATTCTGAAACAAATACAAACTTTGATCGATTGATTGAATTTATTTAGTACAATAATACAAATATATAGTCGACCTTAATAATAATATTTTTATTCTGGTCTGTAGCCTAAAATCAGATGAGAAAATGGGGGTAAATAGCTGAGAAATATGATGCTAATAAATGATGAAGAAATAGTAATTCTAATAACAAAACTCCAACTTTTAATTTTATTTTTTATTGGCTCAAAACAAGCAGAAAGAATTTTATATTTTGGCTCCAGCACCACCTTGTGTTCAGTTTGTGTACAGTTATCTGTGACTGCGTCATATACCGTGTGAAAAATTCAGATTTCCTCCAATTTTTCTGAATTTTCAGTACTTAATTTGTTCAGGATATCGATCATAATTTGGTAGAAGACAATTCAACATGTGTTTTTGAAGATGATCATTTTATTTATTTATTTGCAACAATTATTCCACCCATGACCAACTGAACTTTAAAGGAGTCATATAGTGCTGGTCAGTATTATTGGCAGGCCTGTATTTAAAGTACAAATTTTAAAATATGTTCAGAAAAAAATGTAAATGAACTAGATTTATATAATCAGAATATTTAATAAATTGTACTGGGATTGGGAATAAATTGAGAACAAAACAGTGACACTCTCTCTCTCTCTCTCTCTCTCTCTCTCTCTCTCTCTCTCTCTCTCTCTCTCTCTCTCTCTCTCTCTCTCTCTCTCTCTCTCTCTCTATATATATATATATATATACAGTAGATAATGTCCCTCTTACCTCCTGGGGGGGCTATGTGTGTGTTCCTCAAGCTCAGGTCCTCGACCAGAGGCCTGGGAGTTTGAGGGTTTGGCGCTGTATCTTAGCTGTTCCTTGGTCTGCACCCTTCTGGACAGAGACCTCTGATGTTGTGTCTGGAATCTGCTAGCCACTCTTCCAGTTTGGGGGTTACAGCTCCTACTGCTCCTATTACCACTGGGACCACTTTGGACTTTACCTTCCATCTGCTCCATTTGCTCCTTCAGGTCTTGGTACTTCTCTATTTTCTCGTGCTCCTTCTTTCTGATGTTGCTATCAACTGGGATTGTTACATTGTTCACAGATGTGGTTTTCTGTACCTTGTCAACCACCACTATGTCTGGTTAGTTGGCCAGCAGCTGCTTTGGTGGTGTCTCCCTTCGGGACTTTGGGACTTTTATCCGTATGCAGCACAGATGTTCCTGTACATGATTCCTGACACTTGGTTGTACCTCCCAATGTACGCTGTCCCAGTTTGCGTCCTGCTACTGTGTGCTGGACTGTCTCTGGGGTACATTTGCACAGCCTGCAACTTGGGACCTGTTGGTTGTGGTAGACTCCTGCCTCTATGGATCTGGGGTTTAGGGCTTGTTCTTGTGTTGCCATGATCAGAGACTCTGTGCTGTTCTTTAGCCCGGCCTTTTTCAGCCACTGGTAGGTCTTCTTGATGTCAGCCACTTCCTCTATCTGTTAATGGTACATCACATGGAGGGGCTTGGTCTTCCAGGATATCTCCTCCCCCTGTTCCTTATCACCATCTGTCTTCAGCTGTCTGAGGCATTCTTGTAGCAGCTGATCCTGGGGGGCCACCTTTCTGATGTATTCATGGATGCTCCTCGTCTCATCCTGTATTGTGGCTCTGACACTTTCTAATCCTCACCCTCCCTCCTTCCGTTGCTCATAGAGTCTCAGGGTGCTGGACTTTGGGTGGAAACCTCAGTGCATTGTGAGGAGTTTTCGTGTCTTGACATCAGTGGCATCTATCTCCTGCTGTGGCCAACTTATTATCCCAGCTGGGTATCTGGTGAGTGGCAGGGCGTATCCATCTATCTATCTATCGATCTATTGATCTCGATCTATCGATATCTATCTATTGATATCTATCTATCTATCGATAGATCGATAGATATCGATCTATCGATATCTATCTATATATATCCAGCCAGCCGTAGACAAGTGAGATGGATATATGTATATTTCCAAGTCCATGAAAATGTCTTGGACTTCATTTACATCAATCTTTAGGAAATAGAAACAGTATGGTACTGCACGGTAAACCTGTTTGAAGTAGGCAGTTGTCAAAAAACTGAGTGATCATGCAAGAAGACGAGTGAGGGAAACCACCAAGCCATCTAGCTGAGTATAGTGCACTTTATTAGCAGCTGCCAACAACTTGTAACTAATAAGTAATGTAACTAAGGTAAGTAGCAGTTTAACTTGGTTACTCTTAAGATTTAGTAATCAGCAAAGTAAGTAATCAGCAAAGTAACTAAAAGTTACTTTTATGAGTACTCAATCATAAAAATAACCAAGTTAGATTACTAGTTACTTTATTAGTTACTTCAACAGCTGCGGAGAAGCTCTGCTGATGAAGTAACAGTTTGAAGTAACTGTAAAAAGTAACTAATGAAGTAACTTTTCAAAGTTACTGTGGCAACACATTAAATAATGATGGCCCCACCAGGGCGCTCTGCTGCTATCAGTGTTTTTTAACGATTTCTTATAACTGCATTCAGCAGGGGGGGATAGTAAAGCAGTGGATGTATTGAGTTTAACTGAACACAATGTCAGTTAAATTGCATTATTCACAACTGTAAGTTGAGCTTGTCAAGCAAAATTGCTGAACATCCGTCCATCCTTCTGTCCGTTCGTACGGCAAAACCTTCCGTGTCCTAAAACTCAAGAACTGTAAAACCCTCAAAATTGAAATTCCTATATGTTAACACTGGGAGCTTATGATAGAATGGCATCCTGTCCAGAGTGTACCCCGCCTCACACCCTATGACTGCTGTGATACACTCCAGCGCCCAGGGACCCTTAATTGGAGTAAGCGGGTATAGAAAATGAATGAATGAATGAATATTACTGTGATTGTTGTGAAAGTGTAGTGACATGGACCCACAACAGGGGGCGCAAATGAACGGTCAATAGATGAGCCAAAAGGTAACAATTTAATGTTGTGAAACGTGCACAACGAACATACAGACAATCTCAGAATATAATTACAGTCAAATTACAAAGGTGACGTGTGGGCAGGCTCGAGGATAGAAGACGTCTGTCCTGAGAAGAGCCGGAACCACACGATTTCCGCCCCCACAGAACCTGGTGAATACTGGAGCCGCCAAGTCCCGAATTCCCAGGTGATCACCGTCCCCGACTGTCGGATCTGGTACTGCTGGTGAAGAACAAAGACAGTCAAGTGTGGGTGTGTGTACACCCAGTAACAACAGCGGTGGGAATGCCACCTCCACCTCTCACTCAACACGTTGCAGCGGTCTCAGATGAAAAGGAGCGCCGTCTTGCACAGCCTCTGCAAAAACGACCGGTTCTCCTGCAAACACTCACAATAACAGATTTATAAATCTCACAAAAAGGCTGAGAGTATTACCTCCAATGAAGTATGATATCTCGGAGATGACGTCTGGTCTTTATGGAGTGCGATGATGAAGAATGTGTGACAGCTGTCAGGAATTAATGAGTGACAGCTGTCACTCCCGGCTGTGTCCGTGGCGGCAGCGCCCTCTCGTGCCTGAAGCCCGCACTTCAGGCAGGGCGCCCTTTGGTGGTGGGCCAGCAGTACATCCTCTTCTGGCGGCCCACACAACAGGACCCCCCCCTCAACGGGCGCCTCCTGGCGCCCGACCAGGCTTGTCCGGGTGTCTGCGGTAGAAATCGGCCAGGAGGGCCGGGTCCAGGATGAAGCTCCTCTTCACCCAGGAGCATTCTTCGGGTCCATACCCTTCCCAGTCCACCAAATACTGGAACCCCCGGCCCATTCGACGGACGTCCAGGAGCCGGCGCACTGTCCAAGCCGGCTCCCCGTCAATGATCCGGGCAGGAGGCGGCGCCGGACCGGGAGCACAGAGGGGTGAGGTGTGGTGAGGCTTGAGTCTGGACACATGAAAAACCGGGTGGATCCGCAGTGAAGCTGGGAGTCGGAGCTTCACTGCGGCAGGACTGAGGATTTTGAGGATCTTGAAAGGTCCAATGTACCGGTCCTTCAACTTGGGGGAGTCCACTTGGAGGGGGATGTCCTTCGTGGACAGCCACACCTCCTGCCCGGGCTGGTAAGCAGGGGCCGGGGATCGCCGGCGGTCTGCATGGGTCTTCGCCCTCGTCCGGGCCTTCAACAAGGCAGAACGGGCGGAGCGCCACACCCGACGGCACTTCCGCAGGTGGGCCTGGACCGAGGGCACACCGACCTCTCCCTCCACCACAGGGAACAATGGGGGCTGATACCCCAAACACACCTCAAATGGGGAGAGGCCGGTGGCGGAAGACACCTGGCTGTTATGCGCATACTCGATCCAGGCCAGATGGTTACTCCAGGCCGTCGGGTGCGCGGATGTGACGCAGCGGAGGGTCTGTTCCAGTTCCTGGTTGGCCCGCTCTGCCTGTCCGTTCGTCTGTGGATGGTACCCGGATGAGAGGCTCACGGTGGCCCCCAGTTCCCTGCAGAAGCTCCTCCAGATGTGTGAGCAGAACTGGGGACCACGATCTGAGACAATGTCGGTGGGTATCCCATGCAGACGGACAACATGGTGGACCAGGAGGTCTGCTGTCTCCTGGGCTGTTGGGAGCTTCGGGAGGGCCACGAAGTGGGCCGCCTTGGAGAATCGGTCCACTATCGTGAAGATGGTGGTGTTGCCCTGGGACGGCGGGAGGCCCGTGACGAAATACAGGCCGATGTGGGACCAGGGGCGATGAGGCACAGGAAGCGGTTGGAGTAGTCCTTGGGCCTTCCTGTGGTCAGCCTTGCCCCTGGCACAGGTGGTGCAGGCCTGGATATACTCCTGGACGTCGGCCTCTATAGACGCCCACCAGAAGCGCTGCCGGACAACTGCCACGGTCCTTCGCACCCCTGGATGACAGGAGAGCTTGGAACCGTGACAGAAGTCCAAGACTGCAGCTCTGGCCTCTGGTGGGACGTATAAACGGTTCTTCGGACCTGTACCTGGGTCCGGGCTCCGTGCCAGGGCCTCCCGGACGATCTTCTCCACGTCCCAGGTGAGGGTGGCCACGATAGCGGACTCCGGCAGGATGGGCTCCGGTGGATCCGACAGTGCAGTTTTGACCTCCTCTTCGTGTACCCGGGACAAGGCATCCGACCTCTGGTTCTTGGTCCCTGGGCGATAGGTGATCCGGAAGTCAAAACGCCCGAAGAACAGTGACCAGCGGGCTTGCCTGGGGTTCAGCCGCTTGGTGGTCCTGATATACTCCAGGTTCCGATGGTCAGTGAAAACCGTGAACGGCACAGACGCTCCCTCCAACAGGTGTCTCCACTCCTCAAGAGCCTCTTTCACCGCAAGGAGTTCTCGATTGCCGACGTCATAGTTCCGTGAAAAGTAGGCACACGGGTGAAGAACCTTATCAGTCTCTCCGCTCTGGGACAGCACGGCTCCTATCCCTGAGTCAGAGGCATCCACTTCAACCACGAACTGGCGGCTAGGGTCGGGCTGCACCAAAACTGGCGCAGTAGAGAACCGTCGTTTCAACTCCTTGAACGCGGCTTCGCACCGATCCGACCAGGTGAAGGGGAGTTTTGGAGAGGTCAGGGCTGTCAGGGGGCTAACTACCTGACTGTAGCCCTTAATGAACCTCCTATAGAAATTAGCGAAGCCGAGGAACTCTTGCAGCTTCCTACGGCTTGTTGGTTGGGGCCAATCTCTCACCGCCGCAACCTTGGCCGGATCAGGGGCGATGGAGTTAGAGGAGATGATAAACCCCAGGAAGGACAAAGACGTGCGGTGAAACTCGCACTTCTCGCCCTTCACAAACAGTCGGTTCTCTAATAACCGCTGCAGGACCTGACGTACATGCTGGACATGGGTCTCAGGATCCGGAGAAAAGATGAGAATATCGTCCAGATATACGAGGGCTGTCAATAAAGTAACGGTCCTTTTTATTTTTTTCAAAAACTATATGGATTTCATTCATATGTTTTTACGTCAGACATGCTTGAACCCTCGTGCGCATGCGTGAGTTTTTCCACGCCTGTCAGTGACGTCATTCGCCTGTGAGCACTTCTTGTGGGAGGAGTCGTCCAGCCCCTCGTCGGAATTCCTTTGTCTGAGAAGTTGCTGAGAGACTGGCGCTTTGTTTGATCAAAATTTTTTCTAAACCTATGAGACACATCGAAGTGGACACGGTTCGAAAAATTAAGCTGGTTTTCAGTGAAAATTTTAACGGCTGATGAGAGATTTTGAGGTGATTCTGTCGCTTTAAGGACTTCCCACGGTGCGAGACGTCGTGCTGCGCTCTCAGGCGGCGTCGTCAGCCTGTTCAAGCTGAAAACCTCCACATTTCAGGTTCTATTGATCCAGGACGTCGTGAGAGCACAGAGAAGTTTCAGAAGAAGTCGGTTTCAGCATTTTATCCAGATATTCCACTGTTAAAGGAGATTTTTTTAATGAAAGACATGTGGATGGGTCCGCGCGTCGGGACGCAGCCGCCGCGACGCTCCGCCACAGGAAAAACACCTCTATTGGAAGCCTTAAGGACAAGTTGGAACATCTCCAGCTGATAAACAATTTCTCATATACTCACTCCACTGAAAGCCATCAAAAGCCGCCTGGATTTTACAAATGGTTATCAACACGGAGGTGTTTTTCCTGTGCCGCCGCACCGCGTCGGCTGCGTCCCGACGCGCGGCCCCGTCCGCACGTCTTTCATTAAAAAAATCTCCTTTAACAGTGGAATATCCGGATAAAATGCTGAAACCGACTTCTTCTGAAACTTCTCTGTTCTCTCACGACGTCCTGGATCAATAGAGCCTGAAATGTGGAGGTTTTCAGCTTGAACAGGCTGACGACGGCGCCTGAGAGCACTGAGCGACGTCTCGCACCGTGGGAAGTCCTTAAAGCGACAGAATCACCTCAAAATCTCTCATCAGCCGTTAAAATTTTCACCGAAAACCAGCTTAATTTTTCGAACCGTATCCACTTCGATGTGTCTCACAGGTTTAGAAAAAATTTTGATCAAACAACGCGCCAGTCTCTCAGCAACTTCTCAGACAAAGGAATTCCGACGAGGGGCTGGACGACTCCTCCCACAAGGAGTGCTCATAGGCGAATGACGTCACCGACAGGCGGGGAAAAACTCACGCATGCGCACGAGGGTTCAAGCATGTCTGACATAAAAACATATGAATGAAATCCATATAGTTTTTGAAAAAAATAAAAAGGACCGTTACTTTATTGACAGCCCTCGTATGAAGATGAATCGGTGCAGGAAGTCCCGCAAGACGTCGTTAACCAAGGCTTGGAACGTCGCGGGGGCGTTGGTGAGGCCGAACGGCATGACCAGGTACTCAAAGTGACCTAACGGGGTGTTAAATGCCGTCTTCCATTCGTCTCCCTTCCGGATCCGAACCAGGTGATACGCATTTCTAAGATCCAGCTTAGTAAAGATTTTGGCTCCATGCAGGGGGGTGAACACGGAATCCAACAATAGCAACGGGTATCGATTGCGAACCGTAATCTCATTCAGCCCCCTGTAATCAATGCATGGACGGAGTCCGCCATCTTTCTTGCCCACAAAAAAGAAACCTGCCCCCATCGGGGAGGTGGAGTTCCGGATCAGCCCGGCAGCTAATGAGTCCCGGATGTAGGTCTCCATTGATTCGCGCTCAGGTCGTGAGAGGTTGTACAGCCTGCTGGACGGGAACTCAGCGCCTGGAACCAAATCAATGGCACAATCGTACGGACGGTGCGGGGGAAGGGTGAGTGCCAGATCCTTGCTGAAGACGTCAGCAAGATCGTGGTACTCAACCGGCACTGCCGTCAGATTGGGAGGGACTTTGACCTCCTCCTTAGCCTGTAAACCGGGAGGAACCGAGGATCCTAAACACACCCAATGGCAGGTTTCGCTCCACTGAACCACCACCCCAGACGGCCAATCAATCCGGGGATTGTGCTTCAACATCCATGGGAAGCCCAAAATCACGCAGGAGGTAGAAGGAGTTACAAAAAACTCAATCTCCTCCCGATGGTTTCCAGACACCACCAGAGTTACTGGTTGTGTCTTGTGTGTGAGTAAAGGGAGGAGGGTGCCATCTAGTGCCCGAACCTGTAATGGCGAAGGAAGCGCCACCAGAGGGAGCCCTACCTCCCTTGCCCATCTGCTGTCTAGCAGATTCCCTTCTGACCCCGTGTCCACCAGTGCTGGGGCTTGAAGGGTTAAATCCCCGCTCAGGATTGTGACTGGGAGTCGTGTGGCAATCTGTGTGTGTCTCAATTGAATGTTTTGACCCCCCCTTAGCCCAGTCTCTAAGGGCGAGTGTTGTCGTTTTGGCCGTTTGGGGCAGTTTTTCTGTATGTGCTCCTTTGAGCTGCAGAGAAAACACTCCCCGCGGACCAGCCTCCTCATTTTGGCCCTGTGCGTTTCCCTAACAACGTCAGCAGGGGGAGCTGTTACCCCACGGAGCGCTGTGGCTGTGGAGCGTGGGGAGGGCGGCGCCTTTTCGAACCCGGAAGGGAGAGGGGCGGCGCGCATCCGGTCACGTCCTTCGCCTCGCTCCCGACGGCGTTCCTCCAACCGATTGTCTAACCGTATAACGAGATCGATAAGCCCATCTAAATCCCGCGGTTCCTCCTTAGCTACCAGCTGCTCCTTCAGAACCAACGACAGTCCGTTTATGAAGGCGGCGCGGAGCGCAACGTTATTCCAGCCGGACCTCGCAGCCGCGATGCGGAAGTTGACTGCATAAGCGGCTGCGCTCTCGCGTCCCTGTCTCATTGACAGCAGCACGGTTAAAGCGGTCTCTCCTCTGTTAGGGTGATCAAACACTGTTCTGAACTCCCCCACAAACCCAGTGTATGCTGATAACAACCGTGAGTTCTGTTCCCAGAGCGCCGTAGCCCAGGCGCGTGCTTTACCCCGAAGCAGAGCAATCACATAAGCTATTTTACTAGCATCTGACGCGTACATGACGGGACGTTGTGCAAAGACGAGCGAACACTGCATAAGAAAGTCCGCGCACGTCTCCACACAACCTCCGTACGGCTCAGGAGGGCTTATGTATGCTTCAGGGGATGGTGGGAGGGGTTGTTGAACCACCACTGGAACGTTCATATTCTGCACAGGGTCGGCAGGAGGACGAGCCGCAGCAGCGCCCTGAGCGCTCGCCGCCATCTGTGCGGAGAGAACCTCCACCCTGCGCTTCAGGAGGATGTTTTGCTCGGTCATTTGATCCAACTGAGCCGTAAAGGCGGTGAGAATGTGCTGCAGCTCACCAATCACGTCTCCTGCAGACGCCTGCGCTCCCTGCTCTCCCATTGGTCGTTCAACAGCCGGGTGACGCCCCTCGGAGTCCATGACGCTGGCCGAGATATCCTGTTGTGAAAGTGTAGTGACACAGACCCACAACAGGGGGCGCAAATGAACGGTCAATAGATGAGCCAAAAGGTAACAATTTAATGTTGTGAAACGTGCACAACGAACATACAATCTCAGAATATAATTACAGTCAAATTACAAAGGTGACGTGTGGGCAGGCTCGAGGATAGAAGACGTCTGTCCTGAGAAGAGCCGGAACCACACGATTTCCGCCCCCACAGAACCTGGTGAATACTGGAGCCACCAAGTCCCGAATTCCCAGGTGATCACCGTCCCCGACTGTCGGATCTGGTACTGCTGGTGAAGAACAAAGACAGTCAAGTGTGGGTGTGTGTACACCCAGTAACAACAGCGGTGGGAATGCCACCTCCACCTCTCACTCAACACGTTGCAGCGGTCTCAGATGAAAAGGAGCGCCGTCTTGCACAGCCTCCGCAAAAATGACCGGTTCTCCTGCAAACACTCACAATATAGGCCAATCTCCAACCTTCCTTTTCTCTCAAAAATTCTTGAAAGGGTAGTTGTAAAACAGCTAACTGATCATCTGCATGGAATGGTCTATTTGAAGAGTTTCAGTCAGGTTTTAGAATTCATCATACTACAGAAACAGCATTAGTGAAGGTTACAAATGATCTTCTTATGGCCTCGGACAGTGGACTCATCTCTGTGCTTGTTCTGTTAGACCTCAGTGCTGCTTTTGATACTGTTGACCATAAAATTTTATTACAGAGATTAGAGCATGCCATAGGTATTAAAGGCACTGCGCTGCGGTGGTTTGAATCATATTTGTCTAATAGATTACAATTTGTTCATGTAAATGGGGAATCTTCTTCACAGACTAAAGTTAATTATGGAGTTCCACAAGGTTCTGTGCTAGGACCAATTTTATTCACTTTATACATGCTTCCCTTAGGCAGTATTATTAGACGGTATTGCTTAAATTTTCATTGTTACGCAGATGATACCCAGCTTTATCTATCCATGAAGCCAGAGGACACACACCAATTAGCTAAACTGCAGGATTGTCTTACAGACATAAAGACATGGATGACCTCTAATTTCCTGCTTTTAAACTCAGATAAAACTGAAGTTATTGTACTTGGCCCCACAAATGTTAGAAACATGGTGTCTAACCAGATCCTTACTCTGGATGGCATTACCCTGACCTCTAGTAATACTGTGAGAAATCTTGGAGTCATTTTTGATCAGGATATGTCATTCAAAGCGCATATTAAACAAATATGTAGGACTGCTTTTTTGCATTTACGCAATATTTTATACGCAATATATAATTTTGCTAAAGCTTATAGTTAGGGCTGGATCAGGTGACCCTGAACCATCCCTTAGTTATGCTGCTATAGACGTAGACTGCTGGGGGGTTCCCATGATGCACTCTTTCTTTCTCTTTTTGCTCTGTATGCACCACTCTGCATTTAATCATTAGTGATCGATCTCTGCTCCCCTTCACAGCATGTCTTTTTCCTGGTTCTCTCCCTCAGCCCCAACCAGTCCCAGCAGAAGACTGCCCCTCCCTGAGCCTGGTTCTGCTGGAGGTTTCTTCCTGTTAAAAGGGAGTTTTTCCTTCCCACTGTAGCCAAGTGCTTGCTCACAGGGGGTCGTTTTGACCGTTGGGGTTTTACGTAATTATTGTATGGCCTTGCCTTACAATATAAAGCGCCTTGGGGCAACTGTTTGTTGTGATTTGGCGCTATATAAAAAAATTGATTGATTGATTGAATAACAGATTTATAAATCTCACAAAAAGGCTGAGAGTGTTACCTCCAATGAAGTATGATATCTCGGCGATGAGGTGGAGATGACGTCTGGTCTTTATGGAGTGCGATGATGAAGAATGTGTGACAGCTGTCAGGAATTAATGAGTGACAGCTGTCACTCCCGGCTGTGTCCGTGGCGGCAGCGCCCTCTCGTGCCTGAAGCCCGCACTTCAGGCAGGGCGCCCTTTGGTGGTGGGCCAGCAGTACATCCTCTTCTGGCGGCCCACACAACAGTGATTATAAGTCCATTTTATGCAACTACGTGGTGCAAGTACATCCTTTATAAGAACTTTTAATTCTAAGGAATATTTACATTGGAATGTAGGAAAAAGATTAAACTATCCTAAATAAATACAAAATATTTGGACCTTTGGAGTAAGTGGGTATAGAAAATAAATGAAAGAATACTGGAAGGTCAAAGAGCTTCCCGCAAAAAAATCACTCGTTTCTGACTTTTATAAATGCTTTTTTTTTTTTTTTTTTTTTTTTTTTGCTGAATTTTGGGTTTCAAGTAGGAAAAGTACAGAAGCCCTGAAATGCTCACATCACCCACAAGATGGTGACAAATCCTGCTCAAATGGCTGGCAAGATCTCGACTGTTTATTCATTTGAAAAGTTAACTTTTGGCAAAAATAAGATCGTCTGACAACAAAAAAATCAACTTACAGTTGTGTCCTTTGCCCTTATGAGCAACTTACTTGTTTTGTAGATTGAACAGAAAACAGTTTTGTCACACAAGGTCAGTAGGTGTTGGGTAATTTTTTAAAATATATTAATTTATAAATTATTTGCTGTGTTTACATTTTGGATCACCCCACATTAAAATTTAAATGCAAGATGAAAAAGGTGCAAAAACAGAGAAAAGGATGGGGCTAAAAAAACCCCAAAACATTTTCATGGTACTGTTGATGGAGAATGCAAATTGCTCTTGGATCTGTATAAGTAGATCCAATGCAAGACTCTCCAAAAGTCTATTTGAATTCCAAAAACTGCAGCATACTTAATAAATAAAAGACTATCTTGAACATCAAACACAAGACATGAGTGGGATAGTTAGAGGAAGCATTCATGTATGACTAATATAATACAAATAAGGCATACCAGGTGTTTAACATTTTCTAAAAATTCCTTTATTCTTTTTATTTTTTATTTATTTTTTTTTTTACTGAATTCAAAATTCAAACAGTTGTTGCATCTGCACAGGAGTTCAGAGAAATTTAGTTCTCAAGAAATAATTGAAAATTGTGCATATTTTATTATGATTAAAACATCCACACTACACAAGTAGTCACATTAACTAACAGCAAAACTACACAGAAAAGTGCTGCAGTTGCTCCAAACGTAATGCCCGGTTGGATGAGATGATTATGACCTTTATTACTGAATTATTAGAGGTCGAGTGCGTTTTATCGAAAGACAACAGTACCTGTAGTCTGTACCTCAAGTACCTATTCATTAGACGAGCACAATTAAAATCATAATAAATAATCATTAGTGTTCCTGACATGTAGAGAGCAGCGATTCCTGTAAACAACACTGTGTTAAATAAAAAAGAAAAAGAAAAAATCCCAAACAGGAGCTGGCAGGTAAAACGTGGTGTTCTTTAGCTGTGGGTCCAGAGGCCAGTGAGTGTGTGTGTGTGGTTGTGGCTCTGAGACACACGCACATAAATGCCACCACCTCTGCTTCACTTTATTCACACTCACGGTGTATTTCTAACACTATACCCAGGAGTTGTTTTTAGCATTCAGTGCATTTGGGTTTAACCACAGTTCTGGACAACAACAGCTAAAACAGAAGTCACATGATCAGTTACCAGTATGTCATATTTCAGATATGAATATTCAGCCAGTGTCGCAGATTTCTTGTATTAGCTTCATTTGCGCTTAATCTTCAGAAGCTGCTTCTAATGCCCAAAGTATCTCAAGCATAGTCAGTCAAACACCAACAGCCGCTGCTTTCCTGTCCGGTCATAATGCTGCCCGACAGCGGAGGCAGACAGAGAATCCACACAGCACTTCCAAATGAACAAAATGCTAGTCAGTGCAGAAAACACCTCCACTAATTCAACAACAGGTACTTACATTAATATATATATATATATATGCAATAATTGCATACTGACCTAGAATGATCTGGCTGATCAAGATGTTGCAATCTGGTATTTAATACACAAGCTGAAACAAAATTGTCTTCCCGTATCTTGGTTTTACATTGTGATGTCGTATCCGTGAAGAAGTTTTGACGCAATCCTTAAAAGTCTACAAAGGGAAATCTTGATCCAGAATTCGGATCCAGATTGCCTCCAAAAATTTAATGGAGTCTTCCAAGGACTAACACCTATGTGTGGTGAAAATTTGTTAAAAATCCGTTAAGTAATTTTGATGTAATCCTCAAAATCTGACAATGTGAACTGTATAAATTGAAATCCTGATCCAGAATCCGGAACCAGATCACCTCCAAAATTTAATGGTGTCTTCCATGCCCTCATATCTATCTGTGGTACAAATTTTGACGCAATCTTTCAAAGCTTATATAATGAGAAATCTTGATCCAGAATCCAGATCCGGATCTGGATCACTGCCTAAATTTAATGGAGTCTTCCATGGCCTAATATCTATCTGTGGTGCAAATTTGGTGAGAATCTGTTAAGTAGTTTTGACGTAATCCTTAAAATCTAACAAAGTGAAGCAGACAAATTGAAATCCTGATCCATAATGCAGATCAGGATCACCTACAAAATTTAACGGAGTCTTTCATGCACTAATATCTATCTGTGGTGAAAATTTGGCGAGATCAATAAAAGTCCTGGGGGCAGAAACCTCTTTTTGTGTTGTTCGTGCTTCTGTAGTGTTGCACCTATTTGGTGCATCCCTTTGTTAACATTTTTCTTTTTTTTCTTTTCAATTTGGAAGACTTCTTTTTAATGCAACGACCCATTGTTGAACTGATGCAGGTGTTATTTGTATGTTTTTGTCTACATTTGCTCTTGTTGTCTAAATCCTCCAGCAACCAAGCTATTTTAGCAACTAAAATGATGGAATGGGGTCATTTATTGACCTTGTTGTATTTTATACTTTTTTTAATGGCTCTATTTGTGTTTATCATACCTATACTACCATGTTGGTCTGTGACATATATTCTGAGGTGTTATAATATAATTAATTATTGCTTTTATATAATAAAATCAATGCATGTAAGTAAACAAACAAACAAACAAAAAACATCTCTTTCCA
The DNA here is from genome assembly GCF_902500255.1 of Thalassophryne amazonica. Classification (NCBI taxonomy): domain Eukaryota; kingdom Metazoa; phylum Chordata; class Actinopteri; order Batrachoidiformes; family Batrachoididae; genus Thalassophryne; species Thalassophryne amazonica. The sequence goes on from NC_047122.1 coordinate 50,111,968, forward strand.
TCTTCATAAATGACCCTACATAGCTATTTTTCTGTCTTCACCAGTGAAACAATTTATTAAAAATATCACAATGGCACATATGAATACAGTAGTGTTCAGAATAACAGTAGTGCTATGTGACTAAAAAGATTAATCCAGGTTTTGAGTATATTTCTTATTGTTACATGGGAAACAAGGTACCAGTAGATTCAGTAGATTCTCATAAATCCAACAAGACCAAGCATTCATGATATGCACACTCTTAAGGCTATGAAACTGGGCTATTAGTAAAAAAGTAGAAAAGGGGGTGTTCACAATAATAGTAGCATCTGCTGTTGACGCTACAAACTCAAAACTATCATGTTCAAACTGCTTTTTTAGCAATCCTGTGAATTACTAAACTAGTATTTAGTTGTATAACCACAGTTTTGCATGATTTCTTCACATCTGCAAGGCATTCATTTTGTTGGTTTGGAACCAAGATTTTGCTCATTTACTAGTGTGCTTGGGGTCATTGTCTTGTTGAAACACCCATTTCAAGGGCATGTCCTCTTCAGCATAAGGCAACATGACCTCTTCAAGTATTTTGACATATCCAAATTGATCTATGATACCTGGTATGCGATATATAGGTTCAACACCATAGTAGGAGAAACATGCCCATATCATGATGCTTGCACCACCATGCTTCACTGTCTTCACTGTGAACTGTGGCTTGAATTCAGAGTTTGGGGGTCGTCTCACAAACTGTCTGCGGCCCTTGGACCCAAAAAGAACAATTTTACTCTCATCAGGCTACAAAATATTTCTCCATTTCTCTTTAGGCCAGTTGAAGTGTTCTTTGGCAAATTGTAACCTCTTCTGCACATGTCTTTTATTTAACAGAGGGACTTTGCGGGGGATTCTTGCAAATAAATTAGCTTCACACAGGCGTCTTCTAACTGTCACAGCACTTACAGGTAACTCCAGACTCTCTTTGATCATCCTGGAGCTGATCAATAGGTGAGCCTTTGCCATTCTGGTTATTCTTCTATCCATTTTGATGGTTCATGATGATGATGATCCATTTTGTTTTCTGTTTTCTGTCTTCTTCTACGCGTCTGTTTTTTTTGTCCATTTTAAAACATTGGAGATCATTGTAGATGAACAGCCTATAATTTTTTGCACCTGCATATAAATTTTGCCCTCTCCAATCAGCTTTTTAATCAAACTACGCTGTTCTTCTGAACAATGTCTTGAACATCCCATTTTCCTCAGGCTTTCAAAGAGAAAAGCATGTTCAACAGGTGCTGGCTTCATCCTTAAATAGGGGACACCTGATTCACACCTGTTTGTGCCACAAAATTGACAAACTCACTGACTGAATGCCACACTACTATTATTGTGAACACCCCCTTTTCTACTTGGTCTTGTTGGATTTGTGAGAATCTACTGAATCTACTGGTACCTTGTTTCCCAAGTAACAATAAGAAGTATACTCAAAACCTGGATTAATCTTTTTAGTCACATAGCACTGCTATTATTCTGAACACTACTGTATTTGACCCCACTTACGCGCTTGAAGGTTCATGTGGAAGTGTTGTGGCTTCACCATAGTTTTCAGTAGTACAATGCCATTATCTAGTGCAAATCTCACCAGATTATTAACAACCCACGTATGAAAATTCATGCTCACTTAAAAAGACCCCACCTCCCCACCCCCCACACAAAATAATACTCAATAGAGATAATCAGGTAACAAGTGCTGCAATATACAATGAATGAAGAAAGGAGTTGAAGACAAGTATAACAGCAAAAACAAATCAAAATTCAAACAAACGTTCCAAAGCATATACAGATATTTGTGCACTTTTGCAAGTTAAACAGCAACCTTTTTTTTTTTTGTTTGCAGCTAGAGTCATATTAAAACATCATTAACAATGAAGCTTCTGAGTTCTCTACTCACTTTTGAAACTGAGGTCATACTGAAGAAATGCTTCTTACTTAAAAAAAATACAAATAGTTGAAAAAGAATCACTATCATCCTACATAATGCTGTCAAATATGGAAAAAAAATCTTTTTTGACAGAGTTATTAATTTTTGAAAATTCATTCAATGTTAAAGATAGGGATTTTTCCAAAATTCCAGGATTTTTCCTGTCTTTGCCCTTTGACCTATCACCTTGAAAATTGAATCAGTTCTTGCCTATTAGGATATAAATCTTAAATAAAAATTTCACAACAATATATGAAAAATTGTGGGCTCCAGGCAGTTCACAATCAAACAAACAAACAAACAAACAAACAAACAAACAGACAAAACAACACCACCACCACCAACAACAAAAAAACAAGGGCGAAAACATAACCTCCTCCAACTTTGTTGGTGGAGGTAATCACACCCAGGATTACTGTCAGGATTACCACAAACATACCAATGATAACATAAGTTGTTTGCCTTATTTCCTTAGGACTATAAGGGTGTTGTGGATTTTTAACTCCCAGTTTAGCTGCTCTCACAAAAATTACTTCTCACATGTGAAGCAACCATGAGCAAGTAGAGCACTCAGAGGCTGGATTGTCTGGAGATGTGGGAAAAAGTGAACTTGTCCTACAGTAAATCTGAAAGAACAGCGTCACAGAGAAAGCATGTAGTACCTGAAGGTGACCACATGGGGGCAGAATAAGACAGGATGTGATGACGGAGCGCCGGACTTGTCAGCGTATAAACTGAAGACAGGTAGTGTTTCTACGTCACAAATATCTTAGAAACTCTCAGTAGAGTATTCCCACATGCATGCATACAGTTTAGAAGAGCATGGTTGAAAAAGTTGCCTTCCTGCTGCTGCTGAAGAAGAAGAAGAAGAAGAATTAGAAGAAGAAGAAGAGGAGGAAGAGCGGCACCTGGGCATTTTATCTCCATTAACAGGATACTGGCTGTATTAGTCACACAGTCTAGTCAGAGACATCTCTTTTATATTCTGTCAAGCGTCTACAGATTACCGTGACAGCGATGCTTGGACTCGTAAGCAGGTTCAGACGAAGAAAGAGGAAAATGTTGCAGTTCTTCTTCTTTAAGGCTCCACTGTTGCTGACTTTGTTCTCGTGTTGACCCTGACCTTTGACCTCCCACTAGCACTGCCAGGATTCCCCAAGTGGCATCTTGGGAACTTGGATGCGCATCTCTAGGGGGCATTCTTTTGGGTGATCCCTTCTGTAGGTAACCGTCTTTTCGTTGGCGGTAGGGATGAATGACAGATCCTGAGAAGTGACAGAAACGTGCAGGCGATTACAACCATGTGAATGCATGAATAAGCTGTCCACTGTAGTATCAGCAGCTTTAACCCTCATCACACCACGTCATGAAACAAACATACTAATCTGTATGCCTGGGGTCCATGCGGATCCCACCAAAACTTCTTGTTTTTTTCTTGTTTTTGTTAATACTATTAGCATACTTTTATTTATGCCATTCATGCAGGTTTTCATAACATAACTAGATATGGTCACGTTGCAATTATTTTGAAAAACAACATTTGAGTATGTAGCTGATAAAAAAAAAAGAAGAGTTCATTTTGAAAGACTTTTGATAATATTTTTCTCTTTTTTTTTAACATGACTTTTCCATACAAAATATAGCGCAATGCTAAAATATGCTGAGCAAAGACAGATGGACGGACAGACGAAAGGACGTAAAGCCTTCACAATACCCAATGGCCATATTTGATGGTCTAGGGTAAAAATTAGTACCAACTCCTACTCCCTGATCAGAATCAGAATCAGCATCAAATTTATTGGAAAGTAAGTTTGCACATACAAGCAATTTGATCTGTTGCCATTGGTATATAAACAATAAGAAAATAAAATAAAAATACTTCTGTAAGAAGTAAAAAAGTCAAATAGGCTATAGTTACTGTTAAATAAATACAACATGATGGAATGGGACAGTGCAAAAACAGGTGATTGGAGTACAGATGTACAGTACCTTTCAGTGCAGGGATGACCAATCTGTACTTTATGGATGCAAATAACCTAAATAAAAACTGATCTGACAGTTCAGTAGTTAATGACAAATCGACACTAATGCTGCGTTTACACATAACGACGACAAATCACTAATGCCAAGAAGTATACATTCTTGGCTGCTGATCATGCATGTGATGATTTGAGGCAGAGGTGTCAGATGTTCTCAGGAACTTCTGCAACCTGTTACCATGCATTACAATTAATGACACGTGTTGCTGGCGAATTATCAGGAACCATTACACAAGTTCAAGAATAATGTTCTGCGCAATAGTGCGGAACAGTCCATCGTTATGTGTTCTGTCACACTGTGAATGAGGTGAACTGTCTCCGCACACACACACACACACACACACACACACACACACACACACACACACACACACACACACACACACACACACACACACACACACACCCATATTCATCCATCAGCTGCTGAACAATTCAGATCGCTCCAGTTTGCTCCTCAAAATCCACAGCAGAAGAATTTTGTGATTGCATGCTTAGTTGGGCTCTGTGCCATGGAGTGGTGCAGAAAGGAGGAGGAGACAGAGAGCCAGCTATGTGGCTCCACGCGGCTCTCGTCTCGTGCATTTTCCCAAACATCAGGCACAGCAGCAGCAGGTGGAACACCTGCAGGAGCGAACTGAGGAGCACTGGACACAAGACTTTTAGCCGACTTGGCGTCACTGTCCTTCTTCTGCATACTGTAGCCATGAAACTGAATGTGGTGGAGCAGGGTTTAATTGTGCACACGTCAGAGAAGAACGCTGTCACTCTTTATTAAGGATCACCACTAATCAAGATGGATCAACATGCTCAGTTGCAACCTCTACGACATGAGGTGAAATGAGGGTGATACGTGACATTCTTGGAAGATTTTTTTTGACTGCCAAAAACATGCTCCACGAAAATCACAACTATCACGCACCAACACGCACTACTAAGAAAAATATTCAAATGCGTTCAGTCAGGAAAGTTAAGAATGTCAGGAATGTGCCAAAAATGAAGCAAATATGACATTCATAACGCATCCTGCCTATGTGTAAACACAGCATTAGCTCAAAATTTTGCTGTGGAGTCTGACCAGATACCATTATATCAAACTGGGGTCCAAGTGGACCCCATAAGAAAAATTATTGAGCCCACAGTAGTTAATCAAACTGGATCAAAAAGTAAAATTGAAGATAAATATACCCTTGTAGTTTGCTTGGACCCCAGGAGTACTGATTAGGGTGATGGTGGATTTTCTGATTAGAGGAGGAAATGGTTGTTACAGTGTATGATTTGTTCTAGAGAGATTTTGGACTCTAACCTTTCCAGTGCAGTGATAGCCTCTGTTCTCAGCGGCGCCCCCTGGAGACCAACTTTTCTTTTTTTGTAGCAGCAGCCTGGACACGGCCACCATCACCAGCCCACACAGCACCGTCAGAGCGCACACGCTCAAGAAGGTACCGACCAGTCGGCCGTGACTAGGACACTCTGTGGACACACACACACACACACACGCACACAAGTCAGCAGGTTGCTGGTATATTAAATGGAACTAAAACCTTTATCTTGATGTCGGGCACAAAAAGTGTGGAAAAACTATTGGGGGGTGTGTCTGAACACACATTGCCCATTAGGCTGCAGGAAATACCAGCACAAAGCCGAGTGCTGGGCACAAAGGGGTTGGATTTATGGTGTTCATTAGGCATAGACGTGTTGTAGCTGGGCAACTCCATGAAACTGTCACATCTGTTACCGTGTTCAGTGGCCCTGATGTGACCTTGCTGTCTCAGGGAATTATAGTTTATCCATTATTTCTTCATCCTACTGGGAATAAGAAGTCTCTGGAATGGCTGGATCACAGCAGGACGATTGAAAGCGGTAAAGGACATGGCAGTCTCATGGAATTATCCAGGTCCTACATGATATCAACTGACAGGCGCGGCACCTGTCCCCTTTAAGCCAGAGCGCTCCATGTGTACAGGGCTGCAGCTTCGAGGAAGCAGAAAGTTAACGGATGAGCGCCAACCTGTCAGATGGCACTACAGACAGCAGCCGCCAAAGCTCCTTGAGGTGAAGCAGGAATGTGAAGTCCATAAATGTTTACTTTTATTTTGTTTAAAAGTTGTTCAAAGTCACTTTTGTTACCTCCACCAATAAGGTAACGGGTTCACTGGTGGTTGTTTATTTGTCTGTTACAAATTAAATTAAATTTTGGAGATGATCTGGATCCGGATTCTGGAACAAGATTTCACTTTATATAGGCTTTGAAGGATTACGTCAAAACTACTTCACAGATTCTCACCAAATTTGCACAACAGACAGATATTAGGGCATGAAAGACTCCACTGACTTTTGGAGGTGATCCCGATCCAGATTGGTGGATATTAGAAATCTCAGATTGCTCTTGTTTTGAATTTGATTTTGGATTCACGATCCAGAAGAACTTTTAAGCATTCAGGAACATTTAATAAAAAATGTTAATAATGAAACTTCAATCACCTTTTGTGAGCAGATTGATAATGTTCTCGGAAATAATTTAGGTCATTTTTGAGTCGATCCATGACCTACATTCTGGATCTGGGATTCCCAAGAATGTTACAGATATATCAACATTCAGTTCAAATTTATGAATGGATCTTGATGAAATTTGATGCTTGATGATAAATGCAAGTTACAGTGGGTGTGGGTGGGGATTTGTACTCTCTGAGTCCCTTCTTGTTGTTATGGCATACACTCATCAGCCACTTTATTAGGTACACCTGCTCAAACATTTAGGCATCTAGACGTGGTGAAGAAAGGGGGTTTAAGTGACTTTGAACGTGGCATGGTTATTGGTGCCAGACAGGCTGGTGTTTCCAGCATCTTGTTGAATCTATGCCATGAAGAATTAAGGCAGTTCTGAAGGCAAAAGGGGGTCAAACTCGGTACTAGCAAGGTGTACCTAATAAAGTGGCCGATGAGTGTATAATATTTACTGTGCTCCACTAACGTTCACATTTTACACACTGGTGGCACACTTGAATGTATGTTGCTAAATATGTAAACTGTAGCTGTAGAAATGCTTGAAATTATTTAAATAATGGAAAAAAAAACAATTTGGTACCACTGTTATTGTTTTGTACATAACTGACGAGTTGTCTGTATTGTGACAAAACAGATTTTTGCACAACAGTTAGCCTTTTCTGTCTTTCAGGTGTCCGTTGTGCACAGCTGGTCCACAAAGGGACCTGTCATTACATGCATATGATACTCACAGGAAAATGTGCCTGTTGCCATGGCTAAGCAAAAGCTGATTGGATGACAAACCTGTCTTGTCCAATCCTCTGCTAGTCAAATTACAGAGAAGTACTTTAAGATTTAAAACCATCCCACAAGTGATGTCATCCAGAAGTGTGGAAGTTATATGTTTGAGCCCAGGGGGTGGTGGTGGTGGTGGTGGGGGGGGGATGTTATCATGTTCTTTCAGTGAATTTTATACAATTTCATACACAATTGCAGCATCATAAAATGCCATATTTATCCTGGCAATATTACAATTTTGTAAAGAGGCAGTGATTGGAAAACGTCAGAAAAATAACCGACAGGGCATTGCCCCCCCCCCCCGCCCACTTTCATTTTACGTGCTTAATCAAGTGGTGCCATTTTATTTTAAAACATATATAAACTTGTACATGTGACTTCATTTTAACTGCTGTGTGTGATTACCATAACTATAATTCATAACACCATTTGGTATTAATTTGTACGCAGGCACCTGATAAAAACTTGTCCGCAGCACCACCCCTCACAAAAATCTGGCTACGCCCCTACTAAATTAAAACACTGTCAAAGATTAAAAACATCTCTCAAGTCTAAAAAGAACGTCTGCACAATCACACACAAACAAACAATAACATGCAACTGATGCCAAATGCAGGTGCCAGTGTGTGATGCTGTTCACACAAATGCACACAAACACACAGCCAGTGGTGCTGTGTGGAGCGGCTGCAGTAGATCTGTGCGTGTGTGTGTGTGTGTGTGTGTGTGGTGGAGGGCATATGTGTATGATGGGCTCAACACTCGACACAAAGGGCCCAAAGAGCTCTTTGACATTTTCGAAACAGGGTTACCATGGAGACCTGGCTCCTGCTGCACCCGGGAGGAGTGGGTGTGAGCAGGAAGAGAGTGTCCCTTTGGGTGGAGAGGGGGTGAAGGATCCAGGGGACATAGGTTGGACGCACAAAGAACAGTGCTGTTCCAGAACTGAAAAGGTGGGGGTGAACTTTTAAGACTTGGATGTGCCATAACGTGTGTGTATCCGACCTACAGTAAGCAGCGTGTGAAACCGCTCCATAGTGTGGGGACATATGAAAATAAAACTGAATCAGAGGGGAAATGTAAAAATATAACATAATACTAATAATACTCTCGAGCATTGTCTTCTTTATAATTTGCAGTTGTTAAATTAGTATCCCAATGCAGACTATACATACACTCAACAAAAATATAAACGCAACACTTTTGGTTTTGCTCCCATTTTGTATGAGATGAAGTCAAAGATCTAAAACTTTTTCCACATACACAATATCACCATTTCTCTCAAATATTGTTCACAAACCAGTCTAAATCTGTGATAGTGAGCACTTCTCCTTTGCTGAGATAATCCATCCCACCTCACAGGTGTGCCATATCAAGATGCTGATTAGACACCATGATTAGTGCACAAGTGTGCCTTAGACTGCCCACAATAAAAGGCCACTCTGAAAGATGCAGTTTTATCACACAGCACAATGCCACAGATGTCGCAAGATTTGAGGGAGCGTGCAATTGGCATGCTGACAGCAGGAATGTCAACCAGAGCTGTTGCTCGTGTATTGAATGTTCATTTCTCTACCATAAGCCGTCTCCAAAGGTGTTTCAGAGAATTTGGCAGTACATCCAACCAGCCTCACAACCGCAGACCACGTGTAACCACACCAGCCCAGGACCTCCACATCCAGCATGTTCACCTCCAAGATCGTCTGAGACCAGCCACTCGGACAGCTGCTGGAACAATCGGTTTGCATAACCAAAGAATTTCTGCACAAACTGTCAGAAACCGTCTCAGGAAAGCTCATCTGCATGCTCGCCGTCCTCATCGGGGTCTCGACCTGACTCCAGTTCGTCGTCGTAACCGATTTGAGTGGGCAAATGCTCACATTCACTGCCGTTTGGCACGTTGGTGAGGTGTTCTCTTCACGGATGATGCGAAGGAGATGTGTTGCACTGCATGAGGCAAATGGTGGTCACACCAGATACTGACTGGTATCCCCCCCCAATAAAACAAAACTGCACCTTTCAGAGTGGCCTTTTATTGTGGGCAGTCTAAGGCACACCTGTGCACTAATCATGGTGTCTAATCAGGATCTTGGTATGGCACACCTGTGAGGTAGGATGGATTATCTCAGCAAAGGAGAAGTGCTCACTATCACAGATGTCGACTGGTTTGTGAACAATATTTGAGGGAAATGGTGATATTGTGTATGTGGAAAAAGTTTTAGATCTTTGAGTTCATCTCATACAAAATGGGAGCAAAACCAAAAGTGTTGCGTTTATATTTTTGTTGAGTATATTATATTTATTGTTATTTACATTAATTATTAAGATCCTGTTGTCTTATGTACAATTTGTACATGTCCAATTAAGCCCCTCTATTTTGTCATGTGATCATTTCACAAGGACCACAATGGAAATAAGCGTTTATTGTGTTATCAGTGTATCATTGATACATTCACCTCTATATTGATGTTACAGAATAAACTCAATCAATCAATCAATCATAAACAATATTTTATTTATGTTTTAACGGTGTCTGCAGGAGGGCATGCATGTATGATGCATATGCATGCTGATGTCTGTGAGATGTCTTGTAAATCACTCCAGAGGTGTTATCAGGTTACAAAAACAGCTTTTTTTAGTTTTAGGAGTGTTTATTTATCACTTGCTTTTGTATAATATATGAGAAATGTGTTATATTTAGCCAGAAACAAAGCGGTTTTGGAGCCCCAGAGAGACCAGCCAGTGACGTCACAGTGCCGCTTTACTCTGATTGGCTGTCCCCCCCCCCCCCCCAGATTTGCATGATTCATAGCATAAAAATAGCAACAGAATGTGCCTTTTTGACCTCTTAAAATAGGTCAAGGTTAGACATCTTTGAACTTGTCCAAGGTCTGTGTCCCAAGAATGGTCCCTGTGAATTTGAAGACTCCGGCCTGGACTTATGTTGAGCAAAGACAGACGGACAGACAAATGGACAGACAAACGCAAAGCTTTCACAATACCAGATGGCCATATTTTGATGGCCATTGGGTAATAAAGCTGTATGACTCACAACCTGCAGGGTGCACACGTGCTGCAGGTGAAGCCACCTGGATTTCTGTTTGTGTGGATTTGTGCACCTGGTGTTGTACTGATGTGAAGCTGAGTCCGTCCAAACTCAGAGTTCGCCTGAAACCTGTAGAGACAGCTGTCCTTAGTGACATACACACACTGAATCCTTACGTCCCCTTGTAGTCCTGCAGACAGAAAGAGAGGGAGAGTTGAAGTGAGGTGTGACACTCAATGAGTGAGTCCATCCCCTCTACATGGCTAAGATGATAACACTAAAACAATAAATGCTGTCATTTTGTATAACTCCAACATAAAAGGGGCTATAATGAGGACAAACTGGTCAATATCTGGTAAAGTTTGATACAAAAGATGATTTGAAAAAGAAACTTTGTTTTGCTTAAGTAATACCCCATAGATCCGCCTGCCATTATTGAGGTCACTAGACAGAGGTCTTTGACAATGCCGATATCTTTGCAGGAGAACAAAGATCCAAGTGTTTAGGGTCTTGGTGTTTCCTACTGTATGATTGTGAGATGTGGACGCCAACCAGCGACCTGAGGTGTCTTTGGTACTATGTCTATTTGGCGCCTCCTTGGGTATCACTTGCATTGTCAGGGGGTGTCAACTACAACGTTTTTGCCACGTTCCTCTGTGCCTGTGTTTCAGATGCCTTGGTGTTGATGGTTCCAGAGGCTGGAGAACGTCCAGGCTTCAACTGGCCATGGCAGATAGATGGTTACTTTCAAGAATTGAAGACGGACTAGTTGGATGGTAAGTGTTGTTATATATATATATATATATATACGAGGTCTGTCCATAAAGTATAGGTCCTTTTTATTTTTTTCAAAAACTATATGGATTTCATTCATATGTTTTTACGTCAGACATGCTTGAACCCTCGTGCGCATGCGTGAGTTTTTCCACGCCTGTCGGTGACGTCATTCGCCTGTGAGCACTCCTTGTGGGAGGAGTCGTCCAGCCCCTCGTCGGAATTCCTTTGTCTGAGAAGTTGCTGAGAGACTGGCGCTTTGTTTGATCAAAATTTTTTCTAAACCTGTGAGACACATCGAAGTGGACATGGTTCGAAAAATTAAGCTGGTTTTCAGTGAAAATTTTAACGGCTGATGAGAGATTTTGAGGTGACACTGTGGCTTTAAGGACTTCCCACAGTGCGAGACGTCGCGCTGCGCTCTCAGGCGGCGTCATCAGCCTGTTTCAAGCTGAAAACCTCCACATTTCAGGCTCTATTGATCCAGGACGTCGTGAGAGAACAGAGAAGTTTCAGAAGAAGTCGGTTTCAGCATTTTATCTGGATATTCCACTGTTAATGGAGATTTTTTTAATGAAAGACGTGCGGACGGGTCCGCGCGTCGGCTCGCAGCCACCGCGACGCTCCACCACAGGAAAAACACCTCTGTTGGAAGCCTTAAGGACAAGTTGGAACATGTCCAGCTGTTAAACCATTTCTCATATACTCACTCCACTGAAAGCCATCAAAAGCCGCCTGGATTTTACAAATGGTTATCAACACGGAGGTGTTTTTCCTGTGCCGCTGCACCGCGCCGGCTGCGTCCCGACGCGCGGACCCGTCCGCACGTCTTTCATTAAAAAAATCTCCTTTAACAGTGGAATATCCGGATAAAATGCTGAAACCGACTTCTTCTGAAACTTCTCTGTTCTCTCACGTCCTGGATCAATAGAGCCTGAAATGTGGAGGTTTTCAGCTTGAAACAGGCTGATGACGCCGCCTGAGAGCGCAGCGCGACGTCTCGCACCGTGGGAAGTCCTTAAAGCGACAGTGTCACCTCAAAATCTCTCATCAGCCGTTAAAATTTTCACTGAAAACCAGCTTAATTTTTCGAACCGTGTCCACATTGATGTGTCTCACAGGTTTAGAAAAAAATTTGATCAAACAAAGCGCCAGTCTCTCAGCAACTTCTCAGACAAAGGAATTCCGACGAGGGGCTGGACGACTCCTCCCACAAGAAGTGCTCACAGGCGAATGACGTCACCGACAGGCGTGGAAAAACTCATGCATGCGCACGAGGGTTCATGCATGTCTGACGTTAAAACATATGAATGAAATCCATATAGTTTTTGAAAAAAATAAAAAGGACCTATACTTTATGGACAGACCTCGTATATATATATATATATACACACACACAATGGTTTGCAAAAGTATTCAGCATCTTCAAATACAAAAAGTAAATTAGGCTATTCAAAATAGACTCAAACTGAAAGTAAATCTTTACAACTTGATATAAATTAATTAAAAATATAAAAGCCAAGATGATGGGTTGCATAAGTAATGGGCCCCTTTAGTATAATACCCGTAAATAATCAGTTTAATTGCCAGTTTTCTTCAAATACATCAGGGGATGGATACATGAACATTTCCAAGTCACTGAATATGTCTTGAACTATTTACATCAGTTACAAAGAAATACAAACAGTATGGCACTCTCTGGTAAATCTGTGTGGAGTAGGCAGTTCTCAAAAACTGAGTGACTGTGCAAGAAGGAGAATAGTGAGGAAAGCCACCAAGAGACCAAGACAACCCAGAAGAAGTTATAGGCTTCTGTGGCTTTGACTGAAGAAATTGTGCATAATGCATGTTTTGCATTTTGTATCCCCAGTTACACATCTTCATGATGAAGTGGTATAGAGGAGGGTTTTCTTTCACCAAACATTAAATCTAGGCTTGCATCTCAGATGTATATATATATATATATATATATATATATATATATATATATATATATATATATGGTTGGGTAGGATTACTTTGAAAGAATATATGTAGATTACATGTATGTATGTACATACATTTGGATTACTTGTAATCTGATTACTTTTGTATTATATTTCAACCCAACCCTGTATATATATATATATATATATATATATATATATATATATATATATATATATATATATATATATATATATATATATATATATATATGTGTGTGTGTTCCTAATATTTTGGCATATAGTTGAGACTGCTTTAGCTATGTACACATGAATTTTAATAAAAACATGAATTTTAACAAATTTGTACCCCTCCATAGAATAAAACATTTAAATTCTGTACCCGATGCATCATCTGTGTAGTCCACCAGTGTGGCACAGGTTTGATTGCAGCGTCCCACCTCCCCTTGTGTGAGCCCGTGAGACAGCTGACAGTCCACACACTTCCTGAGAGAGAAGAAGAGTGAAGTTTGAGCATCACACCATCGCCTCCCATCAGGCTTTGCACTCAATACGTACCAGTATGATTGACAGCTGCTTTGGCAGACAGGGCATCTCTCACAGAAGCGTCCGGAGTATCGCTCGTCATCACACACACACTCGCCACACACACATCTGCCCTGCCCACTGCACACCACGCCGTCAGGTGATTGGCAGCTTGCCGTGGAGACTCGGCATCCGCAGGTCGCGCCTGTCCAGCTGCCGTCACACACGCACTTGCCTGACACACACACCCCCCGACCTGAGGGGAACACACAGCGAACAGGTGAGACAGCCGCACCAGTGTGTAAACCGGTGAGTGTTTGTGCGTGAAGGCACGTGTGCGACTCATTCGCCATTACCGCCACACAGCAGTCCGCCTTCATAGGAGCAGGAAAAGTTGTCCATCTCGCAATATATTCCGTAAACATTTCCCAGCTTGCTTTGCTCACACACGCACTTGTCACAGTCACACACTCCTCGTCCAGAGCAGTCCACGTCAGCGCCAGCAGCTCTGCAGCTCGACTCCTTAAGCAGTCCGCGCGCTTTTGTCTGCTCCTCATCCGTACGCTCTGCTGTCCCGCCGCACCCTGACTGGCTGCTGTCATGGCACTGTCCTGTCTGACCGCAGCTGCAGCGGCATTTAGAGTGGATCCTGACAGTGGTGGATTCATTATAACCCACAGGGCGAATCATCACTGTGACATCTTCAGCATCATCATCGTCATCGTCAGGACAAGAGTGCAGGCCGATGGTGATATTGAAGGAGACCTGCGAAGAAGAAAACACAATTATTGCAGTGAGTCTGCAGAGTCCTCTGCTCTTACAGGCTTCAAGTCATTTGGGAACGTCTACAGCATTGCAACCAAAATTTAAAATGTGAGAACTATAAGATTCATCATTGATGGCGATTGACATTGGAGGGTTTATTGTTTTCACTTGCATGTGTGTGTGTGTGTGTGTATGAGTGACCATTGACAAAATATCTCCAAAACTATTTGAGAAATTTTAATCATGTTTTGCACATTAGTTCCACATAAGTTCCATCCAAGGATGAAAGCCATTAAGTTTCCAGGTTCAGGGGTCAAAGGTCCAGTACAAGGTCAAATTTTTGGCCTAATTGAAATAAATTGTGGGAATGTTTTTTTTTTAAGTAAGGCTTGTAAGTCATAAGTCAGAGGCTCGTGGTTACTATTAGACAGGAGCTGTTGTGGTGTGTGGAGCTGGTCTGGCTCCTGTTTTGTTTTTCTCCCCACCTTCCTGTGTTTCCCTGATCAGCACCAGCACCTGTGTCTGCAGCACTCCTACATCAAATTAGCAGCGCCTACTTAAGCCTCGGCTGAACACAAGGACGCTGCTAGATAATTCCGTTTCATGGAGTGATAATACTGTCCTCTAGTTATACTTTGTGTCTTTTTGAAGGAATTCTTAACCTGTCATCACCCCCCCCCCTTTATCCTTCTAATTTTGTGTTTGTTTTTGTGCAGTCCACAGCCAGCACCAGTACCACTGGCCCATTGGCACTATATAAATGAAAATAAATTGAAATTAAATTGAAGATCCCACAGTTGACAGTGCATGTCAGAGCACAAACCAAGCATGAAGTCAAAGGAATTGTCTGTAGACCTCAGAGACAGGATTGTCTCAAGGAACAAATCTAGGGAAGGGTACAGAAACATTTCTGCTGCTTTGAAGGTCCAAATGAGCACAGTGGCCTCCATCATCTGTAAATGGAAGAAGTTGGGATCCACTAGGACTCTTCTTACAGCTGGCTGAGTGATTGGGGGAGAAGGGCCTTAGTCAGGGAGGTGACCAAGAACCCGATGGTCACTCTGTCAGAGCTTCAGCATTTGTCTGTGGAGAGAGAAGAACCTTCCACAAGGACAATCACCTCTGCAGCAATCCACCAATCAGGCCTGTATGGCAGAGTAGCCAGACAGAAGCCACTCCTTAGTAAAAGGCACATGGCAGTCTGCTTGGAGTTTGCCAAAAGGCACCTGAGGAACTCTCAGACCATGAAAAACAAAATTCTCTGGTCTGATGAGACAAAGATTGAACTCTTTGGCATGAATATCAGGTGTCATGTTTGGAGGAAACCAAGCACCATCCCTACAGTGAAGCATGGTGGCAGCATCATGCTGTGGGGATGTTTTTCAGCAGCAGGAACTGGGAGACTAGCCAGGATTGAGGGAAAGATGAATGCAGCAATGTACAGAGACATCCTGGATGAAAATCTGCTCCAGAGTGCTCTTGACCTCAGACTGGGGTGACGGTTCATCTTTCAGCAGGACAATGACCCTACACAGACAGGATATCAAAGGAGTGACTTCAGGACAACTCTGTGAATGTCCTTGAGTGGCTCAAGCAGAGTTCAGACCTGAATCCGATTGAACATCTCTGGAGAGATCTGAAAATGGCTGTGTACCGACGCTCCCCATCGAACGTGATGGAGACTGAGAAGTGCCGCAAAGAGGAATAGACAAAACTGTCCAAAGATAGGTGCACCAAGCTTGTGGCATCATATTCAAGAAGACGTGTATTGCTTCATCAACGTGCATCAACAAAGTATTGAGCAAAGGGTGTGAATTTTTATGTCCATATGATTCTTAGTTTTTTTTAATACATTTGCAAAAAAAAAAAACAAAAAAAAAACCAACTTTTTCATGTTGTTATTATGGGGTGTTGTAAGTAGAATTTTGAGGGGAAGATGAATTTCCTCCATTTTGAAATAAGGCTGTAACATAATAAAATGTGAAAAAAGTGAAGTGCTATGAATACTTTCTGGATGCGCTGTATGCAGGGCTTTAAAAATATACCATTGCGTTTGATTTTCACTTTGAGAGACCTTCATCAGAATCACAATCAGAATACTTTATTAATCCAAGGGGGAAAGTGGATTTTTTTTTGTACTCTGCGCAAAATAGCAAACAAAATAGAAATTTTAACTATGAGTTAAAGGATGAGCCCATTAAACTTTCAGGTTTAAGGATTCAAGGTCAAGGTCACAGACCAAGGTCAAATTTTTGGCCCAATTGAAATAAATAGCGGGAATTGATTGACTGCTGTCAGTCATACTGGTACTCAAGCTTTGATTGTTTCTCTTGGCTAAATGGGAACGGGGTTACTATCAGACATGGACAGGAAGTTATATGTGATCTTACAATATGCAGCTGTTAATCTGACCTTGGGTGACCTTGAACATATTCAAAGTCAGACCCAGGTTGCTGTAAGAAAACAGAATATACTTTGTTACATTCTTGCATGAGTGTTTCCAGTCAGTTACTGAAAGTGTTATCATTGAACTCAGTAGGTGGAGAAAATGTGCACTCATTTGATTTTTATCAGCAGTGTGGTAATTTCAGGTACTTTCCATAATTCACCCTTAAATCTGGCAGTGGATTAAGCGGTTAAATTGAAGTCCCTTTGCACAATAAAGTAAATATAGAATAGCGAATAGCCACCTTTGTGGTGGACAAGTTTAAGAACTCCACAATATTGTGAAAGAAATATTGCCTGAACATTTTTAAAAAGTGTGTTTCTGTTTAAATGCTATTGCATTTGAAAGTGTTTGGAAAAACTCCCATATATTTTGAATTAGTAAGAAAAAGAGGTTTCAGCACATCTAAATTGTTTATGGGAATATTTTGGTCTTTTCTTTTTTGTAGAAAAGTGGAACAGTTATTAGAGGAGATGTTCTATTTCTAAATATATCTGTTTGGACAAAAAGTTACATTCAGGCCGGCAGCATAGGGAATTATTCCAGAACAAAAAGGTCTTAGAATCACATGAAAATATTTTCTTATTAAATACAGTATAAAAATCCACCCAAATCGGATTATTTGACAAATCTGCAGCAGTCAGTGGAGTAAAGCTGTGGATTTGTGTTGAATAATGCAACCCCCAAAAATCTCCAGTGGCACCTCTTGGAACTAATAATTCAAAGATTTACATGGTTAATTGTAACACGTATTAATAAGGAGGATGTATTTGCCGGGCTTACGTGCGCTGGATTTGCATGTTTACCGTCTGGTTAGGCTGCACCCCGGAGCAACTTTGGCCTTTAGTCGTGGAGCCGTCAGGACACAAAGGCGATATCGACACCCAGAATCTGTTGACTGCCTTGTCCTCCACGGCCACGGACACCGCCACATCCGACAACAGCCTCTGGGCACAGACAGGGGGCACAAAGATGTTCAGTGTGATAAAAAAAAAAAACCCCACTTGAAATCCTGGCAAACTGTGTTTAAACTGCAGGAGAAATGAGATAAAAGAGAGCGTAAAAGACACAGACTGGATTTATGCTGAAAACAGAGAGGCAAAGGAGAACAGAGACTAATTAAAGTTGTCACATGTCACCAGAAAGCCCACGTTGTCTTCTTTTCTTTGTGATATATGGGATTTGGAGTGTGGGGGGGGGGGGGGGGGGGGGTATGGGAAAAGAGCAAATGAGGTGGGCCCAAAAATAGCATCCCTCTGTACATCCGTGATGAGAACACATGGTTTCCGTGGCGATCTGATAGCTATTATAATGCCAGCTTCTGTTGAGGTTCTGCTGCATGTGTGTGTGTGTGTGTGTGTGTGTGTGTACGTGCATCCATGCACATTTGTGTACCCCCACACGCACATTCTGTAGCCTCCCGAAACAAACAATGGAGCACTGTGTCTGAGGCTGGATTATAGCTGAGACTGCGACCAACTGAACAAACGCCTCATCTCACACACACACACACACACACACACACACACACACACACACACACACACACACACACACACACACACACACACACACACACACACACACACACACACACACACACACACACACACACACACACACGGGTAACCCCTCCTTAACCCCATGTCCTCATTGGTGTTTTTGTGTTACATTAGGTCTTCAGTGAAAAAAAACAACAACCGCCCACTATCTGTTTCCCAACTCTGAGAATTTAGAAATGCTACTTGTCCTTATGTCTTCATTCAGGGCTGCTGTTGGCCATTTGGGTGCCCTATGCAGATATTTAGTTCCCCCTCCAGCACACAGTGCATGATGCATGTGGCGGCATCTGTCTTCATTTTTCTGAATTCTGCACAAATAACATATATGCTAAGTTCAATTTTTTTTTTGTTTACAACCTTAATCACAATAAAACAATGTGAGCAGTCCAGAATCTCTATGCACCTTTGACAATTGTGTTCTATGAGAAAAACTTGTTGAAAAAAGAAATCCATGCACTGTGAATTAATTTGGCAACTTTATGGATTTTTTCCCCCACAATTACATGGTGACCCCCCCCCCCCCCGCCAAACCCCCCCCCAAAAAACAAAACAAACAAACAAACAACCCCCCCCCCCCGCCGAAAAGACAGAACCCATAAAAATTGTAATAAAACCTACAAAAACTTCAGTCTGTGTACAATCATTCCCCAAAGTTTAATTTATCTTGGTCGCCTTGCATAAAAAGTCATGTTCTTTCAAAATGATGCTCCAAATGGTATGATTTGTTGGTGAAACAGGCCTCCAGGCAAAATGTATTTTCTTTGGGTGACCAAGATATGTTGATGAAGACTGTTGTTTCAATCCAAATGTCAAGAAATTTGCTGGACCTTTGTCAGACTTACTACAATTTTTTTTTTTTTTTTTTTTTGGAAGGGGCGGGGGGAGAGTCACCCTGTATTTTACAGATCGTTCCTATCTTTGAAAAAATACCTTTTTTTATGAGCAATTTGTGAATTTTTAAGTTCTGGTACAACTACTGAATTGATTCTTATGCATTCTTTCCTAAAGAAATTCTTCAAAATACAATTTCTCACAAACAAATCAATTGACAAAGGTGAGAAGCTTACTCAGAGGTTTGATTGGTAACAATATCTTAATATGATTAGGGTTGTTATATGGTTGTTAGGGTTGTAATCTGTGGTGCTGCCCCTGTGTGGGCGGGGGGGTGGGGGGTTGTGGTTATGGTTATGGTTAAAAATAGTGAACTAAACTTGACCGTGTCACGAAAATGTGACGCATTTCGTGATGGAATCATGAAAAAAAGCATGAGACTGGGCTGGTCCCGCTCATCCCTAAGATCCTCTGTAATGTGGTGACTCAATTATTTAATCTCTCTCGTTGTTGATAGTGTTTTACATCCTAATAAAGTCTATTACAAGTTAATAACATTTAGGGATCTAACAAAGCGAGAGCAGTTTTCACTGTGTTAAAAGAGGAAGAGAATAGAGACAGTGTCCTACCTTGTATGTGTCCACTACCAGGTCTATTAGGTTTGAGGCTTGGAAGACGCCAATCTTTCCCAGGTAGGAACCAGGCAAGAAACTCACCAACTCCTGTAGAATGCAGCAAGATGATGTAAATGTTTCAATACTTTTAAAAACATCCTCCAGCTATAACTGTCAAAAATAAATGATTTTGGCAAAACCAGAGAGAAACTTCTCATGATTCGTTTGGCTCGTCATTCATGTCACAGGTTTGCTCTAAACAAAAGATGGTTGAATTGCGGAATATGCTGTCAACCTTAAGACAGACACCACATAGTAAAAGTAAGTCCCTTCGGCTGCTCCCTTGTTTGCAGTTGGGGTCGCCACAGCAAATCCAAGGTGGATCTGCATGTTGAATTGGCACAAGTTTTACGCCGGATGCCCTTCCTGATGCAACTCCACATTACATGGAGAAATGTGGCAGGGCTGGGATTTGAACCCGGAACCTTCTGAACTGAAACCAAGCGCATTAACCACTTGGCCACCACCCCTGCTAAGACAGACACCACATAATATTGCTAAAAAATGTTCTGATTGCAAATAAACACCCCATATCATCATATCTGAGTCACTGTTGAATTCTGAATAACAAGCATTCTTGAGTTATGGCTTATAGTTTATGCAAATTAAAATAAGATAAACTTTCTTGATCCCACAGTGGGGAAAATCACTTGTTTCAGCAGCAAGAATCGTACATTAGTAAAGAAAAGAAAAATATTTATGTAAAACAAAGGTGCAATGTTTGCTGCTGGGTGCATAAATAGTACTAATGTGAATAGATTACATGCAAAATAGAATCTATGTTTTTATGGTAAAATTACTGCACAGGATAAATTGTACAGTTGTGGATGTAATAAAGCACAAAAGGTGGCAGAAGACGTAGTTATTCGTACAAAATCAGCAGGTGGTACCAGTGCTAAAAACATTTTAGGTATTATACAGTCTGACTGCAGTTACAATAAATGACCTGCGTTCTGTTTTGCACCAAGGCTGCAGCAATCTACTACTGAAGGAGCTGTTTAAGGATCCAACAGTCTCATGTAAGGGGTGAGAGGGGTTGTCCATAATTGATGTCAGTTTAGCTAACATCCTCCTCTCACCTACCACCTCTATGGGGTCCAGAGTACATTCCAGGACAGAGCCAACCTTTCTGACTAATCTGTTGAATCAGAGTAGCACCTTAATTAATATATTTGTATATGTTGTCCTATTTGTGTTGTCAGAACATTCCTCCATTCTGAATATGAAGTCTAATGTCACAAATGATTGAGTAATGACAAAAAATTATTATTATATTAATACATCCACCAAACAATCTCCGACTCCAGCCAGCTTATCTACTCCTCGGGAGATACCTGTAGTATAAATATCAAGCATTTACCTTTTTTTTTTTTTTTGGTTTGTTTGTTATTATGTTCACACACAAAAACAAAACAAAACAAAAATCACTTCATCTTCATTAATTATATGAAGACACACACACACACACACACACACACACACACACACACACACACACACACACACACACACACACACACACACACACACACACACACACACACACACACACACACACACACACACACAAATATGTAAAATTTATTTAAAAAATAATCCTAAAATCCTTGAATCAGTAGCTAAGATGTTACTGAGATGTTGGTGGTGCTGGTCATGGGGGGTGCACTGCCATGGATTTTTGGGCCCCATGAAGAAAATCTTACTGGGCCACCCCCCCATGTTATTTTGTCAGTATTAATTGTATTAGGGGCTTCTTTGGGCCTCTAGAATCCTTCTCCTTATTCTCCCCTTTTTGGCACCCCTTGGGTGGGGGTTGGGGTGGGGGGATCATCTCGATTGATGTACAAAATACGAGGTCTGTCCGTAAAGTATCGTACCTTTTTATTTTTTTCAAAAACTATATGGATTTCATTCATATGTTTTTACGTCAGACATGCTTGAACCCTCGTGCGCATGCGTGAGTTTTTCCACGCCTGTCAGTGACGTCATACGCCTGTGAGCACGCCTTGTGGAAGGAGTGGTCCCGCCCCCTCGTCGGATTTTCATTGTCTGGAAATGGCGGAATGAAAAGGACTTTTTTTTCCATCAGAATTTTTTCAGAAGCTGTTAGAGACTGGCACCTGGAAACCATTCGAAAAATTTATCTGGCTTTCAGTGAAAATTTTACGGGCTTCACAGAGAATAAGGACTTTAACTACAGGTTTAAGGACCCCTTTAAAGGACGGTCGGTGCGCCGCGCTACGAGCTGTGACGATGCGGCACAAACCACTGGATCATTTCTAAGCTGATGGCTCTGTGGATACGAGACCGTCGTGTGCTCTTTCTCTGGTTATCACAAGACCTGGACATCAGCCATTTTCTGGCAGATTTCACTTTTAACAAGAGATTTTGTCATGGAAAGCCGCTCGGAGGCTTCGCGCGTCACGACCGATTCGCTGATGAAGCGAGACAAAGGAACACCTCCGTTTCGGAGTGTTAGAGGACAAGTTGGGACATGTCCAGCTCTCCACAAGTTCTTTTATACTCACTCGACTGGTAAGCACTGAAAGCCGAGATAGACATGTCCCAACTTGTCCTCTAACACGCCGAAACGGAGGTCTTCCTTTGTCTCGCTTCATCAGCGAATCGGTCGTGACGCGCGAAGCCTCCGTGCGGCTTTCCATGACAAAATCTCTTGTTAAAAGTGAAATCTGCCGGAAAATGGCTGATGTCCAGGTCTTGTGATAACCAGAGAAAGAGCACACGACGGTCTCGTATCCACAGAGCCATCAGCTTAGAAATGATCCAGTGGGTTGTGCTGCATCGTCGCAGCTCATAGCGCGGCGCACTGACCGTCCTTTAAAGGGGTCCTTAAACCTGTAGTTAAAGTCCTTATTCTCTGTGAAGCCCGTAAAATTTTCACTGAAAGCCAGATAAATTTTTCGAATGGTTTCCAGGTGCCAGTCTCTAACAGCTTCTGAAAAAATTCTGATGGAAAAAAAAGTCCTTTTCATTCCGCCATTTCCAGACAATGAAAATCCAACGAGGGGGCGGGACCACTCCTTCCACAAGGCGTGCTCACAGGCGAATGACGTCACCGACAGGCATGGAAAAACTCATGCATGCGCACGAGGGTTCAAGCATGTCTGACGTAAAAACATATGAATGAAATCCATATAGTTTTTAAAAAAAATAAAAAGGTACGATACTTTACGGACAGACCTCGTATATCCATGAAACAGCCCTAAAATACAACAAGTTCATCTACTCCCCATTGGGCATCTGTAGAGTAAATATGAAGTTGCTACCATATGTTGTGAATGAGTTATTATTTTCAAGTGACTCAATCACTTTATCATCATAAGAACTGCAGGTGTTTGCTGACATAGCTTGAGCTACACTCTCATTCCTCAAAACTGTGCTTGGCAATGCACTTTGTGCTTTCAGAGTTTGCCCTGCATATGTGCTGCTGTGTTCCCGTGTTGGACAGATTACCTCGTACCACCGGTACTGCTGCTTCTCCACGGCAAAGATGGAGTAGATGCTGTTTTCGAGCAGCTTGTCAGACAGCTGGTTCAAACTGGGATGGTCCTAAGACAACAAAAACAAGCAGCAAACTAAAAATATGTTGAGCGTTTGTTTTCATTCCTGAACTGTTTTGGTCATACAGTGTGATTTTACACTTCATCTTAAATGTATGACCAGACCACATCGCTGGCAAATTCACATATTTGCTGTTTCTTGCCCGTATACAACCCCTGGCAAAAATTATGGAATCACTGGCCTCGGAGGATGTTCATTCAGTTGTTTAGTTTTGTAGGAAAAAAGCAGATCACAGACATGACACAAAACTAAAGTCATTTCAAATGGCAACTTTCTGGCTTTAAGAAACACTATAAGAAATCAGGAAAAAAAATTGTGGCAGTCAGTAACGGTTACTTTTTTAGACCAAGCAGAGGGAAAAAAATATGGACTCACTCAATTCTGAGGAATAAATTATGGAATCACCCTGTAAATTTTCATCCCCAAAACTAACACCTGCATCAAATCCGATCTGCTCGTTAGTCTGCATCTAAAAAGGAGTGAACACACCTTGGAGAGCTGTTGCACCAAGTGGACTGACATGACTCATGGCTCCAACACGAGAGATGTCAATTGAAACAAAGGAGAGGATTATCAAACTCTTAAAAGAGGGTAAATCATCACGCAATGTTGCAAAATGGGGACTTCTGCTCCTACTGGCAATTAGGATGGGTTAAATGCAGTAGACACATTTCATTGTGCAGGAAACATGTTCTTTTGTGCATATGACAATAAAATTCTTCTGAATCCTTTGAATCCTTTGAAAAGTTGTTGGTTGTTCACAGTCAGCTGTGTCTAAACTCTGGACCAAATACAAATAACATGGGAAGGTTGTTAAAGGCAAACATACTGGTAGACCAAGGAAAACATCAAAGCGTCAAGACAGAAAACTTAAAGCAATATGTCTCAAAAATCGAAAATGCACAACAAAACAAATGAGGAACGAATGGGAGGAAACTGGAGTCAACGTCTGTAACCGAACTGTAAGAAACCGCCTAAAGGAAATGGGATTTACATACAGAAAAGCTAAACGAAAGGCATCATTAACACCTAAACAGAAAAAAACAAGGTTACAATGGGCTAAGGAAAAGCAATCGTGGACTGTGGATGACTGGATGAAAGTCATATTCAGTGATGAATCTCGAATCTGCATTGGGCAAGGTGATGATGCTGGAACTTTTGTTTGGTGCCGTTCCAATGAGATTTATAAAGATGACTGCCTGAAGAGAACATGTAAATTTCCACAGTCATTGATGATATGGGGCTGCATGTCAGGTAAAGGCACTGGGGAGATGGCTGTCATTACCTCATCAATAAATGCACAAGTTTACGTTGATATTTTGGACACTTTTCTTATCCCATCAATTGAAAGGATGTTTGGGGATGATGAAATCATTTTTCAAGATGATAATGCATCTTGCCATAGAGCAAAACTGTGAAAACATTCCTTGCAAATAGACACATAGGGTCAATGTCATGGCCTGCAAATAGTCCGGATCTTAATCCAATTGAAAATCTTTGGTGGAAGTTGAAGAAAATGGTCCATGACAAGGCTCCAACCTGCAAAGCTGATCTGGCAACAGCAATCAGAGAAAGTTGGAGCCAGATTGATGAAGAGTACTGTTTGTCACTCATTAAGTCCATGCCTCAGAGACTGCAAGCTGTTATAAATGCCAGAGGTGGTGCAACAAAATACTAGTGATGTGTTGGAGCGTTCTTTTGTTTTTCATGATTCCATAATTTTTTCCTCAGAATTGAGTGATTCCATATTTTTTTTTCCCTCTGCTTGGTCTAAAACAGTAACCGTTACTGACTGCCACAATTTTTTTTCCTGATTTCTTATAGTGTTTCTTAAAGCCAGAAAGTTGCCATTTGAAATGACTTTATTTTTGTGTCATGTCTGTGATCTGCTTTTTTTCTACAAAATTAAACAACTGAATGAACATCCTCCGAGGCCGGTGATTCCATAATTTTTGCCAGGGGTTGTATAAAACATGCTTGTCTCACCATCCTGGTGCTCCCTGTGTAGACATTGTTTTCCAGATGACACAGACCATCATGAGGCGTAACGATGCCGGCCAGTCGGCTGTCCAGTGCGAGGTGGGATGTCTGGTCAGTCATTAGGAGCAACAACCTCTTTGCTTCTGGCCGCCAGCCGACTTCCCTCTAAGTAAGAGACAGACAGGAATCACAATGCCATTTAAAGTCTAAGAACTTGTTGGGCTTGTCAAGAGAAAATGCTGTCCTTCCGTCCATCAATATGGCAAAACCTTCCGTGTCTGAAAACATCCAAGAGCCATAAAATTTGCAAAATCAATTTTTTTTATACATTAATACCTCTGCCTGCCAAAACAAATCATGCATTTCTGACATTTATAAATGCTTTTTTGTTTTTACTGTATTTTGGGTTTCAAGTAGGAAATGTACCAGAAGCCTTGAAATGCTCACATTGCCTCCTACATGACGACAAATCTGCAGCAAGGTCTCGACTGTTTATTCATCTGAGAAGTTAACTTTTGGTAAAAACAACATGGGCTGACAGCCAAAAAAAAAAAAAAAAAAAATCAACTTACAGTTGTGTCGCTTGCCTTTATGGGCAATTAACTTGTCTAAAATTATGTGTGCTAAACATTTGTGAAGCTTCGGGACATTACATCTGACACCATCAAGAGGAGCACGGGGCACCGCAGGGAACGGTCCTGTCTCCCTTCCTGTTCACACTCTGCGCCTCAGACTTCTGGTTATGGTCACAGTCCTGCCACCTGCAGATGTTTTCAGATGACTCTGCCTTTGTGGGCTGCATCAGCAGTGACCAGGAGGCTGACTACAGGAGTGTGGTGGACAGGTTTGTGGAGTGGTGCGGACTCAACCACCTGCAGCTCAGTGTATCTAAGACGAAGGAGCTGGTGGTGAACGTCAGAAGACAGAAGACTTGAATCTTTACAGTCAACATTTACTGTATATCAGCCCAAAGAAACTGTACTCACTGAAGTGGTGTCTGATCCTGCGATCTAACATCTAGTGGTACAACTGGGAAACTGCAACTAGAAGGCAGCGCTGCTGTCAAATCATGCAACATCATCTGCATATGTTCTTCATTTCCTTGATTTAATCAGTACACA
Organism: Thalassophryne amazonica; assembly: GCF_902500255.1. Lineage (NCBI taxonomy): Eukaryota > Metazoa > Chordata > Actinopteri > Batrachoidiformes > Batrachoididae > Thalassophryne > Thalassophryne amazonica. The sequence goes on from NC_047122.1 coordinate 50,138,495, forward strand.
AGTCGTAATTTATGTTGAGTTGAAAACAGACGTGTAGCTTCAAGTTGACAAACTGGCATATAACTAAAGACCAAACAGGCCAAAGACAACTTCTGGTCATGTGACTTTGATTAAAGTAAATTTGTTATAATCAAGACAACCCAAAAAATGCCAACTTGTCATTGTAAAAACCGAATGACACTTAATGACAGCAGTCAGAAATGTTCATGACATTGACATAATGCTTATGACACATTCATGACTGTGTCATGTAACAGTTATGACAGTGTCATGTCACTATTATGATGATACCTTTTTTTTTGTCTCACTGCTGTGACCACAACAGAAGATTTTCTTCACTGTCTTAACAGTTATTCCAGTGAGGAACACAAGCAACAAATTGAGGTTTTCTTCCTATACATGGTTAATTGAGGGTGTTTCTGAATGCAGATGACCATGAATGTGCACGAGCCTGGTAGTTTATAACATTTGGGATTCATCAACAGCTGATACTGATGCGCATATGACTAGAATGTGTCCGTTTGTCCTTACACACATACTAAATTTTGTTCATACGACTAGAACCTTTTTGTTCACACAGTTTGATAAATGAGGGGCCTTTAGTTGGCTCATTTATTGCAGTTAGAACAGGGAGAAATGGAAAATGCACAGTACTTTGGGTTCCATTGACCAGGGTTGGGAACCACTAGTCTAAAACTTAATAAATCTGTAAAACCCATACGTTCAATAAGGAAAAGTAGTATTTATTTTAAGCCCAACAACATTCAGGGTTAAGGTATGACTGCTATGAAAAATTAGGTAATTAGGTGGACAGTGTAACTTAAAATGTTCTGGAATGATGTCAGTGGAAGTTGTTGGTGAGGACGCCTTGGGTCATGGAAGAGTTTAGATTTTGAGGTGGATGGCTCACACTTTAAACATTCAAATATGCTGCGGTGAGAAACTGCTTATTCCAAAACTTCAGCCATCTGAATTAAATTAGATACGCTGTGATCAGCTATTTGTAAAATGTGGACTTGAAGGAAAAGCAGTGGTAGAACTTCCAGCAGTCAGAGGACCCTTCTTCTTTGCCTTTGAATCGTCCGTCTTAGTCAGACTCGGTGGGAGAAAACGGGCCTGCGTGTGGGTGTGACTGTGTGACTGTGTGTGTGTGTGTGTGTGTGTGTGTGTGTATTTAAGGAAACCCAGCGAGCCTGACATAATGGAGAGTCTATTTCTGGAGTCCTGAGTGCTGTAGTGTTTCTCTGCAGGCTGGTTACTCAGGGCCCCCTGCACGCTCTGACTCACAGCCCTCCTGTGAGCACAGTGTAAGCGACTGACTGCGGCTGTCATAACCTGGCGGTGCTGTCATTACTTAGTGGGATTCCACCGGCAATATCCAGTGCTGAGTCAGCAGCACCCCCCCAACTCTCCTCCCTGCATCCCAACACAATCAGATCTGGAATCAAATCACATTCTTCTGCTTTGAAGGTGACCCTGCAATAACCTCCAAAATCGCCCACCTGGCACACGGCAGCTTGCAGCATAGCATCCAGTCCTCCCTCAGGCGTGTCCATGTTCCCAGAGATACGCTGATGTTTCATCACCCGCGTGAACTCGGTCAAATTCCCCGTCATACTTAAGACGTGATGGAAGCCGTGGGCTGGACGGCAGTGAATATCGTAATCGCTGGTGAGAGAAAAGGGGCAGAAAAGCGGAACAGTCAGAACTTCTGAGGTCTCACAAATGTGTCAGAGCAAACAAACATTTGTTGATTCTGTCTCCGTGCACACTCATCATGTTGACCCCACGACGCTCACTCTGAGTCACATGGGTACGCTGATGGTGAGCTGCTTGTTTCAGAAGTAATCACTCCAATTACCCCATCGTTAGTATGTCTTTGGCTTTGTTCTACAGTAACACAAAATAAACACAGAAACCAGCTTCATGAAGAGGATTCGGGCACTGCGTCTGACCTGCAGGGGTTGCTGATCTTTGAGGGATGGACATTGATGTAAGGTGAGACTGGCTTGTCCACAAAAGAGCCGAAACCCAACCAAAGGTTGGAAGTGTGCTCTGTCATACGAAGGGACAGAGCCACGCCCACCGTCTTCAACTAGACAAGGAACAGACAACGGGACAGGTGGGATGGCATGGGAAGAGACAAAACAGACAAGCAAACAAACAAGAAAGAAAAGTTCAAATAATTTCCGATAGATTCCTTATTGATATTCTCAAGTGAGTATAAATGCCGTTTCTGTGAAGTCAGTCATATAGCCCCTCAATTAGCCTAAAAAGTCATACAGCCCCTCAATTAGCCCCAAAAGTATACAAAGATAAACATCTGGCACAATGGTACAAACATCCCCATGTGAGCTGGAGTCTGGGGTGGTGGTGTCAGAGAGGAGGATGCTGAGGAAACTGCTCAGCACACTGGACAACACCTCCTACCCCCCTGCAAGCCACACTGACATCCTGTCAGAGCACTTTCAGTCATAGACTGAGACCATGGAGGTGCACCACAGAATGCCACAGGAGGTCTTTCCTGCCTGTGGCAATCAGACTGTATGATTCATCCCTTTCTGCAGGATGAATACATAACAAACAGAGTTATTCAGTTATATTGCCAAACAACTTCTGCAATATACGTATCTTCCAGTTATTTTGCATAAATTTGTTGTACTTATTGTAAAAAAATTAATAAACTGATTGATTGATTTCTTTTTAACACTAACACTTTCTGTAATTGTGTATTTAACTAACCATTGTTTACTGTTTACTGTTTCTGTACTCTGGCAAAATAATTTCCTTTGGGATAAATAAAGTTTATCTTTAATTTAGTCCATGGGAAAAGCAGGTTTTTTGGTCTCAGCTAAGGTGGCATAACAACACCTACAATCCAGCCGCAATATTCTATGGCCTCAACAAAAATGTATGTTAACCTTCCCAGAGTAACAGTTAAAGCCCGGCACAGGATCAGTGAAGGACTACAGAGACGTGATTCCTATGGAAGCCCATTGACACAGGTGACTAGGTCCAGTAAGGCTGGTACCCATTCACTGCTGGGTGGACTGGGACAATGCAGATGATGTCTTGTCCAAGATCACATTGACTGGGACTCAACCCAGGTCTACATATTACCAGACCGACTCGTCAGCACACTGATCTCCGTACTCCACATATATTTGAAATGAAATATCAAATTGGTATTTTATATCAGTAGTGTCCTTCCTAATAGCTTTACATGTTTATGACACCTGGTCATGTTTCAGTGTCTGTTTCATGCGACTGTAGCCTGGGAGCTAACAAAAGTTCTGTGAGACCAAAACAAAAAAGTAACAAGCATAACCATGTACCAACATAAACCTCACATTTCCTTCCACATGTGGCGATGACCTCATTTTGTGAAACAGTGATTCTGGTGCTGATATGCTAGAATTTGATTCTTAGTGGCACCTTCATTTGTTGTTTGTATTCAAGCAGAACTTAAAACCTGATGTTTTGGCAGTTTATGACAAATGTGTACTTTTCACCCAAAATGCATTAGTTTTATAAGATCAGCATGAGAACGATCTCAGGTTAAGATTTGGGGCAGTTATGTCTCTCCAGTTATTATTTTTGTATCTCCCACACATATGGTGCCTGCTTTCAAAAAAATGTCATGTGAAGAGTCTCATTCAGCTCGTCAGTGTCTGAACACCTACGTGATCCAGATTTTCTTGCATAGACGCCGATATGTCTACCAGGTAGTACAGATCTAAAGGATAAAGTTGCAGCTGTTTTACAGCCACGATGAAGCTCGCTTCAGAACCTGCAAACACATCAAAGAAGAACAAATAAATAAAAAAAAATCAGTCACAAACAACTGATAAAAGACAACAATAATGAAACTCTCATTGATACATTAATGTGTGTAAAGCTACCGGCTGTAAGGGTGATACCGATGTCTCGAGGGGACACTTGTGTGCTGCTTGCACTGGTGTTGACCTTGACCTTGATGTCTGACTGCTCTATAAACTCAGACCCACAGCCTCTACTGAGCAGGTTCACCAGCAGATCACAGCGGAAGTTTGGTCCTGCACCATCCAGAAAGCCCTAAAGGTCAAGCAAGATCAACAAGGGAAAGAGCCACTTTAATAATTTGCCACTTTGTGAAGACCAGGCTCGGACTGATAATCTGTGATTTTGGGCATTTGCCCGGTGGGCCGCTGCATGTTTAGACGTGCGTGCATCACCCCCCCCCCCCCCAAAAAAGTGCACGCAGGAGATGTGCCCTCCTGTAAAGCTCGTGTATTTACGCTGCACCGTTGTAAGAGACTGACTAAGAGTGAAGAGTGATGACAGTATTTTTTTAAATTATTATTTGAACGTATAGACCCTTGGTCAAGTGATCTCCTGCATACCACAGAGCCGGTGTTCTGTCGAGATGAGGTGCGCCAACTTTCGACACTCTGAGCTGTGACGTACCTTGGCATTGTCCAATAGGAACGACACGTCGGGCCAAAACACGGAAGACTCGTGGCAGAAACCACTGATCTCTACAAAATGGATTGGACCAATCCGATTGGTGCAGAAACCACTGATCTGTACAAAACATTAACGTGTGACAGGACTGCTCATTTATAGAGCAGTTTTCTGAAGAAAAATCATTGTAAATGTTTTTTTTGTTGTTGTTACCTCAAAATTTCTGATTACTGTTAAAAAAAAAGTTTAGAACACTTGTAATTAAAATAGGTAAATAAATCAATAAATGGTTCTTTAGAAACCTTTCATCTGTATTAAAACCACCTGTTATTTCAGATTAGATAATTTCTTGATTAACATAAGGAACCTCAGACATTTATTTTTAGACAAAAAAAATAACATGAAAACTTGTATATTTTTTGAAGTCTGGTAGATTATTTATATCTTATTTCAACCAGAAAAACAAACACTAAATAAATACAAATGTTTATTATAAATGCAAAAGGAAATAATTTAACAATGACTGCAGTGTGATTGTAAAGTAGGATTTCCGTGACATAAACCTCATGATGTTTTTATTTATATATATATATATATATATATATATATATATATATATATATATATATATATATATATATATATATATATATATATATATATATATAAAATCATTTAAACTTGTAATTTTGTCAAAATATCTAATTGCCTTTAATGTTATCAGGATGCCCCCTCGTGGCGCCGGGAACGCGTTTTGTACTATGATCAAGGTGAAATGACAGTGAAAGTGTGTGTTTAGGTGGGTGTTCATGGTGTTTAGGTATATAGTATTTGTTCATTGGGGGTTCGGTATGGACAGGTGGGTGTGCGTGTTTGGGGGTGGATTCGTCGGGCCAATAGTGGGCTGGTCCAGAGGAAAAATGCCAGGGCCGAAATTTGTTCCCAGTCCGACCCTGGTGAAGACTGTGCTAATAAAAGCTTGTTATAAATATTATTACTATTGTTGTTGTTGTTGTTGTTGTTGTTAGTGTGGCAATTATGTTTTAGAAAATATCAAATAAATAATGATAACATTATAGCTGTTAGGTGGGGGTGTGTGCATAGGGAGTTATGTGTTAGGGGTTGTGTTTGTGTGTACTGAAAAAAATCTGTTGTATTGCTATAGAACTTAAGAGAGAGGAACATTAGCATTTGATTAATTAAAGACTTGAATTACTGTAAAAAGTCATTGTGATTCCATAAAAAGTGTAACTATTTGGAATAACTTTTATGATAGCACTGAATTATCTGGTACCTTAGTTGGTTTAAAAAGACTTTATAAAAATATAATAACTTGTTATAGTATGAAGAATTAGGTTAACTGAATTTGTTTTTTTGATTGTGCATTGTACATTATTGTTTGTTCTGTTGTGTTGATAAATTTTAGGTCATTGATTAATCTACAAGTATATTGTCTGTGCTTGTTTTTTCTTTTTCTGTATTTGTTGTTATGAGTGTGTGTGTGTGTGTATATATATATATATATATATATATATATATATATATATATATATATATATATATATATATATTCATTCATTTATTCATAAATATGTATATTGGTGCGCATCTAACATAATTTTCTTGTATATCTTGTTGGAAACTTTCTGATCAAGTGCAATACAAATGAATTATGATCTTCCGATTAGAAATCGGTCTTACTCGATATGCAAATATGCAAATCTATGCAGTAAACAATTGTAAAATCTAATGAGCTAATCTACTCATACTTGTGGCATAAGTGCCAAATGTTCAGCATATAACCTCAGTGTTATTGTGTTTTCAAGTGTTTTTAATTCATCTGCTCGAGTGTATCTATGATGTAAATATCAAACATTTATCATGTGTTGTTTATAAGTTATTGAGAGTGAACACAGTTTGTACCCCTGAGCCGTAAAGATAATTTATTGCTGCTCATATCTCGTCTTTTAATAACCGACCCTGAGGCTGCAGCTTATCTTGTATAAACTATGCGTGAAGTTTCAAAGCAAATTTTTGGGACTTTCCTTTAAACAGTGTGCCCTTTAACTGGCACTGAGTGAAAACAGCGACGTGAAGGTGAATATTCATGAGCACTGAACCAGATCGTGCTCTGTTGATACCTGCACCGGAGGTTTGAATGCCCCACTTAATAATGTCAGATAAGGTTTGACTTCAGCGAGCAGGAAACCACCTAATGTCTTTAAACAGACATGAGTGTGTCAACAGGCCTGTGTGTCGCTGGCACCAGGCGACTTTTACAACCCCTGAAAGCCGTCGGGTGACTCAGGGTAGGCTTTTAACGAGATGCACAGATACCGCCAAACACATGCACCGTCTGAAGGAAACACAGCCGATATGTGAGAGAGACCAGACTAAACACATGGAGAGAAAGTGGCTCCGTCTCTGCTGCTGCATGAGAAAATGTGCACAGAAACATTCTCACATCCAGATAGGACAGCAACGTGTGCTTCTGTGTGTGAATCAAAGCTGAGTGATCCTTCGACCTCTGACATTCTGTTAAACTTCTACCTCCTCAAAGCACCAGGCGCACTGCGGTCCACGTCTGAGACACTCTGTGCAGGAAGTGATACTGGGAGACCAACACGCACTGTCAGCTGTGGAGGAACAGACAGACAGACAGACAACATATAGCAAATCTTAATAATTTGTTTGTTTCCTGCCTCATCTGCAAGTCTTTGGTCAATTTCCACCAATCTTGATATGTACATGACAGTCAACCTCAGAATGCCCCTGAAAGGGTTTGTTTTGGCAAAAATCCAGCTCATTGGCATCAAAAGCCCTTTCTTTAAAATAACAATGTCCAACAAACTTGTCACTAACATGTAGGTGTGTTCTTGAATTTAAGATCAATCATTAAGATCGTAGGTCAGATTCATTTAGAATGCATATGGATGTGGGCTTGGAAATTTCTCAGCCAAGGTCAAATTTGCCAAAGGTCAATCATAGGGGTCAATATCACTGGAGGTTAAAGGTCAAAACTGAAGTTTTTTCCACTCTGATGTGCATCAGACTTGGCACAGATATGTACTGTAAGTGGGTTGCAGAATTGCCCAGGAGATGGCAAATTTGCCAAACTCAGCACATCTATGGAAGTGGGCTCTGGAATTACCTAGGCAAGGTCAAATTTTCCAAAAGTTAGTTATTAGTGGCAAGGTCATTGGGGTCAAAGGCCAAAACTTCAGTTTTGTTCTTCAATTTCCACACACATACAGGAGGTGGGTTTTGGAATTGTCCAGACAAGGTCAGATTTCATCAAGGTCAATCATTTGAGTCAAGGTAATTCAGATCAAAGGTCAATTTTTTTTTTCCCCCACTTGATTTGCATCAAATCTTGCCACACATATGGAACTGGGTTCTGGAGTTGCCCAGAAGAGGTAAAATGTGCCAAAAGTCAACCACCGAGGCCAAGATCATGCTTGTCTTCCTGTTTGTTGGCCGACTTATCCCAAGACCTTTTGGTGATTTCTACCAAATTTGGTATGTCAATGAAGGTTTGCCCTGAAATTGCCCTTAAAGAATTTCTTGTGGTAAAGGTGAAGGTCGAGGAATTAGATTTACAGTCTGATTTGGACTAAATGTGGCACATACTGAGGTATATTTCAGAACTGCCATGGTAAAGTCAGCCAAACCTCAATCATTTGAGTGCAGGTTAATCATTTGGGAGAATGTCAAGGTCAGTAGGGTCACATATCAGATTAACATAGCCCTCACTGTCTTCATGCCCACAGGTACTATTACCAACTATGACATAATGTCAGCATCAGCACTCATACAGCTGAGCCCTCGTGCGATTAGACAGACACCTCTGATGCTGAGTATCATGTGCAGTATTTCAACATGTGGTGTAGCAGGATAATATGTGCAAGTGAGGGAACAGGTGCTTATTAAGGCTGCTGGGTCCAGTAGATCACATGCACACGGCCAGTATCCGTGTTTGATACGTTCATGCAGTTTGTTTCCTTCTGAAAAGCACTGTAGGCTCCTTACAGCAGCTTTAGCAGGTTGAAAAACATCACAGGCTTCAATGCTCACTGCTGAATTAATGAGATTTAACTGCCAAAATCCTATTATCATGAGCTCTTACAGTGAGTAACAGTACTGGAATGTAGGACAGAAAAAAGGATGCAAGTCGGCACATCAGCAACAGCCCACTAATGAGCTGCTTCGGGCTAATAAGTGCACAGGCCTTCGGCAAGCTGATTAATACTTAACAGATTTAAAGTTGCATATTGCGCCAAATCACTTCATATCCTCATTTTTATTGTTAAATATTGTTTGAGATTTGATGTGAAGCAATTTCACTCAAAATCTTACAATTCTGTGTCGCATAAATTGAAATGTCCCTGATAAAAGCACCATTTGGGACTGAAACAGCCTATTTTTGACTTTTGCGACATAAGTCACAGAAGTCTGTCTTTGATCGCCACACACAACACAAGAAAAAAGACAGATCTGTACATAGATCTTCTATTTATTTACTTATAGGGACACATTACCTCAATTTTGTCATGAACTTTAATATGTTTTCGATACTTTGTGACCTGTACTAGCTTTTAGGAAAAAATATATAATAAGACCCCTTTAAATTCTGGGGATAAATCAAGAAACAAGCTGGTAATATAAGAGTATTCCATTAGTTCTTACGTGGGCCAAAGATGAAGGATTTATGTGTGGACTTTACAGCAGCATTTTCAAACTCCTATTCTGTTCTCAGAGAAAGGCCAGTTAAACAAAAGTAAAATTAAACAAATGGGATGTGCCGAGCCAATTCGATACTGAGGCAAGCATTTAACAATGGACTGCTTTGATGGTGAAAAATCTGTTATATTTCTGAAGCAACTGAAATGTGTCTCCTGGACATGGAAAAAACAAACAAAAAAACTGTTTTGTTATTGCAATTATTCAGCTTTCAAACATATTTAAAATAGCTGTACTGACATTTTATTTGGCATTGTTTAAATAAAATTGCACAAAACAACACAACTGTCTCAAATTCTCATGGTTAACTCTATCTATGTAACAAATTCACTTTAATGTTTTGGATGAATGCACGCAGTGAAGATGACAGATTACCGTAATGTCCTGTATGCAAGTGCACACCTTTTTTAAATTTACGGGAGGACAGAAAATTATCATACAGGCCGCATTTAATGAAAAACCAGAAGAAAATATGTATGGGCAGTAAACTCTTTTTTTAAAAAAAGAGGGTGGAGTGAGGGTCTTATCCAATCTCGAATCCATCAGTTTTCAAAAATTAACTATTCACCACTTTCATGTTGATGAAGTTGTCCTTGATTAGATGCTGGTGAAATGGAAAAGCAGAGTATTGTTTTCACTGGTGTGTGTGTGTGTGTGTGTGTGTGTGTGTGTGTGTGTGTGTGTGTGTGTGTGTGTGTGTGTGTGTGTGTGTGTGTGTGTGTGTGTGTGTGTGTGTGTGTGTGTGTGTGAAACCCAGTCTCACGGCAGTTCGTGACGGCATTATGAAAAATCAATTAATCTATGGGTTTGTTATATCATCATGAAAACGGGGCACTTTTCGTGAAGGGGCACGAAATGCGGGGCGCCTGGGGGGGGGGGGGGGGGGGGTTATGATTAGGGTAAGTGGAAGGGAGAAACGTCTGTTATGGTTATGGTTAGATACTGCATCACGAAAAGTGCCCCGTTTTTGTGAGGGAGGCACAAAAAAAAAAAAAGAAAAAAGAAAAAAGTGTGAGACAGTTGAACACCTTAACTCAAAAATGGCACTTGGTACTTTTCCCACCAATTTCCTTCAAACTTGGTGGGAAAAGTACATGGGTAGACATCCACGTGATTAAATTTTTGAAGTAGTTTGGTTAAAGGTCAAGGTCAAGGAAAACATCATCAGAAAAACACCTTTTTGGGGGTACATCTCAACAACTAAGAAGTCTAGCTGGATCAGACGTGGTGGGAACATTACTGGGGTGGATTTCTCGAGGTGATTAGATTTTGGAGTGGTTTGTCAAAGGTCAGAGGTCAAGGAAAACATAGTCAGAAAAACACCTTTTTTGGATACATCTCAACAACTAAGAAGCCTAGATGGATAATCAGCAAAATATTTGTGATTGATTGGTATGAATGACTTCATAATGAAGTCATGTAGAAATCACATGATAAAGTCATAGTCAAAAACACCTTTACAGGTATATTGTGCGCGCGTGCATCAGCCCTCTGGTGCCTTACATTTTAAAACGTGATCTTGTGGAAATGCTGTGCTCTTTAACTCCATTTCTTAAAAGTAAACCACAGAAGACTGAAACTATTTGGACCCCCTGCGGAGCGCGCGCACTCTCACTGACGCGGAACTACATGGCGCATGCAGATGTGGCGTTAACCGACCCTCAACTCACCCGGACGGGAGGCTTCCGCGCACACAACAACCACCATCAAGGAGCAGATCACGAAACCCAGAAAGCTGCTGTCGTACGTCCGGAACCAGGACGTCATATTATCCCGGAGGAGCGCGAGGCAGAGGAACAGGCGGCGGCGCGCTACTGGAGATGACGTGGAGCCGGTGGACTGTGGGTACCACGCGTCCGCAGCACGAACAAAAGCCGGGATGAGAGGGGCATCGTCGATCTCCTTCACCCAGTATAACCTTCTAATCCCACAGAGGTGCTCACATCCACGAATCCGATCAAATCAGTGTTTAGGAGCGCGCTCCAGCGCCGACTGCAAGACAAAAGTGAAAGTAGGCATTGGCGTGAGTCCCCTCCATCTGCTCCCATCCATGTGTGCGACGTCTCCCCCAGTGCCCCTCACAGCTGGTGACAGTTATTAGGCACAGTCAGGCTGGCTCAGCGCACACCCGGCACGCTGACGACGCATGACAGGAGCGTTTTAAATGCGCACTGACTCAGGAAGGAGGTGCCATGGCAACGACGCTATGCAGGGAGGGAGGGAGGAAGAGAGAGAGAGAGAGAGAGAGAGAGAGAGAGAGAGAGAAAGGGGGTGGGGGTAAAGTGCAAGGAGGTGAGGAGGTGTAGTGGGGTGCATTCCAAGTGAACCCTCAAAAATTGGACCCTGATGTTTATGTTGGTTCTTCAGGGACCAGCAAACTTGCATAGTGGATTAAGTGGTGGTATATAGGGAAGGGGGTCAATAAAACCAGAGCTCTTGCAGAGAGGGGTTCACAAGCTGGTGGTGCTAAGGAGGGGGTGGTGCGGGTCCATTGTGTACAGATTCCAATGACATGGAGTAACCTCGCCTCCGCCGGCTGCTCTGTTGAGCAGGAGGCTAAAAAGGCCGACAAAACAACTGGAAAACAGAGCTGTGCAAGGACGAAAGACACAACAGTCGGCCATGAGTCCAAGCAGATAAAACACATATGTTTAGTTTGTCATGTAGCCTAAACAGTGAGCGAGAAAGTGGCAGCTCACAGCGGCGAGGAGCAGACACAAATCCCTTATCTGCTCCGTTTGACCCCCATCGCTGTCTGCAGCAAATGCAGCTCCGCTTCAGCTCTCATTCGTTCACAGTCTGTCAATGAAGAGCTTGGGGATGGAGTGCTAGCTCCTGCTCGTCACACTGTCTTAATCAGACACACACTGCGCACCATTTAGTGTGTGAAAGATTGCCGTGCCATGCAGACCCCTTTGTACCCAAGCCAAGTGTGTCCTGTGTGGGTGGGAGAGATGAGGAGGGCCGGGATGAGCAGCCCGGAGGAGAAAATGTGGATCTGTTTCCTGCCAAGTGAATGTGATAATGGGTTGGAGTGTAAACACTCCTCCAGTGCTGTCAATACTGGTCAACATCAGACTCTTAGTGACAGAAGTCCAATACAGACCTTGAGGACCATTGGTGTCAGTGCTTATCCTGGATACTGTAGCGGGAAGCGGACGACAGTCTGCAACTCCCCTTGGACAGGATGCCAGGTGGATGCAATTTACTTCCCCAGCCAAGGTCAGTACCCATTTACAGCTTGGTGGGCCACAGACTGAATATTAACTAGACAATGACATCCCCCAAAGGCGTCTGAAGAGCAAGTTTGAAGCTCTTGGCCCTTGCTTGACTCCACCTAACTCCAGGCCATAAATAAAAGAGGTGGAGCATCGGCAAGACCAGCATAACCTATGAGGGATGAATGAAGCCCAATACGCCCACCTATCACACAGTTACCAATGTCACTAAAGCTAACAGGCTACACAACGTGGATTCAGATCATTGGTTCATGCAATTTTTGCAAATTGGGCAGCTGTTCTTATAACAAGTGGCTTGGATTTATGTATTAGAAACTACGGCCAGCATATTGACTCTATAATTGTGCCACTATCACTGACGCTAATGTTACTAAGGTACTGATACCTGCTAATTCATGCTAATGATGCTAACATAAAACTTCAATAATAAAATTCCATTCAAAGGCTATACAGGAGCACAGACGTCTTAAATGTCCATTAGTAGAAATAGCGCCACAGAAACCCACATCAGATATTTGTAATAAAATGCTCCGAAAGGACAAACACGGTCAAGTTAGTGGTTAGTGGATTAGCAGAACTGTGCCCACCACTGACAACTAGCTATTGAAAACCAGGATGGTTTTTCTTTAAAAAACAAAAAACAAAAAACAAAAAAACAGGTTATAAATATATTTCTTTTTGCTGTAAATTGGAGATTTTAACATTGGGCCTTATTGTTGGAGCCAGCCTCAAGTAGCCATTCAAGGAAGTGCACGTTTTGGCACTTCCAAATTGGCTTCAATTTCAGAGACGGCGATTGCTCCATGGTGAAGCTTGTTGTCCAAGAACAAAGACAAGTGGAATGACTGGGAATCAAACAAAGGCCTACATACTGGTTGCCCAACATCTTATCCCGCTGAGCCACCTGCTTAAGGACAGACAGCTGCCAGAAAATCTGTTTTTAAGTTGACTCACTCTCTTTTACCATCTTTCCATCTTTCTTCCATCACATTCTAAACTCCCTGCCCTGCCCTGGTGTTTGTGTTAGCAGTTGGCTGGGCTTTCCATCACGCTGGTCTGGTCTCATCACTCCAACCACACACAAATACACACTACACTCCCTCCTCAACACGTGCCCACTTCTCTTCTTCCCGATCACCCTTTCAAACTTGACTCCATTTGGGTTTCTGGAAACAAGCTTTGCGCTTTCGTTGGCTACCCACGTTAAATATGATCCTCTTCTTCTCTTCTTCTTCAGCGACAGTGGACACAAGTGAACTCCAACACTGAGTTGTTGGTATGGTTGATGTTTTCTGCAGATGATGCAGCTCTGATGATTTCTTCAGAATTTGATCTTCTGAATGTTTTGCAGCCTGACTGTCAAGCTGCTGGAATGAGTCAACATATCATATATTTTGAGGCTGTGGAATTCTGCCAGAAATTAGGTGGCTTGGGGCACCCCTCTCAGTAAAAAGCACACATTCCTTCCAATTGTTGTGATAAAAAAGTCTGCCGAGGCAGAAGATGATGCTCAGTTTATATTATTGCTGCCTTCAGTTATGGTTGACGCTCAGAAGACAGAAATCAGATCTACGACATTTCCACTGAAGCTGTTGAGTTCTGTGAGAGCATCTGAGATGATCATAATTAAAAATTCACCTATTAAATAAAGTCATAACAAGAGTAATCAGAGATTTCTGACATCCGCCAAGGGTTGACGAGGACTCAAAATATAAATATGTGATTCACATCATGATCTGAACTTTACCTGGATCTGGATTCCACAACACAATGTGATAATTCCATACTGATCCGGAATGGCCCGACTGATCAAGACGTTCCAATCTGATATTTAATTCACAAGCTGAAACAAAATTGTGTCTTCCTGATCTTGGTTTTACATCGTGATGTTGTATCTGAGAAGTAGACGGAATCCTTAAAAGTCTACAAAGTAAAATCTAGATCCAGAATCCAGATCCAGATCACCTCCAGAATTGAATGGAGTCTTCCAAGGCCCAACACCAATGTGTGGTGAAAACTAGGTGAAAATCTATGAAGTAGTTTTGCTGTAACCCTCAAAAACTGACAAAGTGAAGCATACAAACTGAAATCCTGATCCAGAATCTGGATCTGGATCACCTACAAAATTTAATGGAGTCCTCCATGCTCTAATATGTATCTGTAGTGAAAATTTCGTCAAAATCTGTGCAGTAGTTTTGACATAATCCTGCTAAAAGACAGACAAACCACCATGACAGACGCCATGATTTTATTGTGTCCTTAGCAGACTTACTTGACAATCAAACTTCATTAAAAATAGAATTTGGTTTGGTTGAGCCAAAGACAAAAGGGGGAAACATATCATGTCTGGGGGAGATTGTATGTGTGTGTATGTGTGTGGGGGGGGGATGTCAGCCTTTCTTAGGTACATGTAAGGGGGCTCTGACGATAAAAGGTTGATGTTTGTTGACTTGATTGTGCACTTGTTGAACAAAATCTTTCAGTCTTATTTTCGATCAAAAAAGTTCATCTCAAGTCACAAATGAGGTCATGAAGCTTTCATTTTGGCTACAGACATTATTCAGACAGACACATTTCACTTCACGTCAACCCACGTGCCCAAAAATAGCAGAATGGAATCTTTCTCTGGTACTCTTTTCTCTCTCTCTCTCTCTGTGTGTGTGTGTGTATACATTTCAAAGCATCCTCAATGGAAACCTGAGCTAGAAGTGAAATAGTTGAGGTCATAGCACAGCAGTGTGTAATGCTCACACAGACACATTGTCTTGTCTGAGGCCTTGTGTTTCTATTGTAACCACTTCACTATTCTGAAGGTCACATGGAAATAATCTGTAAATTTGTGGCATGTATAAAATTCCATCTAGTTGACTGAATAGTGTCTTATTTTTTTTTAACCTTTATTTATTTTTTTCTACTGTCTCTGGTTACAGCTTTTTTTCTGATATTTTTATTGCTCTGATACAATGCATGAAGTCAGAATGTGAATCATACAATAATAATCCCAGGGCCATTCTCTAATATTAACTAACTACTCTACTGTTTTGTTTGTACCTCACACTAGACAACAGACTTAAATGAGTCATGGTAATGACAGTGGAGAAGCAGGGAGACGACATGTTGGTGGTATGGTCCACTTACAGGTTGACTGAAATGGCATCTTAAGATTCTTCCTGGCATGAATATTTGAAATATATTGTAATATTTCTACTTACAGGTAAGAGCATATATCAATGTTTAGAGACCCAAACTGTTGTTTTTTTTACTTTTCAAGGGTCTGTCTTAATTTGGAGGTGTTAAACCCCTTCCCATAGTACCCCCTGTCATTCGAACCATGGGTAAAGTGCATCAAAAATTCAGAAGGTCAAGGAGCTATTCTAGGCCCCTTTTATTTTATTCATCCTGGGGTATATTATATATATCTGTTTTCAAGATATGTCAAAATTAGTGTGGCGAAAGCTGCTACCAAGGTACATGTTTCATTTGAACATCTGTTAGTAACTTTTCTCAGAATGCAACAGTCACACTGTATAACAAGCATACATAAGGGGGGGGGGGGGGTCAAAATCCAAACATTAACTGTAACACATTGATTTTCTTTACTTTTTTAATTTAAGCACCTGCAGTAACAAGCACCTATCAGATCAAAAGGGAATCACCCCCCCCCCCCCATTTTTAAAGAAAATAGCTCATTATTGCACCTGCTGCTGCTGTTGTTAGATATATAGAATATTTTAGTCTTTTTAAAGTAGTGCCTTGAAATATCAAAATCTCCAGGTAGGTCCATAAATATATGCACACTGAAAAAGGATTTGGTTTATTTTAGCCTTTTAGCGAAACATATTACAAATGATAAACTTTAATGTCACACCAGAACAAAATTTTGGACCAAAACCAACATTATAAAAGTGACCAATAAGAAAAAATTAAACATCAAATACACTAAATGTTATGAAAAAAATATCAGTATAATGCAGGTGATTCTTCATCACATTCACACACTAAATCATTGTAACCTGTTTAAAAATAAAATTAAATAAAAAACAAATAAATTAATCCAAAGTCATACCAGTTAAATCACAAAAGCTTTGGCAATATTCAAATATAAATGGGCCTTGTTGCACTTTGCTGGAATTAATAATAATAATACATTTTATTTATATTACACTTTACAGCAATCTCAAACTGCTACAGAACAGAAAAAACAAAACAAAATCAGTGCAACTCAAAATTGATTTAAAAAATGTTTTAAAGTTTTGTTTGACTTTAATTTATTTTAAGAATTAAAATTCTTTACAATTGACATTTTTTGTGCAACTGGTTTTTCTTATAAAGATGATAATACCCAGAAATGCCGCAGCTCTCTGGTAGAAAAAGGATCCTGTTATATCATCAACTTCCTTCTCCATATTTAGCATCCATGACTGTGACAAACATTTATTGTTTTTTTTTTTAAAGTCTGTCAGCAGTCATTGCACGTGTGTGTCTGTGTATTCATTAAATTTTTTCTCAAAACAAATGAAAGCGTTTTAACCAAATTTTCGACATTAGTTAAGTCCCACCCAAGGATGAACTCTTTAACATTTCAAGGGTCAAGGGTCAAAGAACCAAGTGACAGTGTAAGGTAAAATTTTTGCCCTATAGAGATAGATTGGGGGAAAATTTTTATCGGGCTTGTAACTGATGAATCAGAGGTAATCGACCCATGGTTACTGTTAGAAATGAATAGGTCATATATGGACTTTTAGAATATACCATCATATTTCACCTTGTGTGACCTTGAAGGTGACAATCAAGTTTGCTCAAGCCTTGCTGGTATGCAGCGGCTAATTGGTGCGAGATAGGTCCAGGGGTCATATAGGTCGTATGCTGGCTTAGGATATACAACTTCTAATTTGACCTGGGTTGCTGTAATGTAGCACAATATATGTTCCCCACTGACACTGTGTCTCTGTGGAGATGCAGTCGTTAGACTGCCCCGTCTACGTACTTTCTGTTGGTGGGCGTTTCACTTGTGCCACTGTGTACTGCTATGAACATTTCATCCTACAGGATGCAGCAATACGTCCATAACAATAACCAAATTAAACTGGAATGCACAGTAAAATATTACTGAAGCTGAAGCAGCTTGATAATGCTTACTGTAGTGTTAATTTGTTTACGAAAATCATATTATTCAAAAGGATTTGAGATACCCGTTGATGTCCAAATGAAAGAAAGTGACAAACAAGCTCGTTTTAAGAAATTCATCTGCAGCTGCTCCTAATTCGATCAAGCCTGTGATGATCAGATTATTCCTTGCAACAACAAGCCGTGACATATCCACAAGGGCGCAATTTAGAACTAGAAATTGGGGGGGACAAAGTGCGAGGCCCACAGGGCCGAAGCCCATAGGCCGGGGGTCTGGGGCCGCTCTAGGCCCCCAGAAGCCAACGGTTTCTAGATAAGCTCAGATGCATTCTGAGCATCCAGAACAGTAATTTTAATGTTTTGAGACCATAAAGTGGACACCATTTGACTTATGCAAATTGAAACTGTGGATATAAGTACTTTGTTCTGAGAATAGCCAGCATTGATTTTATTAACATCCTGGTGTAAATAAGGTATCACCACATGTGTAGAACTCAAAAAGAATGATAGGTTGAGTTTTCATTTAAAAAACAACTGCAATGTGGTAAAATGTATTTATAAATATGAAAGAACAGGCTCTTAATAATTATTAACTATCGCATACTGTATTTTTTCTCAAAATTTGTTTTTGCATAAGTTTGAAAAAACAACAGATCATAAGTTTAGGATAAATTACTTATCATGAATTGAATTTTTGAAGTGGCACTAATGACAACACTCATACTGAACATAATTTCGCTTGCATAGACTGATTTTGGAGATCAAGCAATAATTGCAGATGGGCTTTCTGAGGTCCCAGATAGCTTTTCTAATTTCCTTTTCTAACTTTGAGAATTTAGTAAATTAGCATATGGTCCATTGATACTTATGTGTAGACACGAGTCCCTAGAGGCAACTATTTTTGGTTTCAAATCTGGGCAAATGCAGTCCCAGAAAATTCCGAATGTGACAAACAAGAAACAGTAAACAAGTCAATGCTGCTAAAAATACAAACTTGCAGAAACAAAGATACTATTCTGACATGTTTCTGTGTAGGCTCTCAGTTGTCCAGGTGGTTTCCATAGTAGAGAAGCTGTTGTGTGTTGGGGGATTTGGCTGGACATTTGGGTGCTGTTTTCGTTTCTTTGCTCTCCAGGTGGTATGCAAACTGTTTTTTTCTGTGGAGAAGGTGCTGGCGGAAGAGTCCTTCACCCTCATCAGAACTATTGGCTGCACCTGTGGAGGATGTTCACGTGCAGGCCTAACAACTTGCAGCACCTGTGGATGATGCTCACATGCAGACTTAAAGACTTTCAGCTGAAGCAGATAATGAGATGGCGTTCTGCATTTAAGCCATGAGTGATTTGAGCAGAATGGCCGGGAACTCGACCTTGTGACGTTCGGTTGTGAGACGCTGAGGACCGCGCCAGGGTTTGACACATCGTGCCTGTGAAGGAGGACGGGTGAGGGACACATGCTGTCAGCACACATCAGAGGTGATTATCGTCTGAATAATCGTTAATAGTAATTTGGCGTTTTGTTACGCAGTATATTTGAACATTGATGAGAATTGTGCAGTTTGCTTCTCACTGCCGTGGCGTACGGATTGATGATCCTCCACCTGTTGTGAGAAGCTGCTCATTTACATAAGGCTTAAATTCAGACCTGAATGTGTTGCTGATAGTGTGTGCCTCTGAAGGATATTTGTTGTAGCTCTGTTGACTTACCTCACCTTTTCCGTCCTTCACAGAGTCAGTTTGTCGTATCCACCTGGGGGGTGTTCGGCGGTGAATCTGAGTCCAGAAGTGCCGGGCTTTGATCCATTTGGGCGCTGGAGAGCGCGCCGTCCTTCACCTTGCCAAGACAGCTGACTATTTATGTTGTACACGAATTATTGCACATGAGGGGGAATAAATTTGTTTCTTGGAACCGCTTTCTGGTTATTTAGCGCTGGGCCATTGTCAGATGCTGGTTCGGTTCTCTGACCCGCGTCAGCACATAACAGTAGCTTGAATCTTCGACTGGACTGGGTTGCTTGATGCGAGGACGTTTCGCTTCAAATTGCAGAAGCTTCCTCAGCTAAAATTCTTGCTCTGGTAGTCTGACTTCTGTCTTGACTCTTGTAGAGAAGAATAAACAGAAGCCACAAAAGCTGAAGTTTTACAATGGGGTACTCAGGTCAAAGCAGTTTAAGTCTTTTGTTCATGGTAATGATTCATTCTCGTCATCAGGAGAGTCGTCAAGGGAGCCGGCAGAAGAGGCGTCCGTCCCATCATTAGGAGGGACAGTTGCCCTGTCATTAGGAGAGTGCTAACTAGAGCACAATAGGTGCTAATTAGAGCTATTGTTTCGTCACTAGCCTATAGCAGTCTGCCTCTTGGTAGGAGGGGTCTGGTTAGGTTAAAAACTCCATGTCTACTGTCTGCCCAGCAGGTGGCAGACAGTAGACATGAGCAAAATAAAGATGCGTTTTGGATTTATCTGGTGCATCAAAGTTCAACTAATTTTAATCACTTTATTCTCATTATATGGCCTTTTAATCTGGAGATGTGCAAGATGATACAATTTATTGTTTCTGGTGACTCATTTATCTATACAGGGTATATGCCTAGGCTTTTCCAAAGCCTGTATAGAGAGATGGGCATGACAGAATGAAGAAAACAGGATGAAATAAGAGTTTAAGATGTCTGAATTGAGATGATTATCTCAGTGTGGGAACAAAAGGGATTGAACATATCCTTTGTGGTTTCACTGTTGGAATGATAGCATGCATTTTAATGTCACAGAACATCTGTTTAGTGCCTCTTCAACATAACCGAGGAAACCCCGTGGTTCATACCATGTCAAAGCTGACATTTACATTGACCACTGTTGGCCTTGTGGTCAACGGCATGCACGCACAAAGACAGACACATAACAACAGTCCGCCCAAACGCCAACGTCTGTCAGCACATAACAGACAAACCAAAACCACAGCGATCTGCTGATTGTTGTTTTTTCTGTCTCATAGATCAGAGGATGTCCGAACATTCAATCTCCTAAATGGTTCAGACTTACTGTTTTGGAGTTGGAAATCAGAAATCAGTCAGTAGTGGTGAACTGTAAGATATGTACGATCCCGTACAACAAAAATAAGCAATGCAAAGAAACCACAGCTCAGTTGTTTTCAACTTTATGAGTCAAATGTTTGTCTGGATGAAATCACATCCAATGACAACCTGTTCCTGGCATAACACACTCACTCACTCATCTTCAACCGCTTACTCCAATTAAAGCTCACAAGGGGGCTGGAGCCTATCTAGCAGTCATGGGGCGTGAGGCTGGGTGCACCCTGGACAGGACACCAGTCTTTTGCAGGACCACATATAGAAACACAAACACACTCACACCTATGGGCAATTTAAAGTTTTCAATTCACCTAACCTGCATGTCTTTGGATGTGGGAGGAAGCCAAAGCACTCGGAGGGAACCGATACAAACACTGGGAGAACATGCAAACTCCATACAGAAAAGACACAGGTGGGATTTGATCCCATGACCTTCTTGCTGTGAGGCAAGAGTGCTAACCACTAATCCACCGTGCTGCCCAATAATACACTCATTTATTTGAAAATTGAAAGTGAAATGCAAGATAAGATTGCCAAGGGAGTTAGGGAACTATTCCCTTCATCTTTCCCTTTTACTTTCACCAGGGTATCTTGTAGCTGGGCTGCTTGTAGAGTTCCTTATTTTCTCATCCACATCCTGGGTGCCAGCTGGTGTGCACTTTTAATGCTGTCAAGGCTATTGGCACTTCTGCCTGGCTCACTGCCAGTCACACCATGAGAGAGGTCAGGAGTTTCAAGGACTTTTATCCACACGGTTCCATATTCAGGGGAATAACACAATTGGGAGGAGGAGTAACAGTGATACATGGTTCGGTTTGCAGTCCAGCAGGGTTTGTGGCTATCTCAAAACATAGCAAAGGCTTGACTGAATCTCCACCCTGGTTATATTTCCCTGACATGATTCTGTGGCCTTGTGTTCTAAAGTAAGCCAGTAGTCATGTGAAAGTTTTCTGTGATTTCCAGGTAAACCACAGAAGGGGTGATTATTCGGTTCATGTAGTGAAGGTTCCCCCAAAGATGACTCGGCACATAATGCCAGCTGAGTGTACATTTTCCTGTTCCTCATCGATTCTACTCTCATTTACTAATTCAACTTGTCAAACTGTTGTTTTATTGGTCACAGGCCACATTTTTATATAAGATACAAACCAGAAGGTTATAGTTCAAATGATATGTCTTCATCCACCCGGCTATCAGTGGGTATCAGCCTTGGTTGGGGAAGTAACCTGTGTAGAGCTATGGTCAGATTAGCTACAAATGATGGTGATTGTCAGATGTTCCATGATGCATATCACAAAATGGTTGACGCACATCCAAAATGTCTTTGTAACTATCTGATCTCTAGCTAACCCTTTTCAAAATAGCTGACGTAAAAATGTCCTTGTATTTGGCTCAACTATCTGATCCTTTTAGAGCTGTGTAATTGATAAAACTAAAGTATTTGTTGTGTGTTGGGGGGGGTTTGGTTGGCCAAGATACTGTTTGTGTGTTTTGTGTATACTTCGGGTGGTTTGTGGGGGGCGTGTCTGAGGCTGTGATGATGGATGAAGCATCTCTCACCCTCCACTGTCATCATGCCAACCCCATGCACCTGATGAGCAGTTCATGTGCAGATCTAGAGGACTACCAGCTGAAGAGGATGCACCTGATGAGCAGTTCACGTGTAGAGCTAAAGGACTACCAGCTGAAGTGGATATCCTGATCAGCAGTTCACGTGCATTTCCAAAGGACTTCCAGCTGAAGTAGATATCCTAATGATGTACTACATTTAAGCAATGACTGCTCTGTGTAAGGTGCTGGGGACTCAACCTTGTTACTTCTGTGTGACGACCGTTTGTCCAACACTGTGACGCCGAGGATCGCTCCAGGTTTGACGCACTGTGCCTGTTAAGGAGAAGGGTGAGGGACACGCTCCATCAGCACACCTCAGAGGTAACTAAAGCTTAAATGACTTTGAGTAATTAACAGTAGTAATTTGGCATTTTGCACGCAGCAATATTTGAGCTACTCTGATAATTGTGTAAATTCGCTCTTCACAGCCGTGGCGTGCGGATTGATGGTCCTCCACAGGCTGTGAGAGCTGTCTCTTTCATTTGAGTCTGAAGTAGAACCTGAATGTGTTTGCTGATGATGTGAATCCTAAACAGTATTTGTGTGAACAGTGACTTACCTCAC
Source organism: Thalassophryne amazonica (assembly GCF_902500255.1). Lineage (NCBI taxonomy): Eukaryota > Metazoa > Chordata > Actinopteri > Batrachoidiformes > Batrachoididae > Thalassophryne > Thalassophryne amazonica. The sequence continues at coordinate 50,161,305 of NC_047122.1, forward strand.
CTCTCGTCCTTAACAGGCGCTGTCCGATTCATTAACCACCTGGGGGGTGCCGGCGGGAATTTCTGGGTCCAGAACTGCCGGGCTCCAATCCCTTGGGCGCTAGGAAGAGCGCGTCGTCCTCCACCCCGCCAGGCCGTTAATTCACCTTTTGTTTATACATAGCACTTGTAAAATAAATCTGTTTTCTGGAACCGCTCTCTGTTTATTTAGTGCTGGGTCCTTGTCAGACGCTGGTTCGCTCCTCAACCTGCGTCCATACATAACAGTATTTGCATCTATTTGGACAGCGTAATGGAACACTCTGAGTTATTGCGTGACACTACACTATATTGCAGACATACACAAACACTATAAGATTTTTACATAACAACCTTGAACGCAACGTGAGCAGACACCTGCAAATACCAGCTTGCTTCACCTCACTTTGCAGCCAATCACATAGACACTGATTCAAGACAGGCTAAGGACCACCCACATGGGGGCTGGCTTAGGCACAGAAATAAAAGTTACTGTAGAGAGAAATTCTGGGCTCTTTGTCCAGATGTGTGCATGTGATCTGGTCCAAGACCCCAGCGCTGCAGATGACTCTCTGTATCAGGGCTTGAACTTTCTTCAACACAACATCTAAAGTTTGAAGTCCGTTTCCTGTCCAATTCTTTTTGAGATCATTCACCACAATAAAAGAACCAAACAGTGACAATTGGGATCAACTGCTGTTTGTGGCTTGATGGGCATTCCCACGCTTTTATTTCATGCTTGACTGCTTATTAGACCAAAGTTTGATTGATGTGTTTCAGTCCAACATTTTTCACAGTGACACTCCTGTATCGCTAGTTAGCATGCTAACCACTTTGTAAGATGTCTTGTAAAGTTACTTCAGAGGTATTATCTAGTTACAAAAACAGCATTTTAGATTTAAGTGTTTATATCTCACTAAACTTTACAAAATATAAGTGAAAAAATTCCAAACATATTAGATTTAATATGTTCAATGTCGCTGACATTAATAAGCGAAGCTCTTCACTATATCATCAAATGATTTTTTGTGCCATTTCCTGTTTATGACTTTGTCTACCAATGAGCGAGCTCGCAAGATTTTTTGTGCCATTTCCAGTTTGTGGGTTCGTCTACCATTGAGCAAGCTTGCAAGGTTTTTTGTGCCATTTCCGGTTTGTGGCTTTGTCTACAATTGAGCGAGCTTGCAACGGCGGGTTTGCTCAAAATACAGCTGTTTTGGAGCGTATTCAGACCACTTGTCTCTTGTCGCTGTAAAACGGGCACTGTGTTTGAAAATGAAAGACAGCTGGCTGCTTTGCCTCTGTTACCTGTAGCTAATTTGACCAAGGGTCACAGTAGTGGTCAGAGTAGTGTCCTATCGAGGGGAGTCATAGACTGTCATCCAGTTCATGCTATGGAACCCTGGGATAAACATCAGCATCAATGGGCCTCAGGGCAAATAAGGGACTTAATACTCCTACTATTCCACCTGCGTGCTGGATTGTACCCCAAGAAATGCATCAAATGGCTAAAGTGTCATGTCTGATATTCCCTCATGATGCAAGTGATAGTCCTCTTCACAGTCTCCTTAAGGAACCATTTGAATGACACAAAATTACTCCAGTAGTACCTAAGGATCCTCTGAAGAGACCTAGTAGCAAAGATATCCAGTCATTGCCTTAGATCACTGGTTATTGCCCAAGTCTCACAACCATACACAAAGATAGGAGCCAGGACCCTAAAGACTTAGACAGAGGTGTTTGGAGATGCCAATATGTTTGCAGAAGAATGAAGGTCCAACAAAGGTATGACTCCATTAGCTCTTCCCTGGTGTGTCCTGATCTCAAAGGCTGAGGACCCAGAGACATGAATGTCACTGCTGAGACAAGTGAACGTCTCTCCTAGTTCAACACTTGCACCACATACAGATGTGATGTCTGAGTTCAGAATGTCACTGAAAGCCTGGATCTTAGTTGTGATCCACAGCTATCCAAACCCAGTCATTCCCACTCCTTATCAGTTAGAGAATGTAAACATCTTCAAGGCAAATATAGTCCAGACTCTTTAAATGGAAAGGAGCTGCTGTTGGACATGCTTCTACAGTGGCTCAGCTGAAATGGAGTTAATATAAATGGACTCTATTAGAGTTGGTCAACTTTATTGAACACTATGATAAAATTGAAAATTTGGAGTAGGACCATATATTCCATATCCCATTTTGTATGAGATGAACTCAAAGATCTAAAACTTTTTCCACATACACAATATCACCATTTCTCTCAAATATTGTTCACAAACCAGTCTAAATCTGTGATAGTGAGTACTTCTCCTTTGCTGAGATAATCCATCCCACCTCACAGGTGTGCCATATCAAGATGCTGATTAGACACCATGATTAGTGCACAGGTGTGCCTTAGACTGCCCACAATAAAAGGCCACTCTGAAAGGTGCAGTTTTATCACACAGCACAATGCCACAGATGTTGCAAGATTTGAAGGAGCGTGCAATTGGCATGCTGACAGCAGGAATGTCAACCAGAACTGTTGCTCGTGTATTGAATGTTCATTTCTCTACCATAAGCCGTCTCCAAAGGCGTTTCAGAGAATTTGGCAGTACATCCAACCAGCCTCACAACCGCAGACCACGTGTAACCACACCAGCCCAGGACCTCCACATCCAGCATGTTCACCTCCAAGATCGTCTGAGACCAGCCACTCGGACAGCTGCTGGAACAATCGGTTTGCATAACCAAAGAATTTCTGCACAAACTGTCAGAAACTGTCTCAGGGAAGCTCATCTGCATGCTCGTCGTCCTCATCGGGGTCTTGACCTGACTCCAGTTCGTCGTCGTAACCGATTTGAGTGGGCAAATGCTCACATTCGCTGCCGTTTGGCACGTTGGAGAGGTGTTCTCTTCACGGATGATGCGAAGGAGATGTGTTGCACTGCATGAGGCAAATGGTGGTCACACCAGATACTGACTGGTATCCCCCCCCAATAAAACAAAACTGCACCTTTCAGAGTGGCCTTTTATTGTGGGCAGTCTAAGGCACACCTGTGCACTAATCATGGTGTCTAATCAGCATCTTGGTATGGCACACCTGTGAGGTGGGATGGATTATCTCAGCAAAGGAGAAGTGCTCACTATCACAGATTTAGACTGGTTTGTGCACAGTATTTGAGGGAAATGGTGATATTGTGTATGTGGAAAAGGTTTTAGATCGTTGAGTTAATCTCATACAAAATGGGAGCAAAACCAAAAGTGTTGCGTTTATATTTTTGTTGAGTATATATATATATATATATATATATATATATATATACATATATATATATATGGGTGAGAAGCAAGGTACACCCTGGACAGGATGCCAGTCTATTGCAGTGCTCAGAAAAGTCAGTTTAATTCAATTTATTGTCATTATACAGTGCATGGAGCAGATGCAATGAAAATTTACGTGCTACTAAAGCAAGTGCAATTTGAATAAATAATAGAGGTGGGCGGATCGATCCTAATATCGATAATATCGATACCAACACTGGTATTGATATTGAACGATCCTCATGTAAAAAGATCCATACTCAAGCTTTTTTCTCTCCCGCACGCACTGACTGCTGCGCACAGAGATTCATCAAAGTCTGCTCTCTGTCTGGCTGTGTCACACAACACGGAGCAGCGCACCCTTGTATTGTGGTTTGTCAGCCCTCTACCTCAGGAGAGTTTGTTTTAGGTTGTGTTGAGTGATATTTTTTAAATAAAAATGTTGATTGTGATAATAAAGTATTTTGTTGTATTTTGTACAATGCTTGGCGAAATTCTATTCTAGGTCTTTTGGATCCTTTGGCTCTATGAAGCTTAAATATGAAAAAGTATCGTATCAGTATCGATATCAGCGATACTGGGCCTGTATTTTCTTTGTATCGGATTAATACCAAAATTCCCGGTATCGCCCACCTGTAATAAATAAGTACTAAAGAAAAATGACTAAGGTAAGAAATAAAAAGATAAAGAAATGAATGAATGAATAAATAAGGTGCCAAGTTTTATCCTGGTTGACCAGAATGCAACTTAGGAACACAATATTGATAAATGTGTAATTGATATACTTATAAGAGGGTCATTTCTACATGCACACACATAAGACATCTTATTGATTATGTCTCAGCGCTGCTTTGATCCCAAAACAGAGTTAGTGTCTAGGAAAAAAAAATCTATATATAAAAAAAGGTCCATTTGTGTATTTTTTGCTGACCTCCCAGCAGTTCTCCTCCTCCTGCCTTCCCGGCAACAAACAATTCAGCCAATTCAAACTGTAGCACTTCAGTACCGAGCACTGTGAATGTGGTATCAAGTGAGATAACACAGTATCATTATAATCTGTTGCCCAAGTTACAGACTGTTCGAAAAGTTGGAAACAAAATGAGAGCAGTTTCAGTCTCCTCAGATAAGGAGCTGTAAGTACTGTAAATATCAGTTTTATCTTATTTCATGCCACAAGATAATCAGGTTATGTTGGGTCAAGTTGTTGGAAAGATTATTCATAACAAAGGATCAAGCCACCCCCTTCATTCTTCAAAAATGGAAAGTTACTAATGAGAATGATCAGACTACAGCTAGGTCCATAAGTATTTGGACAATGACAGTTGAAATTCAGGTAAGTTGAAATGAAATAAGATGTGTTTGTAGTGTTGACAATCAAGTTTAAGTCAAGGGGGTTAGTAAAGAAAGAAAGAAAGAAAGAAACATTTAGAAATTACAGCCATTTTTACACATAATCTCTCAATTTTCAGAAACCATAGGTAATTAAGCAAACTAAATGTAGGGATTATTATTTCTATAAAATCATCACTTTTACATCCAGTTTTCTTTCGACAAGTCAGGGGATACATGAACATTTCCAATTCACTGAATATGTCTGGGACTTAATTTACATCAGTCATTAGGAAATACAAACATTATGGTAAGTCTGTCTGGATTTGGCAGTTCCCCAAAACTCAGTGACTGTGCTCGAAGGAGATGCATGAGGGAAGCCACCAAGACAACTCTGAAGGTGTTATAGGTTTCTGTGGCTGCTTCAGGCTATCTAGACTTAAGTCTTCCAAGTGCCTTGTGGCAAACTGAAACTGAAACTTCAAGTCTTTTTCAGAAAATTCTTGTTTATTCCACTCCACCAAGAGGCTGTGTAACTGGTGGCACAACAGACGAAAGTTGCACTATGCATGGATTCCACGGTCACAGCCACAGAAACCTATGGTGTGATATTTTACCTCTACCAATCGACATCTTTTGGTGTATTTGACCCCGTATGTCATTATTATAGGTGACAGATTTCATGGTAATGTTGTGGCAAGATTGCCTGGACATGTCATCTGGATCTGGATCTATCATCCTTCTGGTCATTACTATGAGTTTCTCTGTGAATTTTCAGACCTTTTGTCTGACTTAGTGCTTAGTTCAGATAAGATAATTATAGTGGGTGATTTTAACATCCACATAGATGCTGAGAATGACAGCCTCAGCACTGCATTTAATCTATTATTAGACTCAATTGGCTTTGCTCAAAATGTAAATGAGTCCACCCACTACTTTAATCATACTTTAGATCTTGTTTTGACTTATGGTATGGAAATGAAGACTTAACAGTATTCCCTGAAAACCCCCTTCTGTCTGATCATTTCTTAATATTTACATTTACTTTAATGGCCTACCCAGCAGTGGGGAATAAGTTTCATTACAGTAGAAGTCTTTCGGAAAGTGCTGTAACTAGGTTTAAGGATACGATTCCTTCTTTGTTATGTTCTCCAGTGCCATATACCAACACAGTGCAGAGTAGCTACCTAAACTCTGTGAGTGAGATAGATTATCTCATCAATAGTTTTACATCCTCATTGAGCACAACCTTGGATGCTGTAGCTCCTCTGAAAAAGAGAGCCTTAAATCAGAAGTGCCTGACTCCATGGTATAACTCACAAACTTGTAGCTTAAAGCAGATAACCCGTAAGTTGGAGCGGAAATGGCGTCTCACTAATTTAGAAGATCTTCACTAAGCCTGGAAAAAGAGTCTGTTGCTCTATAAAAAGCCCTCTGTAAAGCTAGGACATCTTACTACTCATCACTAATTGAAGAAAAGAAGAACAACCCCAGGTTTCTTTTCAGCACTGTAGCCAGGCTGACAAAGAGTCAGACCTCTATTGAGCCGAGTATTCCTTTAACTTTAATTAGTAATGACTTCATGACTTTCTTTGTTAATAAAATTTTAACTATTAGAGAAAAAATTACTCATAACCATCCCAAAGACGTATCGTTATCTTTGGCAGCTTTCAGTAATGCTGGTATTTGGTTAGACTCTTTCTCTCCGATTGTTCTGTCTGAGTTATTTTCATTAGTCACTTCCTCCAAACCATCAACATGTCTATTAGACCCCATTCCTTACCGGCTGCTCAAGGAAGCCCTACCATTAATTAATGCTTAGATCTTAAATATGATCAATCTATCTTTATTAGTTATGTACCACAGGCTTTTAAGGTGGCAGTAATTAAACCATTACTTAAAAAGCCATCACTGGACCCAGCTATCTTAGCTAATTATAGGCCAATCTCCAACCTTTCTTTTCTCTCAAAAATTATTGAAAGAGTAGTTGTAAAACAGCTAACTGATCATCTGCAGAAGAATGGTCTATTTGAAGAGTTTCAGTCAGGTTTCAGACTTCATCATAGTACAGAAACAGCATTAGTGAAGGTTACAATTGATCTTCTTATGGCCTCAGACAGTGGACTCATCTCTGTGCTTGTCCTGTTAGACCTCAGTGCTGCTTTTGATACTGTTGACCATAAAATTTTATTACAGAGATTAGAGTATGCCATAGGTATTAAAGGCACTGCGCTGCGGTGGTTTGAATCATATTTATCTAATAGATTACAATTTGTTCATGTAAATGGGGAGTCTTCTTCACAGACTAAGGTTAATTATGGAGTTCCACAAGATTCTGTGCTAGGACCAATTTTATTCACTTTATACATGCTTCCCTTAGGCAGTATTATTACAAAGCATTGCTTAAATTTTTATTGTTACGCAGATGATACCCAGCTTTATCTATCCATGAAGCCAGAGGACACACACCAATTAGTTAAACTGCAGGACTGTCTTACAGACATAAAGACATGGATGACCTCTAATTTCCTGCTTTTAAATTCAGATAAAACTGAAGTTATTGTACTTGGCCCCACAAATCTTAGAAACATGGTGTCTAACCAGATCCTTACTCTGGATGGCATTACCCTGACCTCTAGTAATACTGTGAGAAATCTTGGAGTCATTTTTGATCAGGATATGTCCTTCAATGTGCATATTAAGCAAATATGTAGGACTGCTTTTTTACATTTGCGCAATATCTCTAAAATTAGAAAGGTCTTGTCTCAGAGTGATGCTGAAAAACTAATACATGCATTTATTTCCTCTAGGCTGGACTATTGTAATTCATTATTATCAGGTTGTCCTAAAAGTTCCCTGAAAAGCCTTCAGTTAATTCAAAATGCTGCAGCTAGAGTACTGACGGGGACTAGAAAGAAAGAGCATATTTCACCCATATTGGCCTCTCTTCATTGGCTTCCTGTTAATTCTAGAATAGAATTTAAAATTCTTCTTCTTACTTATAAGGTTTTGAATAATCAGGTCCCTTCTTATCTTAGGGACCTCATAGTACCATATCACCCCAATAGAGCGCTTCAGGGTTTGTAAGAGTAGAATGGGAGGCAGAGCCTTCAGCTTTCAGGCTCCTCTCCTGTGGAACCAGCTCTCAATTCGGATCAGGGAGACAGACACCCTCTCTACTTTTAAGATTAGGCTTAAAACTTTCCTTTTTGCTAAATCTTATAGTTAGGGCTGGATCAGGTGACCCTGAACCATCCCTTAGTTATGCTGCTATAGACTTAGACTGTTGGGGGGTTCCCATGATGCACTGAGTGTTTCTTTCTCTTTTTGCTCTGTATGCACCACTCTGCATTTAATCATTAGTGACTGATCTCTGCTCTCTTCCACAGCATGTCTTTTTCCTGATTCTCTCCCCTCAGCCCCAACCAGTCCCAGCAGAAGACTGCCCCTCCCTGTGCCTGGTTCTGCTGGAGGTTTCTTCCTGTTAAAAGGGAGTTTTTCCTTCCCACTGTCGCCAAGTGCTTGCTCATAGGGGGTCGTTTTGACCGTTGGGGTTTTTCTATGATTATTGTATGGCTTTTGCCTTGCAATATTAAAGCGCCTTGGGGCAACTGTTGTGATTTGGCGCTATATAAATAAAATTGATTTGGTCTGTATTATTGTTATTTTTTTGTGGTTCTTATACATAGAGCATCCTTTTTTCTGTTTCTGATTTCAAGAAGACACTTTATAACGTCACAAAGAGCTACATAAAACACGATGGCCATCTGATTTCAATCTCAGCCTGCATTATGATATCACAAATGCCTATACAACCCTCTGTCTAAACTAAACTGGACTGGACAACCCACATCAACCACATGTACAGGAAGGGACAGAGCAGGCTGCACTTCCTGAGGAGGCTGCGGCCGTTTAACATCTGCAAGAAACTCCTGTGGATGTTCTACCAGTCCGTAGTATCCAGGATCCTCTTTAACACCGTGGTGTGCTGATGGGGGGCAGCACATCCAAGAAGGACACATCCTGGCTGGACAAACTGATCAGGTGGGCTGACTAAGTGGTTGGTATGAAGCTGAACTTTCTGGTGATGGTGGCAGAGAAGAGAACACTGGACAAACTGCTGGACATTATGGATGATGCCAGTCACCCACTTCAGCCACAGGCTGCTCCTTCCCAAGTGCAGGACCAACAGACTGAAAAACTCCTTTGTCCATCAGGCCATCAGACTGTACAACTCCTCACTCAGGGGGAGGAGGAGTAACAGGAAGACAGAGGACAGGAAGAAGAAGAACAGTAGTAGCCAGTAAGACAGTAGTGAGCAGAATTTCTGGTATTTATGTTTGTGTATTTATATTTATAAATTGTTTTTTACTTTCACTTTTGATACTCTGTGTGCTTCTTACCCCGTGTGCTGCTATACAATGCTGTTGGAACCTAAATTTCCCTGAGGGAGTCTTCCCAAGGAATCAATAATGTTCTGTCTAATCGAATCGAATCTAATCTGTCAGGTGACAGATAAAACAATGTTTGGCAATATAACACTGATAGGCTCAAGAAAACATAAATACTACACTTGTTTTCATTCCCATTTTTCATGCAGTGAAGCAAAAGATCTATTAAGGTTTCTTCTACGCATTTATTTGTCTTAAATGTTGTTCACAGATTTATTATAATCAGTCACAGATGTGCAGTATTTTCATACCACACAGTACCACAGATGTCGCAAATATTGAGGGTATCATGCAATTGGCATTCTGATTGCAGGAATGTTCACCAGAGCGGTTGACCCATCAACTGAATGGTTATTTCACAACCATAAGGTGGTTCCAACAGAAGTGGGAGTAAGCCACCATGAAGTCATTCTCAAGTCATCAATCTGCAAGTCCCAAGTCAGCTGTCAAACACTTGGTGGTCATTATGACTTGAGACTTGACTTTGGATTTGTTGATTCATGTCTTCAGAGTGACTTGATGGTAACTTACTCCTACCTCTCGCTTACAGTCTGGTTTCCAACCAATCTCACAAATGCAGACCACGTGAAACTATGCCAGTCCAGGACTGTCACATCCAGCTTCTTCATCGAATAAATATTTTTTTCTTCTTCTTCAAGAAAATGCACCTCTGTGCAATAAACATGCTGTTTAATCAGCATTTTGATATGGCACACCATCCAGGTGGATGGACTTTTTTGGGCAAAATGACAACTCAGTCTCAAGGCGTGTCGTGATTCAGCAGCACGAAATATACATTAATCTATTGGTTCCTTATATTGTTGCAAAAAGTGCAAAATTTTCATCATGGGAGCACAAATTTATTCTAATTCATTGACAGGTGCACGTAATTAAAAGTGCAGCGGCGGTTGGGTGGGTATGGTTAGGGGAAGGAGTAGGGTTAGGTTATGGTTAAGGTTAGGGTTGGGGGTAGGAGTAGGGGTAGGAGTAGGAGTAGGGCTAGTCACAGTGAGTTAAAAAAAAAACATCACAAAAATTTGAATCATTTCTTGACGGGAGGATGAAAAAAAAATGAAGTGATGAATTTTGACAAATTTGTGAGCAAGTTTGAGGAAAATGCATATTTTGTGTGCATAGAAGTGCTACATCCTTTACTGCAACTCATAAAAATGGGAGTGCAAACAAAAATGTTGCATTTATATTTTTGTTGAATATAATGTACTCTGAGGCAGCATGGTGGCTTAGTGGTTAGCACTGTTGCCTCACAGCGAGAAGGTCGTGGGTTCAATTCCCGTGGCCTTTCTGTGTGGAGTTTGCATGTTCTCCTCTGGGTGCTCCGGTTTCCTCCCACATAGGTGGGTAGGTGGATTGGGATCTTTAAATTGTCCGTAGGTGTGTGTGTGTGTGCGTGTGTGTGTGTGTGTGGGTGTGTCTGTGCTTGTTTGCTTGTTTGTGGCCCTGCGACAGCCTAGCGTCCTGTCCTGGGTGTACCCCATCTTGCGCTCTATGACTGCTGGGATAGCCCCCCGCGACACTTAATTGGACTAAGCGGTAGAAGATGAATGAATGAATGAATAATGTACTCTGAATCCCACTGCCCTGCAAGGTATATTTGAAGATTGTATAGTGCCACCAGCTGGCATTTTGGTAGAAGTACACCTAAAATAGAACTAGCTTCCACACATGTATTCCTAAGTGGCATTTTACTGTATTTTGATTACTTTGGAAGACATAGGAAATGAGTTTGGGTTGCCCTCTATGTATGGCAGAGAACAGCAAGATGGGGCACTTTCAACATCTCGACAAAATCAACTGTCAATGAGTTAATGCCACAAGACTTCTCTAGTTAAGTTGAAATAACTTTAAAAAATCTATACAAACTGTTACATCACTTTTTCTCTTTGAGACAGCGGTTCAAAAATTTATGTAACAATTTGCATAGATTTTTAAAAGTTATTCCAACTTCAACTGAATTAATGCCACAAGACTTTTCTAGTTAAGTTTAAATAACTTTGAAAAATCTATACAAACTGTTACATCACTTTTTCTCTTTGAGACAGCAGTTCAAAAATTTATGTAACAATTTGCATAGATTTTTAAAAGTTATTTCAACTTCAACTGAATTAATGCCACAAGACGTCTGTAGTTAAGCTGTAATAACTTTTAAAAAATCTATGCAAACTGTTACATCACTTTTTCTCTTTGAGACAGCGGTTCAAAAATTGATGTAACAATTTGCATAGATTTTTAAAAGTTATTTCAACTTCAACTGAATTAATGCCACAAGACCTCTGTAGTTAAGTTGCAATAACTTAAAAAAAAATCTATGCAAATTGTTACATCACTTTTTCTCTTTGAGACAGCGGTTCAAAAATTTATGTAACAATTTGCATAGATTTTTAAAAGTTATTCCAACTTCAACTGAATTAATGCCACAAGACGTCTGTAGTTAAGTTGTAATAACTTTAAAAAATCTATGCAAACTGTTACATCACTTTTTCTCTTTGTGACAGCAGTTCAAAAATGTATGTAATAATTTGCATAGATTTTTAAAAGTTATTCCAACTTCAACTGAATTAATGCCACAAGACGTCTGTAGTTAAGTTGTAATAACTTTAAAAAAATCTATGCAAACTGTTACATCACTTTTTCTCTTTGAGACAGCAGTTCAAAAATTTATGTAACAATTTGCATAGATTTTTAAAAGTTATTCCAACTTCAACTGAATTAATGCCACAAGACCTTTCTAGTTAAGTTGAAATAACTTTGAAAAATCTATACAAACTGTTACATCACTTTTTCTCTTTGAGACAGCAGTTCAAAAATTTATGTAACAATTTGCATAGATTTTTAAAAGTTATTTCAACTTCAACTGAATTAATGCCACAAGACCTCTGTAGTTAAGTTGCAATAACTTAAAAAAAAATCTATGCAAATTGTTACATCACTTTTTCTCTTTGAGACAGCGGTTCAAAAATTTATGTAACAATTTGCATAGATTTTTAAAAGTTATTTCAACTTTCAACTGAATTAATGACACAAGACTTCTCTAGTTAAGTTGAAATAACTTTAAAAAAATCTATGCAAATTGTTGCATCACTTTTTCTCTTTGAGACAGCAGTTCATTTTTTAGAGTGCAGGAGGAAACATCATTTACAGCAAATATGGTCTCAGTATTCAATTATTCGTTCATTTTCTATACCCGCTTACAGTCAAGGGTCAAAGGGGGCATGGAGCCTATCCCAGTTGTTATAGGTCATGAGGTGGGGCACACCCTGGACAGGATGCTAGTGGTCTCATTATTGAGCAACACAAACATCAGTGATTGATTACAGATATTAAAACAAAGAACTGATTTGAAGGCAGAAAACTGGAGTGTAGACTCCTTTTTTAAAAAATCTAGTGTTTCCTCTGTCCTACAGTTGGCCAAAGCCTGAAACACTTTCTTATTCACCCTGAGATGTGCCAGCTTCAGGAAACTCTTACATCACTGCCCCAACTCTGTGTTGATGCTTGAGTTTATTTATCTGTTGAGTTGATGGTGTGTGTGTGTGTGTACTTCCCCTCCCTCTGCGTCATGCACAGATACGTCATCAGTCAATAGAATTACTCAACAGTCCCCTGATCTTCTTCAAACAAGCAGCAAACTCCAACGTGAATAATAAAGGCTGAATGTGCTGTGAGAAAGGAAGAGAGGAGGGATTACTCTCAGAGAAACAATCTGCTGTGCATCAGCATGAAGTGCAGGTTTCGGTGCTTTGTGGTGCATTTATAAAAGAGTCAGCTAACGTGTGTCTGTTAACACACTCCTCATCTCTCCTTCATTACACCCTCCTCCCTCGCATTTTCCGAGGAACACACAGCTGCTTCACTGGACTTTGGATGTGTGCCTGCTGGAAAAGCAGGGAGTTTCCTTCCTGGGTAAAAACAGTCACTACACTATGTCACTGAGTGGGCTTGTTGTCCCGTAGAAGTGGGAAATGAGAACTGAGTTTTCATCTTTACAGTATTGTACAAAACCAATTTAAAATGTATAGTTTTTTTAACCTCTTATTGGACTTTAAAATTTCCGTCTTGTTGGACTGTAAACTTAAACTGTAAAATTAAAGTAAAAAAAAAAAGATACTTATTGCACCTTTAAAGACTAAGGAATAAAATTACAGTGGTGCCAAAGAAAATTCTTTTTCTTGACTTAACCCTCTGGAGTCGAATGACTTGCCCTTGCATAAAAAGTCAAGTGACCTAATTAAGCGGACGTAACACTCAATCTGCTGCACTCTGAGGCTCCCTTTAAAGGCGTGTTCATTTCAACCTTTATAGCACTTTTTAAATTTTGTTAATAGGCCTAGTATAACTTGACTTATGAGTATTTTTTACACCATGCACTTTCATGAATATTATTGTAATTTTTTGCTGCACTTTTATGTACACACTCACAGCCAAAAGGATCATTTCCTTCTCTACTGCAGCAGCAACAGCAGTGGGAAGAAATCTAACTCCTTCTTCCTTATTGGTTGGCTCCTGAAATTTTCCACCAATCAGTAATCACTAACCCCACATATGTTCACTAACCCCACGTGTTTGATGACAGCCCACCCATGCCACGTGGGTCTGATTGTGTTGTGTTTTCTCTATGTTACTGGTGGTAAGTGTGTGTGGTTAGTGTTTTGTTGTTGTTTGCGTTTTTTTTTTTTTTTTTTGTAAAAATGAGGCATTTTATGAATATGGAGCAAGCGCTTCAGTTATTTTTTTCAACTGGAGGAAGACGGAGCGCGCAGCGCGTCGTCAGAGTCTGAAACAGACAGTGAGGATTCTGGTCATGAAAGAGATGATCTCTCTTCTGTTCTGGAGGAGCAACCAAAGCAGGTGGATCCCCCAACATGCACACAGAGATCTGAACAGAGGGTCGGAGCTTCCGCTTCTGTTTCCAGATCCAGATTGCCGCTCGGACGCGCAGCAGAGACACACTCAAGTTGACCATTTACACTGGCAAAACTGTGATCATAAGTGAGCATGGGCTGTCATACAATGCAGTCACGAACCTGATCCAGCCATCCTCGCGTTGTACTGGGTACCACATTTACATGGACAATTTTTACACGAGCCCCGAACTGTTCATGGACCTGGCTAACATGAAGTTTGGGGCATGTGGCACATACAGGGACAACAGACGAGGATGCCCCAGAGGGAGGACAAATGCTCTCACAAAAAAATCTGACAGAAGATCTATAAGATGGATAAGAGAGGGGCCTCTGGTGTTTGTAAAGTGGATGGACACACAGGAGGTGTCTGTGTGCTCCACCATCCGTCATGTGTTTTTGGATGATACAGTGGGGAGAAGGGTGAGGGATGCAAAGGATGGATGCTGGATGGTGAAAGACATTCCCTGTCCTACACCAGTGTTGGCTTATAATAAAAACATGGGTAGAGTCGACCGATCTGACCAGCTCATCCAGTACTACTCCACCCATCAGAAAACTGCATGCTGGTACAGGACAGTGTTGCTGCACTTCCTTGACATTGCAACCACAAATGCATTCATCTTGCATCGTGAGATCAGCAGTGTACTAACGGGGACTAGAAGAAGAGAGCATATCTCACCCATATTGGCCTCTCTTCATTGGCTTCCTGTTAATTCTAGAATAGAATTTAAAATTCTTCTTCTTACTTATAAGGTTTTGAATAATCAGGTCCCATCTTATCTTAGGGACCTTGTAGTACCATATCACCCCAATAGAGCGCTTCGCTCTCAGACTGCAGGCTTACTTGTAGTTCCTAGGGTTTGTAAGAGTAGAATGGGAGGCAGAGGCTTCAGCTTTCAGGCTCCTCTCCTGTGGAACCCAATTCAGATCAGGGAGACAGACACCCTCTCTACTTTTAAGATTAGGCTTAAAACTTTCCTTTTTGCTAAAGCTTATAGTTAGGGCTGGATCAGGTGACCCTGAACCATCCCTTAGTTATGCTGCTATAGACGTAGACTGCTGGGGGGTTCCCATGATGCACTGTTTCTTTCTCTTTTTGCTCTGTATGCACCACTCTGCATTTAATCATTAGTGATTGATCTCTGCTCCCCTCCACAGCATGTCTTTTTCCTGGTTCTCTCCCTCAGCCCCAACCAGTCCCAGTGGAACACTGCCCCTCCCTGAGCCTGGTTCTGCTGGAGGTTTCTTCCTGTTAAAAGGGAGTTTTTCCTTCCCACTGTAGCCAAATGCTTGCTCACAGGGGGTCGTTTTGACCGTTGGGGTTTTACATAATTATTGTATGGCCTTGCCTTACAATATAAGGCGCCTTGGGGCAACTGTTTGTTGTGATTTGGCGCTATATAAAAAAAAATTGATTGATTGAAATATGCAACATACCAAACTGACCAGTATGCCTGTTGTCGCATATTTGCAACATACCAGTATTATTGTTATAACATAAATTATTACCAAAATACCAAAATTACGACTTATTTTTTTGTGCAAAAGTGAAATTAATAATCTCAACATTATTTACCATCTACTTAAAGGCAAACACACACACACAAAACATTTTTTTATATACAGCTATATAAATTCAAGCGTTAAGGGGTTAAAGATTTATATTTACATTCTAAATCTTATTTTGACATCTGATTGTTTTCTAAATAGTTTAGCATTGGCATTTCCTGCACTATATTTGTACATATGTTTTTGAAATTCTAAATGTTATTGTGAAATCTGTCTGTTTTGTAAATAACTGTACAAAAACAAACAAACAAACAAACAAACAAACAAACAAACAAACAAACAAAAAACAAAACACCTGAAGCATTTCCTGCATTTATGTAAATAGTTGTATTTAACTTTTTTTTTTTTTTTTTTTGCTACATTTGTACATATGTTTTAGAAATTTACAGTTTATACTTACATTTGAAGTTATGAAAATGGTTTGTTAAACAAGTTTCTGGTTTTCACAGTAAAACAAAAAACACAACCTTTTTTCTACTTGGATTTTATGTTTTTTTTGTGTGATTTTAGGGTCACTGTGTTAATACAGAATGAATGAAAAACTGTAAAGTCACACAGGTGAGGTTGTGCTGAAAAAAAATGACACCAAACAAGGCCAGGTAAACACTTTTTAAAGGTAAATTATAAAGGTAAAACCAAAAGTTGTCAAAAACGGCCAAATATACCCTGGACTCCAGAGGGTTAAAATTTCCAATAATGGTCCTGACTGTATGTGTTATTTACACTTGAAATTTAATTTTAATTGTTCTTATGAATGCAGAATTTTGTTTTACTCTGCTGTTAAGCACTTTGTGAAAGGTGCTGGTTAAAGTGCAACATAAATATATTATTATTATTATTATTACTATTCTTCTTCTTCTTATTATTATTATTATATTTTGTAGTAAGGTAATCAAATTAGTTAAAATTGAATGCTGAAGAGGGCATAGGTTTTTCTTTCAGTCAACCACTTTAACAAGTGATTTCACAAAGAACTGCTTTAATTTGTGGGCAGGAGGTCATCAAGGAAACCATCTGCTGATGACATCATCTGGGACAAAAACTCTTTTTGGGTGAGCATACCAGTTTCTCTGCCTTGTATTGGACCGTTTATATATATATATATATATATATATATATATATATATATATATATATATATATATACAGTTGTGCTCAAACGTTTACATACCCTGACAGAATATTTGATTTTTTTGGCCATTTTTCAGAGAATATGAATAATAACACAAAACTTTTTTCACTCATGGTTAGTGGTTGGGTGAAGCCATTTATTGTCAGACAACTGCATTTACTCTTTTTAAGTTTTAATGACAACCGAAACTACCAAAATGATCCTGATCAAAAGTTTACATACCCCTGTTCTTAATACCGTGTGTTGCCCCCTTTAACATCAATGACAGGAGCTTGGAGTCTTTTGTGGTCATTGTGGACAAGGCTCTCTGATGGTGAAGCTGCCACTGAACATGTCTTGGACTTTATTTACATCAGTTTTGAAGAAATACAAACAGTATGACAGTCTATGGTAAATCTGTGTGGAGTAGACAGATCTCAAAAACTGAGTGACTGTGCAAGGAGAAGAGTGAGGGAAGCCACCAAGACACTCAGATGTAAATTGTCCTGCTTGTTGTTCAAATTATTACAGATTATACTGTGATTATAAAGACTGGGAGGTGGTCACTAATGCCATTCACCAATAATCCACCTGCTGTCTTTTTCTCAATATGATTTGTAAATATATTATCAGTTCATATTGCACAATAGGTAGTAATCCTGCTGGGCCTTGTGATTTTGGAATATTGGCTATATAATGTGTTGCCTATATTATGTGTTAATAAATTTCTCAGTCAATTTGTGATTATTTGGATTCAACAAATCAACACTGAAATGACCATAGATGAATAAAAAACTTTGTGTTTTAATGTTGAGACATGTTCCTCCATCCAGTCATTTTAGATCCCAGTGTTCTGTATATACAGCTCACAATAACATTTTTCCTCCCCCCACCGACATATTTCTATTGTCTATTAAAAACACACCTATAAAAATATATCTAATCATAAATTAACTAGTTAAAAGTTTTCAAACTCTGACATAATTAATAATAATAATAATAATAATAATAATAATAATAATAATAATAATAATAATAATAATAATAATAATACTTCGAAAGCTTCAAAGTTCCTTAAAATACGTACAATAAAACAATTTAACAATAAAACAATTTACAAATCAAAATCAGCAACCACTGGCAGGAGGGAAAAAAAAATACACAATAAAGTACAACTACAGCAAGGAAAACTATGAATAAAAGACTGTGAATAAGATTCATCCGAAAGCAAAAGTACACATAAAAAAGCAGAATAATCACGTTCGTATTTGTGTGGGTTTGTCATTGATTCACTGCAGCAAGAATCTAAACTTGTTCAAACATGATTCACCGTCATATTGTGGGTGTTGGCGCCCCCTCGCGTTCAAAGTGGGAAAATTGAGGATTATCGCTTGAAACGGCAGGTGGCGGTAAAACCATAAACTACGTGATGTTCAACTTTGTTCCAGCTTCAAACCTTGCTTCGGTGCAGGTTTCATGAAGCTTTTGATACTCTCTCGAATTTAAAACATCCAGACAGATCGTTGTTTAAAAATCTATTTTTATCATTGAGTATTTGAGTGTTTCGCATCATTTCATGTATGTAGTATTTTCAAAGGCATGTTATTTGCACATTAAAATGGTTTCTGGTTTTGCTCTTGCTGTTTCGGTACTCTGGCAAAATATTTTCATATGGGATAAATAAAGTTGATTTTATGTTAATGTCATTTGTAGGACCTGCGCTCAGTGAATTATATTTGTAGGGTTTTTTTTTTCTAAAAGAAGATATGGGCATTGATAATGATATTGGCAATATTTACTTCGCACTGTTTCAGTTTAAAATGTACATTATTACTCCATATATTTTCGTTATTTATTTTATAATGCTGTTTTTTAATTTAATTAATTTAAAGGACTTTATTGCAGCACATGTAAAAACTAAAAACAAAACCAAAACAAACAAACAACACCAAAAAAGAACTTTACAATAAACCATTAATATAATGGCATATTTAAAAATGTTTATGATCAACAAAGCACTTTTTTGAAAATGTCTCACAATTTGAACAGTTTACTTAAGAGAAGATTATCTTGTGCCTACATGACTATATGCACCCACCTGTTTGTCACATTGTACAGTCTTTGTATGTGTATTTAGACACACATTTATGTACCAACTTAAAAAGATGTGAAACTTGAGCTTTGATTAAATCTATTTCTTTTAATGAAAATTCTTGTCTGTGCCACTCCACCATGAACACACGCACGCACGCACGCACACACACACACACACACAAAAAACTCCTTTAGCCCAATACTCATAGTAGTTTTTCATTTTGTTGTATAAAATGAACAATGACATTTTTTTTTCCTAGTCACTGTGTCAACCACTAGTGCCACTTTTGATGATCTATTTCCAACCGAATCTCGTGACCTTGGGCACAGTACTAGTAGCTCCAAAGACTGCATCAAATTGGCACTTTGTATGACACTAATGTAATTCTTAACCCCCCAACATTAGTTTTTCCTCAAAGTATGGGGCAGATATGGTTTGCTGTGTGTGTGTGTGTCCTCTCAGAGGACAGAGAGAGACTTTCTGCTTCACAGGACCCCACAGGTGATACACATCCCACCAGCACCAGGACAAGAGGAGTGACACTCCACTTGTGGACCAGAACCGTGTGCACTCTGTCTTCTGTTGGACAGGAATTGTTTTTTGAGTGGCACAAATAATTTGTGTGGCATCTGTAACTGACGCCAAAATGAATTGTATATAGGTTACCACGACAACAGGAATATGATACAAAATTTCCTTTGTTCATTTTGGTAAATAACTGCACGATTATTTAAGGCTATGTGTAACACGGCTTTACAGCTTAAGATGTTTATTTTATTTTGAAATTACCTGTGCTGAAGAGGAAATAAGCCACATAATTGCTCGACCCGGAAGGGCATATGTGTAGAGCGGGAGAGAAAAGGGGACAAGGAAAGTCAGAGCAGCACGTAAAACTCATATAAGACACAGAATCTGCTTATGGTGTCATTCTACTGCTGGTCAAACAGGCGCACACGTTTTCACGGTGTTCCACGGGTGTTACCCACGGTTGTTCCATGGCTGTTACACGAGCTGAATAAAGAAATAAATGTCTGTGGACATCAGTAAGGAGCGTGAAGTCCTTTTTGAGCAGACCAGCGTAGCTATAGTGAAAACGTGACCTGATCCATCGTGCTGAGGCTGTTTCGTCCTACACCCACAAGGCGGCGCCAGAGTTCTTCGCATCCTGCAGCAAGCCAAGGCTTCAGAGTTCAAAGTTTCATCTGCAGCTGCAAGACCAAGTGCAAATGCGCATCTTAAGGGCAAATTGTGTAGTTATGAATGGCCAGAGCTACTGATGGATAAATAAAGAGTCAAATGAATAACAAAACGACAGAAAATAAAGCAAAAAAAATACAAAATGACTTCCAATGACAATTCCTTGTTACAAAATGATAACCAATTCGACCATGAGCCCCAAGAACAAGGGGAAGTACATACAGAGGCAGCTGTAAGACCAAAGGAAATGTATGCTATAACTGATCAGTCTGGAAGAGAAATAAGAAAATCCTCCCGTGAAAGACATTTTACACCTAAAATGCAAGAACTCGAGGAACAGGAGTTAGACCAAAAGCAAAAGAAGTTCCAATCACTCTATGACAAGTGGAAAACTAAAGTAAGAGATACTCGCACAAGATTAAAGGAAGCATGCTCAGGAAAGGACTTGTGTGACATGATGGATGATGTTGAAATGCTTGATTCCGAATTGAAAGAAACCTATGACAACATTAGAAGGCAAGCCGTCCCAAGTCAAGAAATTCGGAGGAAAGTTGATGCATGCTCTGCTGTAACTTTGGACTTGGTGCGGTTAATGAGACTACGACTAATAGAAGAAGAAAATGGGTTTGATGCTGTAGCAGAAAAGGCAAGATTACGTATGCTCCTTGATAACGAATATGCCAGATCAATATATGGATCTACTGCTTCCAGAGTAACTACACACAGCCTTCATTCTGACCATCTCTCTGAGTCACCTAGCATCTCAAACAAGAGAGCGGAGACGGCCGCACAACTAGCTGCAAAGAAAGCCGAAATGGAATTGGAAGAAGCTATTGAAGCTCATCGTCAACAATTGAAAAAACTTGAAAACCAAAGAGACATTGAAGTAATGCAGGCAAAGCTGAAAGTCTACACAGAAGAGGAGATTAAAGAAAAAAGTGAGAGATGTGCACACGGCAAAGTAAGCCCTACGCTGTCCACCTCTTACATTGAACGTGATGATCAGCCAGTCACAAAAAATGAGTCAGCCATTGTACAGATGGTTCAAGAGTCAATAGCTCTCACTCGGTTACCTGCCCCAGAGCCTGCTGTGTTTTACGGTGAACCTTTAAAGTTCATAGAGTGGAGCACAAGTTTTAAGGCTCTAATAGAGAGACGATGCTCAAATCCTGCAGACAGGCTATTTTATCTGCAAAAATACATAGCAGGAGAAGCTAAATCTACTCTTGAAGGTAGTTTCTACCGTAAAGATGAGGAAGCCTATAAGGAAGCATGGGATAGGCTCAATGCAAGATATGGTCATTCATTTGTAGTGCAACGTGCTTTCAGAGAGAAACTCAACAAATGGCCAAAAATCGGGGGAAAAGAGTATGTCAAACTGAGAGAATTCAGTGATTTCCTGCAAACATGTAGCAATGCCATGCCTCACATAAAAGGTCTACAAGTGCTAGATGATTGTGAGGAGAACCAGAAGTTGTTGGTCAAACTCCCAGATTGGATAACGTCCAGGTGGAATCGCTATGTAACAGAACAGCTGGATAAAAGTGAGAACTATCCAAGCTTTAAAGACTTTGCCTCCTTTATCTCTAAGGAGGCACGCATAGCCTGTAACCCAGTGTCGTCCTTACACGCTTTAAAGCCACCTGCAGAAATCCTAGCAAGAGAAACAAAACGCACAAAAGCAAATGCCTTTGTCACCCGTGTAAAGGCTTCAGACACTGCAACCTTCACAGCTAAGTCTGACATAGAGGAAATAAAGATAAGAGACACTGATAAGCAAAAGAAAAGAGACATACCGCCACAAAACTCCAGCACAAGCAAGTGCATTTGCTGTGGAGAAAATCACACCATACATAAATGTCCAAGGCTAACAGAAATGTCTGTGGATGATAAGAAAAACTATGTACATGAAAACAAACTGTGCTTTGCATGCCTGAGGACAGGTCACATCTCTAAAGACTGTAAAAACAGAGCCACGTGCAGCATATGCAAAAGAAGCCATCCAACTCCTCTGCATGAAGATCACTCTCCAGCAGACAAACCTGTACAAATTACAGCAGATGAGAACATGGCCTCACTCTCTTGTTCAGTGGAAGGAAGTAAGAATGGAAGCACCTCAATGATTGTGCCAGTGTGGATTTCGTCAACTAATTCTCCTAGCAGTGAAACCTTGGTGTATGCGCTATTAGATACGCAAAGCACCCACACGTTTGTTGATCAGGAAGTGTGTGGAAAGCTGCAGGCAGTGTTAGAGCCAGTAAAACTAAAGCTCGCAACTATGGTCAAAAGGGACACTATTGTGAAGAGTCAAAGAGCACAAGGACTTAAGGTCAGAGGATTCTTCTCCAATACGTGCATCGACCTACCTCCAGCTTACACAAGAGACTTCATTCCACTTGAGCGCACACACATTCCTACTTGTCAAACAGCCAGCAAATGGAAACATCTCGCAAACATTGCTCAAGAGATTCCCCCTTTAATGGACTGTGCAGTTGGATTGCTGATAGGCTACGACTGTTCCAGAGCCCTAGCTCCCAGAGAGGTCATCACTGGAGATGACAACGAGCCTTATGCTGTCAGAACAGACCTAGGCTGGAGCATTGTAGGAGGGGCACCACAGTTGGCAAATGCAAGCAATGTAACTGGTCTATGTCATCGTGTGGCTGTGAAAGAGATACCCCCCGTAACCCCAACTGCCATTATTAAAGTACTCGAGTCAGATTTTGCAGATACCAAACAAAACGAGAGTGATATATCGCAAGAGGATATCCAATTCCTCCAAATCCTAAAAGAAGGGATCCATCAAAATGAGCATGGTCATCTTGAAATGCCCCTTCCATTTAAGGCACGCCCCCAACTCCCAAACAACAAGAGTCTGGCTCTGGTTCGTTTGAAGCACCTCAAAAGGAAACTGGACAGAGATCCTAAGTTTAAAAATGACTATGTGAAGTTCATGGAAGGAGTTTTCAGAGATGGCGATGCTGAAAAGACAGACTCAAAGCCGACGATAGGAAATGTCTGGTATATACCACACCAAGGTGTTTATCACCCGAGAAAACCAGGCAAGATCAGGGTGGTATTTGACTGCTCTGCAAAGTTCGAAGGGACAGCTTTAAACGACCACTTAACGACAGGGCCTGATCTCACAAATGGCCTCACGGGAGTACTATGTCGTTTCCGTAAGCACCCCATTGCACTTATGTGTGACATAGAAAAGATGTTTCACAGGTTCCATGTCAGATCAGAGGATAGAGACTATTTGAGGTTTCTCTGGTGGGAAAATGGGAACACAGACTTGGAGCCCACAGAATACCGCATGAAAGTCCACCTCTTCGGAGCATCCTCATCCCCAGGTTGTGCTAATTACAGTATGAAACATCTGGCCAATGAAAATGAGAGAGAGTACCCACTAGCAGCCAACTTTGTTAAAAGGCATTTTTATGTGGATGATGGC
Source organism: Thalassophryne amazonica (assembly GCF_902500255.1). Lineage (NCBI taxonomy): Eukaryota > Metazoa > Chordata > Actinopteri > Batrachoidiformes > Batrachoididae > Thalassophryne > Thalassophryne amazonica. The sequence continues at coordinate 50,184,752 of NC_047122.1, forward strand.
CTCATAAGTGTGGAAACTGTTGGAGAGGCAATTGAGCTTCTAAAGGAGGCCCAAGCTTTGTGTGCCAAAGGGAAGCTGCACCTTCACAAGTTTCTTTCCAACAGCAGAGACGTGCTAGACACAATCGATGTAATGGAACGTGCAGTTGAGATAAAGGACGTGGACCTCAACTACAATGACCTTCCAGTGCAACTAGTATTAGGCATAAGATGGAATGTAGAAAATGACAACTTTTTCTTCCAGGCGACATTCGATGAGAAACCACTGACACGCCGTGGTATTCTCTCTGTTGTGGCATCTCTTTATGATCCCTTAGGGTTCCTGGCCCCTTTCATTTTAGAAGGAAAGAAAGTGTTGCAAGAAATGTGTCAGAAAGGCATTGGGTGGGACGATCCGCTACCTACTGAACTGAAGCTAAGGTGGGAGGGTTGGCTGAAAGATTTAGAAAATCTCAAAATGATCCAGATCCCCAGATGCTTCAAACCCATAAACTTTGGTGAAGTCCTGAGAGTTGAACTTCATCACTTCTCTGATGCAAGCAGTCAAGGGTATGGCCAGTGCTCCTACCTCAGGTTGGTGAGTGACCAACAAGTGCAATGCACTTTAGTCATGGGCAAAGCAAGGGTTGCGCCAACCAGAATAGTCACTATCCCAAGACTAGAACTAACAGCGGCCGTAACTTCTGCTGCTGTGAGCTCTATGCTAAAAAGAGAACTAGAGCTCAAAGTTGACAGGGAATACTATTGGACAGACTCACAGGTAGTTCTAGGCTATATCAACAATGAGGCCAAAAGATTCCATGTTTTTGTAGCCAATCGTGTACAGAGAATCCGCAAAACTACAAACCCAGAACAGTGGTATTATGTTGCCACTGCAGAAAATCCAGCTGACCACGCCTCACGTGGCCTAAAAGTCACTGACCTTATTGACTCAAACTGGTTCACAGGTCCCAGATTTTTATGGGAAAGAGAGATAGTAACAGAACAAAACATTCCGGAGCTGTTGGTGGGAGATCCAGAGGTAAAGGCCATACAAGTGCTGGATACTGAGTTGGAACAACAATGGGGCATTGCAGAACATTTGTCACGACTCTCCAAATGGACTACTGCAGTCAATGTTGTTGCACGCATTCAACGAATGGCAAAGAAAATAAAGACATCGGAGCCACCAGATGTGGAACAAAGGAGACAAGCCACATTGACCCTTGTTAAACTTGCACAACAAAATGCTTTTCAGGAAGAGCTGAATAACCTTGAACAGAAAACAGGAAAGTTGCCCTGTAATAACAGACTCTATCAGCTTGATCCATTCCTCAAGGACTGTGTGATGAGAGTTGGAGGTAGGCTAAGGAAGGCATCCACACATTTTGAGGTGAAGCATCCTGCAATACTCCCTAAAGACAGCATTATTACAAGGCTCATTATTGGACACTGTCATGAGAAGACACAGCATCAAGGTCAAGGTCAAACCTTAAATGAGATCAGAGCTAATGGGTTTTGGATTGTTGGAGGAGGTAAAGCAGTAGCTAAGTATATCAGACAATGTGTGTGGTGTAAGAGAGCCCGTGCACCACCAGAGGAACAAAGAATGGCAGATCTGCCTAGTGATCGCATTGACCCTTCCCCACCATTCACCTATGTAGGTATGGATTGCTTTGGCCCCTTCAGTACCAAACAAGGCCGCAAAGTGTACAAACGCTATGCTCTTCTCTTCACGTCTCAGCTTGAGAGCAATTCATTTAGAGATGCTAGAAGACATGACAACTGATACATTCATCAATGCTTTACGCTGTTTTATAGCTATCCGTGGAGCTATCAGACAAATCAGATCGGATCAGGGATCTAACTTCATGGGAGCAAAGAATGAAATGGCAAAAACTCTACGAGAAATTGACAAAGACAAAGTGACATCATACTTGGCAAATAAGCAGTGCGACTTCCTCATGAATGCACCAAGCTCAAGCCATGCTGGAGGCGCATGGGAGCGCCAAATCAGGACTGTAAAAAGTGTACTGAGTAAAGTTCTTGCCCAAAGTGTTGGAAGGTTGGATGACGCATCTTTAAGAACCTTTCTTTATGAAGCCATGTACATTGTAAACAGTCGCCCACTCACTGTTAACAGTATCAGTGATCCCACAAGTTTGGAGCCCTTAACACCAAATCATCTTATCACCATGAAATGCGCTGTACCACTGCCCCCACCTGGCAAGTTTGTTCAAGAAGACGTGTATGCCACCAAACGCTGGAGAAGAGTCCAGTATGCTACAGAGCAGTTTTGGAACAGATGGAGGAAAGAATACCTTGCTAACCTCACTCTGAGACAGCGATGGCATGCCCCTAAGCGCAACATGAGAGTTGGTGATATTGTGATAGTCAAGGATGAAAACATCCCTCGTAATGAATGGACACTTGGCAGAGTGGTAGATGTACACGAGGGTGATGATGGACTGATTAGAAAGGTGTCACTACAAGTTGGAGACAAGCAACTGGGGAAGAAGGGTGAACGCTTGCGCAAACCATCCATTATAGAGAGACCCGTCCAAAAGCTTGTCGTTCTTGTAGAAAGTAGATGATTTCTTTGAAATTACCATTGATTTATTTAAATGAAGAGTGTAAAGTGCAGCATCTTCATTGTGTATCAAAGGTAATTTGGTGGGAGTGTAACTGACGCCAAAATGAATTGTATATAGGTTACCACGACAACAGGAATATGATACAAAATTTCCTTTGTTCATTTTGGTAAATAACTGCACGATTATTTAAGGCTATGTGTAACACGGCTTTACAGCTTAAGATGTTTATTTTATTTTGAAATTACCTGTGCTGAAGAGGAAATAAGCCACATAATTGCTCGACCCGGAAGGGCATATGTGTAGAGCGGGAGAGAAAAGGGGACAAGGAAAGTCAGAGCAGCACGTAAAACTCATATAAGACACAGAATCTGCTTATGGTGTCATTCTACTGCTGGTCAAACAGGTGCACACGTTTTCACGGTGTTCCACGGGTGTTACCCACGGTTGTTCCATGGCTGTTACACGAGCTGAATAAAGAAATAAATGTCTGTGGACATCAGTAAGGAGCGTGAAGTCCTTTTTGAGCAGACCAGCGTAGCTACAGCATCTTAGTGTTCTGAAATGTTGTTGTCCATTCAGATGCTCCTGCTTTGGTCTGAGTCACCACAGCGGATACAGCCCGATCCGCATTCGTATTTGGCACAAGTCCTGAAGCATTTCCTGCATTTTAAATAGTTATATATATCTTTGTTGTTTGCCACATTTGTGCATGTTTTTGAAAGTTACAATTTATATTTGCATTCTAAGTTGTAAAAATGGTTTGTTAAACATGTTTCTGATTTTCACAGAAAAAAGTACAATTTTTTTTCTATATGGATTTTATGTTTTTGTGTGAATTTAGGTTCATTGTGTTAATACAGTATGTCAGAATGAAAGAAAAACTGTAAAATCACACAGGTGAGGTTGTGTTGAAAAAAATGACACCAAACAAGGCAAAGTAAACAGTTTTTTAAAGGTAAATTATGAAGGTAAAACCAAAAGTGGTCAAAAACGGGCAATTATACTCTGGACCCCAGAAGGTTAAACTTTTGGCTGGCAAGTTGTCACATAGCATTTCAGATTTCAGTCAAATTCTTAATATAATTTGAAAAAAAGAGAAGAAATTTAGGTATAACTTATCTTTTTGGTGCAAGGTTTGTATTTTTCAGTGTCGTTCCCCAATCAGCTGCAATAATTAACTAGTAAGAAGCAGGGGCGTAGCACCAAATTCTGGGCCCTAGGTACTAGCCATATTTAAGACCCCCCCCCCCACACTGTTATGTTCTTTATTAACGCAAACACCAAATTTCTAATGCGTAGTCAAGCCAGGTCTAAATCATGTATACCTTAGATCACACCTGGGAGTCAGAACCCTTTTTAAAGTTGGGGGAGCAATACTGAATTGGGGGGTCTAGGGAACCAAATTCAATATAGCTAGCTTTCAAGCTCACCTCTCTTTTCAAAGAATTTGGTTAGCAGCTGCTTTCCCTCATTTAGTTTTCCTTCCCTGTCTTTTTTTCTCTTCTTTTTTGAAATCCGGACTTTGATTTTTTTTAGGAAAGACATATTTTAATTCAGCATAAACACTAGGGCTGTAACTAACGATTATTTTACTAATCAGTTCATCGATCGATTATTTTTTCAATTAATCGTTTTTTTTTTACTCACATGTGAGTTTTGCCATTATTTTTTTAAGTGAGTTATTATTAAAAGGCCTTTGTCACACAACATCAACATTTGAGCTTGTAACAAAGTTATGTTATATTCTCATCAAAAACATACCTGGAGTAGTGTTTTGTTTTATTTTGCACATACACACATCACCGACACACCACAAAGAGATTTCCAACAGGTTTAGATGCCTACAGCAACTACCTCAACCACTGACAACATATTACAGCAAGAGTCCATGAAAGTATTTTAAAGGCCTGATGAAAGTGTAGTATGTTATATTTAATGAGATATTTTCATGAAAAAAAGACACAAATGTGCAGTTTACTGCATTTTATTTTTTTCTTGTGTAAAAACACAGCTTAGATGTGGTTTGACCGAAACAAATTGTCATTAAACTTAATAAAACAGGGATGAAGTGGAGGTTTAAGAGTCACTAGGTGTTCACAGGAAACAGTTATTTCTGTATTTGGGTGATTCTTAGACTACGGGCACTTATGTCCTTTGATCATATTGTATGAAAAACAGAAAAAAGAGGAAATTTCACACTTTTATAGTTATCTTCACAATGAAAGTGTGTTAAGAAATTTGTTCTAGTAGTCTATGATGACTTTTTCACCTTTTTTCAGCATCATTATATTCAAATATTGCCGTTTTGTGCTTGTCCCACACCCAGACTTTTGATCTTCATTGATAAAAATGAATGGTAAAGAAACATTTTTTCTAATGTTTTAAAATATCTCTGAATAAAATATCAGTAAAATAATCAAAACATAATTGGGGTATTCAATGTCATACAACTGCTGTGATTTTTTTAAACAAAATGTAGTTGTCCCACACTATTGTCGTAATTTCCACCACAACATTGTAATGTCCCTTTAAACAGTTTGTATGAAAGATTGTTTGGGTAGTTTCTATGGAGATAGTGACATCAGAGCACATGTATATAACGCCAAATCACAACAAACAGTTGCCCCAAGGCACTTTATATTGTAAGGCCATGGTGTGGTGGAAATTACATTTACAAGGCCAATAGTGCCCATAGTTAAAGAATCACCCATTTATTTATGTTCATTGTTAGTTGGTTTAATCTTTTCTGTTTTGTTTTATCAGATTCTTTTTGTCCATTTCTCTAAAACTGTATTCTCCTCTTCACAGACTCGGTGGTCCATGCAGCCGCCTGGGGGGGTGTCGGCAGGGTTCCTGAGTCCAGAACATTTGTGGCTCCGGTCCATTTGCACGCGCCGTTCTCCCACACCAGACCACTGCTCCCTTTTGCACATTACTACACAGTTGGTTAATAAATCTGTTTTCTTTGAACCGCTCTGTTCTTTTAACGCTGGGTCTGGTCAGACGCTGGTTCGGGTCCTCCAAACTGCGTCGGCATACAGAACAACAACTTTACTTCAAAAAGCACTTCACGTTGGCAGATAATCACAGCAGTGCTGCAACCTAATGAAAGCCAAAGAATAGAGACTTTAAAAACTTTATCAGATACTAGATGGTCTGCTCATGCAGATGCCACAAAAGCCCTATGTGGCAATTATGCCAACATACAAAAAGCCCTCCAAGCAATCATAGCTGATGAAAAACAAAATATAAGCACAAGAGAAGAGGCCAGAGTTCTAAACAAAAAAATGGACAGAATCGAAATTGCTCTGCTATGCAATATGTGGAATACCATTCTAGGACGGGTCCAAAATGTCAGTACTGCTCTTCTGGCAGTCAACTTAGATCTGTGCAATGCAGTAGATTTAGTGAAATCATTACGGGACTATGTATCTGGACTGAGGGGCAAATTTCATTTGTTTGAAACTGCTGCTAAAAACATGTCCCCAACTGTGTCAGCTGAGTACAGAGCAGACACACATAGACAAAGAAAAAGAAAAAGACATGCAGATGAATCAGCTGAACCTGATGTACAACTGACGGGTCAACAACGGTTCCATACATTTGTTTGTCTCACTGTCATTGATCGCCTTGTGTCAGAGCTTGGCAGGAGGTCTGTGTGAAATCTTTGGATTTTTAAATAATTTGAAATCAATTTCATCCCAAAGCCTTCGCATTGCTGCAACCAAGCTATATAACAAATATAAAACTGATTTAGCGGAGGACTTTGTTAAAGAGGTTGTACATTTTCGTGATTTCATAAAAAAACAAACAGGGAGCAACAACTCAGCCATAGACTAGCTTAAAGACATTCAGAAAAAACAACTGCAGACAGTATTTCCAAACACAGACATTGCGTTAAGGTTATATTTGACACTGCCAGTTACAAATGCTGCTGGTGAACGCTCGTTTTCCAAACTGTCCATTGTTAAATCCCAGCTACGATCAAGCATGCACCAGGACAGACTCAGCCATCTTTCACTCATGTCAATAGAGCACGACATCCTTCGGGGGCTAGATTTTAAAGACATCAAAGACTTCTCTACCAGAAACTCAAGAAAAAGGCATTTCTGAGAAGGTAAGACTCCACTGGTTTATTTTAGGTTTTAAGTAGAAATTGCGATTGTACTTGTATATGCATCTGTTAAACCAATTTTATAGTTGCTTGCTCTATATTTATATTTCTTGTATAATGTTTAAATATCTCATCTATTTTTCTTTATCTATCACTGATTGTTAGCTGTTTGCACAATTTTGTCTTTTTATGTATTTAACAGGATTAAGAGCTGTCCCTCCTAATGGTGTAAGGAGGTCTATATGGTGTGTGCTTTTAATTATTATGATTGATTAGTGGTGATAGCTGTGTTTGCGTTTCTTCATTCAGGCTGCTTTATTTTATGTTTGAAAAGTATGTTTTTTTCTGACAATTGTTTTTATTTTAGCTATAATTGGTGATTTAAGTTGTGTAGACCAGTGCAATATCTAAGTATTTCTACTGTTCCTTGTTTATTGTATGATCCTTTTGTATTTTGAAGTATTTATAGTTTTGTCAGTTTACAGTCAATTTCAATTTTAATATATGCTGTATATAGTTATTGAGGTATTTACTTTTGAGTGCAATTCTTTTGTAGTTTTATATTTTATTTATAAATGGCTCTTTGGTTTATGTTGTTAAGTGTTGTTCATAGCTTTAAAATTTTCATAACTGATTTCAATACTATAAGTTTACTTATTAGAATAATACTTTACATTTCAACTATTGCAGTTTGGTGGTTAGAAATATTTATATTTAGTTATTGGGTTTTTTATTTTAATTGAGTGTAATATTTTAATAGTTCTATATTCCATCGCTAAATGGCACTTTGATTTATAGTATTAATGGCCACGAGTGCAATATTCTAAACAAATGTACATGTTGATTGTTAAATATGCTTTGCACTTTATCTTTGATTGTAATTTTTTGCTTGTGTTTGGTTATTAAAGTGAGTTTGTTAAAATTTCACCATTGCTTGTGCAAAATATTTGTTAGGAGAATAATACAATCTAATGTAACAATGTGGTATGTTCATCGTGTGCAGTAGGGGGGGCCTACAAACATCACTCAGCCCCAGGGCCTCTAGGCAGGTTAAGGCGGCCCTGTTCCTGGACCATAGTGAACACTTATTTGTATAAATATGATGTCATAAAAAACAACACTATAACAAAATTGACTGTAAACAGAATCAAATTGCCAAAATCTTTCAATTATACCTGAATCTATATTTTTTTTCAATTGATAAAATCAATAAAAATATGACTGCATATATTCTTAATAATAATATATTGAGATAGACAGTTCACAGAACACATTTTCCATTGATACCAATCAAAATTAGAAACAGTCCAGCAGGTAACAATATTCATCATGTCCATGACTAAATATACTAAAACAAATACATCACAATTGTACACATATCACAACTGTGATGTGTGTACATTTGTGATGTATTTGTTTTAGTATATTTAGATTTTGTTCTGATTTGGCACTTTATAAGCCGATTAAATTAAAACTGAATTGAAATTGAACATTTTATTGAGTCTTAAAGTAAATAAATAAAAAATTGGTCACTGGATCCTTAAACTTTGGACATAATAAACTCTACATGGTGGATCCTTGATCTCTGGACATAAATAGGAATAAACAAAATCTGTAGTTTTTGTCAAAAACATTTCCTTTCAGACATTATTGGCATGAATGTCTTTCCATATATCTGAGCTGAGCTCTTACAGCACATCAGGATGTACTTTGTTTCATTTTGGAAGGAAAAAAACGTTTTAGTCTATTGTAGTTTCTTGTCTGTATTACAGCGTTTGTAAAGAGGTGTCATTTTATTTTAAGCAGCAATTCATTTTGAAGTTATTAATTCCAACCGGACTCTGTCTCAGCGGAGAGCCGCGCAGCATTTGGAGCTGTGCCAGCGGAATGGAGGACGATTCTCATTTCTTGACTCTAACAAGAGTCCCAGTTAGTGACTTTAATCCACACAAAAGTAACTCATGGTATCTTAATGGCTTTGAGAGGGGTTAAGAAGCAGAGTTACCGCTTCTGAAGAGCAGCGAATCAAAGAGTCACAAGCCATGGAATCGAAGCATTGCTTCAATGGTTCATGGCTTCAAAGTGGAGTCGCGCTGTGGAAACAGTTGATTACAGACCCGCTGCAGACCAAACCCTGAATATCCGACTTTATTTGTACGTCCATATGACTCTGAAACTCGGAAACATCCGTATAATTTAGGGACTATAGCTTGACATGAAAACCACCAAAACGCTGTGTTCACTGCGGGGACACGTTAGGCACTATTCGGGATTATTCAAGTTTTTTTTTTTTTTTTTTTTTAAACTGATGACGAATGATGTGTAAAAAATGTGACCGATGCAACTGCATCGGTCCAAACCGGTCTGGATCCGGGCCTAGAGTAACATACTGTTTTTATTTCTTCATACCTGATTTAAATAATGTCCAAGACATAATCAGTGTCTCGGAAATGTTCATGTAGCCATCCCCTGACTTGTCTGAAGAAAACTAAAACTGGTTTGTATGTGTTATACTAAAGGGTGGCACTTACTTATTCACACCATCATTTTGGATTTTCAATTTTTATGGCTGTTAATTCATAATGTAGAGATTACTTTTTACTGTGAGTTTAAATGGCATAATTGTAGAAATTTTAATATAAAAAGACAGAATTTTTTTATGTCCTAAAAAACAGCAAACATGTAAAAGCTCAAGGGTGCATTATGCACACACACACACACACACACATATATATGTATATATATATATATATATATATATATATATACATACATACATGTGTATGTATGTAGTGCTGTCAGGTGATTTAAAAAAATAATTTGAAAAAGTCTTGCATCATTCTAAACTGATCACGTGTAATTCTTTTGTAAATATCACCCCTCAAATTGCAAAACAGGTATGCAGGCTCTCATAAACACAAAAATATATTTTTTGTACCTCAATACTAGCCCTAAATACCCCTGCTTCAACTTCCAATTCTATTGGAAACTTTTGCAGGTTTTAAATGCAGGAATAAATGTATATAAACAAATGAAATGAAGTTAACAACACAATATATGAAATATCTTGGGATCATAATATTTGCAATTAAATAAAAGTCAAAGTAAATATAAGAATCCATGCATTTTTGTTGTTTTTTATTTTGCATTTTCCATACATTCCAACTTTTTCTGATTTGGGTTGTAAAATAGTTGAAACAATCTTTATTGATGAATTACTGACTTATTGACAGGCTGGGCGGAGGAGAGGCAGAGACAGAGGCTGGACACAAAATACAGACTCACAAGCAGGCCTTATGAGTAAAAAATCAGGGTGTTTAAGCGGAGCAAAGGTACCAGGCAGGAGTGAGACAGAGGACGTGGTCATTAACAAGCCGGGTTCTGTACACAAGCAAACTGGGTTATCAGAGATGAGGCAAAAGGCAGGATCCAGTAACAGAGCAGTCAAAAACGGCTAGGCAAAACAGGACTGTGACAAAGTGCTGGTAAGTGATCAAAATCAACAAACGAGCAACGAGGGAATAAACAGATGCAGTTTAAATAGGTACAGTCGGGCCAGCGTCACTTCCGCTTAGTTACGGCTGCCATTTCAGATCGCCGCTGAAAACAAACTGTACGCACACTCACAACCATTGTTGATATAGTTGTCTTTACCGCTGTTTATTCGCAAAGGCCTGCCGATTTGGTCATGCTAAATGGCATATGAGTATGTGGAGAGCCTTGATAGGTGTGCAAAAGTTGCTGCAGTTAAGAAGCTCGTAGTTGGATCTCAGATCGAGCTGACAGCCCGCCACGAGGTGAGCTGCCATCTATCCCAGCCCCTGCCTCTCACCACCCCCTCGATGTCCAGCGGGGTCCAAAGCATTTACTTAGAAAAAATTAAAAGGAGGCCCGGTCACCTCAATACCCCAGCTACGAATAATGGAATAGGACTCCGGTTCTATTTTGTAGGTTTTCCTTCTCTGAGTCTGAACTGGGGCCATGATTAAGAGGGATGGCCGAGGGCATTCGTATTGTGCCGCTAGAGGTGAAATGCTTGGACCGGCGCAAGACAGATGAAAGGGAAAGCATTTGCAAAGAATGTTTTCATTAATCAAGAATGAATGTCGGAGGTTTGAAGATGATCAGATACCGTCGTAGTTCTGACCATATACAATGCCAACTAGTGATCCGGCAGTGTTAGTCCCATGACTATCCTCATTTACTTGACTGATAGCAGCCAACCATTTATCCCTTCTGTCTCGACTTTTGTGGCGCTTTGGGAGCTTGAAAAAAAAACGCACTTACAATCTTTTAACTTATCGTGGTTGGTACAGCCAACTGCAACACACGATCGTGGCGTTCTCTGTGAAAACTGGTGTATATTAAGTAGAAAAAAACGTGGCAGAATGATGTGAGCACGATGGACGTCGAGTAGGAAATGAGCGCGACAGTAGTTTGTTTTCAGCGGCTCGCTGGTTACTATGCACTTGCTATGTGCGCGTGGATCAGGCACCCGGATGTCCGACCGTACCTATAAGGAAGGCGGTGACAGGAAAACAAGACGCACGTGAGGGAGAAGGATCTGGAAACGTGGGTGTGGCCAAGCGATGAGGAAGAAGACAGAACAGGTGCAAGAACATGAGGGAAGGAAAACACAACGCAGACAAAACCAAGACAACTACAGTTGTATGCAAAGTTTGGGCACCCCTGATAATTTTCATGATTTTCATTTATAAATCATTGGTTGCCTGGATCAGAAATTTCAGTTAAATATATCATATAGCAGACAAACACACATATTTGAGAAGTGAAATGAAATAGGATTTACAGAAAGTGTGCAATAATTATTTAAACAAAATTAGGCAGGTGCATAAATTTGGGCACCCCAACAGAAAAAAATACATCAATATTTAGTAGATCCTCCTCTTGCAGAAATAACAGCCTCTAAACGCTTCCTGTAGCTTCCAATGAGAGTCTGGATTCTGGATGAAGGTATTTTGGACAATTTCTCTTTACAAAACATCTCAGGTTTGTTGGTTTCTGAGCATGGACAGCCCACTTAAAATCATGCCACAGATTTTCAATAATATTCAGGTCTGGGGACTGAGGTGACCATTCCAGAATGTTGTACTTGTTCCTCTGCATGAATGCCTTAGTAGATTTTGAGCAGTGTTTAGGGTTGTTGTCTTGTTGAAAGATCCAGCCCCGGCACAACTTCAACTTTGTCACTGATTCATGAACACTGTTCTCAAGAATCTGCTGATATTGACTGGAATCCATGTGACCTTCAACTTTAACAAGATTCCCAGTACCTGCACTGGCCACACAGCCACACAGCATGATGGAACCACCTCCAAATTTTACTGTCAGTAGCAAGTGTTTTTCTTGGAATGCTGCGTTCTTTTTCAGCCATATATATATATATATATATATATATATATATATATATATATATATATATACACTCAACAAAAATATAAACGCAACACTTTTGGTTTTGCTCCCATTTTGTATGAGATTAACTCAAAGATCTAAAACTTTTTCCACATACACAATATCACCATATCCCTCAAATTCTGTTCACAAACCAGTCTAAATCTGTGATAGTGAGCACTTCTCCTTTGCTGAGATAATCCATCCCACCTCACAGGTGTGCCATATCAAGATGCTGATTAAACACCATGATTAGTGCACAGGTGTGCCTTAGACTGCCCACAATAAAAGGCCACTCTGAAAGGTGCAGTTTTATCACACAGCACAATGCCACAGATGTCGCAAGATTTGAGGGAGCGTGCAATTGGCATGCTGACAGCAGGAATGTCAACCAGAGCTGTTGCTCGTGTATTGAATGTTCATTTCTCTACCATAAGCCGTCTCCAAAGGCATTTTAGAGAATTTGGCAGTAGATCCAACCAGCCTCACAACCGCAGACCATGTGTAACCCCACCAGCCCAGGACCTCCACATCCAGCATGTTCACCTCCAAGATCGTCTGAGACCAGCCACTGGGACAGCTGCTGAAACAATCGCTTTGCATAACCAAAGAATTTCTGCACAAACTGTCAGAAACCGTCTCAGGGAAGCTCATCTGCATGCTCATCATCCTCATCGGGGTCTCGACCTGACTCCAGTTCGTTGTCGTAACCGACTTGAGTGGGCAAATGCTCACATTCGCTGGCGTTTGGCAAGTTGGAGAGGTGTTCTCTTCACAGATGAATCCCGGTTCACACTGTTCAGGGCAGATGGCAGACAGCGTGTGTGGCGTCGTGTGGGTGAGTGGTTTTCTGATGTCAATGTTGTTGCTCGAGTGGCCCATGGTGGCGGTGGGGTTATGGTATGGGCAGGCATGTTGTGAAAGTGTCGTGACACGGACCCACAACAGGGGGCGTTAATGAACGGACAATGGATAAGCCAAAAGTAACAATTTAATGTTGTGAATCGCACAACGACGTACAGACAATAACAATATGGTGGACTGTCAATCATACACCAGGTGACGTGTGGGCAGGCTCGACGATAGAAGACGCCTGGCGAGAGAAGAGCCAGATCCCCACACAGCTTCCACCACCAACGGAGCTGAAGAACACCGGAGCCGCCAAGCCCTGCGCCGCAGGTGGCCGCTGTCTTCAGCAGTCAGACCCGGTACTGCTGGCAGAAAACAGAGACAGTCCTGATGAGTGTGAGTTCGCACACTCAGTAATCCCACAGTCACTGTTTAGTTAGGAGGGAGCACCTCCACCTCCAATCACACACTCGTGCAGCTCCTGTTTCACCACTTATCTGGTTTGGGGTGTGAGGCGAAGCCGTCGCTGATCACACCAAACGCCAATCCCACAGATAAGGACACACCAGGAAAACGGCTGCAAAGAAGTTCAGATTAATACTCAATGTTTTGAGTCAGCAGAGAAAATTACCTGAATGGTAGCTGATTTCTCGGCGGGGAGGTGGAGTTGCAGTCCGGCCTTTATGGTGGTGGTGATGAGTAGTGGATGAGTGACAGCTGGTATGGATGATGTGTGACAGCTGTCACTCCTGGTCGCTCCGACTCCCTCTCGTGCTTGAAGCCCGCACTTCAAGCAGGGCGCCATCTTGTGGTGGTGGGCCAGCAGTACCTCCTCTTCGGCGGCCCACACAACAAGGCATCTGTTATGGACGAAGAACACAGGTGCATTTTATTGATGGCATTTTGAATGCACAGAGATACCGTGACGAGATCCTGAGGCCCATTGTTGTGCCATACATCCAAGAACATCACCTCATGTTGCAGCAGGATAATGCACGGCCCCATGTTGCAAGGATCTGTACACAATTCTTGGAAGCTGAAAATGTCCCAGTTCTTGCATGGCCAGCATACTCACCGGACATGTCACCCATTGAGCATGTTTGGGATGCTCTGGACCGGCATATACGACAGCATGTACCAGTTCCTGCCAATATCCAGCAACTTCGCACAGCCATTGAAGAGGAGTGGACCAACATTCCACAGGCCACAACTGACAACCTGATCAACTCTATGCGAAGGAGATGTGTTGCACTGCATGAGGCAAATGGTGGTCACACCAGATACTGACTGGTATCCCCCCCAATAAAACAAAACTGCACCTTTCAGAGTGGCCTTTTATTGTGGGCAGTCTAAGGCACACCTGTGCACTAATCATGGTGTCTAATCAGCATCTTGATATGGCACACCTGTGAGGTGGGATGGATTATCTCAGCAAAGGAGAAGTGCTCACTATCACAGATTTAGACTGGTTTGTGAACAATATTTGAGGGAAATGGTGATATTGTGTATGTGGAAAGTTTTAGATCTTTGAGTTCATCTCATACAAAATGGGAGCAAAACCAAAAGTGTTGCGTTTATATTTTTGTTGAGTGTATATATATATATTAATGATTTAACATGTTTGAGGTAAATAGCAAAAAACAAAACAAAAAAACATTGTTACCCTCAGAGTGGTGGTGTTTTTTTGTTTTTTTTTACCAACAGATATATCAACTTACATAGATGCGTGGTAGGCATCTCTCAGCAAAGACCTTTACAAATTAAGAATGTTGACATTTTGCAAGATTTAAATGTAGTCATATATTACAAACTCAGTGTGATGTTAGATGTTATATAGATGGAATAAATAGTGGATATACAGTATATGCACTTACTGGCCACTTTATTAGGTACACCCTGCGAGTACCGTTGGACCCCCTTTTGCCTTCAGAACTGCCTTAATTCTTCATGGCATAGATTCAACAAGGTTTTGGTAAAAATTCCTCAGAGATATTGGTCCATATTGACATGATGGCATCACACATTCAACCAGTACCGCCCATTCAACCAGTCTGTCCATTCTCCTCTGACATCAACAAGGCATTTTTGTCCACACAACTGCCGCTCACTGGATATCTTCTCTTTTTCGGACCATTCTCTGTAAACCCTAGAGAAGACTGTGCGTGAAAAGTAGATCAGCAGTTTCTGAAATACTCAAACCACCTGTCTGGCACCAACAACCACACCAGATTCAAAGTTACTTAAATCACTTTTCTTCCCCTTTCTGATTCTCACTTTGAACTTCAGCAAGTTGTTGTCAACACGTCTAGATGCTTAAATGACTTGCTGCCATGTGACTGGCTGATTAGCTATTTGTGTTAACAAGGAATTGAACAGGTGTACCTAATAAAGTGGCTGGTTAGTGCATGTATCCAAACAAATTCATATGAATTATTGGGTTCTTACTATTAGTAAGGAAATGTATACAGAAATTTGGCCTCAGAGATAAATTCTGATATTTTTGACACCAAAATCCATTTTTGTTCCACTTTATGGTATAATTTTGCAAAAAAAAAAAAAAAAAAAATTGTAGTCACGTTTTCTTTATTTTAGAACTACAGTATACACAGTGACCTGAAAAAGATAGAAGCATAGTAGTCCTTGTGCAAATGTAACAGGCCCCGTACGAGAGGACTGTTGCCAGATTGTCCTGTAAATAACAGGAAAATAATGAGACAAGCAGAGAAAGTGTGTCTCCTTCCCTCGCTTCTGAACGTTCTTTATTTCCTTTATACAGTCAACTGTATTCCAGCTACTTGTTCATTGTTTGTAACATCCATCCATCCATTTTCTTCCGCTTTATCCGGAGTCGGGTCACGGGGGCAGCAGCTCAAGCAAAGCAGCCCAGACCTCCCGATCCACACACACCTCCCCCAGCTCCTCCGGGGGAACCCCAAGGCGTTCCCAAGCCAGCCGAGAGATGTAGTCCCTCCAGCGTGTCCTGGGTCTTCCCCAGGACCTCCTCCCAATGGGACGTGCCCGGAACACCTCTCCAGCGAGGCGTCCAGGGGGCATCCGGAAAAGATGCCCGAGCCACCTCATCTGACTCCTTTCGATGTGGAGGAGCAGCGGCTCGACTCCGAGCTCCTCCCGAGTGACCGAGCTCCTCACCCTATCTCTAAGGGAGAGCGCAGCCACCCTGCGGAGGAAACTCATCTCGGCCGCTTGTACTCACGATCTTGTTCTTTCGGTCATGAGCCAAATCTCATGACCATAGGTGAGGATCGGAACGTAGATCGATCAGTAAATCGAGAGCTTTGCCCCCCTACTCAGCTCTCTCTTCACGGTCCAATACAGCGACTGCATCACTGCAGATGCTGCACCGATCCGATGTTTGCAACATATTTGCCTTAAAAAAATACAAAATTATCCACTTGCCAAAACATATGCAAATTAATTTGAAAACAAATGAAAATGCAATGGCTGGCTCGGGCATCTTTTCCGGATGCTCCCTGGACGCCTCGCTGGAGAGGTGTTCCGGGCACGTCCCATTGGGAGGAGGCCCTGGGGAAGAGCCAGGACACGCTGGAGGGACTATATCTCTCAGCTGGCTTGGGAACGCCTTGGGGTTCCCCCGGAGGAGCTGGGGGAGGTGTGTGTGGATCGGGAGGTCTGGGTGGCTTTGCTTGAGCTGCTGCCCCCGCGACCCGACTCCAGATAAAGTGGAAGAAAATGGATGGATGGATGAGAATCCATAGCAATGTGGTCCAAAACTATAAATAAAACAGTCCTGTCTTCTTTTCCCATGACACAGGCTCAATAAAATATATGCATTTCTGGGCAAACTTAAATGCTCTTATTTGCTGCATGTAAGCACTTTGTAGACTTCCAGTTAACCTGGCAAGAGGGTGCTAATCCTCGCTTAGCATTATGTTAGCTTAATTAAAGAGGAATCCAATGGAAAAACGGCTAAGCTAGCGGAGTTAGCATTCTACTTTTTTTAACCTGTATAAACACACATGTGAATAACAGCTTCTCACGACTTATGACTGTTGTAAGGGATGTACAGGAGCCTTTTACAGTTAACCAATAGATAAAGGGAGTTTAAGAACCAGCTACGGTGGACTTTTAGTGTCTTCCATTTCCAAAACTTTCCTTTTTGCTAAAGCTTATAGTTAGGGCTGGATCAGGTGACCCTGAACCATCCCTTAGTTATGCTGCTATAGACTTAGACTGCTGGGGGGTTCCCATCATGCACTGAGTGTTTCTTTCTCTTTTTGCTCTGTATGCACCACTCTGCATTTAATCATTAGTGATTGATCTCTGCTCTCTTCCACAGCATGTCTTTTTCCTGATTCTCTCCCCTCAGCCCCAACCAGTCCCAGCAGAAGACTGCCCCTCCCTGAGCCTGGTTCTGCTGGAGGTTTCTTCCTGTTAAAAGGGAGTTTTTCCGTTCCCACTGTTGCCAAGTGCTTGCTCATAGGGGGTCGTTTTGACCGTTAGGGTTTTTCTGTAATTATTGTATGGGTTTTGCCTTACAATATAAAGCGCCTTGGGGCAACTGTTTGTTGTGATTTGGCGCTATATAAATAAAATTTATTTGATTCCATTACTCACATGAGCTAAGCTAACGCTAATTAGCATCACGACCAAAAGTATTTCACGGACTCTTAAACAAACAAAATACACTTCCTGGTATAGCACGTTAGGATGCTGCTTTAATTTAACCACAAAAGGTGTGCTTAGTGACATATACTAACCTGTAAATAACAGGAAAAGCAGAGAGAGTGTGTCTCCTTCCGTCGCTTCTGCCGTTCTGAAGACGGGGGCTTTTGAACACACTGAGCCGTCTCACCGGGAGGCTGTCCCCCTGCTGGCAAAATGTGGAACTACACTAAAACTAAATGTCTCTCAAAACCTCACTCCCTTTCACGATTTTCAAAGAAACAATCCAAAATGTGATCACACATTTCTGTGTGTCACACAAACGATACTGGAGTTATACTGGCAGTTGAGGTTAGCTGTAGGAAATTGCCAAACCATGAATTTCCTCTCTGTGTCTCTCTTTCTTTTTCTCTCTCTCTCTGTTTACCTATCGTGGGACAATTAAAGCATCATCTTACATTGTCTTGTGGACTTTTCGCCCATTTACCTTTTGTTTGCTGTTCCTCCTCACCCTTTGCTGCAGCTTTTTTTTTTTTTTTTTTTTTTTTTTTTACTATGCAGTGTCCACCACATGGAAATATAGTGCACACAAACACAGAACAAATGATCTAACAGTGGTGGGCGCAGCTAACCAAAAACTTAGCTTCGATAACCATTAATCAGATAACTGAAAAGTTATCTTTAATGAGGCTAAATTGATAAACTGCTAAAAAAAAAATGTATCTTTATTACATAACATTTGTGCACACTTGTGTTCACATGTATGAATTTCGATAACCGACAACTTTTATTTGGAAGCGGCCACATCAGATTACACTGTCGGCTTCTGATAAACCAGTTTCACTTTAACTTTTTGCTGTTGGGTAAATTCAAGGATCACAAACACACAAGAACACACGAAAAATGAATGAATAAAAAAAAAAAAAAACACCCAAACACTGTCATCATCTTCCAAAAGCAGTTAAACACAGTATTAGAAGTCACAGTTTATCTCGGTATTAGGTACACCGTCATTTATGAACTAAATATTTCCGAACTGCTTTTTTCACATGCTTTGAACCCTGCGGCTTAAACAACCAAAATACATCCATTAATGCATTGATTGGCAGCGTAAAATACACGTAGTAAATATAAATTCTTACCTGTTAGAACTACACTACCCACAAAGCTCCCTGCGTCGACCGGCCAGTCCTGTTTTTCACTTAATGATGAGGTCATCAGCAAGTGACAGGCAGCCAGTCTGCTACAAACACACAACAGATGGACTAAATTGTTTTATTTTAGGGTTTACAAACGTTTTTGACCGTTAAACTTTGCTAACTTTACCAGCAAAAAAATGTTATTGGACTGAAAGTTATCGGAACTAAATTTATCGAAAGATAATTGGTCCGATGATGGTTTTAAAATTTATCTGAAAAGCTAATCCGCTAGCAAAAACATTAGCTTTGATAATTATCGGTTATCGGATTAGCAGAACTGTGCCCACCACTGCGAACTAATAACATTACTCGTGAAAATTGCAAACGACACCCAGCCAGTTTGTTTTGGTGAGTGAGAGTGCGAACAAGTCACAAGCAATCCCAGAATGCAATGGATCATGAGGTCGTTACCCATTCTTTATAGCTGATAACATACATGTTCACGCTAAATTGCTGTGTTTAAATATCCACCTTTTTATATGAGAAAAGATTATATATCCACACATCACTAGCATTTAGGTACGTGGACATCTTCCGATGATGAAAGTAAACATCAGAACAGGGAGAAAAGGTTGATTACTCGTTTGAAATCTACTAAAATTTTCAGCTGAAACCAATTTTTTAAGGTCTGCACAGAATGGACAGAATCATCAGGTCAAAATATCTTGCCATTTTTCTCAAATTTCTTCAATACTCCAGACTCTTAGTTAAAAAACAACAAAGTTACACGAGTGACAAAGCACCAAAATTGGCACAGATGGTGCATCTTGAACCATTTCACAAGGGGTGCTCTCACAAACACCTTCTGTGAGCAGATATATTGGCATTTTTTTTTGAAATACCTGCCCTAATTTGTAAGTTGAATATCTCCACTCCTATAATAGCTACAATATAAAATTTGTGGTCTATCTGCATATTTTGAAGTGAAAGAAATACATTCAAATAGGATCTAAAGCTCAAAAATTAGTATTTGTAAAGTTATGTAGGGTTTTCCTTGTTAAATGAGATAATTGGGACAAATCTGGACTTTGCACATGGTAAAGAAGTCAAAGTAATTTTTTTGATATTTGTAATTGGTACAAAAATCAATAATTGATATATGAAAAAGAATGTTGTCTATAACCATCAATGTTTGCTTTATTTTGTATAAATGACTATATGATATTTATACATTCATTCACATATGTGTACTTGTATTTACATTTACATTAGCTTATACACTGTGAGTGTATAAGCTAAGTTTGCAATTTACAACACTTACATTGCCATAATATACCATTTTTTTGTTGTTGTTTATATTATAAGGGCAGCGCGGTGGCTTAGTGGTTAGCAACGTTCCCTCACTGTTCCCTCACAGCAAGAAGGTCATGGGCTCAATTCCCACCTGTGGCTTTTCAGTGTGGAGTTTGCATGTTCTCCCCATGTTTGTGTGGGTTCCCTAAAGGTGCTCCAGTTTCCTCCCACATCCAAAGATATGCAGATTAGGTGGATTGGAAACTTTAAATTGTCCGTACGTGTGAATGTGTTTGTCTATATGTGACCCTGCGACAGACTGGCATCCTGTCCAGGGTGTACTATGCCTCGCACCCTATGACTGCTGGGACAGACTCCAGCCCCCTCCCACACTGTGACCCTTAATTGGAGTAAACAAATTTACAAAATCGATGGATATAAGTAATCCAAAATGATGACGTATTTACTTTAGAGCACTGTATTGGATTCCTTGCCCTTCAAAATATGCAAAAATCCATTTTGACCCCTCCCAAAAAAAAAAAAAAAAAAAAAATTTATGTACAGTATCTCTGCTCACAGAAAGTGTTGGTGAGATCACCCCTTGTGAACTGGTTTAAGATGCCCTGAGGACCATCTGCACCAATTTCGGTGCATTTGTGAGTTGTGTTGCATTTTTTCTCCTAAGACACGGTTGCAGAAATCAGAGAAGACTGGTGAGATATTTTGTCCTGATGATTCTGTTCCCTGCACGCACTCCATCATTTACCTGATGTTATCCCTCGTCTATCTGTGGCATTCTTTCATACTGGGGAGTGCCCTGTCGCTGTGTCTGGGCTTGTTATCAGACAGAAGTGGGCGGCTTCCCATAGAGCTGACACAAGAACTCGCAGCATTTGAAAACTATGTTCCTCTGCTCTTTCTGTGTTCCTGTCAGGACCACCATAAGAACCACAGTGCTTATTTCTCCAATCTAATGCACTTTGAAGCAAGAGGATGTTTGCCCACAGCACCATAAATGTGCAACACTACAGAAACAAAACTGGTTTTTCAGCTTTACTGTGGACTTAGTCAAACTCTGTGTTTAACGGCTGGATTTGTACAGTTTTTCGGTCATTGAGTTCAGAATTCCTCCCTTCCTCTAAGAAAAGGTGAGTACAGCATATTTTATCCATTTGTTACTTTATTTCAAGGTATACTAAATAAATTGAAGATCACAGGTGCAATTCATTTTTTGCAGTCATTTTAATACTTGTCTCAATATTTCAACTTTTCTGAAACACTTTAAAATATTTGCTGTATCTTAGACTATATGAACTAAACCATGGATACTATTAAAAGGCTTTGAACATATTATATATGAAATTCACAAATAAATCTCACTGAAAAAGTGAAACTTGGAGTATGTGACTCTATGTTACACCTACATTTATGAGTTTAAGACTTTAGTTTGAGAGGAACTAATAAATTTAGATGTAACAACTTTGAAGGGTTTTTGTCTTTTTGAAAGTGATTCAAGACTTTCAGTGGTGTAAGTTAATCACAGCAGCAACATTTCTGTGCAACTCCAGTTAATGCTGCAGACTTTTATAAACTGTGTTCAAAACAGTTAACTTTTAGGTCAAAACTGAAGAAAACGTAGATTTTTGACAAACGAATAAAAAAACAGAACAAATAGTTTAGGCTGCTGTTTTTTTAATGTAAAAGTGGTCACAGTTGCCTTGAATATATATATATATATATATATATATATATATATATATATATATATATATATATATATATATATATATATATATATATATATATATATATATATATATATATATAAGAACCACAATGCTTATTTCCCCAATCTAAACAGACTTTCAAAACTGGTTGAAAGTGAAAGTTTTTTCACCATCTGTTTGTAGACGTTGAGTCAATGTTTGGATTTAGACCTTTTTTTAACTGAGATTTTTTCAATAGTGATATTAGTCAACCTGTAAAATGACTAAATTATAGGAAATCATAATTTTGAAGCCTAACTAGCAAGGTACATCCACATTTATCAATTAAAACCTGGAAATGAAAACTGAATTTAACAGAAGTTTAACATCTGTAAATAGTTATGGTTATGGTGAAAATATGTTGAAAACTGCTTTAAAATTGAAGGTTTAGTCAGCGTCTGTTTTGTAAAACATCTGTTCAATGTTAAAATCCTCCCTTTTGGAAGTCTTAATGACCACAAGATTTTTTTGTTAAAAATAGCAGCACACAAATTACACTTTGAAACATCATTCAGTTCTGGCTGTTGAGAGACAGTTACATCATATATATATATATATATATAGTCATAATGGTTTACAAAAAACCAAAAGGAAACAAACAAACAAACAAACAAAAAAAACAAAAACACCATACCGGATATCATTCAGCTTCTTTCTCCAATTAGGGCTCACAGGGGGGGGGCTATCCCAACAGTCATAGGATGTGAGGTGAGGTACACCCTGGACAGGATGCCAGTCTGTTGCAGGGCGAGGGCGATGGTGCGTCATTCGACTCCAGAGGTTTGAGCAACAATTTATGCATAATGCAACATGCATAATCTCTTTGAATTGCCCCAACTGGGGAAAGTTTTCTTGAATCTTACATCTGTTCATAAAAATACTAAGAAATAATAAAAACATCAGTTGCAATCTATAAAAAAAAAAGCAGCACTACTTGTTTTTGGCAAAGCCACACACAAAATTCTGAAGACAGTTTTTCATCAAAACCTCGAAATAAACAGTAACATGTCCACTATACATTTTGAATTGACCAAATCCTGCTGGTGGTTCTTCATTCTAGGCTGAAAACCAAAAGGCGACTGTGTTTTAAAGATTGTGGCTCTGATCTGTGGACACTGTTGAAACGTTTAACAAGAAGTTCAAGATCAATTTGCACAGAGTTACTTCTATTTTATTGTATTTGTTATAATAATGCATCTATATTTTTTTGTAAATTATGAAGCACTTTGTAACTTCTGTTCTTGAAGCTGCTATATAAATTTGACTTACCTTTACTTACATAAAGTTATATTGAGCAAATTTGGGATCTGTTACAGATTATGAGCCCATGTTGTGTTGCTTCATCAGCAATTGCGCTCTCATTTGTTGTGCACATGAATTGTTATCTGCAGGCAGGTCAAAGTTCAAGTTGCATTTTAAACACAGTGGAAAAACTAAAAAAAATCAGAGCAAGTTTTATTTAGTGGAGTGACATTTCATTATAAATTTATTTGATCCTGCAGCTGAAACAGCTGCACACTGGTCTTATCAATACGGACGGTTTTCGGCATGTTTGCATCAATACAAACTCATGCACTGCAGTGCTTTGACAATGCAATGAGTGTAGAAAGGAGTAGATGGAGTGATGAGTGAGGGAGGGGAGAGAACGATGATGACAGTTTTGACAGTTCAGCATCAATCATTCCGTCTTCCCCCATTGATTTGAATGGAGCACCTTGGGGAGCCGTGGCCTGACATGAGGTCATCAAAGTCGAGTTTACTGACAGGTTCAGGTTTCTGAGTGTTTATAAGCAGCGGGTGAAATCAGGCAAAATTCTTCATGTTTATGACTAAATTTCTCAGGGCATGTGGCACCAAAAATAGGCAATACATTGATATTTTCATAATTCATTCTTTATTTGAAATAGTCAGCTCATTTGACATTTCATTTTCGAGTGATATGTACGAGGCTCCCCATGAAGGAATGCATTAACTGCATTATAGTGAGCCTTAGAACTTTTCAGCCTACCCTCGTACTTTAACTTTGAAACATGTTCTGGCTGTTGACATACAACACCATCAAATATTATATATTCAGTCATAATAGTTTACAAAGAAAGAAAAAACACCACACAGGATATAACAGATTTATATAAGCAACAATTTAAATACAACGCAGTGTCTTTGAATTGCCTAAATTGGTGAAAGTGTTCTTGAATCTTAAATCTTTATCAAAAAATCACTAAGAAATAATAAAAACAATAACAGTTGCAATAATAATAAAAAATAAACAGTACTTATTGTTTTTAGCAAAGCCTCTCTCTCTCTCTCACACACACACACACACACACACACACACACACACACACACACACACACACACACACACACACACACACACACACACACACACACACACACACACACACACCAAATTCTTAGTTCTTAATTCGTTTTCTTCAAAGCCTCTAAATAATTGTCATCAGTGAGCACGTTTACATGACTTTAATAAGCAGATAACTGCTAGTAACCACATAACTATTAATCTGATGCATTTACAAGCACTTCAGGAGAAAGGCAACTTTTGAAGAAAAAGCACAGACTGTATAGAGAAAAAGATAACAGTCTCCCTCTTCTCCCTCTCCCTACCCCCCACACACTCTTACGATGTCACGCTTTTAGCAAACTCTCCTCAACTTTAATATATTTGTCTATAATCTGCATTGATAGCCAAGAAATTTACAGTACAGACCCCCCCCCCCCCCCCCACACACATGGTTCAGCACGCACATGAAGATTACTTGAAAGGTTTACATGTCAAGGTGACTTGTTTTCACAGGGATAAATCTGTTAATTTTGTTTCAGCCACGGTGAAATTTTAGTGAGTGAAGGTTAAAGAAGCTCTGTCTGCACATTCAACCCAGTCTCACTGATTGTCATGATTCAGCAGCACGAAATATACATTAATCTATTGGTTCTGCATATTGTCACGAAAAGTGCAGAAATTTTCATCATGGCAGCACGAATTTGTAAGGGCAGCAAGCAATTAAAAGTGCAGCGGGGGGGGGGGGGGGGGGTCAGGGTGGTTATGGCTAGGGTTAGGGGAAGGAGTAGGGTTAGGTTATGGTTAAGTTTAGGGTTGGGGGTAGGAGTAGGGTTAGCAATGGTGAGCTAAAAACCCCTGTCATGAAAGTTTTAATCATTTCGTGACGGGAGGACAACAAAAAAAAACAAAAAAACGTGAGACTGGGCTGGCACATTGTGCAGTCCTAAATGCAGCCTGGTATAAACAGCCTTGTGCTTCAGTTGCTGCATGCTCAGCACACTTCTGAATCCTAAAACTGACAGAATGTCTCAAAAGAATAAAGGAGTTGAGGACAAAGTGTCCGTCTTCTCCCTGTGCATCCGTTAACCCACTGAGGTAAGTGTCACGCTCAAATTGCGCACACAGCGGAGCTTGCCAAAAGTCCACAACACGGGAAAACAGCGAGTATTCCAGACTTTTATCCCAAACATCTGCTCTGCAGGAACATTGACCTGAATAAATTCTGATCAGAGGGTAGGACTAATGGATTTATCCTGTAAAGGTTATAAATAAAATTATTGTAGTCACCTTCTCACCAAACATCCTCTTCTCCTGTTTTAAAAAAATAATAAAATAAAATAAAAAGATAGTTGGAAGTTCTAAACTCTGATCAGCTTTGCTACATTTCTTCTTTTTTATTACAACAACATGATATTGATGAAAGGCTGTTTTTTATTCCCTGATGCATTTCATACTGAAATTTAATACAATAATCAAGGATATTATTTTCAAATATTATGTAAAATACTGGATACCTTGTTTTCATTTTTCATTCATGACCACACACACAAACGTTCCTTGTTTTCATTGCTCATTCAGCTTATTTTTTATACAAATTACTATTTGTCTTTAATTATTAATTTGTTATTTGGCTGATCCAAAAATGATCCATCCCATAAAAACTGTATCCAGTACAAACAGTGAGTTTTGTGATCTGTGACACTCCCAGCTGCCGAAGAGATTTTTTTTCACTGTTACACTAAGTACTGTTGTGTATACAAGTCATGGTGTGAAAGTGTGTAAAGAATTTCAGTAACACACTTTGTGAGAGATCAAAATGTTTGGTAGCATGTTTTTAATAAGTCCACACTATGAAGCATTTTTTAAGCATTTGTAAGCCATTAATTAACTTTGTACGGACTTTAAAATTCCACAAAACTGACAAAATTTAGTGGCTACTGACACCCAAGCATTATGATGTTCCAAAGTTACAGCTAAATTTAATGAAGAGAACATATTTACCTGCCCCCTGTGTGCATGCATGAGGTTTTGAAATGACTGGAAGTTTGACCTCACTAACGTCTGTGAGATGTCTTGCAAGTCACTTCAGAGGAGTTATTTCAAATACAGCTTTTTAAATTTTAGCAGTGTTTGTTTCTCAATAACTTTTACAAAACGTATGAGAAACATTTTAGATTTCTACAGAAGAATGTTGGATTATTAAGGAGTTCAAGGCCATCTGTTTTTTTTTTTTTTAATTTTTCCCTTCAGGTGAATTGGTTACTAATTTTTTTTCAAGACAACGTGAATTTTGATAATATTGGTAATGTCATAGTATGAATCCTCTGCTTAAAGGTTATTAAATAAAATTATGCCAATGTGCCAATGAAAATTATTTTTATGACTTAATTTAAAAAATGTGAAAGGCTGTACAGCTTTAATGCTTGGTTCATAATTTGCAAAGTGTTGTTCATACATTACATTTGTTCCAAGTAAAGAGCCCATTTAAAATGTTTTTATTAATTGAATTTATGTAAGAAATGATGTGTCAACATTTATGCATGGGCTTATGAATGCAATGATTTAGGGCCTAAACTATTAGTGCAAACCTAAATTTTTACACTTACACTAATAGTGAGTTTGCGTTAAAACTCTTTAACAAACACTTACCAATACTGCAATTCATAATTAATTCAGAAGTTACGAGTGGTTAGTTAAATATATTGTGTGAGCTCATCTGAAGTGAGGACTTTCTAAGATTTACAAAGCATTTACAAATGGCTTCCAAAATAAGTTTTAAATTTACAAATGAGTTTGTCCTTTTTAAAATAGAATATTTTTAACTGTACATAGTGGTATAAAAGTTGCACAGGCATGGAAAAGTAACATTGCCTCACAGAAAACACTGGTAGCTTAACTGTAAAATGAAAAACAATGAACGACTAAAGAAAAAAAATTCAATTGAAATAAATAAAAATTAAGAGTAAACATGCACATGCCATGATAGACTAGATAGGCCAGACCAAGAATGGTTCACAAGACACCATGAAAGAACGAGGCAGAGGAAACATGACCTGGCCCGGAAGAAGCTCGGGGCCCTCATCTGGAGCCAGGCCTGCATGTAGGGCCCGTCAGAGCGCGCCTGGTGGCTGGGCTTACCACGGAGCCCAGTCGGGTACAGCCCGAAAAAGCAACGTAGACTTTCCATCTCCACCCTGTGGGCTCACCACCTGCAGGGGGAACCGCAGGTGTCGGGTGTGCTGTCTTTTGGGTGGCAGTGAAAGTCAAGGGCCTCGACGGACCAGACCCGGGCGGCAGGGGCGAGCTCTGGGGGTGTAGAATGTCACCTCGCTGTGGGGGAAGGAGCCGGAGCTTGTGCGGGAGGTGGAGCGATACCAGTTAGGGATGCAGGTGAACAACGATGTCACACCAAATGACACCATAGTTTCATCTGCCTCCAGCTGCAGGTCCTTGATCTTGTTCACAAAATCTTGTGTGTTCTCCACATGGTGGTCTGATTTACCCACTAGAGGAGCCAAAATCCACTTGAGGTGTTTGGCCAAATTGTACGCGATGTGACATCGTTGTTCACCTGCATTCCCACCGCTGAGGTCGTCTCTGCTGTGAGGCAGAGACTGCTGGAGGATGTGTCTCTACTTGAAAGGACCGAACTTGCACCAGACCACATCTGCCAACTCTTGGCGATCTGTCTTAACACCACATATTTCCTGTTTAGGGGGAATTACTACAGGCAGATCCATGATTGCGCGATGGGGTCTCCAGTATCCCCCATTGTGGCCAATCTGTACATGGAACGAGTGGAGAAGACAGCCTTGATGTCTTTTACGGGCAGCCCTCCCAGTCACTGGTTCAGATATGTCGATGACACATGGGTTAAAATCAAGCAACAGGAGGTTGAGGACTTTACAGAACACACCAACTCGGTGGACTCCAATATCAAGTTCACACGTGAGGATTCCAGAAACAACCATTTAACATTCTTGGACTGTGATGTTATGATTGGAGAGAACAGGCAGCTCCAGACAGGGGTTTACAGAAAACCCACGCAGACTGACCAATATCTGTTCTTTGACTCAAACCACCCCCTTGAACACAAGCTCGGGGTGATCAGGACTCTTCAGCACAGAGCCCTACAGGTGCCCACAACTGCAGAGGGAAGGGCTAAAGAACAACAACTTTTCCGGAAAGCCCTCACAGTATGTGGGTACCCATGATGGTCCCTGGACAAAATGCAGAAGTCCCAGAGAACAAAGACACC
Source organism: Thalassophryne amazonica (assembly GCF_902500255.1). Taxonomy (NCBI): domain Eukaryota; kingdom Metazoa; phylum Chordata; class Actinopteri; order Batrachoidiformes; family Batrachoididae; genus Thalassophryne; species Thalassophryne amazonica. Next base: position 50,213,107 of record NC_047122.1, read on the forward strand.
AGATAGACAGCAGACAGAGACAAGAAGAAGAGGAGTGTCTCTCCCTTATTTAGCAGGAGTAGGGGAAAAACTACAGAGGATCTTCAGACAACACAAAATCTCAGTTTACTTTAAACCGGTTAACACCTTGAGACAGAAATGAGTTCACCCTAAGGACAGGATCCCTAGTTACAAACAAAGCAATGTAGTGTATTCTATCAGATGTCAGGACAACACTACATAGGTGAGACTAAGCAACCTTTACACAAAAGGCTATACCAGCACCGCAGAGAGGGCGCCAGTGGACCTCAGTCTGCAGTTCATCTCCACCTTAAAGATACTAACCACATGTTTGAGGACAAGGAAGTTAAATCTTAGCCAGAGAGAAGAAATGGTTTGAGAGAGGGGTCAAGGAGGCATTCTATGTGAAACAGTTGAAACCCAGCCTTAACCGTGGAGGGGGTCTGAGACACGCTTTGTCCCCTGTTTACAATGGGGTACTCAGGTCAAAGCAGTTTCAGTCTTTTGTTCATGGTAATGAGTCATTCACATCATCAGGAGAGTCATCAAGGGAGCCGGCAGGAGAGGAGTGAATCCCATCATTAGGAGGGACAGCTGCCCTGTCATTAGGAGGGTGCTAACGAGAGCACAATAGGTGCTAATTAGAGCTATTGTTTAGTCACTAGCCTATAGCAGTCTGCCTCTCAGTAGGAGGGGTCTGGTTAGGTTTAAAACTCCAGCTTTTGTGGCTTCTGTTTATTCTTCTCTACTAGAGTCAAGACAGAAGTCAGACTACCAGAGCAAGAATTTTAGCAGAGGAAGCTTCTGCGATTTGAAGCAAAACGTCCTTGCGTCAAGCAACCCAGTCCAGTCGAAGATTCAAGCTTCTCGACTACTGCAAAGTTTGTTAAAAACAAAACAAACAAACAAACAAAAAAAACCCAAAACAAAAATCAAACATGCTGTTCTTTTGCACCAGATTCTTTTGTATTTTTTCTTCAGTGGAAGCAGCTTTCCACTGACCTTCAGCAAACTGACTTCAATTACCAACTATCTCCTGGTCTGCATCATTTGCAGAAGCACACTGTGGATGTAAGACACTTAATGTAGTCTGATGGCTGTACATTTTAATTACATATTTGTAAGTACTCGGTACTGAGTACCGGAATTGGTGCATAAACAGCCGCGGTGTTCTGGTCTACACAAGCACATTTAAATGTTGTGGTTTGCACCCTGTCTGTGCCTTTCTGCGAGTTACCTTAGTGATCTGTCCCCTGTCGGTGTCCCTGTGTTGTCACTGTTTTTCAGTCCTGTGTTCTCATCTTTTAGTCAAGTTGTTTCTGTTTTTTGTACATTTACGTCTTTGAGTTCCATGTTAGTTGTCTTACTTGGTTATTTTGTGGTTCTCCTTTCAGTTTGATTATTGTTATGGTATGTTTTAGTTTTCACTCGCCTCCGACGATCTTCTGAGGTTTGTGTGACCTTGTGTGTGTTTGTAGGCGTGTCTTGTGTGGTGCACTCCACACCTGGAGCTCCTCAGTTCATTTGTGTCACGTGAAATACTGCACCGTTCTGCTGTTCCTTTGCCGGATTATTCTTTGTTACCTCCCGTCCATTGCTGTGTGTAAAAGGGTGAGTTTGATTCTCTGTCACGTCCTGTATGTAGCCGTGTGCACGTTCGTGAGTATCGCTTAATTTGGTGCCCTAGGCTAGATTTTTATAACAATAACCTTTAACCAAGAAGAAGCCCACTGAGATTGAAACCGCTTTTACAAAGGTGACCTGACCAAGGAAAGCAGCAGCACACATAATAATAGACAAGTTAACATCATCAAGAGAACATTTAAAACAAATAAAATACAAGGAATAAACAGAAAAAAATGAATTTTTTAAAAATTGTTTTTTGTGGTTTATGTTGCTTTCGCAGTGTTTTTGTGTTTTGTAGTTCAACTGGTTTAGTTTGTTGGACTATTATGTTGCTGTGACCATAAGTGTAACACGTAGTGTGTTTGGTGACTTCCACCATTGTCCCTGTGTTGTTGTGTGTAAAAATAATAGCACCTCCTTGCAGCAGAGTGCAAGAATAAACAAAAGCTTCAGCTCGGCTTATGTTATTCCATGCAACTCACCACACTATTATCACCATTATTATTTAATCTACATTGCTATGCAGTTAAATCAATATGGGCCTGTATTTATTTTATATTAAAAGATAAATAGTTTTAACTAGTTGCATCCAACAAATAAAATTATTGGCATTTACTTATTTGTCTGTCTGGATTACCTCAAAACTACTGCATGTATTTTGAAGAAATTTTCACCACAGATAGATATTAGGCCATGGAAGACTTGGAAGTGATCTGGATCTGAATTCTGGATCAAGATTTCACTTTATATTGGCTTTGAAGGATTATGTCAAAACTAAATTCTCACCAAATTTGCCACACAGATAGAGCATGGAAGGGATTAGAGCATGGAAGATTCCATTGAATTCTGAAGGTGATCTGGATCTGGATTGGCGGACAGTGTCCCTGTGTTAATTGTCACTGTTTTTCAGTCCAGTGTTCTCATCGGTTATGTTGGGAAAGTGTAGGAACACGGACCCACAACAGGGGGCGCAAATGAACGGACAATGGAGTAAGTCAAAATAACAAGCTTTACTGTTGTGAATGTGCACAACGAATACAACCAATCACAGCAATGGACAACAGTCAATTCACAAAAGTGTCGTGTGGGCAGGCTCGAAGATAGGAGACGCCTCTCCAAGGTAAGACCGGAACCACACGGCTTCCTCCGCCACAGGACCCCAGGAATACTGGAGCCGCCAAGTCCCGAACTCCCAGGTGGCCACTGCCTCCGCGTGTCGGACCTGGTACTGCTGGCGAGGAACAAAGGACAGTTAGATGGGGGCGCGTTTGCACCCAGGACTCCGAAGAGCAGGGAAGTTACCTCCACCTCTCGTTGGAACAGTAATCCACAAACTAAGCACAAATCCAAAAAGATACACTCCGTAGCTTCGATACGTTACCTCTCTGGTAGAAACGATATCTCGGCAATGAGGTGGAGGTGCCGTCCTGCTGATATACCCCACAGATGATTGCCGTCAGCTGTCTCAGGTGATGGGTGACAGCTGTCACCGTAGCTGCTCACGTGAGGCGGCGGCGCCCTCTGGTGCCTGGAGCCCGCACTCCAGGCAGGGCGCCCTCTGGTGGTGGTGGGCCAGCAGTACCTCCTCTTCAGCGGCCCACACAACAGGTTAGTCATGTTGTTTCTGTTTTTTGCACATTTACGTCTTTGGGTTCCATATTACTTGGTTATTTTGTGCACATTTTGAAGGTGATCCGGATCTGGATTGGCAGACATCAGAAATCTCGGTTTGCGCTTGTTTTAGTATAAGGATAGTGAAAGTTGACTTTATTTTATTCCCCTCATTTGTGCTCCCCCGGATGGATGGCACCCTTAGCAATTGCCTACACTGCCTATAGGCTGGGCCCGCCCTGCTCCTGTTTCACATTAGTAATTACATCCCATATTGTTACTGCCTGCATATTTGGGTTCACTCAGACTCTGCAAACTTAACATTTAAATGCTCCAGACATGGTTCCTACCCTCTTGAAGTACTTTTTTGTGCTATATCAGGCCATAACCTGCTCTGCGTTCTGGGATGAAATTCAGAGAATGTACAATTAGTGCTCTCCAGTAAGTATAGGTAAAGTATAATGTAATGTACAAAGTGCAAGGCAGACTGCAGCAGTTAGTGACAAAGCCAAGGTGATTTATTTACAGCAATAACTAACAAAAGCATATAGGTGGATGGGAGAAAACGGTGAGGGACTCAGGGTACAAAACTTAACAAAAATACCAAAAACAAACAAACAAACAAACAAACAACACAACACAGTACTTACTACAATAAGGAAAAGACAAAGCTCTTAGACCATCCACAGAAAGACAATGGAACCCCAAAGTCAAGACAAACATATAAATAAGTGGTAAAAATAAGCCAACTCATTGACACATGTAAGTAATCACAAAAAACAAAACAAAACAAAAAAACTCAAGGAATCGAAGGACTGAAAATAACCACATGAGGGGAGCAAAAGCAAGGCATTCTCATAAAACAAGACCATCTCAGAATATCACATATACAGTTGGATATAAAAGTTTTGGCATCCCTGATCATTTCCATGATTTTCCTTTATAAATCATTGGTTGTTTGGATCAGAAATGTCAGTTAAATATATTATATAGCAAACAAACACAGTGATATTTGAGAAGTGAAATGAAGTTCATAGGATTTACAGAAAGTGTGCAATAATTCTTTAAACAAAATTAGGCAGGTGCATAAATTTGGGCACTCCAACAGAAAAAATACATCAATATTTAGTAGATCCTCCTCTTGGAGAAATAACAGCCTCTAAACACTTCCTATAGCTTCCAATAAGAGTCTGAACTCTGGTTGAAGGAATTTTGGACCATTCTTCCGTACAAAACATCTCAGGATTGTTGGTTTCCGAGCATGGACAGCCCGCTTAAAATCACACCACAGATTTTCAATAATATTCAGGTCTGGGGACTGAGGTGACCATTCCAGAACGTACTTGTTCCCTTGCATGAATACCTTAGTAGATTTTGAGCAGTGTTTAGGGTCACTGTCTTGTTGAAAGATCCAGCCCAAGCACAACTTCAACTTTGTCACTAATTCTTGAACATTGTTCTCACAAATCTGCTGATATTGACTGGAATCCATGTGAGCCTCAACTTTAACAAGATTCCCAGTACCTGCACTGGCCACACAGCCCCACAGGATGGAACCACCTCCAAATTTTACTGTAGGTAGCAAGTGTTTTTCTTGGAATGCTGTGTTATTTTTCAGCCATGCATACCGCCCCTTGTTATGTCCAAATAACTCAATTTTAGTTTCATCAGTCCACAGCACCTTATTCCAAAATGAAGCTGGCTTGTCCAAATGTGCTTTAGCATACCTCACGCCTCATACAGCATCTCTTCGTGCAAAGTGTGCTGTATAATTGAACGATGCACAGAGACACTATCTGCAGCAAAATCATGTTGTAGGTCTTTGGAGCAAGTCTGTGGGTTGACTATGACTGTTCTCACCATCCTTCGCATCAGCTTATCTGAGATTTTTCTTGGCGTGCCACTTCCGGCCTTAACTAGTACTGTGACTGTGGTCTTCCATTTCCTCACTATGTTCCTCACAGTGGAAACTGACAGCTGAAATCTCTGAGATAGCTTTTTGTATCCTTCCCCTAAACCATGATGTTGAACAATCTTTGTTTTCAGGTCATTTGAGAGTTGCTTAGAGGCTCTCATTAGAAGAGATGCAAAGAGGAGAAACATTTGCAAATGACCACCTTAAATACCCTTTCTCATGATTGGATTCACCTGTGTAAGGAAGTCAAGGGTCAATGAGCTTACCAGACCAATTTTGTGTTCCAGTAATTAGTGCTAAATGTATTCAAATCAATAAAATGACAAAGGTGCCCAAATTTATGCACCTGCCTAACTTTGCTTGAATAATTACTGCACACTTTCTGTAAATACTAGAAACTTCATTTTACTTCTCAAATATCAGTGTGTTCATCTGCTATATGATATATTTAACTGAAATTTAACCAATGATTTATGAAGAAAAATTATAAAAATTATCAGGGGTGCCCAAACTTTTACACACCACTGTACATCTAAGAAATAAAATGCAAACCTGAAGAAACTCTTCCCAATGGGCACGTCACATTGGGAGGAGGCCCCGGGGAAGACCCAGGACACGCTGGAGGGACTACATCTCTCGGCTGGCTTGGGAACACCTTGGGGTTCCCCTGGAGGAGCTGGGGGAGGTGTGTGTGGATCGGGAGGTCTGGGCAGCTTTGCTTGAGCTGCTGCCCCCACAACCCGACTCTGGATAAAGCGGAAGAAAATGGAAATGAAGAGAAAAACAGAAACACTAAACATGGAACAATCAAAGAACTAGGGAGAACTTAATCAACAAAAGCAAAGTTACCTAAAAGAAAATGCAAGAGGTATGAGATGGGGGAGAAGTCAGGACCCAATGAGAAAAACACCACAACATGGTACAAATAAAGGAACACAGACCGTGTCATAAAACAGAAAACCACATAACCTGGGTAATCCAAAACTAGAAAGACCGCTGAGGGGAAAGACAGACCACGGCAGGAAAACATGATAAACTTGAGACCTATAACCAGAAATGATGAGCATAGGAAATACAAACAGAGTAGACATGAGACACACGAGGCCGGGTGGAGAGGACAGAGACAAGATGGAAGGAATGAGACAAGGGCATTGGTTAGGACACACACAAACAGAAGAGCAGGTGCACAGTGCAACAGGTAAACAAAACCAGACAGACGGTGAGGACTCAGAGGTGGACAGAACTATTGAAAAACACACAAGACAAGAATGACCTACAGGGTTAAATTAAACATGCACTAGACTAAAGAGGGACACTGACAAAAACAACCCCCAAAACCCCAGTCAGACGGGCCGCAGGGCAGAACTGCAACAGTGTTACTAATGTAATTATTGTGACTATGGTCCCAGCTCTCTTCAGGTCATTGATCAGGTCCTCCCGTGTATTTCTGGGCTTTCTCAGAATCAGCTTTACCCCATGAGGTGAAATCTTGCATGGAGCCCCGGACTAAGGAAGATTGACAATCATCTTGTGTTTCTTCCATTTTCTAAGAATAACACCAACCGTTTTTGTCTTCTCACCAAATTGCTTGCCTGTTGTCCTGTAGTCCATACAAGCCCTGTGCAGGTCTACAGTTTTGTCCCTGGTGTCCTTAGACAGCTCTTTGGTCTTGGCTATGGTGGACAGGCTGGAGTGTGATTGATTGAGTGTGTGAACAGGTGTCTTTTATAGAGGTAACAAGTTCAAACATGTGCAGTTAATACAGGTAAAGAATGCAGAATAAAGAAAAACTAACAGGCCTGCGAGAGCCAGAATTCTTGCTGGTTGGTGATCAAATATTTATTTCATGCAATAACATGCATATTAATTATTTAAAAATCATACAATGTGTTTTTTTTTTTTTTTTTTTAGATTCTGTCTCTCACAGTTGAAGCATACCTACGATAACAATTACAGACCTCTCTGTTCTTTGTAGGTGGGAAAAGTTGCAAAATTGACAGTGGATCAAATACTTATTTGCCTCGCTGTATATACAGCTACAGATTATATTTGTAGCAAAGCACACATTTTTTCTTGCCCCGTCACCAAAATAGGGCATTTTTGTGACGGAAGCACGACAAATAGCATGAGACTGGTGTTGTGTGGGCCGCTGAAGAGGAGGTACTGCTGGCCCACCACCACCAGAGGGCGCCCTGCCTGGAGTGCGGGCTCCAGGCACCAGAGGGCGCCGCCGCCTCACGTGAGCAGCTACGGTGACAGCTGTCACCCATCACCTGAGACAGCTGACGGCAATCATCTGTGGGGTATATCAGCAGGACGGCACCTCCACCTCATTGCCGAGATATCGTTTCTACCTACGAGGTAACGTATCAAAGCTGACGGAGTGTATCCTTTTGGATTAGTGTATAGCTTGTGGAGTACTGTTCCAACGAGAGGTGGAGGTAACTTCCCTGCTGTTCGGAGTCTTGGGTGCAAACGCGCCCCCATCTAACTGTTCTTTGTTCCTCGCCAGCAGTACCAGGTCCGACACGCGGAGGCAGTGGCCACCTGGGAGTTCGGGACTTGGCGGCTCCAGTATTTCCGGGGTCCTGTGGCAGAGGAAGCCGTGTGGTTCGGGTCTTACCTTGGAGAGGCGTCTCCTATCTTCGAGCCTGCCCACACGACACTTTTGTGAATTGACTGTTGTCCATTTCGTGATTGGTTGTATTCGTTGTGCACGTTCACAACAGTAAAGCCTTGTTATTTGACTTTCTCCATTGTCCGTTCATTTGCGCCCCCTGTTGTGGGTCCGTGTACTGACACTTTCCCAACAGGATATCTCTGCCATCGTCATGGATCCCGAGGGGCGTCAACCGGCTGTTGAACGGCCAATGGAAGAACAGGACGCGCAGGCGTCCGCGGGAGGGGTAATCGGTGAGTTGCAGCGGATCCTCACCGCTTTCACGACTCGGTTGGATTTCATGACCGAGCAGAACGTCCTCCTGAACCGCAGGGTGGAGGCTCTCGCCGCGCAGGTGGAAGCGCGCCCTCCGGGCGCCGCTGCTTCTCTCCCTCCCGTAGATCCTGTGCGTAACGTTGACGTTCCACTGGTTGTTCAACGACCTCTCCCTCCTTCCCCGGAAGCATACATAAGCCCTCCAGAGCCGTACGGAGGCTGTGTGGAGACGTGCGCGGATTTTCTGATGCAGTGTTCGCTCGTCTTCGCACAGCGTCCCGTTATGTACGCGACCGATGCTAGTAAAGTAGCTTATGTCATAAACCTGCTTCGCGGTGAGGCACGCGCTTGGGCTACAGCGCTCTGGGAGCAGAATTCACGGCTCCTTCTGACATACGATGGGTTTGTGAGGGGGCTCAGAACCGTGTTCGATCACCCTAATAGGGGCGAGACCGCTTCAACCGTGCTACTGTCAATGAGACAGGGGCGCCGGAGCGCAGCTGTTTATGCAGTCGACTTCCGCATCGCGGCTGCGAGATCCGGCTGGAATAACGCTGCCCTCCGCGCCGCCTTTGTAAACGGACTGTCTTTGGTTCTCAAGGAGCACCTGGTGGCTAAGGACGAACCGCGGGATTTAGACGGGCTTATCGATCTTGTCATACGGTTGGACAACCGGTTAGAAGAACGTCGGCGGGAACGAGACGAAGGGCGTGGCCGGGCACGCGCCGTCCCTCTCCCTTCCGGTTCCGACCGCGCTCCGCCTTCCCCACGCTCCACGGCCCCTGCGCTCCGTGGGGCCACAGCTCCCCCTACTGACGAAGCTATGGACACGAGTAGGGCAAAATTTAGGGCACCAGCTGCACAGAGGAGACGGGCCCATGGAGCTTGTTTTGTTTGTGGTGCACTAGAGCACCATGTGAGAGACTGCCCCGAGCGGTTACAACACCAACGCCCGCCCCTAGAGACTGGGCTAGGGGTGGGCCGAGACATTCACGTGGGACACACCCACATTGCTACACGACTCCCAGTCACGATCCTGTATGAGGATTTAACCCTGAAGGCCCCAGCACTGGTGGACACGGGCTCTGAGGGGAATCTGTTGGACTGCAGATGGGCCAGGGAGATAGGGCTCCCTCTGGTGGCGCTTACCTCGCCTGTGCAGGTTCGAGCACTAGATGGCTCCCTGCTCCCTCCGATCACACATAAGACACCACCTGTAACGCTGGTGGTGTCAGGAAACCACCGGGAGGTGATCGAGTTTTTTGTGACTCAGGCCACTTCCCGTGTGGTTTTAGGCTTTCCCTGGATGTTGAAGCACAATCCCCGGATTGATTGGCCGTCCGGGGTAGTGGTTCAGTGGAGCGAGACCTGCCATCGGGTGTGTCTAGGTTCCTCGGTTCCTCCCGGCTCCCAAGCTAAGGAGGAGGTCAGAGTCCCGCCCAATCTGGGGACGGTGCCGGTGGAGTACCACGACCTTGTCGACGTGTTCAGCAAGGATCTGGCGCTCACACTCCCCCCCCACCGTCCGTACGATTGTGCCATCGATTTGGTTCCAGGCAGTGGGTTCCCGTCCAGTAGACTGTACAACCTCTCACGGCCTGAGCGCGAATCAATGGAGACCTACATCCGGGACTCGTTAGCTGCCGGGTTGATCCGAAATTCCACCTCCCCGATGGGCGCAGGTTTCTTTTTCGTGGGTAAAAAAGATGGCGGACTTCGTCCATGCATTGATTATAGGGGTTCACGGGCCTCCCGCCGTCCCAGGGAAACACCGTGATCCTCACGATAGTGGACCGATTCTCCAAGGCAGCCCACTTCGTGGCCCTCCCGAAGCTCCCAACGGCCCAGGAGACAGCGGACCTCCTGGTCCACCATGTCGTCCGCCTGCATGGGATACCATCAGACATCGTCTCCGATCGCGGTCCCCAGTTCTCCTCGCATGTCTGGAGGAGCTTTTGCCGGGAACTGGGGGCCACGGTCAGTCTCTCGTCCGGGTATCACCCCCAGACCAACGGGCAAGCAGAGCGGGCCAATCAAGAAATGGAGCAAACACTGCGTTGTGTGACAGCCGCGCACCCGGCGGCCTGGAGTACTCATCTGGCCTGGATCGAGTACGCCCACAACAGTCAAGTGTCATCAGCCACCGGCCTCTCCCCCTTTGAGGTGTGTTTGGGGTATCAGCCCCCATTGTTCCCGGTGGTTGAGGGAGAGGTCGGTGTGCCCTCGGTCCAGGCCCACCTGCGGAAGTGCCGTCGGGTGTGGCGTGCCGCCCGTTCTGCTTTGTTGAAGGCCCGGATGAGGGCGAAGACCCATGCAGACCGGCGGCGGACCCCGGCCCCTACGTATCGCCCCGGGCAGGAAGTGTGGTTGTCCACGAAGGACATCCCGCTAAAGGTGGCCTCCCCAAAACTGCAGGACAGATACATAGGACCGTTTAAATTCTCAAGGTCATCAATCCCGCCGCAGTGAGGCTTCGGCTTCCAGCCTCACTGCGGATCCATCCAGTATTTCATGTGTCAAAGCTCAAGCCCCATCACACCTCGCCCCTCTGTACACCCGGTCCGGCACCACCTCCTGCCCGGATCATCGATGGCGAGCCGGCTTGGACAGTGCGCCGGTTGTTGGACGTCCGACGGATGGGCCGGGGCTTTCAATATCTGGTGGACTGGGAGGGGTACGGTCCCGAAGAACGCTCCTGGGTGAAGAAGAGCTTCATCCTGGACCCGGCCCTCCTGGCCGACTTCTACCGTCGCCACCCGGACAAGCCCGGTCGGGCGCCAGGAGGCGCCCGTTGAGGGGGGGGTCCTGTTGTGTGGGCCGCTGAAGAGGAGGTACTGCTGGCCCACCACCACCAGAGGGCGCCCTGCCTGGAGTGCGGGCTCCAGGCACCAGAGGGCGCCGCCGCCTCACGTGAGCAGCTACGGTGACAGCTGTCACCCATCACCTGAGACAGCTGACGGCAATCATCTGTGGGGTATATCAGCAGGACGGCACCTCCACCTCATTGCCGAGATATCGTTTCTACCTACGAGGTAACGTATCAAAGCTGACGGAGTGTATCCTTTTGGATTAGTGTATAGCTTGTGGAGTACTGTTCCAACGAGAGGTGGAGGTAACTTCCCTGCTGTTCGGAGTCTTGGGTGCAAACGCGCCCCCATCTAACTGTTCTTTGTTCCTCGCCAGCAGTACCAGGTCCGACACGCGGAGGCAGTGGCCACCTGGGAGTTCGGGACTTGGCGGCTCCAGTATTTCCGGGGTCCTGTGGCAGAGGAAGCCGTGTGGTTCGGGTCTTACCTTGGAGAGGCGTCTCCTATCTTCGAGCCTGCCCACACGACACTTTTGTGAATTGACTGTTGTCCATTTCGTGATTGGTTGTATTCGTTGTGCACGTTCACAACAGTAAAGCCTTGTTATTTGACTTTCTCCATTGTCCGTTCATTTGCGCCCCCTGTTGTGGGTCCGTGTACTGACACTTTCCCAACAACTGGGCTGTGTAAAACCCATGTTTCGGATCAGATCACAGCTTTTAAATCACAGATGATATCTTTTTTTTTTTTTTTTTGTGGATCAGACAAATAAAAACCAATAAATAAATAAATAAATAAAAACAAGAGAAATACCACTTTGCCTTCCATTTTTTAAATTAACTGGAGAACAATGAAAACAAGGAGCCTTTACCCTTGGTCCTGAATAAAAAACAAGGTGTTAAACAATGTATAAATAATATTTTAAAATAAAGTACTGAAATAATACTGTAATACTCAACTGTCATGAGCAGTATCTGTGACATTATACATCGCACGTGCAGGTCATACTGGCAGGTTTTACAGTGCCAGAGCTATCTCGGGGTTCCCTCATATGCACTCAAATTCGTTTCAGATCACATTTTGCTGCCATCAGAATATGGAAATTGCGGTCAGATGGTCCTCAGATTGCACATGGACTGCCGTTGGATAGGTGTCCCATCTCGACGGTGGCCGGAGTGTTTTGAGCATGTGTGCCACACTCAGGGCTGCCAGCCGATTTTGACCCACTGTGTGGACTTCCACAGATGGCTGTCAGAACGTTTTGGAACTGAAAATCCAACACTTTTCGGATATGCGCCGATTCGTCATTCTAACGCCATTCTGCGTGATTCTGGCTATGTGTGACGGGGGTATCAGGAAAACCTGTTTAGTGAACTTTTCAGCCACCTTGGCTTTCCTTTTGATGTGATTGAACGATTATTTCCAGCCAAAGGGGAATTCCTCAAAACACTAGTGAGACCATATTTCAACCTGAGTCCACCTTGCTACATGAAGATTATGTGCGCACGTGACAGCGGGTGTTTTCTTGATGTAGACATGAGTATTTTATATGTGTTAATGATTGTAAGCATAAAACAAAATTCAATCAGCCACTTGTTTACATGTAAATATACTGTGTGCACATGCATGTGTGCGTGTGCGTGCACGCGTGTACACGGAAGTGAAGAGATGACATGTTTTTTAATGTTTGAGGGACACAGCCTGGATAAATTTGAAGTTCCCTGCAGGTGTATTTCTGATGAAAATCACCCATGATATGACCTGTTAGGACCAGTGTCAACATAGCAGTTTTGTCTGATATACTAATCAAACTAATATAACAGCAGAGTTTTTTTCTTCTGTAATATTTAATGTTTAATGGAGTAAATTTTAATGGATCTGCCATAATCTTGTTTTTCCTTCCACAGATAATGAAACCATCTTACAAGACAAAAACCTGTTTAACAACGCTAGTCGTGTTTGGGCTTTTCTTCTTTGTTCTTTCATATTATTTTTGCTTTGATTGCTCATCTACTTTGATTTATGGGAACAACAGAGTGATGGATCACACTAAAAAGCCCATAGTTCTGCTTTGGTGGTGGCCTCTTGGGGAGAAGTTTGACTTTCAAGATTGTTTGACCTACTTCAACATCAACAGCTGCATTCTAACAGATGACAGATCCCTGTACAGTGAGGCAGCAGCTGTCATTTTTTATCATAAGCACATATACAGGAACAAATTAAACATGCCGCGCTGTCCTCGCCCTCCTTTCCAGAAGTGGATTTGGTATAATGTGGAATCGCCAACAAACACGCAGATGAAGTCGGGTTTGGATAACATCTTCAACTTAACGCTGAGCTACAGAAGAGACGCCGACATCACAGTGAGGAATGAGCTGACAATCAAGCAATCAGAGGACAACGACACATTTGTTCTGCCTAAAAAAGACAAACTGGTGTGTTGGATTGTGAGTAATAACGCTTATTTCACTGGGACGGCTACAAGAGAAAAGCACTACCTTGAACTGTCCAAGCATGTTAATATTCATGTCTACGGCACAGCATTTGGCGGGAGTCCTTTGAAGTACGAGGACTATTACTTGACCATTGCTTCCTGTAAGTTTTACCTCTCGTTTGAAAACTCGTTGCACAAAGACTACATCACAGAGAAGATCAACGGACCGCTAGTAGCAGGGACAGTACCTGTAGTTTTGGGGCCACCAAGAGAAAACTATGAGCAGTTCTACCCCTCTGAGTCTTTCATTCATGTAAATGATTTCCCTGATGCCAAGTCGCTGGCAGATTATCTGATCCACTTGGACAAGAACAACAAGATGTACATGAGCTACTTTGAATGGAGGAAATACTACACAGCCACCCCTCATCTCCTGTCAACACAAAATGAGTTCATTCATCCCATCTGCCTCGCCTGTGACCATATAGCACGGGACACATCTTTCCATGTAGTTCAGGACCTTTATCGGTGGTATTATTCATGATATGTCCAAAACATTTTTTTTATATATATTTTTTTTTTATTAGGCGGTAAGGCACAGGAACTGATGTCAAAATTATAATGATCAGATCACATCTGCAATGCAGCTGTCAATAAGCACAATCAGTATAGTAGAAATACTGTGCATCACATTGAATGAAAAATAATGCATATGATAATCTGCCTCCTATAGGTTTTCTGTTTGAACAGGAACCGAACATGAAAAGGCAAAACAAGCGAAGTAAAAAAAAAAAAAAATAATAAAATAATAATAATAATAATAATAAAATAATAATAATAATAATAATCAAGAAATTATGAGAATACTAAAAATATTTTTAACAGGAAGGGAGAGGAGGTCCATCAATCATGAGAGAAAGAGTTGAGAGAGTGAAAGAATGTTAAAAAGGGAAGCCATTTGTTATAAAATTTATCAGTTACCTTTCATTGAATATCTAATCTTCTCCAGCTTTAAAAAAGACATGGTGTCATTGAGCCACTGAGCACTAGAGGGCGCTTTAGTTGACTTCCAGTGAAGAAGAAGATGCCGTCTTGCCAATAGAGAAGTGTAAGCTAAAATATCTAATTGGTTAGAGGTAAACCTGGTATGGTCTTCTGGGAGCCTGAATATGGCGACATGGGGTGATATTTTTATGGTCTTTGAAAATATTTTTGACATGGTATCAAAGTAGTTCTGCCAGAAGCGAGACAGCAAGGAACAGGAGTAAAACATATGAGTTAAATTGCAAAATGGAGCTTGACATTTATCGCAACTGTCAGTGACAGTGGAATAGATTTGTGAGAGTCGAGCTTTGGAATAATGGACTCTGAACAGTACTTTAAACTGTATGAGGGTGAGACGAGCACAAGCTGAGCTTGTATAAATTTTAAGAGCAATGTCCTACCAGTTATCTTCCAAATTCAAGCCCAATTCTTGTTCCCAGGCAGCCTTGACTTTGGTGACTGGTGTGCAATCAAAGGACAAAATCTGATTATAAACTTTAGATATGAGCGACTTCTGGAGTGGTTCATGGCTTAGAAGATCTTCCCAGTGTAGACTTGGTGGTATGGAGGGAAAATCTGGAAACAAGTCCTTACCCTAATCCTAACCCTAACCCTTAGCACATTGTCTAATTTGAAAATAACGAAAAAGATGAGATGGTGGAAGATTAAATTCTACTGAGAGATCTGAGAAGCTGCGAAAAATACCATCCTTGTAAAGATCTTTAAAACGTTTCAATCCTTTGTTATGCCAAGCAAAAAAGGTTGAATCTGTAATTGCAGGTTGAAATAAATGATTCCTTAATAGAGGAGTTAAAGTAGAGGTAGACTTGAATTTGAAATGCCTCCTAAATTGATACCAAATTTTGAGTGTGGAATGAACCACTTGGTTATTTGTAAAGCTGGAGAGATTCGATGGAATAGAAGAGGTAAGCAAAGTGATAAGGGAGGATGAATCACAAGACTGTGCCTCTAAATTGCACCATGGCAAATCTCTTGATCTGGACCAAAATGAGGTCTTGTGAATATGTGCAGCCCAATAATATAATTGGAAATTTGGAAGAGACAATCCGCCATTGAATTTACATCTCTGAAGTGTGGATTTGCGGATCCTGGGTACCCTTCCACCCCATAAGAAGTGAGAAATAGTTTGATCAATTGTATTAAAGAACTGTTTAGGCAAAAAAAAGTGGGAGACAGTGGAATAAAAATAAAAACTTGGGCAAGATGTTCATTTTGACTGCATTAATTCTTCAAATTAAAGAAAGAGGTAAGCTCCCACATCTTTGGAAATCAGATTTAACTTTAGACATTAAAGGCAAGAAGTTGGCAGAAAAAAGGGAATTTAATGTTCTGGTTATATTGATCCCTAGATACCTAAAGCCAGACATGCTCAATTTAAAGGGAATATCGGATTGTTTGAGTTGTAATGCTGAAGTGTTAATAGGATAGCATTCAGTTTTAGAGATATTCACCTTGTAGCCCGAAAATGATCCAAATCTCCGAAAAACAGATAAAATTTTTGGAATGGATAGAACGGTATCAGAGACATATAACAATAAATCATGGGCATAGAGTGATAGCTTAAACTCTGTGCCCAGTCGAGTAATCCCAGTAAAAATGGAGGACAAGTGCAAAAAGATTGACAAAGGCATTATGGCTATTGCGAACAATAGGGGAGATAAAGGACACCCCTGTCTGGTGCCACGGGCAAGAGAGAAAAAAAATTTGATTGGATATTATTGGTGGAAATATTAGCTTGTGGAGATGTGTAAAGGAGACTGATCCACGAAATGAACCCATCACCCAGCTCAATTTTCTTTAGAACAGCAAACAAGTGTCCAAAACATTTTTAAACTTGCATCATGAATTCCGTACTTTTGGATTTTATTTAACACCTATTAAAATAAAACCAAGAAGTAATAAACTCCAAAATAACACCGATTAGCATATAGACACTGTAGAGAATCTAATTTTACAATTTTATAAAATTTGTAAGAATAAACAGCTAAGAAAAAAAACTAGATTAATTCAGTTAACAGTAAGAAACTGTATTGTACAAATACACTCCTTTTAGGGAATTGTCATTTTATTGTGCAATTACTAAGTAGTTAGCATAGCTTGGCACTCACACCAAAATGAGCCTGTTAAGGGAGTGAAGGAACCTGTCACACCTTGACGATTTAGCTAGCGTATGCCGACGTATCAAAAATGCGGCCAGTACGGCATTAGATGGTAGCTGACATGTTCAGCAAGTTCTGTGGTGGAACATGTGAGTAACTTACAAGTAACGTGTATCAACAAATGTGTTACTTACCTATAACAAATGGCCAGCGTATGTGAGACTTATTAGCTTCAACTATGTTGAAAATATTGTGCATAGACAAAATTTTTTTGACAACCTCGCTGTACTATGATTTATACCAGCGTGCTTCATCATGCTCTTAACTAAACTTCCCCATAATTTATTTGACGTACATCAGCGTAATCGCCAAATTTTTCATACGTTGGCATGCGCTGGCTAAATCGTCAAGGTGTGACAGACCCATGATGGTCAAGTAGTTAAAGTGGTGGGCTTGTTGACAAAAGATCCTCTGTTCCAATCCTTGCTGAATAGAAAGTCACTCAGGACCCTTGGGCAAGGTCTTTAATCCCCAGGTTGCTCCAGGTGTGTAGTAAATGTCTTGCATCGCTGTTAATGTGTACACATTTTTCCAGTTAGTGATTTTAGCAGTTTATGTTGTCATGTTTCATATTTGTGCATGATGTTGATTTCAATAAACCATGTAAATTTTAAATGGACCTGATGTGATAGATTGCATGAATCAGTATTTAAAAGCATTGAAATGATATTGTGAATATTGTGAATATGGTTACCTGCACGTGTTAATTTGCTCCACAAATTCTATAAATGTGTTAAAATTATTTGTTATACATACTGTGGGAGCAGATTGGACGGACTCTAAACATGGCTGGTGAGCTTGTTGCTAGTGCTAGCTGTACTTTGCTGTCATAGAAACAAAACCAATAAGCAGCACTTTTTGTTTTGATGAAAGTGCAGAGATTAAGACTTTTGGCACAAGGAAATGATAGTTCCAGTCAGTCGCCATGCTGAACCTGTTCACACAGGTATTGAAAAGAACAAACAAAAACAAAACTAGAGCACCACGCATGTAGGGTACAAACATCTGCTTGCACTACTTTCCAACTCTAACTATTTTTTATGTTGGAAAAGATTTTCAAGGTCAAAGTCCTGTTGCAAATGACTTTTCATAAGCTAAATTCTATGTATGTATTTAGTTTGTGCACTTGAATCTATTTGTTTTTTTTTTTGTGGTGTTGTCAGGTTTTTTTTCCCCAACTTTTTCGGTTTCTGAATTCTTTTTTCAGATAATTTTCACAGAATGTTGGTTATCTCTGCTATGCACAATCTGCATTGCTTTTTGGCACTTAATTTCCATCTAATAACTGGAACATAGACAAACACACAGAAAATTGGAAACTCCATCCAATTTTGGTGCTGTAGGTAAATCCATAACAGAAAAATAAGAGTGATTGAGGCACGTTTGACTGAAACATAATGCATCATCAAGGGTCATCGAGCCAACGGTCCCACCGAAAATTTGACGTGTCGCTGACCAAACAGTCTTCCCTAAAAATCGGTCCGCCCTGCCTGTGCTGCTGTGCCTATGTCATTTCAGAGCGTCAGTAGCGATTCACCAATTATCGCCTTGTTTCTGCTTACAACGGCCTTGTTTCTGCTTAAAACTGACTTTAGAATGATTTAAGAGGTTTTTAATTTGTCATCTGATGGTTAATAATCACATTATTCCCTTTGATCGCTTTGGGTGTAGAGAATCAGACTCACCAAGTCAGTCTCAGACGTGCTGCTGTGGCGTTCTGAGCACTCTCCTGTCTTCTATTATGAAATA